>NW_026623138.1:692253-1384507 GCF_028827265.1 Penicillium atrosanguineum | reverse complement strand
CCCTCTTGATGTCCGCATGAATACCCACGTCACCAAGGTGACCTTCAATGAGACCGCCAGCCCACCCCGTGCCACCGGTGTCGAGTTCCTCGATGGCGAGCATCTTTACAAAGCTAGCCCAATGTCCAAGTCTGCCCTTGCTGGTATTCCCGGCTCCGCCAGTGCATCCCGTGAGGTTATTGTCGCCGGTGGTGTGTATAACTCGCCCCAGATCCTTAAATTGAGTGGTATTGGTCCCGCCGATGAACTCAACAAGTTTGGTATCAAGGTCATTAAGGATCTCCCTGGTGTCGGCACCAACCTGCAAGACCACTATGAGATCTCCGTGCAGGGCAAGATCGAACATGATTTTTCCTGCTTGAACAAATGCACCTTCAGCATCCACGACCAGGCCGACCCTTGTATCAACGAATGGGAGTCTCCTATCCTCGGCGACCGCGGCATCTACTCATCCCCCGGTCTCGCTGCTACCATGCTCTACAAGAGCTCCGTGGCCGATGATGAATTCGACATCTTCTGCTTTGGTGGACCGGTCAACTTCCGCGGCTACTTCCCTGACTATAGCATCAACGCCACCGACGAACATAACTGGTTTACCTGGGCTATCCTCAAAGCTCATCCCCGCAACACCGCCGGTACCGTTGCCTTACAATCCGCCGACCCCCTTGACATGCCTAAGATCACCTTCAACTACTTCGATACCGGAGTCGGCGACTACGCAGCCGATCTTACTGCTCTCTATGAAGCCGTTGAGCTTGCCCGTGACGCCTTCAAGCGCCAGCTCATCAACATCACTGAGGTTCTCCCAGGTGACGCCGTTCAGTCCAAGGAGGACATCGAGACTTATGTCAAGGATGGCGCTTGGGGTCACCACGCCTCCTGCACCTGTCCCATTGGTGCCGATGATGACCCAATGGCCGTGTTAGACTCTAAGTTCCGCGTTCGCGGTGTCTCTGGTCTCCGTGTTGTTGATGCTTCCGTGTACCCGAAGGTTCCGGGTACTTTCACAGCTGTGTCTACCTACATGGTTGCCGAGAAGGCTGCTGATGAGATCCTGAGCGAGCTCAACACCAGCTCTTAGTGTACAAGGACGATCAATCTTCGATGTGAGATTGAATTTCGAGGCCCTTGGTAAAGGGGACTGTGTTCAGTCTTAACATTGCGGAACAATTCCATATTATATATTTTTAATTACTAGATCTTTCAACAAGGAACAGAATCCTGTATATGATCCACTGAATTTGTTGTTTTCTGTTTTTGTCTATACCTAGGTAGCTAGAATATGGTGTCTACTTCTGATATATTTACACTGTGCCATTTTCTTGCTTGAAAGAGAGTATTCACGTCAGAAAGTGAGATAAGTATATTGTTCCATATGTCCGTCATAAAGAAGCTATGTTACAATATTTACTCCCCTCTAATGACTTATGTAAAAATTCAACTGACAAGCCTTCCAGTATCTCTCACGGCTTTTCTTACCAATAGGGTTGCGCGGCAAACATTTGATTCATAAGCAAACTATCGCAATCGCACACCATTATTCGCGAACCAATAGGTATTCGCCAGTTTCACCCGGGTATCCAATAAGAGCTTCCGCTTCCTTACTAGTAGTACGGAATACAATTTCACTAGTTCTCGCGCGCTCAGGAAATACGTTATCAAAATGCGATAAGGTGTTCTGGTCTACTGATTGTTATTCCCGCCGGCACCCTTGCCGGTACACCCACTCTGCCCCATAACTGACACCTGCCATAAAATTCCCGCTCTATCATTAAATACTTTCTTCCCACCACCATTGTCGAAAGGTATTCACTACGTATATTGTTGCTGAAATGGGTGAAACCCCTTTGCCTTCCGAGCGGTTGCTCTTTATTGTTTCTCTGCAACTCCCAGAGTGGGTCGTGGCGGAAATTCAGCAAGTGTTCCCTAATGACGATGTCACTGTCTACCAATCGAAGCCGAAAGAAGCTGTTCCAGTCCCAGCTGGTAAGTGAAGAGGTTCAATGAAGGGTTTGAAGATATGCCAAAGCTAAGTTGGGTGTTGTCACAGAATTATACCAAAACGCGACCATCTTGGTGACCTTCACGGACCTGCCGGACATCAAAGACGCGAAGAAGTGAGTAGTCACGACTCATAGACATGTATAAGCGCTGACCCATGTATCAACCTAGCCTGAAATTGATTCACACGTTGTCTGCTGGCCTGGACCATCTTTTGAGTCATCCGATCTTGACAGATACCGATATCCCAATTACAACTAGCTCCGGAGTCCATGGCCCGCCGATCGCGGAGTGGACTCTCATGAACTGGCTTATCGCATCTCGCCAGTATATCAGAACCTACGAGGCCCAGAAAGAAAGACGATGGGATATCAAAAAAGATGTATTCACGACAACTATTCATGACCAGGTTGGCAAAAAGGTCGGAATTCTCGGATATGGAAGTATTGGGCGGCAAAGTACGTACAATGAATCTTTAATTTTGCGTCCAATGCTGGACTTCAATCTTCTATAAAGCACGATTGACCGTCATTAGTTGCCCGTCTTTCACAAGCCGTGGGAATGACAGTCCACGCTTACACTGCCTCCCCACGCCCAACCCCAGAGTCGCGGCATGATAATGGCTTTATCATTCCTGGAACTGGAGATCCTGATGGGTCGATTCCAGCATCATGGCACCACGGCACAGACAAGGAATCGGTTCGTTCATTCTTGTCCCTTGGGCTAGATCACCTCGTGGTCTCGCTGCCGCTGACCAAGCAAACAACCCATCTACTGGGCGACGAAGAATTTGCTTTGCTATCTGGCAGCTCTAAGCACCCGATCAGCAAGCCGTATGTGACCAACATCTCGCGTGGCAAAGTTATCGACCAGGGTGCCCTCATTGCGGCTTTGAAATCTGGCCATTTGAGTGGTGCCGCGCTTGATGTCACTGATCCGGAACCTTTGCCTGCTGATAATCCACTCTGGGATGCGCCAAATGTGCAGATTAGCCCTCATGTGAGTGGACTGGGGAAGGAGTATCTACCACGCTCATTGAGTATTGTGAAAATCAATATCGAGCGGATAGATAAGGGGCTGCCGTTGCTCAATGCCTATAACCGAGGCAAAGATTATTAGGACTTGAGCTATGTCGAATTTGAACATATTACGATGTCCCTGATTGGTCTCCCTCAAATGAGGATTTATCTATACGATTTCAGACATCCCGAATTGGGAAGGGGATTCTTTTAAATACATTGAGAGATTTCTCTAGAAGTTGCCGAAAATCTGGCTACAAGCGATTTGTCTGGTTACGCCCTGTAACACACTGATAGCAATAAATGGAGATTGAAACTATTAAATCTCAGCCAAAAAAAATGTTCTGTGATGGCTCGTGCGGGAGCGAAAGAATGTCCTAAATTGACGTGCCTTTATGCTAAGTCACGAGGATATTTCCTCTGTTACAGTCGAGAAGACCCTCATAAAGCATTCTGCAATCGTTGAGGCTGCAGTTATTTGACTGACCGATTGTCTATGGGAATAGACACCCAAACTCTTCATCACAGCATCACAGTACGCTCTGAGTCCAAGGCGACAGGGCAGGACATTCGTACCTGGGCTCTCCAGATCTCAGGGATGGGCCGGTTCATAGTACCACTTGAGATCAAGATCGTCAAGTATCTGCCAAATATCAATACGGGAAAGATCCAAAAGAAGATTTTACGCAAAGAGGAGAAAAAGCAAATGGCACGCCAGGCGAAGTTGTAGTCCACAGGATGAGGTGCCTGGATATTACGCTTGTCTCAGCCGGATCAATTATTTCGAGCATGCTACATCATTCTTCGTCAGTCGCCGGCAATGACATATTCTTCGAAGAGTACACAAACTATATCGCTTAGGGGCCCTTGGAGATATTGCCGTCGTCGTCCCCCTAATTGGGCATATCACACTTAGCCAAGGCAATCAGAAAACATTAAATCATCTCATATATATACCTAGTCAATCATAAGTCGTGATCTTTATATACAACTCCCTAGATAGGAGCATTCATTCTCTCCTTATAATCCGGAAACTCAAAATCCCCCAAATCCCACTCAATAGACGTATTCCAGGTCCCCGCTCCACTTCCTGTACCACTCCCTGTACCCCCCCACTCCCATTGCTCCTCTCCGCCTCAAAATCCCGATCCTGTGTCTGATCCGATACAAGCGTCGGACTAGGTGCCATACAATCGGATCCAACCCTCAATTCTCGCACCACCCGAATCGCATCCGGGTCACTTCCCGGATCTCTCTCTTTCGAGTTCGTTCTCTCAGTGTCATTTGTCTTGGCGATACTGGCCGAGTACGCGCCTGGACCCGAGTAAAAGAAGTCGTTGTAGAAGGTTCCGCCATCTGGACCGATTCCCGGGTCGTAGAAGGATTCCTTTCGAAAGCTGCGGTGCGCCGAAGTGAGTTGTGTTTCATTTTTGGTTTCTTTTGAAACTGGTGAGGAATGTAGTGGTTGAGGCAGGAAACAGAGTGAGAATATCCTCGAGATGAATGGATGTAGGGGAGGAAGACAAGCGCAGATGATAGACACGTTCGCTTCGAGAGAAGACCAGACAGCTGCGTTTTCATTTGTTTTAGTGAAATCGCCGCCGTTTACCATCTTCCATAGCTCGTAGAGACGGGCGGAGCTAGTTGCAATGACCAGGATGCCGACGCCGAATACGATCATTATGCCTGCGCGTTGGCGGAGGGGGAGGTGGAGTTTCCAAAGGAGAGGCATGGGGAGGATTAGGATTGCGACGTCGCTGAAGATTTGCATTGCTGCATTGGCATACCAAACTGGTCCGACTGGGAGACAGTGGGCTTCAGCGGCTAGGATGTGACCGGACCAGAATGTATGGATTGGGACGCAGAATACGAAGCCGCTTATGACCATCCAGAGACCGGAGATGATTATGAACGTCATTAGGGCGTATTTTGCGATTCGGAAGCCTCGGTGATGGAATATGCGGCCGTAGAGGATGAGAGCGGATAGCTTGGAAAGGGTCAAGGAGAGGTTGTAGAATGGTATGGAGAGCCAGAGCATCTGGTCTTGGTTAATACAAGGTGGCATAGGTTGAAGAGATTGACTTACCCGCATCTGCGTTCTTCTCATCTCCCATGACAGGTCGTGCTTAGAGATGCCAAGGCCATTTTCGCGTTCTGGTGAGGATTAGTTTCGCTAGTTCGTCATATAGAGATACCATTGAGGATGAACCTACCGGCGAGAATGAATGCATAGAAGGTGATAGAAGTCGCCTTGGAGAGGGGTTAGCAACGCACTTGCCATGAATGAGTGCACCTTCAGTCTCCATTCCAGAGCTTGTCATGATCAATGGGAGACATACCAATGCAAGCGTAACAAGCAAATCATCATATCCAGGGCTCTTGATCAGTCTAATCCGCGTCCACAAACGGATGGCGACAAGCAAGATAGCAAGGATAGTGAGTGCAGTCGTGACAGGCAACACCTGCATGATCTCCACGGATCAAGCACTTGAGCTTCGACAATACCAAACCAGTGGTGGGTCTAGATGGTATTGACAAGGGTCAGTCCATTTGTGTGGCCGGTAAGATGAAATCTCAACGAATGCACCCTCGCTAGAGTGAAATAACGATAGTCACAGGGGCGATCCGCTAATCACCGAGTGAAACCAGGATGCCGTGAAGTATGCGATGTCGAGGTGTGGATATGCCGCAGTATATTTAACCGCGTGAATACCGGAAGATGAGAATGCGGACAATGAAAATCAAAACCAAAACCAAAATCAGTTCTTCAAAGGTCTGCAACATCAGAATGACCATCTCCTTTTACTCTAACTTTCCGTGTGGCCTCCCATCACCGCCAAGTTGGCATTGGCCCCAGCCACCAACCTCCATCGCCGCAATAGGCAAGTCTTCCTCCCCATTGCGTCAAGGACATTTGGCATTCCACTGGACCCCATCAGACCTTATCCCACAAGGCCCCCAATTGACACATGTCATTCGTGCAAAATATCGCTGTGGATCTTGATCCACAGCCTTAATTTTGCCGAGTCGAAACCCAACTCGTCCCATCTCTGCTGCGCTCGCCAAAGGCAACTCCAGATATCAGTCGCCTGGTAACTTCATTACATAACCGGCTAATTGACCAACCAGAGAACAGATCATGAACTCTATTTCAATGGTCAGGCCCGACATTGGTGCGAAGTGTCGGGTTGGTGGCTTCTAGGTTTGCATCCTGGGCTTGGGTCTGCGAATAAAGAGCGTGTCGTAGGCTGTGTAGAAGATCACCTCATAATTTGGAGTTAATTAATACGAGTTTGGGGTAGAGATTCCACTGTGGCTGTGGGGTTTATTATCGTCTAGGTATTGGGTGCTCGGAGTCGCCGGTGAGGCTGAAATGGCTAATGTTCACGACTAGGGGAAACTTTAAACCTACCCTATCCTAACCCCTACGTTAATGCGATAACGGGGGCGAGAGGAGGAGAATATCCTGGGGTTCGCTTCAGCCACTCCTCTACAGAAGATGTGGCGGATGAGCGGCGTGCCTGGGCCTCAGCCGTAGTCTATGGCGTTGTCTGATGAAGGTCTAATTCTACAATTATCAGAGACGGCGTGCTTAGGCCTCAGCCATAGTCGATGGCATTTTCCGATGAAGGTCTAGTTTTATAGGTATTCAATAAGCAAATTTTATTCGTCCGCGGGCTATACATTGCAGATAGAGCGAGAACCCCCGGTGTCTAAGGAGGAAGAGATATCATTTAGAAAGGTTGGCAAAAGGCAAATGCAAAAAATCTACAAACGAGCCTTGAGGTTGGCCTTCAGGCGCCGCTCAACGGCGGCCATGTACTCGCTGGTAGTGACCCAGGCCTCACGCTGCTTCTGGCCACGGGCCAGAGCAAGATCCTTGGTCATGATGAGCTCGTCGTTGACGACCTCAACGCAGGCGCGCTCGAGCTCCTCGGCGAAAGCGATGACCTCGGGGGTCTCATCGAGCTTGCCACGCTGCACGAGACCGCGGGTCCAGGCGAAAATGGAGGCAATGGGGTTGGTGGAGGTCTCGCGGCCCTTCTGGTGCTCGCGGTAGTGACGGGTCACGGTGCCGTGAGCGGCTTCGGACTCGAAGGCCTCGCCGGTGGGGGTGACGAGGGTGGAGGTCATCAGACCAAGGGAGCCGAAGCCCTGAGCGACGATGTCGGACTGGACATCACCGTCGTAGTTCTTAAGGGCCATGACGAAGCCACCCTCGGACTTGATCATCTGGGCGACCATGTCGTCGATGAGACGGTGCTCGTACCAGATCTTCTTAGCGTCGAAGTCCTTGGCGTAGTCCTTCTCAAAGATCTCCTGGAAGATGTCCTTGAAGCGGCCATCGTACTTCTTGAGGATGGTGTTCTTGGTGCTCATGTACAAGGGTAGACCCTTCATGAGAGCCATCTGGAAAGAGGCGTGGGCGAAGCCACGGATGGACTCATCAGTGTTGTACTGGCACTGAGTGACACCACCGCCCTGGAAGTCATAGACCTGGATGCGCTCGGGCTCACCATCCTTGGGGGTGAAGACGAGCTCGAGCTTACCGGGGCCGGTGATGACACGGTCCTGGGCACGGTACTGGTCACCGAAAGCGTGACGGCCAATAACGATGGGCTTGTTCCAGCCAGGCACCAGACGGGGAATGGCGGGGATGATGATGGGCTCACGGAAAACGGTACCACCGCTATGAAGATTGTTAGTTGGTTACCCCGCAGTCTGTTGTAGAGCAGGTTTCACTCACAGGATGTTACGGATGGTTCCGTTGGGGGAGAGCCACACTGGCGGGGGTTAGTTTCCGATACGTTACACAGATTGCAAAAAAGCTTACTCTTCTTCAGCTTGAACTCCTCAACACGGGCCTCATCGGGGGTGATGGTAGCACACTTGACACCAACACCGTACTTCTTAATAGCCTCGGCAGCATCAATGGTGACCTGGTCATCGGTCTGGTCACGGTACTCAAGACCCTAGACAGAAGGATCAGCAAGATATCCAGGCGTAATTGGTGGGTGTGACTCACGAGATCGTAGTACTTGAGGTCGATATCGAGGTACCTAATTAGGCAATTTTAGAAGTCTGCTATGAAGATCATATTTCCCATTGGGGACACTTACGGCAGAATCAACTATTAAAAATAAAGGTTAGCCTTAGTCTCAACGAATGGACTGGTCCAATTGCCATGCATGGAAGTGCATGCAGTCTGCAAGATGCAACAGGGGACGCTAATCATGCACGGTCTGGACCAGGATGGACAAGGGGTCAAGTTCCTCGGCTTACCTTGTTGCGGATGTCTTGCCAGATAATACGGGTCATCTACAAAGATAAAGAGAGCCAATTAGTGATTGAACGACAGCGAGAGATAACCCAAACAGGCAATGGCACTGGGCGATGCCGTGGCTCAGGTGGATTGGCACATGAAAGAGCGTGTGAGCCCCGTTTTTCCCCGCGTTCGATGACGGACGAGACAAAAATGCACCCGAAGCCACGAGGCAAGGCTTGTGATACGCCGCCAATGCAAGTAGTCTTCCGACTATAAAAGGGAGGAAGGTTTCCGTACCTCATCACCATCCAGTTCCACCACCGGGTTCTTAACCTTAATCTTGGTCTCGGTCGCCATCGTGCGGGTTTGGCTGAGGTACAGGGAAGGAATTTGTCCGGACCAGCGGGAAGCAGTAGCGAGTCTCTGAGGGCGAGCAAGAGAGGATGAGGAGATAGATCTCTTGGAGGAGGGGGAGGAGGAAGAAGAGAGAAGACGAGAAGAGATAGAGAGAGGGGCAGGAGGGGCCAGGGACCGGCGTGCGAAAGCGGAACTGGACCGAAGGGCGTTCATGATGATACTGGTCGGGTACAAGTCAGCGCAATTTCCTCTCTCTGTTTGGTTCGGAGACCAGTGTCGGCAGCTTTCGCAAAGCGCCGAAGCCCAACAACCGAGGGTACGATGTTCGGCAGAAAGGAAGTCAGTGGAGCGGGTTCGGCGCGATGCACGTCACGGTTGGACTCGGCCAACCCTTTTTCCCTTCCGTCTGGGGGAAGACCGGGGAAATACGGGAGCTCCCGGAAGCAGAGAAGGCAAATGGACTTGGAGGGATTTACCGAAAAGCCTTGCAAGTAATGCAAATGATAGCTCTGGGGCGAAGGGGGAGGAGGAAAAAGCCTTGTCCGGGGAAATCAGCGCGACTGTTCCTCTTTAACCGTTGGCTCCGTTGAAACCGCCGAAGCCGGACAGTCTCGTGACTCGTGGGGTTTTTTATTTTATTTTCACTTAAAGGGAACTCGTAGGAGTCAACTGCCCGGGTTTGGTCTCCAGAATGATCCTGACTCACGATAGATCTTGTGTTCAGGCGAGTCAGAGTCCTCAGAGCTTCCTCCACTGACCCGCCCCTGCTTTAGAGCTTTCCCGGAGCTCGGAGCGTCCCTCCGCGGCTTCACCGAAGATCTTCATTTGACCTCGGGAAACGATCTCCCGAATTGCACCATTGCATTTTAATGAGAGGGAAAGAATTTGAAGGTGTAATATGCAATTGATTCGAATTCCAGCCTCTCCCAGTGTTGAAAATGTTCTGCATCTAAGAATCCCGCTCCGATCGGACGCCAGGGTATCCTCGTAATGTATTTGTTGAAAGTCCACCGGCAATAACCTGTGGGTGTATATACAAGCTCCAATCTATCCAACCTTAATCATAAAGTAAAATGCCTACAAGGATGTAGGTACCATCTAGAACAATCCGTCGATCTCCCCAGTCTCGGTGTCGATGTCCACATTAAGATAGCCCGGTGCTGTGGGCAGTCCGGGGATGGTCTGGATATCGGCTGCCAGAGCGTAGCTACGGCGAGGTTAGTATGTGTAGATTTAAAGAGTCGAGAGTGGGGAAACTTACAGGTATCCTGCGCCAACGGCCAATCTGACGTCGCGGATAGGGACCGTGAAGCCGGTCGGCGCTCCCTTCAGGGCCGGATCGTGACTGAGTGAGTATTGCGTCTTGGCGATACAGATCGGGAGGTTCGCGAAGCCCTGCTTGGTGTAGGTGTCCACCTTCTTCTGGGCAAGTTCGCTGAACTCAACCTTATCGGCACCGTACATAGCCTGGCCGATGCGCTCGATGCGCTCCTGGATGGTGCCGTTCAGGTCGTACAGCAGCTTGAAGTCCTTGGGCTTGGAGCTGGCGGCCAAAACAGCCTTGGCCAGGTCGACAGCACCGGCTCCGCCCTCAGCCCAGTGGTTAGCCGGGATAGCATCTTCGGCACCGGCAGCGATAGCCTCCTCCTTGATGACGTTGATCTCAGCCTCGGTGTCGGTCTCGAACTTGTTGATCGCGACGACCACCGGGACGCCGTACTGCTTGGCATTGGCGATGTGCTTGCGCAGGTTGACACAACCTTTGCGGAGGATTTCCACGTTCTCGGTGCGGTAGATTTCATGCAGGGCACCACCGGGGGTGATCTCGGGACCACCACCGTGTACCTTGAGCGCACGGACCGTGGCCACGATGACAACGGTATCGGGAGATAGACCCGATGATCGGCACTTGATGTTGAAGAAACGCTCACCACCCATAGTGAAGTCAAAGCCGGCCTCAGTGACAACGAAGCCAGTCTTAGCATCGTGGTCTTCATCGGGTTCAGTTCCGGCCAGTTTCAGGGCTAGCTTGTCGGCAATTACCGAGCTAGCTCCGATACTGATGTTCGCGAAGGGGCCAGCATGCACCAGAACGGGAGTTCCCTCCAAGCTCTGCATCAGGTTGGGCTTGATGGCATCCTTCATGAGGGCAGCAAGGGCGCCACCAGCACCGATGTCGTCACAGGTAACCGGGTCACCACTGCGGGAGGTGGCCACGACCATACGGCCAAGGCGCTCACGCATATCCTCCAGGCCGTTACTCAGCGCGAGAATGGCCATACATTCGCTGGCGACGGAGATATCGAAGCCAGTCTCACGGGTGTGGCCCTTCTCAGTAGGGGCCTGGCCAACGGTAATACCGCGCAGGTGACGGTCGTTGACATCAAGCACGCGACGCCAGGTAATGGTCTCCGGGTCAATGTCCAGACGGGCAAAACGGTGGATCTCGTCCTCGGTCAGCTCATCGGGGTTGGTCTTCTCGATACCAAGCTTCTTCAGGCGGCGGAACATGATGGGCTTGAACTCGCGCTTGCCCTTCGAAGCAGGCACAAGACGCTTGTACAGAGGGCCATCCTTCTGTGTAGACTCGTGGAACATACGGGTCTCAATGGCCGCAGCAAGAAGGTTGTTGGCGGCAGTAATGGCATGAATGTCACCGGTCAAGTGAAGGTTAAACTCATCCATAGGAATAACCTGACTGTAACCACCACCGGCGGCACCGCCCTTGATACCGAAGGTAGGGCCCTGGCTAGGCTGACGAACGTTGGCGAAGGTAATACGGTTCAAGTGAGCACCAAGAGCCTGGGTGAGGCCCAGAGTTGTGGTTGACTTGCCCTCGCCGAGAGGAGTAGGTGTAATTCCACAAATCAGCACATATCTTCCGTTGCGGCGGTGAGAGAGGCGGTCCAAAACATCGAGGCTGACCTTGGCCTTGGTGTGACCGTAAGGCTCCAGCTCGTGATTGGCAATGCCGACCTCAGATGCGACCTTAGTAATGGCCTTGGGGTACTGAGCGCGGGAGATCGCAATGTCGGAGGGAACGGGGGTTTCCAATCTAATGGGAAGCGGGGTGATGTGACGGTCCTTCTGCTTCTCGAAGTATGCCTTGGCAGAGCCAACGACATTCTTAAGCAGCATGGCCACAGTCATGGGGCCAACACCGCCAGGAACCGGGGTAATCTGCGAAGCCACGGCGGCCGCAGACTCAAACTCAACATCGCCGACCAAACGCTCACCGGACTTCTTGGTCGCATCGGGCTTGTAGTTGATACCGACGTCAATGACGACAGCACCAGGCTTCAGCCAGTCGCCTGTGACCATCTCGGTCTTTCCAATAGCAGCAACAACGATGTCGGCGTTCTTCACGATGCGGGCGATGTCGGGGGTCTTAGAGTGGCAGACTGTGACAGTAGCATCGGCATTCTTGAGCAGGTAGCTAACGGGGCTGCCGACAATGTCGCTGCGACCAAGAACAACGGCCTCCTTGCCAGCGGGGTCGACTCCACTAGCCTTCAGCAGCTCCATCACAGCAAGCGGGGTGCAGGGAGTGAACAGCGGGCGACCGCCACGCTTGGCCAGCTCACCAATGTTGATTGCGCCGAATCCATCAACGTCCTTCTCATCAGAGACCGCCGAGGTGATGGCGTGCTCTGACATGTGGCTCGGGAGGGGCAATTGGACCAGGATACCGTGCACGGCGGGGTCATTGTTGACCTTGGTGATCTCCTGGAGGAGTTCAGACTCTGTGCTTGACTCAGGGATATTGATCAGAGTGCAAATAATGTTGGCCTAGAAAAATTTGGTGTCAGTCGAAGTACAAGGTGGGGGTTTGATAAGAGGGCACGATATACCTCTTGTGCGGCCTTCAGCTTCATGCGCACATAAGTACCTATAAATCACATTAGTTGGGCTCTCTCGAGCACTCCTCCCCAGATCGGAACTAACTGGAATCGGACCGGTTTCCAACTGTGTATTAAAATTGTGGTTAGCCATTGAGTCCTTCCTAATCCGCATATGCCAGCGATGAGCTTACCCTGGAAGATGACGAGATTGGGCTTGAAGCGGGGGTTGGTCTCCTGGGTCTTCACAATCTCTTCCTTAAGACCTGCGCGGATGTTCTTGGCAATGGCGGTGCCATCGATCTTGGACGCCATTATTGCGGAGCTGCAAAAGGTGCGATGGGAAGCAGCGGCTGGCGGGATTAAAAAACCACTCGGTGGAGACGGAGCCGATCGTACAATTGCTCTAACCCCTCGTGCGGAGGAGAAGTGGTTCACGGAGAAAGAAGACCGCGGGGTGGGGAGACGAAAATTGATCGCGCGCACCTGAAGGGAAAAGTGACGGCGGGGACCCGTGGCGGGGAAGAGCGGCATGAATATTATTGCTTCTTTAGGGGCGAGAACCCTCGGTCACCTTCTTTGCGATCGGGATCCCAAGGAACCTCACCAGCTAGATGCACAGGATGGAACAAATTGGAGCAACTGGTAGAAAACACGATGCCTCCTCAGTAAGTTCGCAATTTCCCCCTCACGCTCACGGTGCTCCTTCATTCCTTTTTATCCTCGTACGAATCTCGGATCCCGAAAGGAGGTCTGTAGCACGGGATTGTGGCCTGAGGCATAAATGATCTTCAGATGAGTCATCATAACGGTCTTACCGGAGTAAAGTAACGCCGGGTGTAGGGTTAGGGCAGAGGGGCACCTGTCACGTGTAGATACCGGAACAACTCTAAGTCCGGAAAGCGGGATTCGATACGGTCAAGTCTTGGCGCTGACTGGGCGAGTGTGCGATCAAATTCACTAGTCAAAGAAAGTGAGGTTGACGAGATTGACCCCCCCCCGGTATACCCGCCCTCTTTACAACCACCCCCTCCTTAGTCGATCCCTTCTTTGCGATCTCCGGTCGGACATTTTCGACCAATTCAAGATGAGGCCTATTTTGCTCTCGGGCCATGTGCGTTCGAATTCTCCTGCCGGATCCACAACGAAACTAACACCGACCTTTTGCTCTATAGGAACGGTCCCTGAACCAGATCAAGTTCAACAAGGATGGCGACCTCCTCTTTTCAGTGGCTAAGGATAAGCATGTGTGCGCATGGTGGTCCGCCAACGGCGAGCGTCTCGGAACCTACCAGGGTCACCAGGGTGCTATCTGGACTGTCGACGTGAGCCCCAACACCGTTCTCCTCGCGACTGGATCAGCAGACAACACCGTGCGGCTATGGAACATCAAGACTGGCGAGTGCGTGAAGGTTTGGGATTTCCCGACTGCCGTGAAGCGCGTCGCATTTTCCCCGGATGGCAGCAAGCTGCTGGCCGTGACGGAGAAGCGTATGGGTTTCCTCGGTACCATTGTCGTCATGGATATCAAGTACGGTGATGACCAGCTGGGCAACCTTGAGGACCAGGCCGATGAGCCTAGCTTGAAGATTACCTGTGAGGACAGCAAGGCGACAGTCGCGGGGTGGAGTTTCCTGGCGAAGTACATCATCGCGGGACACGAGGATGGCAGCGTCAGCCAGTACGACCCCAAGGTACGACTATCTGGATTCTGACCCGATGGAACAAAACTGACATGATGCGCAGACCGGTGACCAGCTGGAGAACGTCCAGGCCCACGAGTTCGACCACCAGATCAACGACATCCAATTCTCCCCTGATCGCACCTACTTCCTTACTGCCTCCAAAGACAAGTCCGCGAAGGTACGCCCACATGAACCGTTCCTTACCTACGGCTTTCTCTAACAACTTCTAGCTTATCTCCGCTCGCAACCTCGCCATCATGAAGACCTACCCCGCCGACACCCCCCTCAACTCCGCCGCCATCACTCCCAAGAAGGAATACGTGATTTTGGGTGGTGGTCAGGCCGCCATGGATGTCACAACCACCTCCGCCCGCCAAGGTAAATTCGAGGCTCGCTTCTACCACAAGGTTTTCGAAGACGAAATCGGCCGTGTCCGTGGCCACTTCGGTCCCCTTAACACCATCGACGTCCACCCGGCCGGTACCGCCTACGCCTCTGGTGGTGAGGACGGTTACGTCCGTATCCACCACTTCGACAAGCCTTACTTCGACTTCATGTACGAGGTGGAGCGGGAGCAGCTGCGGAAGTAAGGGAATGAAGATACGAGCGAAAAAGTACAGGAGATTCGAGTCATGCGCTTGTGTGTATGTGTTTTATGATGCGAACAAGACTCGGGACGCTTTGTTCCCGAGTCTGGCATACGAGATGAGATGATGACCTTTCGAGGCACGGTTTCTCATTTCTTGATTACATGATCAACCGGAGTTGGTACCCCCTTTTTTATTGATTTGGTTTAATAAAAGATGGCTTGCTTCACATTCTGGGTTCGCCAGATATGAGTTCCTGCTGAGGTGCGTGTGAAGCCACCCTGGGCTACCCTAGGGTACCGCGGAGGATATGCATATCACGACATAGACAATACGAAGCTTTGCAAAACTTTAACCATTGGTCAGAGTACTAGGCTTTTTATTTGTAGATCAGGCCCGAGCTAGGCATTTTAGGCCCTATAGGTTGGTGACCGCACTTGGAAGCTGGATCGGATGCAAAGGCACGCCATGTGCAAGACATGAGTGACTAAAGTTGGGGATCTTCAACTCGGCATCTACTTCCAAGCGGCGAAGAGGGTCATTCGGTGCTGCTCTAACCGACCGTCTCTACGTAGCTTGTTAACCCACGCCGTCATATTTCACAAGGAAGATATGCAGCATTCTAATACTGATTTTATAACAAGCCCCAGGCTGGGTAGAATCTTGGACCCCGAAAAGTCCGGGATGTCCATAGCGACATCTTCAGAAGAGCTTAATGTTTGTCCTGAAGCGGAATAAATCCAGTTGAATTCGAGGTATCTCATTTATACATTTTTATGAAAATTTTCTCTAAGCCCATTTCCATGCAAGGCCAGCGCTAATCCGACCATCAGAAAAGGAAACCCAAAAAAGACAGCTCGTTTCATCTCGTGGGAAAAAAAAAGGACATATCATTCATCAGAAATAACCAGAAAAGCAAGAAAACTTCGATTTGTCCCGGTCTCATCCCAAGAAAATCAAAGCCGTGGGCTCACCCGCTCTTTATTTTCTTATTTCTTCTTGGGGAACTTCTCAGCGCCAATGTCGGTGCCACGAAGCTTGATGTTGAGCACACGCTCCATGGAGGCGAGAACCTTCTGGTCGGGTGTTGCGGTGCCCCGCTCGAAGTCCTGGATGATGGTCATGGTGGTGTTGCACTTTGTGGCGAGCTCCTTTTGCGTCATCTTGTAGCCCTCCTCGGTACGGCGGCGCTTGATCGCATCGGCGACGGCGTAGCCAACGGTCTTAGGCTTGATGATGTCGTCGCTGCGGTCGACCTTGGTCAAGTGCTGGCCCTCGGGGGCACCCGACTTCGCGGACTGTAATGGAGAGTTAGTGCGCCGTATAGATGGAATTGTTTGAAAAGGGTTAACATACGACGTTGCCGGTAGTGTACTTCTTCTCAGTGGCGAGGATACCGCCGGAACGCTGGGCGGCGTTCAAAGCGCTCTTGCCCTTGACAACGGTCTCGCGGGGGCCACCGGCGCCGCCGCGGGTCTTGCTGCCGATTTTGGTGACGGAGTTCCAGTCTTCCATTTTGTATGAGTTGTTGGAGGGTGATTAGAGGGTGTGGTGGTTGGAGGGGGTTGTGGGGTATGACGATGCTCGCGTGCGGTTGAAGATGCAATTTATACTGGCGGCACAGAAGCTTCTCGAGGGAGGGGAGTCAGACGCTAACCTGTTTGGGATTAGTGGCATTTCTCACTAATGCTCGGTTTGTTCACTTATCTCCGTCGTTATTTGTATTTTGAAGCTAAGGAGTATGGTTTTTCTTAACTCCACGAGTGATTCCGCCTCTTTTCATGGTGTTAACTGAATGGGTATGAGTTGGGGGTGATGTCAAAAGTTATGGTGCGATTCGGGCACCCTGCGATGTTGCCACATTCGTTTTGCCTCAACACTCAATGAACCCTGTCCTCAGACATTCTAACTAAGTGTTGCACTCAACTGCATCTCCTTCAAGTCGCTTTCTTTTCCCTACTAGTTTCCTGGGTCTACAGTATCTCGTTCCATTCAACGATCAGCCATACTTCAGATGAAATCATAGTTATAGCGCTGTGATCTCACCGACCCACTTGATGTCATACCCCTAGGGCCATTGCACTCAACCCTCAAAAGCGATACCCTAAAGGCCACTATGGGTGCAATTGATCCATTAGAGTCTCTCTTCAGTCATCTTGAGTCACATCGATTCCTATGTTGTTGAAGGCCTGATCACCAGTCCCGTTTGGGTCCCCGACTGCCCCGCAGTGAGGCTGAGTCGGAATACATGCAAAACAAACGTACTAAACACAATCCACCAGCACATTCTATGTCTCGCTAACATTATCATCGATGGTAGGTAATTCAGATCTCATAATCATGCCAAAAATCTCAAGATCTTTCCTTGCATCCTTGGCGGTGGTTTTGATATTCTTGCCCTCTACGACGGCTGCGTAAATTTCCTTCAATACCGATGTGTAAGGGTCCTCGTAAGTCTTCCGAAGGGTTGTCTCCTTATAGGTGCCATCGATAGTTTCCGCAATGTGTAGTGTGACTGGTGGCCCCTTTATGTCAGCTGAATCGTAATGTACGCGGATGGTCTTGGTTGGACTATATATTTCTATGTGGGCCACGAAGCGAAGAATCTGATCAAGCCCAGACTCATAAGAAACGGGGAAACTTAGGTAGAGGAAAAGAGCACTGTTTCGTTCGACAGCTTTTAGCACTGAACAGGAAGATTCGATTCAAATTCTTGAATGGTGTGCGACTTACTTCCAAATCGGGAAACCGAGATACGAGCCCAGGACTGCTTGAGGCATGCCAAGTACCTCACGCATGGCGGAGATATCATGACTCCCGAGCAGATTGAGGCCACGCCACTTTCTTTCGGGAATGTACCAGACTGGCCCACGAAAGTCGGATTCGGGCCGATGATATCTTGAAACTTGACCTGTTGTTCCATTTCTTTCAGTAATTTTTGGCACGTGGATCCTCATGCGAGCGGCCCAGTAAATGGGGTCCTCTTGGTGGAAGGTATGCAGTCACTTCCTCTCTACCCTGGCATTTTGATCCAAGCCAAACTAATGTAGTCTAGCTGTTTGGACACGATTTTTTTCCAATTGTTGCTGAACTACAGAACCTACTTCACGTGGAAAAAGTGATAGGTAGCATATCGAGGGTGTTCGTTGATTTCGGGTTGGACTCGCCCATCTCAAGTCTACCTCCTACATCTCGCTCTGCAGATCCTATGCTTGGCGCCGGTGCACTTCTTGACATCGGTATCTACCCCCTTACTTGCGCTGCTATGATTTTGGACCGTCAGATGCAAGCCACACCCCCGAAAAGGACCGAAGAGCCAGAAGTGGTGTCCAGCATGAGCTTCTCCAATGGGGTTGATGAACTGACCAGCGTCATCTTAAACTATCGGGCACTAGATGCTCAAGCTATTTGTACCGGGAGCTACCGTTTCCGATCCGCATCTGAGTTCTGTCATATTGAGGGTTCAGATGGAAGTGTATCTATCGGAGGTGTCGCTGGATCGAAGCCGCAGTTCTTTATGATCCGGAAGAAAGGAGAGCATGAGGAAAGGAGAGAATCTCATACGAAGGGCTGGGGATTCTGGTATGAACAAGATGCCATAGGCGAAGACTTACTGGCAAAGAGAAAGGAGAGCTCTATCATACCCCTGCAAGAGATAATGCGGATCATGGTGCTGCTGGACAAGATCCGAGCTGCAAATGGCTTGTAACACATTCAATATGAGCAGGCAGCAGTCAAATAAGGGGCGATTACTTCCATTTTGGACTTTACATACGCGCAATTCCCTTTTATTCTGATGCGTGATGATCTTCAGGGTACAGCTCGGGGGATCGCTATCTCCGAACGGAAAGGTAAGGTTGAGCTCGGATCCGCGATTGCCGTTTTGGGTTGCATATCTCCGAGAACCCTAAACGGCAGTATCTCCAGAAACCCCGAGCGACATGGTTGGCCCTGAAGAAGTATAAGAATCTCAGGATTACCGATTGAAATCAGTAGGATACAACGAGAATAAGCAGAGTCATCCACATAAACAGTTACATCATATTTCGTTTCTTACCAACCCGCAGGCGATACATAAGAGACAATGTCCAACCGACCAAACGCACCGCCTGCCCATTCCTTAGGCCAGAAGACATTTGCTCTGGTATGCCCATATACTATCTGTAAATAATGGATCTTTCTTCCTAACTATGATTAGGATGGACGCGAGGTCGACCTCCTTCATTACATCCACAGCCGACCCGATATCAAGCAACTGCGAGGAAGCCCGCAAAAAGTCGTTTCAGCTATTGATGAATATCACACAAAGTTCAACCCTCTCATCAATGTTGGTTCTGTCAAAGGTGCATTCGTGACCAATCTTATCGCCGAGCGCAAGCCGTCAGTGATGATCGAGCTGGGCGGTTATGTGGGCTACTCGGCCATTCTTTTCGGCGACGCGATCAGAGCCAACGGAGGAAAGCGATTTTTAAGTATCGAGAAGAATCCCGAAGCGGCGGCTGTTGCTAATCAGCTCGTTGACCTTGCTGGATTACGTGATACTGTCCGCGTCCTTGTCGGTGCTAGCGACGAGGTATTGCGGGAGCTTGTTGGTGATCGCAAGGAAATCGCCCAGGTGGAGATGATTTTCATTGATCATTGGCAAAAACTGTATCAACCAGACTTGTGGTTACTTGAGGAGTTGGACGTCCTTGTTCCCGGGAAATCCGTGCTTCTTGCTGATAATGTGATCATGCCTGGCGCACCTGAGTATTTGGAGTGGGTTCAGGCAACGACTAGGCAAAAAAGAGAGCTAGTCAAGAAGCTGGACGTTGGCTCGCTTACACCAAACCCTAACCTCGTGTATGAGACCAGTGTGTCTGAGTTTGACACTGACTTCGGAAAGGTATGTCTGGGTTCCATCAAGATTTCTTCATGCAAGATGCTAATCTATCGATCAAAGGATGGTATAGCTGTGACAAGAGTGGTGGGGAAAGAGAGTGTTTGAACTTTCAGATCAGGTGTGATTCAGCCAATTAGAATTCAAATACACCTGTTGCTTTATTTCCCCCACTTTTTCACGAAATAGACAATCTCACCTCTACGGGAAGTAGCTTCGATAATGCTGATCTCCACTGTGTCTTTATTTGGATTTCCGAGAGGCTTAGCATCACCGCAAAATAGAATGATGAATTAGGCAGGGAATTGAGACCGACTCTCATACATCAGAGATAATTGAACTATTTACTGTACTCACGCCTTGCTTGCAAAATATTTTCAATAGGCTAAATGGAATCAAGCACATCGATAAATCTAGGCCAGATAAATAAAGTGAACAGCTACACATTTGACAAGAAACCTTCAATAGCTCAGGCGAAGGAGAAACTATGTTGCCTACCGCTGGAGCGTGGCTTAGAATTGATAAACGAGACTCAAGGGCGCCAAGTCAGCGCCAAGGATATCCGCCAGGGCTCCGTTTGGTTTTTGTCAGCAGCTCGGATACCAGCCTCTTATCTCCGGCGCTGACCGATGTGTTTTGATAGTATCCCAGTACGTTTCTGGCCAGGCTCTCATGCCACCTGCTTACATTGCTCCACATTGGGTCCCACTCGATTTTGAACCTTGGCCTGAGTCCTCGTCATCCACAAGATAATGCCAACCAGGCTGTGGCAAGGTTATAAGACAAATGTTTCCTCTTTTGCTGAAATATCAGTAGATCTTGGGAATTCTCTTGCCTTTCACCTCTCTCTTGCGAACGTCGAAACTGCAGTGCTCAGTTCGTAGCAGCCATGTTTCTCCGGTCCATAGTCCCTTTCCTACTTCTCGTCGCATCGCAGGCCGCAATCGCAGCACCCTTGAGCTCTGCCAATTCACAACCCAGCGTCCATGGCCAATTATCCTCCCAGGGAATCGATACCGAGTCTCCGTTTTCATCTGCTCAATCTCGACAAGCCAAATATAATCCGGAATTGAATGAAAGACTGCCGACCCTTGGGCAACAAGGAATAGCCTTGCACGGGAAGGATGACCGAGAAAAGGAGCTTTCTCTTTGCGAAGCCGGCATTGTTCCTGCTTGTCGGTCTTCGATTGAAGCGGCACAGGCAGAGTCCCAATTGTTGGCTGCGACGGAAAAAATATACGAGGAAACGTCAACTCTGCCAGACGACAACGATTTCAATCGTGCTCGCTTGTTTCCTTCCGCCGAGTTCCTGATGATCTCTTGTGCGATAGTATGCGTTATCACGATTGCTCGACGATGTATACCTCAAGTTCCTTCTGATCGGAGCAACAGCAAATTGCAGCATGCTTAGGGATCCGGGACCTGGGAATTGTATTGTAGCGTTTATGATTCTTTTAATGAATCTCCTTGTTTCAGGACAATGCTTTCAAATGTTCGATTCGCTTTACCTTTCAAAAAGCCCATACCTCCATTGTTGTAGAGCCTGAAGTTCGGTTATTCAAGAGGTATGCATATGCCTCTGCCCAAAATTACGGCTTACCGCGTGTGCCTTTAATGGTAATTAGCTAAACCTCCTAGATATGGCGAAGAAGGTCCAAGAAGGTAAAAGATGTGACGCAATGGGATAGATCTTCATCAACTGCTAGTAGTCAAGTTCCACAGTATCAATTATTTACGAAATCATTAAGGCCGGTTCATAAGGAATGATCTCCACTCCTTAACTCTGGTTATCAGTATCCTCTTCCTTCCATACTGACACCTCTTTAAAACAAATGTCCTCAACTCGGAAGTAATACGCTGCTTGAGGTTCCAAATGGAGAATCTTTCCAAAGAACTTGACGACAATGAAGGTGATTCTGGGATATGATAGTGACCGGATGAGGACCCTCATAACCCAGAAGCCCCAAGCGGTCTCCTGTTTGGTAATATACGGCTGGCCGGGCGCCAGATACTGCCCATCCACAATCATAGGCCGTATTTGCTCATTGTATTGCGCAAGTGAAGCCGAAAGGTACGGGCTCTCTCCCTTGATTTATTTCTGGAGGTAATCTGCTAGCTTGTAGGCTGTGCTGAAAGCCAAGGTCATGTCCAGGGCCGAAATAGGAGACACTTTTGTAAATTTTTGGTAGGAATCTTCTGATTCTTAAGCCCAGCTGTCCATCTTCACTCACGAGACAGCGTCGTAGTAGATATGGTCTGTTGCTTTTGTCTCCCGGACGATTCTATCGCATTCCGACCTTAAGGGGAATAGAAGACTGGCGTGGCACCTGTCTTCTAAATAACAAGTTCTCTATTTACTGGGCTTCATTTGATTGCTGGAGCTGAGGTTTCCCAATACAATCACTCAGTTCATATGAAGAACCTTCATTCTCATTTCAATTTACTCGCCATTTGTGATTCTGCTTGGTACTACTATCATCGGGACTGTTACTGCTAAACTGGGGCAAGGTGGGAGCTACATATGTTTGTGTATATCATCCCGCGGATTGGCTTGACTGGTCTCATCTTTTACTGTTTCTCTTCTATGCCTGCGAAAGTTTAGATGTCATGAGTTGGACAACCATTGTCCCTCATTTCTCTTAATATTTACTCAAAATTGATAGTTATCTTTATCCAAGGCAAGTTTCTCTCGCGCACAGATTTCCTCTGGTGTGGGCAATTCCTATTGCCTGCAGAGAGAAGAAGGTGGAGGAGGGAGGTTAAATAGTAGATTCTGAGCTGCGTCACGATCTTTCAGAAATATACGGTAATATAATTTATTTCAACCAGTGTGCGGGGTAACATAAGTAATCGTAATACATCAGCTTTATACTTGAAGGAAATAGTCTTTCGCGATGTTATTGTGCTTGTTATGCCTTTTCCTGGGGACTGAGTGTAATCGTTCCCTTTTTTTTCTATCAATTCAATTAACAGGCATTGGTGGTGGGAACAGGGCATGAAATGGAGATTGGGGCTATGCGACTTGAATGCGCCAGGCACCAGGGCCGAATTCCACCTCCGCCAAGTCGCCGGTTTCCCCTGTCTCAAATACTTCCTTGTCTCTCCCTCTACACCCTCTTTGAGCCAGATCCTACCTTTGCCAACCTCTATTCATCATTGAAAAGCTTCCCTCGCGAGACCTTCCATTCGATATGGCGAACGAGCTCACCTCCGCCATGACCGCCCGGTCGCTCCGCATTGTCCGGAACGTAGGTCTTCTCACGGTACCTGAAGGTTTCCAAGTTCCTAACCAAGATGTGAACAGGAGCTGGAGTTCCTAGTCGACACCTCTGTCATTACCTCTTCCCAGCTTAACTCCATTCTTGCGCATTTGCCCGACGAGGCCGACACTCGCGTAGCCGCGGCTCGCCAGCAGCCTCGACAGACTTCACCACTGCAGCCTCTGCCCTCGCCCGTGCCCGTTCAGCCTGTCCAGTCTCCATATTCGCCTCCTACTGCGCAGATGTCCAATGCCTCGTTTAATGAGAAAGCTCCGTTGCACAACCAATACGCCTCCCCACCTCCCCAGGCCCCGCCGGCCTACCCCCAGGTCCCGCCGATCCTTGGTCTCGCCACGGCCTTGTATGCCTATACCCCTACTGACCCCGGCGACTTGGCGCTGACGCCGAATGATCGCGTTCAAATCATCGAGCACATGAACGAGGACTGTGAGTTTCACGCGCATGGTTAAGTTAACATCAAAGCTGATACGTTTATAGGGTGGCGCGGTCGCAACGAGCGTACCGGCATGGAGGGTATTTTCCCCAGAGCCTACGTGATTGTCATTGAAGAGAAGGGTCCCGGAGCCGTGCCTCCTCAATCTAACTACGGAAACATGCCTTTGGATGTTAGCCAGAGTGGAGCTTCCGCGGACCCGAACGACCCGGCTCAAAAGAGCAAGTTTGAGCAGGGCGGTAAGAAGTTCGGCAAGAAGTTGGGCAATGCCGGTACGTAATCCCCTATAATGATGAAAGATCGATGGTCTAAATCTGTGTTTAGCGATCTTCGGTGCCGGTGCTACAGTTGGCTCCAACATCGTGAACAGCATTTTCTAATTTGCGATTTTGTCGGATCCTTGATTATCATCTTTCGGTTTGCGATGAACAGACATCGGTTCTCGAATTTTTCATTGAAACGGCGTTGGTGGCGCGATTTGCTTTCAATCAACAATGGGGCTCGAAGGCAAAGCCCATTTCCAAGTCAATGGTCTTTTTAAATGCACCCTTTCATCTCTGGGCGGTAACTGAGAACATGTCCTTAATTATATCTGGCCTTGTGGATAAACGCCTCCCGGTCATCCCATGAAATGTTTGGCAATATTCGAACTATTTTCCACATCTTGTAGGACAACATGTCAGAAACTGACACCAAGGGAATACCCTTCCTCGATCCAAATGTCATATCGATCTGTGATGCTTAAAACACGATCATATATCGTAATCCAAAGTAGCAACATGTGAGATATTTATAGAGTCATATTATACTACTTACTCCTCATCATCTCGTTTAGGAATGCTTGTATCACAATGCATCTCTCGCTCTTCGCAGTTTCATGATTCACGCTTCTAGTTCAAAGTCATTTGAGCTATGCACACAAACTCATCAGACTGGATCCAGCGCTCAAATATAGGCCGGCCGCCTGCTGTTCCCATCATGCTGAACAAATGACCTTCCACCACAACAAGAGAAGTCATGACCACTTCATCACCAGTGAAAACACAATTGAGCTGCCGGCCAAGGCTCTCTTTTATAGAACACTCCAGAACAACACCTGTGTGCTTACCCTCGGGGTTATCGCGGGCCCCTATAATTGGCCCCGGTCCGGTGCCTCGTTGAGATATGACAGAAGGTCAAGTCGGTTTTCCTTCAAGGCTCTACTGGGGTGTCCTTGATATGGCCACTTGTGCGCCATTGGAAGGCACGATGGTTGATCTGTGGCATTTCAACGCCATTGGTAATTACTCAATCTTCACGGGTCCATCGCCGGGTATTCTGCTAGTTACCCAGCTGCTCCAGCTCGGGATTGATCCCCAAAATTACGCAGCTGGCCTCTAGGGTATTTATACCGACTCTTCGAGGTGGTGAATTGGAATGTGGCTGATAGATGTACATGGGAGGATGGAGATGAAGACCATTTTCTCCGCTACATATCCTCGTTCAAATGTTGGAAAGGTCCAAGTCTATGCTTATTATTTCGCGACGGGTTTTCATACCACGAGATCTATGAATATCCATGCTCAGGCTCAAACCAACGATGCTCACCAATATGGCACCTTTACGACCAAAAATACTGTTAGCACCGCGCGGCTATATTTTGAAGAGATATCACTGCGTGCATCATGGCTGTAGAGCGCAATACCTCGCACACTGCAATCCCAAGTGTTGAAAAATGAAGTTTCCCT
The DNA here is from genome assembly GCF_028827265.1 of Penicillium atrosanguineum. NCBI lineage: Eukaryota > Fungi > Ascomycota > Eurotiomycetes > Eurotiales > Aspergillaceae > Penicillium > Penicillium atrosanguineum. The sequence continues at coordinate 1,359,433 of NW_026623138.1, read as the reverse complement.
CGGACTGGAGGTACAGATACAAACAGCGATCCATGACTTGTCGCCAGAAGTAGAGGATAATCTAGACCCACCGCCCGTGCCGCTCCCTATGCGGGCCGCGACTAGCGCAGTGACATCTCACCAGTGCGGCGCTTATAGGCACCCGGCTAGTACTTTAGTGGTTTCAACTCTAGACAATAATAGCATCGAAAGTTTATATGTGGCGACTTGATTTGCTATGATTACTGAATGAGGCGCTTCATAAGGACAAGGACGCACTGGCCACCCTCCTTTCCACGAAGGATTGGCGGAGGTTCGTTGTGACTGTGGCTCTTAATAAATAGGTGCTATTCCCATGTTCTGACGCTAATGAACTTATGATATGATGCTAAGTTACGATGCATTTAACTTCGTTGATTGTACTTTCTTTGGTGCCTTTCGTGTTAGCTGATGATTGGGACGACTTTACCAATAACCTTGCGACGGACTTGGTGAGTTGCGCATACTCGCGTGCAAACCACCAGTTTGGAACTGATACTGATGCGTAGATTCATTACAGGCACCTTTGATTACTTTATTCGGCGAACGACTCACCAAACAGTTCCTCTCAGAATCCATCAGCCTCGTTGATAATGTGATTTTCGCACTCTCGCCGCTTGGAGTCTTGACAACCGTCGTATCCCTCATTCGAGTCTGCGGTGGATCTTCTCTCCGTGCATTTGTCGGACGTGCACAGGAAGGACCTGCAGAGGCCGAAAGCGAACTCCTTTCATGTGTTTCAGAGTCCACCGCCGAGCTCTTCAACGATAGTGGCATTTCAAGAGTCTTCGGCCGACCAAAGGTCCTAGAAATCGTGGCATGGGAGAATGAAGATTCCATATCTGGGGAACGGTCCGTGGAATATGGGACTTTGCTTGATGCAATAACGAAAGGCGCGTGGTCGATCAAAGGGACAGATCGTTCGCTTGAAGACTGGTGTCAGATCCCGAATCTTTCTTTAAACAAAGGTATCAAGAGGAGGAATGAAGTTTGGTTCATCTGTACTGTTGTGCTCGGTACTGCCCTGCAGATAGGTCAGTCGCTCCGGCTTCGAGACGCTTATCGATAGCAATCGCTCATTTTGCTAGGCGTCATTGTTTATGCTATGATTACGGTATTCATCTTTCCGAGCGACTTCAAGAAGGACGGAAAGGCTGTGCCAAGCTACGCTTTTCCTTTCTTTATTATTGGGTCGGCTTTCTTGTTCATTGGCATGTTTTCTTCTGCGATCGTCATCGAGCGATCTTCGAAGGAATACTCCATCGAGCCCACGAAACCGAGTAAATTATACTGGCTTCAACCCGGTAACCAAAATGTCGGTGACCAGGTATTTGGTGCATTTATGGCCGTGGAAGAGGGTATGAACTCTACAATGACGAAAAACCTGCAATATATCAAATCGGTTCGCGACCAAAATTTTAAGGTTCAAGATTTAAATATCTACTTGACTGTTCTCTCTACAATGTTTGGATTTATCATTCAATTTATTGGACTCCGTGCACTTCACGCCTCCGTCATTCTTGCCTCGTTGGGAGCCACACTCCTCATGTCTATCTTGCGAACGTGTCTTAGGACAGAGCGAATGGCCCCAGATGAGGACAAATTGAAAAATGACCGAGAGATCACATCTCATAAAAATCAAGAGTTGGATTGCTTTGCATTTTATCTAGAGGATGTTCGGTGTTTTGGCCTGATTTCGTCTCCTCTGGACACGCCAGACAACTCATCGCTTACGGGAACAGGGAATACGGAGGCCTCCTTGGCTAAAAGACTGATTGAGACTAGAGCCCGCTTGGCCCAGCTTACTTCCTGCTCAGAAGACGGCTTGAGCGTTGCATGGGAAGGCATGCCAATTCGCATAATAGCCTACAGCCTGGCTAGAACCATCGAGGCTACGATGGACCTGATGTCGAGCTGGGGAATTGATTTCGGCAAGTCTTTCGAATTCCCGCTCGCCTTTGAATGCAAGTCAGTATCCACGAAGTCGGTAACTCCATCAAGAACCACATATATCATCAACCTCGTGAGATGCGGTGATGCCCTCAGATGGTGGATAAATCCCAATGAGCTCGAGGCCATTCTGGGTCTTTGGACTTGGTCCCTCTACAAGTCAAAGAAAGAATGGCGTCGACCACTTAGTCGTCTTGTTGGGCTTGACGAAGCCCAGGCAGAAAAAGAGACGACGTATCTCTACTTTTGTAAATGGATATATCGGCAAACAGAAGCAAGAATGGTCTCATTAACGACGATTGACTCTTCACGCCGTCTTTTTGGATTGGAGTCTAATGGTCTTGCACACGGCAGGGATATCTTGGTTGTCAAGAGAGAGAACGACTTGGAAACAATGGCAGCTCAGGACATCTATATCCGTTTGCTTCATAATGTTTTCAGTCAACTTACCGAGCTTGGCGGAGATGTTGATATGAGCGTGGGACTTCAGGGCACTTATGTGGCCGTGAATACGCGTATCAACGAGCTGGTGCACTGCTTTGAGGGTTGCAATCTAGGCTCCAGAGAAGACGCATTGCTGTGCATAGTTCCTGCTCTTGAGCATAATCATATATTGCCCTCTTTGGCAGCCGATTTCATCAGTCTCAGAAACCGCACGGACAAATTCGTTCAAAACAATGACTGGGCACAAGCATTTCGCCTTGTGGAATGGATCTGTCAGCGCTCTGTGGGCGTTGAATTTGAATTTTCCGTCTACGAATTCGGAAATCTCTGCCGTCGAGCACTGTTGACAAACGACAAGGTTGCACAACTAGAGGGGTTCAAGTACGTGACCAATTTGCTCGATTCAGATCCTCGAACTAGTTTTCTTAAGTCACGAAAAGTGAACTTGTCCCAGTCTCAAGTGAATCAACAATGGTGGGACACTTTTTCCAAACAGCTGGGATGGATGGCATGGAATATTTCGATAAATAGGCCAGGTATGGACTGGGTGCAGCTCAATCTCGATAGTATCAATCTTGATCACGACTTGGCTTCACCATCTGGGGCAAGCCATGGTACAGAAGAGACTATGGCTGGCGTGCGCGCTATGCAAGAATGGCTCACATTAGACCATCTGGATTTTGAACGCGGAACCACGGATACATCAGATGTTTTATGCTATTCTTGGGCACGTCAGAGAGGATTCAACGCTCTTTTGTACATGTTTCTTGTGCGATTGATAGAGCTGGGAGGAGAATGCCCGCCCCTCATCCAGTACGCCTTCACCATTGCAGCAAAATGCCACTCAGGTTGGGGAGTTCAAGTCCTCCAGCGGCGCCAGGCCGATATTGAGACTCTCAACGCCAACAGATTCTCAGCTTTGATGGAAGCCGTTGTCCTCGAGGACCTTGGAGCCGTTCAAACGCTCCTTGCGAATGGGGCGAACCCTAACGGAAACGATAGAGTCCGGGACAAGAGACCATTGATCTTAGCTGCCATGAAGGGGTATCTTGATATTGTGAAATTACTTCTTCTCTCATACGACGCTACCTTGGAGGTGACTGATTCTGTTGGGTTGTCTGCCTTGTACTGGGCAGTCAGTGAAAATCAGGTGGAGACCGCTCGCTTCTTGCTCTCTCATGGAGCAGATATCAACAGGGGTGTCGATGGCTCTACACCTCTTCACTCCGCCATAACAGGTGTTATCACAGAGAATCAAATGGAGATGATTCACCTTGTCCTGGAGCAAGGTGCTAATGTCAATCCCGCCGATGAAACCTCGAATCTTCCGCTAATGAGGGCGGCCATTTCATCAAAAGCCGACCTGGTTCGGCTCTTACTGTCTAAAGGAGCCGATGCCCATGCAAAAGATGATGAAGGCCTTACAGCACTGGACTGGGCGCGAAGGTGTGATTGTGAAGAGACAGCGGCTATTTTGGAGGATGCCATGGACCATTAATCTTCCAGAGGCACGGATAGACTAGGTAGCAGTATAAGTAGCTAGTGCTCGCTAATTCTTTCAAGAAATGGGTCTTGCAAATAGTGAAGTGACAATTTTATCCTAGACTCTGCGGGCTACCATGTTTTGACCCTACCCCTCGGGCCAATTATACTCACATCTCGGATCTAGATACACATCGGTATAGCGTGACTTGACCATATAAAGACCCGTCTTCATTTCAAGTTCAATCAACATTGCCGAAGCGCATATCACGTCTGAAACTGAAACGACGGTCATGCTACGGAAGGTTTCTTGGAGGTCCTTGGCCGGTTGTCGGCGCTAACATGCATGGCCAATGATCGCGCCGTACTCCACTTTGTGCTAGTGAGGCTGGCCCATCAGGTTGCGTATGTACGACTTGTAGGCGCCAGCTGGGATAACTCTGCAGTAGTCAGCTGTGATATGGCGGCAGGTCATCACCTGCCAATCTAACTGCTTTTTTGATGTGTTGATCGCCTCCCATGCCCGGCACAACTAAATATAGCCCCGGGGAGCTACCCCCGTGCGGAGTCGTAGCTCTTTCTCTCATTTTACCAAGGCCCCATCCCAAGCACCACCGGACTCCTTTTTTCCATTCTCTCTCTTACTTTCAATCGAAGCGGAATCGAGTCCTTACAGCCAGGTAATCTTGGTGGCATCGGTCCACATCCACACGAATACCTAAACAACTGCGCCGTCGCGGTTTCCCTGCCCCGCACCGAGACCAGTTAGTCGTACCAGAAGCGACGAAAGGAATTGAAAGAAAAGAAGAATTGACAATACTAGTTATAGTTCTATGGTCACTATTTACTCCTAAAATGGCGCAACAGCAGCATTACCCCCCGCCGCCCATGTCGGGTAAGTCATCAGCATCACGTTTGAGGCTTCCAAGGGATTCATACTGATTTTGAACAGCACCGGCGCATGTGACTTGTGTGTCTCTCCCAGTCGTAAATCTGTTCAGTTTTTTAATGTCCAGTAGCATTCCCGGGCCCTCCACAGGCACCTCCTCCTAACTTCAGCTACCCGCCTCCGCCCACACAAACACCTCCTGCAAATACGCACTATCCTGGGCCTCCGCTATCAGTCAGCCCCCCTGCAGTGAGCACGACCCCGAATGAAAAGCAGGCCAACCTTTATCAACAAAACTTTCACCAAAACTTCCACCAAAATGCTGCTGCTGCCCAGCACAATCATTCAATGATGCCTGGCGCACCGCCGCCAGGACAATTTACTGGTGCCACATCGACAAGCGATGACAATGTTGGAACATTCAACGGAGGCAGTTACCGGATCAGTCACCGTGATGTTAACTCGCTTTTGACGCTGCAGCTAGCAATGGGCTGCCCACTTACTGCAAAGCCCGGTATGCCTGTTAGCATCCAAAAAATAAATAGAAACCTGCTAATGTTCCTTTGTCCCATTCTCATAGGCGTAATGATTGCCATGTCTACAACCATGACCCTTAGGGGAACCGTTCATTTCGGCTGGAAGAAACTCCTCGCTGGTGGCGAAATGACCATGTCACAATATACGGGCCCCGGTGAACTGCTTATTGCGCCTTCAGTGCTGGGTGACATTATCGTTCTTCGCTTGAACGGTGAGGAAGAATGGAAGATCGGACGGGATTCCTTCTTGGCATCGACAGCCTCAGTGAGGCACAAATACCAGGCACAGGGTATTACCAAGGCCGTCTTTTCCGGGGAAGGTCTTTTCATTTATAAGATCAGTGGCACTGGTCTGCTCTGGCTACAGAGTTTCGGCGCCATCATCAAGAAAGATGTAAGTGTACCTAGGTTTAATACACGCTAGTTAGTCTTTGCTGACATGAAATGGTATAAAGCTTAAGGAAGGAGAAACATACTTCATCGACAACGGTCATCTCGTGGCATGGAATTGCAAGTACGAGATTGAACGTGTCGCATCAGGCGGTATTGTGTCCGGTCTAAGCTCCGGCGAAGGTCTCGCTTGCAAGTTCAAGGGTCCTGGAACGGTGTACCTGCAAACCCGAAACCTGAACGCATTTGCCGCGCAGATGAAGGTGAGTACTGCAAGTGGTTAAGGTGACAGCAAGAGCTGCATTACGATTTGAGAATGAGCTGCGATTGATTGGTATACTTGCCTTTTTGGTTCTCAATATGCATACGTTGGATCCGATCATACTTTATGTTAGCGTGTTTCCTACCAGTTGAAATTCATGATATGTACAGCTGCAAATTAGAGCCGATCTCTCTTTTTTCCACTCTCGTTTTTTTATTTTATTTTATTTAATGAACCCCATGTATAATCGCTTCCAAGGCCGAATACTCCTCTGCCTGGCATCCGCGTCAGAACACCGAGCCATCTTTTGGCTTTGAAATTTCTTTCAAGAAACTGCCCAGTCTCATCGCCTAGCTATTCAGCTGCTGCTGGATTCACCCGCTCTCAAGAACTATCCTACATCAAATCGTAGGAAGGAGATGGTCACTTTTCAGCTTCCTAGGAATAATATAGCGATAAATAAGTTCTAGAATTCTAGCATAATATAATAGGAGGTCATATCAGTCCATTTCATGCCAAACTATTTCTATCCTCAAATCATTGCTTCATCTCAACCCCCTAATCTTGATAGAAGATAAAGTGTCGGGGCCGTACTTTTATCCGCCAGAATCCGAGTAAGTGACACGCCAGAAAGAAGAGATACAAGAAACTCCCTCCTCCGAAAAATGCCAAACCAGTACAATGCCTGTTTAACCAGTGCGCTTTCTGCGGCCGACCTGTCCACGGAAACCAGTCTTGATGGCGGCGACCGAACGACGAGATCCGCAGGAGTTGCAGGTGACGAAGTACAGACGGTTCTCTCCCTTGTTGAGCTCGGTGTCGGGGCTGCGGCAGGTCTTGCAGGTAACGTATTCGACTGGAAGTTGTTAGCTAGGGAACATGGGGGGAAAGGTTGAGAGATACGTACCGATATACCGACGCAGGACGGACTCGATACCCTTCTGTTGGAAACGACCCTTGATAACGAGACGACGGCTGCCGTCGACGGAACCGCTGGTACCCAACTCAGCGAACAAGAACTGGGTGACGTGCTCGTCGGAACGCTTGATGCGCTTGCAGATGTCGGCGATGTTGGCGAAAATCGTACGACGGTTGCCCTCACGCAGACACTGGGGCGGGGGGATCTTGTACGACTTGGTGCCGCTGGAGAGCAGGTCGGGGTGGTGGCTCTGGATGAGGGAGAAGAAGCGCGAGACGAGGAGAGAGTAGGGGACGGCTTGCGTGTTGTCGTGTTGCCAGATACCGGTGCCGGCCTCGGGGTCGCCTTCAGGCACGGGCTCCTCAGCCTTCTCATCACCCTCCTCTGTGGCGGCGCCGGCCTCGGTCTTGGCCTCGGAATCGGTGGTCTCCTTCTTGGGCTTCTTCTTCTTTTTCTTCAACGCGGAGGGGTCGAACTCGCCGTCGGCGGCGGGGGTCTCTTCGCCTTCGCCGGCCTCGGTATCCTTGCTCTTCTTGGTCTTCTTCTTTTTGGAGAGGCCCTTGAACATCTCGGTGACTTCGTCGACATCGTTCTCTGTATGTGGGTATGATGTGTTAGCGGGTCCGGAGTCCAATGTGCGGGAATCGACCCGAGGGTTCTTAGAGATCGGATGCATACCAGCAGGCTTCTCAGCAGCCGGGGCGTCTTGAATTTGGCCGTTGGTATCCATGATGACGGATCCTTCGTCGAATGCGACTGACTTGCGCTGCTTCTGCTCAACTGCCTGTTTCGGTGAAGCACAAGGTTAGCGGTGGGGTAAAAAAAAATAAAGTGTGTTGAAAATGAGACGCATGAATGAAGAGATCCTTCAGCTGGGGCAAGCAATCGAAGCTCCGATAAGTGCTTTTGCTCCGCCGGGTGATCGAGGGGTATTGGGCAGAGTCAAAGAAAATGTGGGAGAATCGGCAAAAAAGAACAAAGGGTGTGACGTACGGCGTCCGCCATGTTGTGTGGTTGTGATATAGGATTCACTACACAGCTTGGGGTGAATTTGACCGGCGCTGGGTATCGCTGGTAATCAAATAAAGCAAGAGGTCGAGGATGTCGAATTTGACGCAGAACAGTGATATCCGCAGCACTGGAGAGGCGACCATTGTTATCGCGGGACGGTCACGTGGTCATGAGTCAGGATCCGGATCACCTGACCTGACGTTGAACATCAACAGTCAACAGCTTGCGTCTCCGTAGACCCATCTATATTAACACGCCGATGCTTTGATTTCGCCAGAGCAGTAGGCAGGCCGCTGCTCCTTTTTCTTTCATTCATTCCCTCTGAGATTACTCAATATACAACCGCCCACCATGTCCTCCGCTTCTCCTGCCGGGTCCAATCCCTCCTTCTCCTACTCCGCCTACATGGTCCCTTCACAAAACGCCTACGGCTCAGAGTCCGACGATGATATCGCTTCGCTTCCTTCAGAATCGACCACCGGCTCGGACCTAGACACTATGTCAGATGATTTCTCCGATGCCGAGGCAGAATGGCGGGAAAGCATTGAGCAGTTGGAGTTGCTTCTGTCCATGGTCCTTGTGCCTTTTATTGGCAAATACCTGGGAAGGAAATGCGCATACTGGGGTACGTTGCACTTTTGAAGATGATCTCGGGATAATTTGCTAACCTGGCCCTCAACTCAGGCTGGACTAGCTTCATGCAATGGAACTACCCGGTCGAGGTCGTCATGAGGAACCCAGCCGCCTTCAAGGCTGCGGGTGTGATCGAGGCTGCGGCAACCATCTGATTTCAGAAGAACGGTCACACATTCATCACCCAAGTCGGGAACACGAATCCCACAACCTGCACCGTACAGTAGTCCCACCCACGATCACCACCCACCAGCTATTCGGCCGAGATAAAGCTTGGTGAATAATTTGCAACACACCTCAACTGGCGTTTAGGAAAAAAAACCAGGGCTTCTTTTGATACTTAGTGGCCAACCTTTACATCGGACTGGCACCTCAGATCTTAAGCACGGAGAACCTGTACTCAGCTCTTTGCACATTCCATACTTCCTTTTTCAGATGTTACACCATCGAGATTGTTTGATACCCAATCAAATCATATATTGCAAATAAGGCAGCAGCCTCCTCTGTCAAAGTATCATGTATCTCTAAGCTCCTTCCAACTCTCTTCAACGACGTCAGTTCACGCTTTATTCTCTGTAGCGGCGCTATGAATCACATCAACCAAATCCTGCGGTATGCTTAGCATCACGCAATGTCCCGCTTCACACTCATGTGTCTGCACAACCCCTTCCCCGGGCATAGCTGCCATTATCTGTTTTATAGAAAGCGGGATAGAAGCGCCCCGCTTGCAGAACAAGTAGTGTGTTGGCACATCGCAGTAGGCCTCATACGTGAGAGGACTACAGAAACTGGGCTTGGCTTGGTAGACAAGCTTTGCGATATATTCCCTAGTGTCGGAGCCTTGCGTGTCTTGAGCTTCGCGTTGCACACGATCGATCAATCATAGCACAGCAATACCTCAAGGCGGTCTGCATTTCTAATATTAGTCTCGTTTTGCATGGTTATATTGGGCACCGGAATGCTCTATAGGATAGGTCGTCTCTCGAGGGACAACTCATTGCGGCTTGAATGCGGGCCTTGTACGTGGCCACGATGGTGGTGCGGTGCAGCTCTGAGCTATGCTTCGAATCATCGCTTACCCCGTCAGGCAAGCTCAGGTTCTGCTCAAGTAGCAAGCTGCTCCCTCTCTCCGAGCTATATTAAATGTCATTTCTTGGATGATTGGCTCATTCCCTCCAGGCTTTCGTTGTAACTTAACACCATGGACTGTAATATCAGATTTGCAGCGGGTCATCCATCCCAGCGAAAATTCATTACTCGCTTGGCCTATGTAAATGTGCCCAAATTCTGGCAATTGCCGAAAAGTTTGGCCCTGCATGATCATGTGGACACAGGGTATGCAGCCATTCGTGAGTTTAGACAGTGGTAGCGCACTCAAGAAAGACTGTCCCACTTCTCTGGGTGTGGAATGGTTGGATTAGGGTTTGGAGACAGGCACCATAAGGCTGCACAGATAAAGGTGGGTGGTATATCTAGTAAGTTCGGACTTTGATTGGATAGGGTAGGTTTCACCGTCGTCAGAAGATCGCAGGAGTCACGAAAGAGCTGGCTTTTTGATTCATGGGCAGAAAATGACATATTAAGGATTGAATGGGATTTAAATTACTGCAAGTTTTATTGTAGCGTTAGCTCGCCTAAAGTTACATGTTCATGGGCAATGCGGAGTGCGCTGGAAAGATAAACAGGTAAAAGTCTCGGAGACAATGCGACCCAGCGTCATGCGCCAGCATTGTAATTAGTGAATCATTCGTACCATAGCTGATCTGAATCCCATATAAATTTAGAGGTTTGATATTTACTATATTCTCTTTGGAAGAAAGAAGACCCAGCCCTGGTCAATATAGCTTGTTCCGGCGCCAGAACCCGGATGGCAATGTTGTATGCTTGAGAACTGGGGCGGTTGTCAGAACAGAAAATGGCTGTCTCGAGCTGGTCACGGGTAATATTCGGGGGTCATTTGGACGTGTTGCAAGCTCGTCCAGTGCGTGATGCAATGGTATCGCTTGTGATGCGGAATGTGTAATTCCAGAATCTAATCGATCTAACCGCTGGGAGCGTATTGAATCAACGGTCAATTTGGGTTGTCTTTCAGCTGAGAAAACTGTGTGCTGATCGACTTCCGACGTGGGTTGAGTCTTTGAACTCTGACGAGCGGGCTCCAGGTAATTATCTGAAGTTTCCATGATTGCGCAAAACTCTGCATCTAAAGCTCGAAAGAAGGCATCGGCATCAGTCATGTAGGGGTTGCCCACTTTTGGACACTGCAATGAAGAGAGGTTGCTGAGGTCATTCCCGTTGAAATCACGTTGAAGTTGCGAGTCCCAAACGACATCTCCCGTGCATGTTTTGCTCATATCCGAAGTTGTGTTCCTTTTCACGGTTGTAACGTTGAGTTCGGAGTCCAAATTCTCCGCTACTTCCTCGATATGAGAAATTTGTGTGCCTGGCTTTTGCGGAGAATTGAGAGTAGAGGCAGGCTGAAAGGTTGCTTCTACTCCACCGACATTTGACTGCCAAGATTCTTTGCGGGCTTCCAGGAGCATCTTCAGCTCGTGAAGGCTGTAGTAATGCTTTGAGCCGATTTCAACTTCCGGGCTCGTTTGGGGCTTCGGAAACAGGCCGACATGTAGAATGTTAAGCAAATGATCCTCTACAATGGCACTCAGTGATGCTGTTGCCCGGCCACTCTCAGACCACGTATATGGCGAAAAAGACCGACTTTCATGTGCAGCTTTTGCTGCCTGTCTGTCAAGGTTTCCTTCACCTGGTGAAGCAATCGTCGCTTTCACCGGGTCTGCAAATTCCGTTGTTTTGTTGGGTGAGAGCCTATGGCGAGGCCTAGTAGCATCAATCCGCTCAATTCGCCCAATGAATGCATTTGTCAAACATGCATCCAGCTGTTTTGAAACATCATGAGACCGAAAGTTGAATGAGTCGTAAATATCGCTTGTTTGCTTTGGCTCTCTGCGTTCATTGACGGCAGACATAGAGACCCGCCCGTTGCCTGGAGTCTTCCGCGACAGGAGATTTGTTTCGGAGAATGTGGCATTGAAAACTTTCAGTTCGAGTTAGCTAGCTTTCCCCATATCAAAAATTGTAATAAATGAGAACTCACCATCGCGAAGTTTAATAGGAGATGATGCCCTGCCTTTGCTGAAATTCCCAGGCTTGCGGGATTGGTGAGCTGAAGAATTGCTTAGAGAGACATCAATACATTCAAGCTGGCGGTATTCATACCGTCAGTCTGTTCCGAGCAACATTGGACGCATGAAAACCATCGTTCATGCTCTGCTTCCTGCTCCGGCGTTGTCTTTTGGCCCTTTGTTCGGGGACTTCTGACGGACCCCTTATTGAAGAACCAGTTGTCTTTAGTTTGAACCGATCTTTCCGAGTCATACGTCTTGGTTTGCGCTCAAACTCGTTGATCGCTTTCACCGAGCGTGGCTCGTCTCGAGGGAGTACCTCGCGAGTAGGCGTGTCCCTCGTCCGCTTCTTGGAATGGAACCATCGAACTTGTGGAGTGAAATCCGTCGACTCCAGCACCGCTGGGACGCATGTCAACAGATGTTCTAGCCCATTATCGTCCGTATAACGAGCAAATTCGGTGAGAGTAGGACATGTGTATGGCGCTCCAGCCGACACTCCTGCACCCGATGTGCCTGAAGCTTGATCACCATCTGTCACTTTTGACAACCATCGATATATTGAGTTGTTAGATTTCTGCATCGTCAATTTTCTCCATCGCCAAGATGCGAGGTGCATTTGAAGTTCGAACTCTGATAAAACTCGTAACAAAGTTGAGTAAACAGAGGGCACGCAGCTAGCTGTGTTCGGGAAGCTGCGGCCGGTAGTGCCTTCTTACACCCCTCCACATGCACATACCGGGATCCCTCGTCCAGTTCCAACTTTCGCCATCGTGCCACCGCAGGGAGAGGGTCTTTCAGGCTATCCTTGATTTTACATGCACCGAGGTACACACCATGTCCTCCCACGGGTTACTCGTGCAGCAAGCAACATAGTCAACGACCAACATAGCTCTCAATGCCAGTCTGAAATTATCATCAGGATTAACTTACCTTGGCATTGGTTCAAGCGAGACAACCTTGGAATGGTCTACTTTGGAAACTGAAGCATGCACTGATCATCGTCTACCTCCCGGAGTCTTGCCGATGTACGGCCCTAAACGGCATGTGGGCCACTCTTACCCCTCCACCATCGCGTGTATTGGTCGGGGATCGCGGTCGGACTAGAGTCCAAGCCTGACAGGGAGCGAAGCCGTCCCAGGTGCGTTGTATTGTGCATGGCCAGACCCTTCTACGTGCAGCCGAGCTCGCAAAAAGAAAAAGGGGGCGCTGTCAAAGAATCTAACAGCATTGCAGATGTGCACACCGGGACTCGCAATGCATAGAGCTTGGTGAGCTACGGTTTACACCTTTCCAGCTGAGGCACGCCAGCGATTCCACAGATCGCGACTTGTGGAGGCCCCGCTCAAACCCGCGATATGCCCCCAGTGTTCTCAAGGTTGGGGCGTTTAGTCGTCATTTCTGATCCGTACTCGGCCATGCCATTTGATATACCCAATCTGAGTAACCCGGGATCCGCAACGGTTGTAGAATGTGCGCCTTTTCAAGGCCATCACGCAAAAGAAAAAGCAACTAAATGAGGGGCACGGGGCTCAGCATCAGCCGATACCAAGCTAGCGTGGCTCATCAATTAGATCCAGCCTCGGGTAACATCTGATTGATTGAGCGCATTCTGAATACGCCACTGGGTCCCGAGAATCCATCGGTTCAGAGTTTAGACGGGCGGGACTCGCTGTTAAAGGCCAGAAGAGCACTATCTTCAGCTGCAGACTGCGGCTTCCCCCACTCTTATCCAGCTCGTGAAAGTCCTAGCACCTTCCTCTCTGCGTTGCGCATTCCTTGTCTCATTCGTCCCCAAGCACAGAAGCAGTAAGCATCATATTTCCCTTGAGAGCCCTACGATTGGCGCCAGGCCCAGCCCAGGGAAGCGGAAGCCTTGAGGCTAAGGCAGTGTGATTGTTACACGGGTTTGACTGCTGACTTGTTTCGTAACCAGGATCTTCTCGCCCGTCACAACCTCTACCTTTTCATCCCTTCTCTGAATTCCGTGGGTCCTGCTTCCCAGTGTTCCTTCCTCTCGCTTCTAACGCATATTCAGCGTTTCTCGGTGCTTTCATATCTCTATCATGGCTAAACTTTTTGTTCAGTAAGTTTACTTTCACTTTTTTTTAAGTTTCACTTTGCTTTCATCTTGTGGGGGTTTGGTTTTCTCAAAAAAATATCCCGCTTTCTCCCCGCTTTCCCCGTTGTGATCCCATACTGACTCGATCACTCGATCTTCAGCGGCCTTTCATGGCACACCAATGATGATACTCTTCGCGACGGATTCCAGCAATTTGGAGAGATCCAGGAAGCTGTTAGTGATCTACAGTCCCCCACAAGCCTTCAGATTGAGCCGCAGCCTAACCCGAATCCTCACAGATCGTCGTCAAGGACCGCGCCACTTTGCGCAGCCGTGGGTTCGGCTTCGTCCGTTTCGCTACTGATGCTGAAGCCGATGCTGCAATGAGTGCCATGAACAACCAAGAGTAGGTTGTCTTAAGGCTGTCGCCTTTCTTTTTGTCCGATAATCAGACCACTCATCCATCTTATAGATTCGACGGACGTACTATTCGCGTCGACAAGGCCTTTGACCGCCCCCCTCGTCCTGAGGGTGGCTTCCAGGGTCGCGGCGGGTACAACACGCAGCCTGGTCAAGGTTACCAGGGCGGTGGTGGCGGCTTCGGCGGCGGTGGTGGTTATAATCGTGGATATGGTCAGCAGCAGCAGCAGCAGCAGCAACCCTACAATGGCAACGGTGGCTATGGCGGTGGCTATGGCGGCGGTTATGGTGAGTATATCCTGCTTACTTCAACCAGATCTATCAAATTCCGTTAAATGTTCTAACCTTCTTCTAGGCGGTGGTCAGAATGCCGGATACGGTGGCGGTGGTGGTGAGCATTTTTCCCCAAGTACTTTCCGTTTCTCAAAACTAATTGATAGACCCAGGCTGGCGCAACAATAACCAGGCTCCGGCCCCCGAGCAGGGCAACTAACGTCGCGAAGTGCGCTTTGCCCCCAATGGCGTCTCCTCCTGCTTGCATAAAACTATCATCGAATGCTTTTCTTTTTACAAATGGATTGACGAGACATGGGATCTAATGCAGTGCGGATCGGCAAACGACGGGATCTGGTTATGGAATGAATTACGCGACGGGTTTTTCCTGATTTTGATTTTTCACGAGGCAGCTTTGCCCTCAATGCCACCGTGGTAAATATGACTATTTTGGGATTCTTTTGGCTCGTGTCTCTTTCGCGCCAGCGTGCTCTTTGTATTTCGTGGCATTCGTGGATGAAATGTTTCTTCAGTACCTACACATTTGAGAATAATGGCTCGTCCGAGGTTGGCATAGCGCAGTCTTCGAGATTCAGCATCATGTCCGATGAATTTGGCTCTATCATGTCATCCATCCCATGGAATGAGATATCTACCCCACCACCCGGTAGTCATCTAATATTTCACTCAATATTGTCTCCCTTTGCCACGGCCTCAGCTGTCGCCAAAGATCGCTTGACATTCTCCTCGGCCTCCCTCTCTTCCTCTTCGCCCTCACCCACAGCCTCTATCGCCTTCACCCGTCTGACCAAATCGGTGACATGTACATCCGCCGTCCCCAGCCCCAGACCCTGAAGCGATTTCTCCAGCAGATAGAGATACTCGGTCCCTTTCCCACTCTGTCCATGTCCAGCGCTAATAAACTGCGCAACATCTTGCGGCTCGCGCTGCGCAGGATCACGCAGAAACTGCGGGTTGCTAGGCTGCCCGATGTACACCATGCAGATGATCGGAGCGAGGTCTCCGGCGACCATCGTGGAGCCCTCGGAGAACGGGTGGAAGGGCGTGTAGTGCACACTATATCCGTCGATCTCGCGCTCGTCGAGGTAGTCGTGGACCTCCTCCGCATGTGAAGAGGGGATGTGGTACGCCGCACCCCAGACCTTGCCTGTAGAGGCTGATTCGGACTCGACCTTCGCTAGCTATTTAGTTGTTAACCACGTCTCCACAACCCCCATCAAGTCATCAACGTCTTCTCGATGGACGAGAATAAAAACCCTACCGGATCATCAAGCGTTTCCCAAAAATTCCGCTCAATAACAGTAACAACCCTCCCGGGCTTCTCAGGTGTGCCTCGATGATCGGTACTATTGGGTGGAATCAGCCTCCTAAGTCCCGGAACGACAGGCGATACCCGTAAGCCCCAGCCGCCAACCAGCAACATACCTAGCCTAAAATAGGAAAACGCCACGGCGGGCCTGCTGTCAGCTTCCGATTGCTCTAGACTCGATGCCATGATAACGGCACTTGCGATCGACATTCCCAAACTTGAAATTTGAAACTTGGAACTTGCTAGGAAGTTGGATCTTGGATTTCCTACCTGCCAAAACCGACGCACGTAGCCATCGATGTAGCCCGGGACCCGCTGGTCTGTGCGGTAGCCGTCAGTTACAGGGCAGATCTTACATGTATCACATCTCACGTACCGTAGTGCGGCGGTGGTTTCCAGATCAAGCTCCTGAGCACGGCATTAGTGGGATTGTTCAGTATTCCAATGAATCTCGCTCCTAGGCGAGAGCTTGATCAACTAACCCGTATCCAAAGACCCACAGATCACCATTAGGAAAGTGGCTCTTCCATGTGCGGCCGCCGGGATGGACCTGGTGGCCTTGCAAGCTGGCAGCCATGGTTGCTGGGATGTTGATATGTGCTGATGCTATGGTTCGATGGTGGATCGATGGGTGACTTGGTATGTTGGTTGGGCGGCGGCTAGGATCTTCCAGCCAATGCCGTGAACGGGATGAGATGTCACTGTTGGTGGTGTTTATGTATTTGGTTTCCCGCCCCGCGTATACTTGATTCAATGTGGCTCCGGCTTCGCTGAGAAATCGGTTTCGTCCGATTTGTTTGCATTGTTTGTTTTCTGGTTCGTCATCTCGCGACGTGGTGAGATAATGCCAGATATTCTAAGCATATCGTCTACTGATCTGAGGATTGTGGACTACTATAAATCAACTCCGAAGATAGTTTTCTGCTGCCAACTTTGTGATAGGTGGTTTTGTGCAAGTTCTCCGTATTCTCATAGGGTGCGGGGCGCGATTGGATACTAAAATAGGTGATATACGTACTGAAGCTAATAAGTGGGTGAACTTGCAAAGAAAATCCGTTATCATACCTCATATCACTTCTTTGAAAGTACTCTCTCAAGTGGTATCTCATGATACAACGGTCTGCGACTATGCTGTGCGCTACACCTTCGTATACAAATAATAGCGTCTCGTGATTGGCTGTTGGCCAAAGCTCCTGACTCAGCAGGTTTCTGTCATCAATTTTATGGCCGGTAAACAAGGTTCGACAATATCTACAACTCTTGAATCTTCATATAAGATTCCGGCCAGTCACAATGGCGGGCCTTTTCCGCCTGCTCAAGATGCAGTACACCCCTCCAACAGATCCACGAGGGATCTCATTTGCCGGCAAGACTGTCATATTAACAGGAGCCACCTCTGGCCTGGGCTACGAAGCCGCCATCAAGTTTCTGAACCAAGGTGTGGAATCATTGATCATCGGCAGCCGCAGTCTCGAGCGAGGGCACTGCGCCAAACAAGCTCTTGAGAAATACACCAACCGGCCCGGTGTGATCCAAGTCTGGGAGCTCGAAATGAACAGCTTCCAAAGCGTCCAGAATTTTGCCAGGCGCGTCAACGATGAGCTTAACCGGGTTGACATTGCACTCCTCAATGCCGGTCTCTGGAACCGCGAATACACAAAGTCACCCGAAGGCTGGGAAGAGATTCTGCAAGTCAATACTTTGTCCACGTCATTATTGGCATTACTGCTTCTACCCAGGTTGAGGGAGTCATCTTCGGACACTGAACCCGCGCATCTGAGCGTAGTCTCTAGTCAACAATTTGTGCGCGTCAAAGCAGAAAGTCTTCGAACGGATGGCCCCTTGCTCGAGCATGTGAACGATGATCAGCATTTCAAGGGCCCAAAACAGTACGGCATTTCGAAATTGCTGCTGGAATATATGATGAAGAACCTTGCCGACCTGGTTCGAAATGAAGATGGTACATTGCAAGTTGTCGTCAATACCGTCAGCCCTGGGCTGTGCCAGTCATCCCTCGGACGGCAATACAACAGATTTTACGAGCGATGGCTTGTGTGGGTGATGTATAAGCTGTTTGCGCGCACGACTGAACAGGGGTGTCGATCTTTGGTCAGCGCGACGGTGCAAGGCCCCGAGTCCCAGGGAAAATGTTGGAGAAGTGATGGGTACCTCGAGTACGTCTTGCTGCCCTTCTTGCGATGAATGTTACTGATAATTTTAGCGAATCCATTGCTCTCACGACTGGAGCAGAAGGCAAACAATTCCAGGCCAAGGCGTGGGAGGAGATATTGCAAGTGCTAGAGGAGCAGGCACTGGACGTAAGAGATATCGTCCCGAGGTCTTAAGTAAATACTACAGCCCCATGTCTCGTATTCGTAATTTAGAATGATATATTCATAGCCCTAGTGGGGCTCTGTTAGGTAGCAATTGCCAAGGTTCGTTTCGGGGCGTTGCGTCGCTAACGTGGTAGCTCCGTATGTACTTGAACCCAATGTGAGATGTCTTCAGCGTCAAAACAGAAAAGACAGCATGTGACAACCTGCATATTGCATAGGGCTGAGAATTTCAAACCTTTCAAGAACAAAAGGGGGAGATTAACCCTCATTTAAGCCTGGTGGAGACTGACCGGGCTGCGCAAGCGTTGTTTGACGGATCTTGGACTAAAATTCATGAACCTCCGCCCCACGGCTCCGCTTTGGGTCTGAACAACCCTTACGGATTCCTCTCAGATTCTTGCCATCTCTCTCCAATCTCCTTACCGCACCGCTTCGCCGATTCGCTAAGGCAAGGTTGTCATTGTCCCGTTGCGCTTCGCTTCTTCGATTGCGTCAGTGCTGGCAACCATGGCTTACAACAAGAGTTACAACCCCGACGCGCTGCCAGCGTAAGTGAAAGCCCCGAAAGGCAAACGCAGAGGCTCTTTGATCGCTAACATGATATAATGACACAGACACGCTGAACCTGAGCAGGTATCTACCGTCGCGCTGACCACAAATCCACCTTGCTAAAGATCCCAGGTCGCGCAGATGATTGGAAGTATGCAGGTGTCAGGGCCAGGGAACCAGAGCCAGAGCCACAAACCGCTCCCTTCTCGCCCACCGCAGTCAGGACCGAGCGGCGTGCCTCCCCGTGTCCCCGTCGCCAGCACTACACCCAAACCATATGGCAGCCCTGCCCCGCGCCCGCAAGAACCTCATGCTCCGCACTCCTACAACGGTCGACCATCGCCCGCAAACCCTCTCCCCAGCCAGCAGCGACCGCACCCATTGCATCCCTCACCTCCTCCCCAGAATTACGGCTTCGGTCCGCCCCCTCAGCCTCAGCGCAATAGGCCTCCCCCCCTCTTTCCGCCCTCCGCAATCCCCTCAACCCCCGCCGCTGTCTGCGCCCAGCGATGATCCACAACAGCTGATGCCCCTCTTCCGGGCCGCGAACTCTTCGCACTCTGGTTCCTTGACAGAGCATGAGCTGGGCTCTGCGCTCGTCAACGGAGACTACACGTCCTTCCACCCGCATACCGTCAAGGTGATGATCCGCATGTTCGACAAGGACGGCAACGGGTCCATCAACTTTGACGAGTTCGTCTCGCTGTGGAAGTATCTGGCCGCATGGCGAGAACTATTCGATCGGTTCGACGAGGACCGCAGCGGCCGGATCAGTCTGCCGGAATTCGAGAAGGCGCTGGTCGCGTTCGGATACCGCCTGAGTCCGCAATTTGTTTCGGTAATCTTTACGGTGTTCGAGAGCAAGACGAAACAGATGTCGGGTGTGCCCAAGAGCCCGGTTCATAATGGTATGAGCTTTGATCTCTTTGTGCAGGCGTGTATTAGCTTGAAGCGCATGACGGATGTGTTCAAGCGGTATGATGATGATCGGGATGGATATATTACTGTGAGCTTTGAAGAGTTCTTGACCGGTATGTGCTTTCATGGAAATGGGCCAACTTGCAGTGGGTGGCTAACTTCCCGACAGAAATTCTTCAGCTGCAGGATTAATCTGTTCTCGGCTACCCCAATCCGTTGGGCTTGCATTTGCATCTTTGGTTGTCATCGTTACTTCTCGTTTATGGTCTCCGTGGCCATTGACATTTCCACATTATATACCCCCTGCCCCATATGTTCCATCATAGACTTACCAGTAAAGGCAGTTGTATGTTGACCAGGCCGTTACCCCGTCATCTGCAATCCATAAAACACATTGTTTTCAAATGGTCTCACCTGGTCAAAATGTTGATGATTGTAGAGTAACTCACTTCCGTTTCCGGTAAACGGTTCTAGCCGCCGTACACTGTGGCCATCACATAATCTTGGGTTGTTGCCGATGGGTATTTGGTGTGCCACGTTAACCTTGGTAACCTGCAGAACATTACATCTGTGCATTTAGGCGAAGTGACAGCCCCAATCCGAGCCTTAGCCGACCTGTCAACCTGGAACGTGTGTAGAATCATCCATATACACGCACGTCTACTAATTCACTTGGCTATTTGACCAGAAATAACTCCTCATGTTTCGAGACGACATCTCTTTAATTGATTACACGTCTCACCTTTTCTCCTGTCGTAGTGGAGAATAAGATAGAGCCCGGTTATCACGGACCCGCCGTCTAGACCCCCTTACTCTCATGCAGCTTGCAGCTCACATAGTCCAATCCGAAAACGTCCATCTTCTACCGAGTAACGGAGAGTTTGAAAATAAACATCATAGATTAGACCGCTCTCGAAGATGCAAGGTCTTCGAATCTCGGGAGCTAGTATTAAGAGGGTATAGTCGCGGCTGTTCGGTCTTTCGGCCTTCCAACTTCCCGTGGGGCGATCTCCATTGGGTCGCGCAGTACTAACTCCGAGGATTTTTTCTGACTCTTCAAACGCGCCTTCGCTACAAATTCTCGATTATGTCGCCCTAGCATACTTTTAATATTTCATTCCACACGCTCACTACCGAGAACTTTCGAAATACATACTCGCCACTTGCGCCGATCGCAAAGCCGATCGATCGATCGATTAATCCCGGACTTGGCTCTGCAGCCCCCCGCAACTTTTTTCCCTCCGTCTATTTCGGCTACAACTGGCTTTGGCCTAATCATTTACCATGGCGGATTCACACAATAATCACGAAACGTCTAGCGCCGATACAACGGTCGCGCCGCAGCTGCATGAGACTAAGTCTCACGAGGAGTCTGAGCCGGTCACTGAGCCTTTGAAGACTGAGCAGGACGCTGACATCAAGGCTGCGGTAGATGATGCTGCACTAGAGAAAGAAGTCAACGGAGCGGCGCTTGACCGGACTCCCTCGCAGTCGGCGAAGATGGGCAAGAAGCAGATCATCATCGTCATGGCCGCGCTTTGCTTGGCACTGTTCCTGGCGGCTTTGGATATGACGATCATCTCAACTGCCCTCCCGACCATCGCTTCAGCGTTTGGTGCCTCTGAAAGTGGGTATTCATGGATTGCTTCGTCCTACCTTCTTGCAAATGCCGCTTGTATTCCTCTTTGGGGGAAGATCAGTGACATCTGGGGACGGAAGTACATCATTCTGCTTGCCAACGTCGTCTTTCTCGTTGGAAGCTTGATTTGTGCTTTGGCTCACAATATGGCTATGATCATCTGTGGTCGTGCCATTCAAGGTATTGGTGGTGGTGGTATTATCATTCTCGCCAATATCAGTGTCTCGGATTTGTTCAGCATGAGAGACCGCCCGATGTACTATGGTCTATTTGGTGCTACTTGGGCTATTGCCGGTGCGCTGGGACCTATCATCGGCGGTGCGTTCACTACCGAAGTAACCTGGAGATGGTGTTTCTACCTGAACTTGCCGGTCGGAGGTGTTTCACTCGTCATTCTGTTCTTCTTCCTCCACATCGAATCTCCCAAGACACCGTTTTTGGCTGGTCTGCGCAACATCGACTGGGCTGGAACTTTCTTAATAATTGGCGGTACCCTTATGTTCCTCTTCGGTCTTGAGTTTGGAGGTGTCAACTACCCCTGGGCCTCTGCCGCCGTCATCTGCCTCATTGTCTTCGGTGTGGTCACCTGGGCTCTGGCCGGGCTTTGCGAGTGGAAGATCGCCAAGTACCCTGTCATTCCTCTGCGTCTTTTCAATGAATGGTACAATGTCCTCATCCTCATGGTCTGCTTCTGTCACGGCTTCGTCTTCATTGCCGGTACCTACTACCTCCCTCTCTACTTCCAAACCGTCCTTTTGGCAACCCCGATTCTCAGCGGTGTCTACGTCCTGCCTTTGGTCCTGGCCCTCTCGGTTGTCTCTGCCGGCACAGGTGTTGTCATGAAGAAGACTGGCCGCTACCGCGAATGCATCATCGCAGGCATGTTCTTCATGACTCTCGGATTCGGCCTATTCATCGATCTCCAACCCTACGCATCCTGGTCCCGCATCGTCATTTTCCAGCTCATTGCCGGTACGGGTGTCGGCCCCAACTTCCAGGCGCCCTTGGTCGCATTCCAAGCCAATATTCGTCCCGCCGACATGGCCACCGCAACAGCCACCTTCGGCTTCATCCGCCAGCTCTCTACCTCCATGTCCGTCGTCCTAGGAACCGTCATCTATCAGAACATCATGGGTCAACAAGCCGGGAAGCTCACCGCCGCCATCGGCTCCAAGCTCACAGCCGAAATCTCGACCTCATTTGCTGGTGCCTCCAAAACACTCATCGAGACTCTTGACTCTCACCAGAAACAGGTCGTGCTGGAAGCATTCACTTTTGCTCTGAGCCGCATGTGGATCTTCTACACCTGCATCGGTGGTGTTGGCTTCATCCTCTCGTGCTTTATCCGCCCCCGCGTGCTCAGCAAGACACATACAATCCAAAAGACCGGTCTTGCTCAACAGGAGAAGGCTCGCCAGGAGTTGATTGATTCTCAGCGCAAGACGGAGGGCAAGTCCGAGGTTGATGTCTGATTCCCAATACCCTTATAATATCTTCTCTCCCTATATTTGCTGTATTCGCTGCACATATCCAATGTTTAATACATGTTTGTATCTAGTCAAAGTTACTTTTCTTTGCATCCGCATTGCAAATCTGGCTGGCCATTTTTGTGATGCGTCACTCCCCTCCATTGGTTTTGGCAGGTATAAAAGTTACGTCACATCGAATTGTCGAACTGGAAAAGAAATGTTTAATGAAATATTGATACGCAATTTTGAATGATCTTTATGTGCCCACTTAGTCCGTTTACGTACGTAGACAAAGACCCTCATTGCTCAAAATAAGTACAGATAATCTCCTCGAACTCTCTGAAATGAAAAGGCAGCCGTTGCCGAAAAAAAAAAGGAATGCATTATAAAATGCGCCCTCCAAAGAATCAGTTTGAATTTAATAATCATCAATGTCCTTCGGCTTCGGATAGGAAACGGGCGTCAACATCTTGTTATGAGTTAAAGGATTGGGACCGCACCACCCATACAAATCACAACGACACTGCTCCTCTGAAACACAACTTTAATACCACATGTTAGCATCAATCCCCAAGGAACCATGAAGGATCCACTTACTAGACAGCAGGCATGCCAAAAATAAAATGCCAAAGCTTCTCAATCAACCACCCAATCCCATAATTATCCGTCATATCCGTATATGCAATCCATTGCAAAATTCGAATATAATCACTCTTAGGCCTTTCCCAAATCCTCTCCCTAGTAAGCACAAACTGCGCACAGCACTGATGCCCAATATCCTCGGGGACCTCACTAGCGTCGAGTCCAAGAAGCTGCCACAGAATCTCAGGCATCTGAGCAATCAAGTACTCATAGTCGAAATCCAGCGTTACGGGATGCATTTGGTAAAGAGTGGAGGGGCAGCCGGGTCTGTTTGAGCAGCGGAGGTTGGCATAGCCTTTTAGACTCACGGCTTCGTAGCGGAGGTTTGCCAGGACGTTCTTTGTGTCTGGGCCTGCGATGTCGTTGTGCCATTGTTCTGAGCGGCCATGGAGGAAGATTGTGTAGGGGGCTAATTCGTCGTAGTAATCGATTATGTAGGAGAGGTAGGCGCTTGCTTCATGGCCTTTGCGGGAGTAGGGTTCGAAGAATTCGGGGTTGGGTTCATCATCTAGGCTGTAGATGTAGGCGTTGCAGGGACTTGTAAGGGATTAGTTGGTGTGTATAATTCAGGATGGGGAGGTTGATGTACTAGTCTTCGCAGAATTCTTCAATCCAATCAGTGGAGTCGGCGCCTTGTCGCGCGGCGACGATTGTGACGTCTTCTGCGGTCTCATGTTGGGCGTATGGGGCATATGTTGAGCTTTGGGCAAGCAACTCCAGGTCCAACGGGCTGAGTTGGTCGAATGGGGATGTGTCGGATGTTTCCTGTTTTGCTGCTGCAAGATCGGCTTCGTCAATTTCTCCCACATCCAGGGGATTTCCCGTCAATGCGGCCAAAGGGATTTTGTGAGATCCTGTATCTGCTAGATCCTCCTCCATGGAGGTTTCTTCAATAGAAGTCAGTTTCAATCTTCAAACTTCGAACGAGGATCTTTGCTCTACCTTCGGGCTGCATTTCTTCGGCCTGGACATGCATGTGCTCGACTTGAAGCTCTGCAGGCTTTGCCAGCCATTGTGAGCTCTCTGGAACCATCACATAGCTCTGTGAGCGATACAAAATGGCAAGAAACGCGAATGGTAGCATAACCAGGAAGAGGATCTTCCGGGTACTATGAACCGGTTTCCGGAACAGGGAGATCCCGAAGGATCTCGACGGGCTTCCCCTATACATGATTCAAGGGAAGGACTTTCCAAGCCGTCATTTATCTAGCAGGTCAACGGGTGGACCTGGGAAGAAAATCGGGGGACGCCGGCGTGAGTTGTGGTGATGGGAACCATTTATACAGAGTAGCGCGGACGGGCAAGATAACGACATAGTATTGCACCTTAACATAGCTTAGACGCTTTTGGCGTTCTACGGCGGGATCATCATTTGGGAAAGGTATCTATCTATCATTTCCTCACGGGGACGTTTCGGGCCATGTTGGTGGCCGAATGCGGACAATGTAGCATACTCGGGTGCCTCTAGACCACTTTGACTCGTACGTTCCATGGACGCGATGTAAGCTGAGTCGACAGATCGGCTGGATGATTGTTCATTTTATTCTTTATTGAATTGTCTTAGAGTGTCAGGTGTGGGGAAGTTATTCTTAGTACTTTAATTCTTATCATAGAGTAGATGCAGAGTTTCATCGGTACCTGTCCTGGTACCAAGATCTTCTGACATTGCCACTAGAAACTATCTACCAATAGGATGATCTTCTAACCGAGCGAACTTGTCATGAATCAAGTTCGTGTCATTTATTGTGCAGAGTTCCATCGGTGTTGAGGTGTTGAGGTGTTGAGGTATTGAGATGTTGAAGCTGTGAAGGTGGAGAGGCCTAAAGGTCGGTGGTGCCATGCCGTTTTCGGCCCGAAGGGATGTCTCGACCCGGGGGCGCGCAGGAATACGTTCCTACCATGGCTCAAAGCCGAGCATTGCATTTCTGTGCTTTCGGCTTTCACCATTGTTGCTGCCCAAACCAACACGCTCCTTTGAGCGAACCTTACTAAAGTGAGAACTGATTTTCAAAAATTGTAATGAGCTTTTCTACGGCCCCAGAAATACTCCTTTACGCAAAAACGGGCATAAAAATATTAAGGCTCATGTCGAAGGAGCGATTGGGATATCGAGAAATCTTGATTCATTCAACTTATAAAAACATGACTGGTTCGTTTATGTCCGTGGGAACGAGATGCAATATGACGGTTCGCAACTTGTTGATTTCGTCGCGGTGAAAGGTGGAATGGAATGTGAGAAAAAAACGTGCTTCTGGAATGTCAGACAGAAAGACGCAGGTCGAAGATCGGATCGCCAAGATCGAGTGAGAAGCGCCTATTTCAACTGTCAATCACTATTTTCTTGCAATTTCTGAGATATAGAACTTCTGAACGTACCATAACGGTAATATCCGGCGTTCAGCTTAAAGATTGGATGATTTTCCATGAGCGGATGTAGGGAATTTCGACATCCGGATTCGTGCAGGAATTGTTGTGAAGGATCTTGCTCGGTCCTTCGCAGTGTTCGTAGAGAAATCCCCAGGCCTCTGTGTTTTCACCGACATAGCCAGCAGCATAGGAATAAGCCCTTTGGCCTGCCTGAAAGCTGAAGCAAACATCTTCGCCGGTACCCTCTGTAGACAGGAAGACCTGACCATTTTGGGGGGCATCCCCACAACTCAACCCATCCCATGCATCGAAATACCACCAGTCCGCAGTGGCAAATGTGGCCATTGCGAGGAGAGAGATCACGGCGAGGTGCATGATGAAGAGAAAGACCCTTCGCCAGATGGTCCAGGGTAAGATGTGGTAGGCCGTGACACTTATATGCATTCCATGAACGGTTCAGGGCAAGTTCCGCTTTAGGAACTTTGGCCACTTCTAGCCAGGAAACCTTGGTTTGCCTTCAAGTCCTGAAATCATAGTAGTATAGCTATGTAGCTAGGGTTTTCTCGCCGATTAGCTGCTCTAGTCTCATTGGCTCCTTGGCTCAAGGTACCTCGTGGTCATTTCTAAGAATGGTTCCGAATCTAGGGATGAGGCAGTCCTTTCAGTCCTGCTTTCCCCTTACCTATTCCCCAGTCGCTTGAAAGATAATTCCATGTAAATGAAGACAGCGTATCGGTCCCCACGTCAGAGTAATCTAATCCTTTCCTCGGTAGTTGTGTTCGCAGCCCGGTAAGGGCCATATTTGGTACTCCCACCTTGCTCCACAAACCAGCGAGTACATTGGCGAAGAGTGCGAGAGCCTTCAGCTTGAAGGTCAGGTTCGAACTGTGATCTCGAAGAAAGTCTTTGTGGCTCTACATGACAGCAACTTTCAGCTAGGCCGTCTAGAGCTAGGTTTAGAACGTGATGTCAGTTCCAGTGTGGAACATAGATGACGTCGGCCTGGTGAGACTTGCAGGACTAGATGCAACTACCTCGACGCCCTGAATGACGGCTAAACGTCGGTGAATAGGCAGCACCCCTTGTATGGTGACGAGGTCAAAAACCCATTGATCTACAATTCAATTAGGACTTCACCTACAAGTAGGTATTCTCCTGTAGGTAATCCCCTGTAGGTGATTTTCCTTACACGCCTCCTTCGGGTGACCCGGGGCGGTAGTTCTTTACCTCACATGCAAGGAACTCCACTCCTGTTCTTTGGTTAGCTTATAGTAGTCGATCAAACATCACTAGTCAAGTTTAGATAGGGCTATCACGCATCAACTAGCAGGATTCACGGTCGGACAACTCTCCGATAAACTCTCACCTCCCCGAGAGGCTAGCGGCCGAGTTAAAAGCGGCTCCACTTTTCGCTATCCGAATGATGAAATCCAAGCCCGAGTTTCCGGATCTTGCTTCAGTCTCAATATATGCTTGGATGATACGATAGAAAATACTGCCATGGATAGGAGGCGTCTTTAATGCAGGCTCATTCGCTCCAATATCATTCTAGTACAATCTCTACGGTCTGAATCCAGCGTGGCACATACCTGATGAACTCGGAGATTCGGATACTCGGCCCTAAGCAAATGACCCACAAGGTGGAACCCGAAAAGGCTTCGTTGAATCAATGCGATTTATCAGCACGGTGGACCAAAAGAACTTAAGACCCTAGCTGGAAATGTGATTTCATTTCTCGTTATATTTTTCCTCGTCTTATCAACAGACAGAAGCGTTGCCGATTGAAACCCCGAAGAACGTGAATACCGGCGGTGACCGGTGAGAAAACAACCCAGGGATTCCAAATTTCAGTCTAATCCTGAGGTGAAAATGCAGTCCTATTTGCAGTATCGACGACTGGGAAATGTTGTTCGCTCGCAGCTGGAAAACGCCTCGCCTGTGAAGGAGGCTCCTACTCCCACTGATTCAGAGATAGACCCTGCGGCGAATCCAGATCAAATCAGTCAACATGACCTTGCACCGCGTCAAAGCCCCCTGGCACGACGCGCTTCTTGGGGTTCTAGCAGAACCGCTTTAGCTTTTTCCATTGCCGGAATCGACGTTAAGAAGCAATCCGAGTCTGCGGATCAGCCTGCTCACCTCTTTATTGTTGGCTGGGATGGTCCTAATGATCCCCAAAACCCGCTGAACTACAGCTTCGCGTCCAAGTTGACAGCGACGCTACTGGTTTCTGCGCTAGGATGGATTGTTGGCGCGGCATCATCTATCAACTCGGGTGTTTTGACTCAAAACACAGAGGCATTTCACGTTAGTGAAGTCGTGGGTTCCCTGGTGACTGGTATTTCCTCATGCCCATCTCTATTTACCATCTGGGTGTTTCCTTGTGCGGAGTAGCTGACTTTATTAGGCCTTTATCTACTCGGGTTTGCGGCTGGCTCTTTAGTTAGTGGACCGCTCTCCGAGATTCTTGGTCGAAATGCCGTGTACGCGGGCTCTTTGACCCTTTTCATGATTTTCGTCATGGGCTCCGCTCTGGCACCTAATATCGGTGCCCAACTCGCCTTTCGATTTCTGGCAGGCATTTTTGGGTGTCCGCCTTTGACTTGCGCCGGTGGCACCATCGCCGATCTATGGAATCCGTTGGAAAAAACAATCCATTTCCCTCTGTACGCCGTGCTCTCCTTCGGTGGCCCTGTGCTCGGTCCAGCCGTTGCTTCGTACATAGGACAGACGGGCGTTCTGTCCTGGCGCTGGACATCTTGGATTATTCTCATCGGATCCGGTGCTATCTTTGTTCTGATCATCCTCTTCCAACCGGAAACTTATTCCCCACTTCTCCTGAAATGGAAGGGCAAGCACCTGCGTAAGATGACAGGAGACCCACGTTTCCGCTCGGAAATGGATATGGAGAAGATCGCGCTATTTAGCCGTATCGGCGGTGCCATGGAGCGCCAGTTCCTGATCACCATCCACGAACCCATCATCTTGCTGATCTCTCTATACATGACTGTGCTGTATATTGTGCTGTTCACTTTCTTCGACGGATACTCTTATATTTTCTCCGACGTGCACGGCTTATCCCAGGGACTGACTAACATCGTCTGGGTGGCCATGTACGTTGGGATCTTGTTGTCCGGACTTCTACTCCCATTCATCTACAGAGGTACCAAGAAGGAATTTACGCAGGCTGCCCAAGCTGTGAATGGCTCCGACCCATCCGTCGACCCCCGTGCTCTTGATGGCGTGCACACCCAGCCCGAGATCCGGCTTTGGTTCGCCATGGTCGGCGCTCCATTCATCCCTATCAGTTTGTTTTGGATGGGCTGGACTGATTTCGTGAGTAATACTTCCCCTCTTACTAGGAACCTCTTCTAATATCAAAACAGCCATCTATTTCTGTCTGGTCCCCTATCGTAGCATCATCTGCCTTCGGATTTGGTACCATCTGCGTCTTCATCAGTTCTTACATGTACGTGATTGACTCGTACGGTATGTACGCAGCTTCGGCGCTGGGCTTTATGACAGTCTCGCGCTATTGTGCTGCTGGAGGAATGACTATCGTTGGAATTCCGTTCTATAAGAACATGGGCGTTCACTGGACGCTCACCATTCTCGGCTGCATTAGCGCTCTCATGGTTCCAGTGCCATATGTATTCTACAAATTTGGACCTGTTATTCGCAGGTGGAGTCGGTATGCCATGACCGAGGAGGTCAAAGTTTGAGATATGTATAGCGTTGAGTATTGCGTCACGGAAAAGAGCGTTTGGAACTTTTATATTTGGATTCTATATCCCTAGGTTAATAGAGAGCGATTGCTTTGTTGCGTTATTGCATAATGTTGTCATTGATGTTTTATTTTAATTTATCTCCAGTTCCTCGAAAACTATCAATCCTCAAGGGCAATAATGATCCTCTTCATAGCTTCCTCCAAGTAGTCCCTCGGGTGTGAGAACACAATCCTAAACCAGCCACTCTTCTCTGATCCAAAGAGTGCACCACTAGCCAGGAAAACTCTGTGATTCAACAACTGCTGCATAACCTGCTCGCCAAGATCCTCATCTTCAGACACGTCAGGGTGCAACTCCCGATACTTCTTGCCCAGGTTCACCCAAAGGAAGAATGCGGCATTGCAGCCCGGCGCATACTCAATACCATGACCCTTCACGTAGTTTGCAGTGAATGCATAAGAATCCGACAACTTCCTTCGATTCTGCTCAATATATGTCTTCGTGAAATTCGCATCCTCCAGTATCAGCGCCGTCAAATGATCCGAAATACCCGACGGGTAAGAGTACAAAGAAATCCCCTTCAAGGCATTTTGGAAATCGACATTATGTTGGGAGATGATAACGCCCAAGCGGATTCCGTTCGCGCCAAAATCTTTACTCATGCCCCAAAGGGCATGCACAAGACGCGGGTCAATAATTCCGTTCGGATCGATTGATAGCGCAGATTCAAACTTGACTGGGGGAGGGTGTTGATCGATGGTGTTTTCCCACACCGATAGAGCGTATATTTCGTCGCTGACCAGATGAATCTGGTACTTCTGACACAGTTTCATCAGTTCGATGATCACGTCGCGCGGGTAGCAGCGGCCAAGTGGGTTGTGCGGGTGGCACAGCATCAAGGCTTTAACTCGTCTGCCTGTCTTTTCTTGAAAATCTAATAAAGCCTTCTCATACTTTTCCGCGGCTTCAGGGCCAAGGGGATCATCGCCATCGAAGTTGACTGGGACCACCTTTGACTGGAATCGTTGCGAGAGATCCATAATGAAGGTGCCGTAGTAGGGCCGACCGAGAAGGATTCCTTCACCAGGGTCTGCGAATGCCCATGAGACGTGTTCGATTGCAGAAGAAACGCCATTCGTAATGACCAATTGCTCTGGTTCTAGAGGCGTGACCGGGTGCAAGTGGCGGTTGAGAAACTGGCAAATGACGCTTCTAAGTCTGTTCGATCCGCCACCTCCATCGTTGTAGGTGAGATACTTGGCTGGCAGATCGAGTTTCGTGTTGATATATTTGAGAAGCTCGTCGTGCATGAGACCGTTCTCTGCGACTCCCACATTGACGTATCCGCCCGGGTTGGTCGACGGGGACCAAATGTCGCTGAAAATGTCCCACATGGGGTTTGCAGCCGTCGCATTGCTCACCTCTTGTGCCCTGTTGGAGAGGACCTGGCTCATGTTTGCTTGGGCCATGTTGGATGTGAGGTGTGAAGTTTCAAAGTTCGATAAGCTCGAACCGGAAGAAACCGATAAGGTACCTTGGGAGTGACGGGGTGGTGTGCCACACTCTAAATCGTCAGATCTTTTGGCAATAGAAAACTGGGACAAATGTGTGGCTCAATGTGAGCTTTTGAACCTCGAAGAAATAGTCAAGCCGGTGAGAGTCACATCCAGCGCAGGCCGAGGGGTTTAAGTGGAGACGAACAGTCAGTCTATCTCTCAGCAACGTCACTTCGTCCATACGGAAAATCCACCAGTAATCACTTTATCGATTTCAAATCAACTTAACGTGGTCGGTAAGCGAGCTTCGCATGTAAGCGAGCTGCGCACCCGCCCATCTATTCTTTATACTTCGACACTTTTATCAACCACAACGCCTTCAAATTAATTAATCTCTAGCTTTACAAGCATTCATTTTATGTCCGATCTGTCCGCAATTGGTGCATTGGGGGGGACGCCGCGTCTTCGGTGCTAGTGTGTCCTGCGGTAGTAGGCTTGGTGGAGCTAGAATTACCTGAGAGGGCTCCTCATGAGCTTCCTCGAGCTCTAATGCTTCTCGTACGGATAAACCGTCATCGTGTGCTATCCATCTAGTCTTATGAGCACGCTTTTGCTTTTACGTAGCGTTTGCGGCACGTAGCTACTTATTTTCTTGCTCGAGAAGGATACTATTTTATATTACGATCTGATAGCCTTTGATAAGCTGGTGTGATAACACGGCCTTGTATGGGGATACGAACGGTCACGTTACCCTACTTTTTCTGCCATACGGCACCGCCCTTAAGGCATATTTCTATCCTTTCGTACACTTACTTAGCAAGACACACCTTTCCACCTCCAGAATCTCACTAGTCCTTAACGGACACGGAAGTCATCTAACGCCAGAGTTCGATCAAATCTACGCGGATCATAATATTATTCTAATCTATATACCGCCGCATTCCTCGTATCTACTTTAGCCTCTTGATATCGGATATTTCGCTATATTAAAGCGTTCGTACGGCAGTTTTGTCAGGACCACTGACTAACGATACCAACTACGGCCTGAGGCATACTTAGATGCCATGGCAGTATCATGTTGTTGGGCTTCACCGCCCGCAGCCGGGCCAGTCTGTATTTAAGTGAAGCCCCGCTGGACCTGAGAAGGGCCAGCGTTCAGTTTATCTTACAATCCACTACATTGTATTACACGCATATGAAGGTGTCTACCTCGCTTACCCATCCTGACCTAGAGACTACTGCGTGGTCTCACAAGTTTAATCGACTAAAAGATACGGCTCAGGATTAATCATATCGACAAACTTAACTTCCTTTTCATATACCCACAAGCTCGCGTCGACGCCTATAAACTAACTATAATATAAAATAGCTTCCGAGCAGCAGGACTAGTGCCAATTGATCCTCAATAAGTGCTATTAAAGCTAAATATTCAACTTCGGACACCGACACCTCCTATAAGCCGCGGTAGTCAATCAAGCGCGTTTTACCCACATACGCCCGCGAACGTCGACGAGCTTTTAAAGCAAGTATCCTCAATTAAAGCTTTCTTAAAGCGACGCTTAAAAAGCCCACTATCGCCTTCGCAAACCGCGTTAAACCAGCTTATCAAAGACTATCAGATCGTAATACAAAACGATATCCTTCTCGAGCAAGAAAATAAGCAACTACGTGCCGCAAACGCTACGTAAAAGCAAAAACGTGCTCGCAAGAACAGATAGATAGCCCACGATAACGGTCTATCCGTACGAGAAGTATTAGAGCTCGAGGAAGCTCATAAAGAGCCCCCTCAGGTAATACTAGCTCCACTAAGCCTACTACCGCGGGACACACCAGCACCGAAGACGCGTCGTCCACCCCAATGCACTAATTGCGGAGTGATCGGACATAGAAGGAATGCCTGTAAAGCTAGAGATTAATCAATATAAAGGCGTTGTGGTTGATTAATATGCATAAAAGTGTAGAAAATTTGGGTGGGTGCGTCACTCGCTTGGGTGCGTCACTCGCTTGGGCGCGTCACTCGCTTGTGAACCACGTTATTGAGTACTATTAGATAAGCAAAAACTCCACCGACGAGACTGTGACTAACCGGCCCGATCTACTCATCAAATGCCATCTCTACCATGACAACTATGGCTCGGATAGCCGAGTAAAATATTTGGAATTGAGCCTCTGAGCACGGCGTTGCTCTGCCACCCAATTTCCCTGCTCAACAAGCTTGGCAAGCTGTTGGAGGCGGTGATGGCCCGAAGACTGTCTTTTTTTGCGTAGAGATATGGTTTATTGCCAGACACTCAATTTGGGAGACGCCCAAGACGCACGACTGAGCAAGCCCTCCTGGTGCTGGCCAATGCAATTGATCGGGCATGGTATCAACGGAATATCGTCACTCTGGCTGCCTTCGATCTGAAGGGAGCCTTCAACAAAGTGAACAAAACCAGACTTGACTTTCGTCTTCGAGCAAAAGCATTCCCACGGTGGCCAAGAGATGGATTTCCAGCTTCATGAGCGGACGCCAGGTGAATATTGGTTTCAACGACTACCAGACCGCGGTAGCGCCGCTGGAAAACGCAGGGCTCGCACAAGGATCTCCTCTCGCCCATTCTCTTCGCCCTCTTTAATAACGATCTGTTCGACCAACCGGTCGATTTTGACGGCGGGGCGTCGGCCTTCATCGACGACTACTTTCGCTGGCGGGTTGGTTGGATCGCTGAGGAAAACCTGACCAAATCCAATCCGAGGACATAACACGTACGAAGCGTGTGTTGCACCTGTCCTCGGCTACGCGTCAACGGTCTGGCACGATTCGTTTCGAGATAAGATTCATCTTCGGCACCTGTGTACTGCTCAGCGTACAGCACTCATCCGTGTGCTCTCTGGTTTCCGAGCAATGGCCACATCCACCCTCGACGTCGAGGCGCATGTTCTGCCTACCCAACTTCGTCTCCGACATCATGCACAGAGTACCATCACCAGACTCCACACCCTGCCACGAAAACATCCAATCTGGGACGCCCTGTCACGCGCTCATAGACGAAGAAATAATCTTGGATTGTACGCCCGGTTCCCACTAGCGGGAGTTTTGAAGATAATGGACCTGGAGAGGCTACGCGAAATTGAAATGATCGACCTCGCCCCGCTGCCACCTTGGAGGCCCGAGACATTTTCGAAAATCGAGATTGAGCCGCACCAGGAAAGCGCCATGGAACGAGCAGAGGCGGCACGCTCCGCCTCAGACATTGTCGTCTACTCAGATGCCTCGGGACGCCAAGGCCGCCTGGGCGCAACTGCAACGACACTCAATGACAGCACGGAGACTACGGAATCTCTACAGATCCATGTTGGGCCAATGGACCGATGGTCGGTGCATGTCGCAGAGCTACTAGGGATCTGCATACTATCAATATCATCAACAGCGCTGCCCTCAAGCGATGGAGTTTGACCGGCTCGCACAGTAGAAATGCGACCATCCTCAGCGACAGTATGTCGGCTTTATAAGCTGTCCAGAACCCGAAGACCAAGTCAGCGCAACAGATCCATCCTAAAGTCGGCCAAGAACGCCAAGTCACACGGCATCGCGATTTGCCTACAATGGATTCCCGGAAACTGTGAGGCGCCTGGCAATGACATTGCAGATCAATTGGCCAGGGAAGCAGCTGTACCCGGAAAACCCCATCCCTTGGCCCCGCTACTACAGAGTAGTGCAAAACCAGCTTCACCAATTTGCACTCTTTCAATCTTTCTGGGCCCCGCTGCCAAGACGCTAGCTTAAGAAATGGGTGTATCTAAATGGACCTTTATACATTACGTCAAGAGCGTTCACTGCTTTACACCGTTTTCTTACATACTTCTCGGCCCACAGCCAAGATTCTAAGCCAAATTTGTGTCCCATTAATTTGTACCGTATATTATAGAGTTTATAGATTCTAAATCGCCATGACGATTTTTCCGAGACTGAGTCTGTACAATACAGACTAGTACGGACATAGCCAATCGAATACTTGCGCGTGTTTATCCTCAGGACTACAGCACTAGCTAGGATGCAAGGTTATTTTTATTGTGGGCTTAGTAAGTTAGCTGGGAGCCTTATTAACCATGGTTGACGTCAAGCCTCTTTTATCGACAGATTCTGAGAAGCTTCAGGAAGTATAAAATGACTTAGCGGTCCAGATCTTTGGGAAGCTATAACACTAGACTGGCAATTGTCTGGGGGGTTTGAAGGTCGTGGAATTTGTAACATGTTTCCTTCTTTCTTAGGGCCTTTGCCAAGAGTTTGGAATTTAGCGGAAATCAATGGCAGCTGCTATACGTGGAATCTTATGAAAAGGACGCGCCCCGATGCTGGCCCTAAGGCAAGTAGGCTACCATTAATCGCAAAGCTGATAGGCCGATACTCTGGAGGAAGCCATAAAGCCCTTCTGCCATGTAGCGTAATCCATTGACGCTGTTCAACGCAGATCCCAAAGTTCTCGAGGTTTGAACAAGGAGCATGAGTCGCAGACCGGAAAGGAACATTAAAGGTCTCCCGGTTAGTGTTTAAACATAGACCATCTTGGGAAAATCCGAGGTCGGTGATTGGCCCATTGGCACTCAGCGTCTGCTGAAGCGCGCCCGTCGCCGGGTCCCAGAGCTTTATAGTCTTATCCTCGGAGCCGGATGCCAGTAGGCGGCCATCGGGAGAGAAAGCTATTGATGTAACCCAGCCCGAATGGCCCTTAAGAATTTGCTGAACCGCGCCTGTCGCCGGGTTCCAGAGCCGCACTGTCGTATCCTGAGAGCAGGACGCCAAGAGGCGGCCGTTGGGAGAGAAAGCTACCGACCTAACCCAATCTAAATGGCCCTCAATATTCTGCTGTAGCGCGCCTGTCTGGGGTTCCCAGAGCCGCACTGTCTGATCCCAGGAGCCACTCGCCAGTAAACGGCCGTCAGGCGAGAAGGCCACCGACCTAATTGAATGGCTATTCAGAGTCTGTTGTAGTACACCTGTCTGGGGGTCCCAGAGCCGCACTGTCTGATCCCAAGAGCCAGTCGCTACTATGCCGTCAGGCGAGAACGTTACCGATCTTACCGAATCAGAATGACCCT
The DNA here is from genome assembly GCF_028827265.1 of Penicillium atrosanguineum. Lineage (NCBI taxonomy): Eukaryota > Fungi > Ascomycota > Eurotiomycetes > Eurotiales > Aspergillaceae > Penicillium > Penicillium atrosanguineum. Next base: position 1,323,445 of record NW_026623138.1, on the reverse strand, counting down.
CGAGAGTGTGATGCAGCGTGCCGGTGGACAGGTCCCAGAGCTTTGCTTTCTTATCCTCGGAGCCGGATACCAATAGGCGACCGTTGGGCGAGAACGCCACTGACCTGACCCAATCTGAATGCCCCTCGATGGTCTGCTGTAGTGCACCCGTCGCGGGGTCCCAGAGCCGTACTGTCTTATCTTCGGAGCCGGATGCCAGTAGGCAGCCATCGGGTGAGAAGACCACCGACCTGACTGAATCTAAATGGCCCACAAGCGTCTGCTGCAGCGTGCCCGTCGCTAGGTCCCAGAGCTTTATTGTCTTATCCACGGAGCCGGATACCAGTAGGCGGCCGTTGGGCGAGAACGCCACTGACCTGACCCAATCTGAATGCCCCTCGATGGTCTGCTGTAGTGCACCCGTCGCGGGGTCCCAGAGCCGTACTGTCTTATCTTCGGAGCCGGATGCCAGTAGGCAGCCATCAGGCGAAAAGGCCACCGACACAATTGAATCTGAATGGCCCTCGAGGGTTTGCTGTAGCGCGCCTGTCGCGGGGTCCCAGAGCCGCACTGTCTGGTCCCGGGAGCCAGAAGCAAGGATCCGACCCTTAGGCGAGAAAGCCACCGACCTCACCGAGCCAGAATGGCCCTCGAGAGTCTGCATTAGGGAGCTCCATCTCTCGTTGACTTGAGGTAACTGGCATATCCAAGTTGGAAGGTCCATGTTGAACACTCTACGTATTGTTGCCGTAAGGGGTGAGAAGACAAGGCCTGCGCAATAGAGCTGAAGTGGCGCTATATCAGCGATCTGACGATTAATAAGAATGAAACGCTGTGCATCCTCTAGGAAGTCAAATATAGCGGAATCGTCGTCGTCCTGAATATTTTAGTGCTATCATATATTGCCGGGAAGGTGGACCTACCGGTATAATCCTCTGAAGCAGGTCTAACATTCCTATCACTTCTGATATAACACCTAATAGGCTCAATGCCTCCACCCAGTTTAAAAAATGTTTCCGTAAGAAAGCTAAAATTTCTTCAGCCTCGTAGGCTGAGATATTGTATTTTGAGAGATGGTGTATCCAGTAGCGACATGAGTATTCGAGTTCTTGAGGTAAATATTGCCGAAGTGATTGAGCATCGATGCTAGCCCGATAATTTCCAGGGTTATCCAACTTGCAAATGTTCTTCTTTAGATAGCGTCGCATAGTCTTGAGGCAGTGATGCGCAATTTCTCTATGCTTATTTGACTCATTCACTCCAAACTTACCTTCCCTTCGAATCAAAAAGTCGCGAAAAGATAAGTGTAGAATCCTCACGGGGAGATCTTGGTCAATAGGCACACTCAGCACAGACTGGAAAGAATCTAAGCGATTGCTAATTCGGCCTGGCTCAAGACCGAGAAACATAGAAAGTGCATTGATAGAAAGGGGAATAGCAAGAAGAATAATAACCCCGATAATATCCTGGAATTCTTGTAGTAGCTGCTGCTTCTCTGAAGTATCACTGTCCTGATCATCGAACTGTCGCTCGAGAATCGGAAGGTACGTCTTATCCATTTTATCTGTATATCGAGCTTGGTCTTGAAGTAGCTCTGCAAGGCGTCTTTTGGGTTCCCATTTCGAATTCTCGATAAAACGGCACACAGTGGCAGCCGAAATAAACAGTGGAACGGACATCGTGACCAATTCTTGGATAGCGTCATCACCGGGCCAGTTTTGGGAAATCTTTCTGTCGTATTTAATTTTCGTAAATCGGTCCTGTAGGAATAGATTTATATCATGCTCTGTCACTTCTTCGGGTATCTCATGAAGGGCTAGGTCCTGATAATTATGATTTGCGATCTCTGAGAAGCCGAGGCTTATTGGGATTTCAGGCCTACTGGTCAAGAAAATCCGAAGGCGAACCGCTTTTGCCTTCTGTAGCAGAGGCAGTAATCGAATTATATTTCGCATATCTTGATCATATTCACATTCGTCTAAAGCGTCGATCACTATCACGGAGGTTTGAGGTTGTCCGCTAAGTTGGTTAAGATTGAGTAGCGGTTGAAGGAGTAGTTTGTTAAACTGCTCCTTAAGCGATTTCGAAGCAATTTCAGGGTCATCGTGGAGTGCCTTATACACACCAGACCTTAGCTTAGATATGCTATTCATCAGTTGCACTGTTAATGTTGGGAAAAATTTCTTGGCGTTGCCTCGGTCCTCTTCGCCCCTCTTAAAGAAGAAGCTACCACCTAGATGGTCGGTGTCCTTAAGCAATCTTGCCACTGTCCGAGATATCGTGGATTTTCCAGTCCCGGCCATTCCCTTTAGCCAGAATATGTTTTTTTGGGAGGGCGACGTAGCCCATTCCATTATTTGCTGAAGGAGCTCGGTCCTAGTGCCTTGGAGACATTGGTCCTCGTTTCGATCGGAGAATGACTCAAACCCTGCCTCTATTGCGCATTTCAACTTCCCCAGATCTATATTTTGATTAATGCGATCGATATCCTGGGCCACGCCGACAATCAGAGAACTATGTAGGCTTAGAGTTAGCCAACAGAGTCTTAATACTGTGTTCGAATAAACGTACGTCTGATCCACCTGTAAAGATAATAGGAATGAAGATTTATATCTCTCCATTTTCTGAATGATGCCTTCCACCTCTGCGCACTTCAAGGGCCACTTTAGAGCTCGTAATCCCATTTTTCTCATCATTTTCTTTCCCCCTCCTAAATCAAGTCTCGCTTCTAACAAACAGAGATCGGTGAGACAATCGGTAATATTGCGGACTAGTCGTGAAGAGGTAGGTAGGGCGCTTCCGTCGGTACTTTGAAGGAATTTATATAGGTCTTGAAGGGTCCCCTGAAGGCCCGCAAAAGCATATTGTAATCTGAGGATCTGGTCTCGTGCATCTTTCACCTCGCGAATGTAGCCCCCGCAGAGCTTCACGAGGCTTCCTGTCAGTTGAATGACCGCGATAACGCTCGCTGCCGATGATAAACCATCCATTTGGAAGAATACGTCACAAATCTTGTATTTTACGTAGGCAGAAGCGATGCCGACTCGATTGTGATAATTAGGGGTTGAAATTATATGTTGGGCTTTTCTGACGAGATAAAGAGGGGTAAACTAGGTGCTGACGCGAGGTTGTGATCTAGAGTGCATTCAGGCGCTAATGTGACTAATCATGCGTTCCTCTATTTAGTGAAAAGATGGGACCAAGGATGCAATCATAGAGTTCACAAGAAGTGAGGACTCTGATAGATTCAAGACTTTTGTCGTGCTCAAAAGAATACAGACGAAACCTGTCTAATGGGTACTCATAGTAGGCTCAAATGTCGGCCCGAACCGACCCAGTCCCATCTCTTGGCCCTGCGCTCCTGGTACCCATTTTTCAAGCTGGTGTCTTGGCGGTGGGGCCCAAAAAGAATGGAAGAGTGCAAATTGGTGAAGCTGGTTTTGCACTTCTCTGTATCTCGCGAGAAGGTCTTCATTCGGATAGGGATCCACGCCCAATGGGAGAAGGAATGGAATGAATCCAGAACAGGCAGCCACCTCCGGAGGATCGATCACTCACTACCGGCCAAGTACACGAGGCGGCTTTACGGACCGCTACCGAGGGATCGAGCCTATTTGCTGACACAAATGCGGACGGGACACTGTTGGTTAGCCACCTATGTAAAAGCGTTCCGCTTTCGTGATGACGACCTGTGTGTCTGCGGCGAACGAGAGAGCGTCACTCACGTTCTATTGGATTGCCCGGATCTGAGAGGTCTGCGACGGGAGCTACAAGCGAAAGTGGGCGACGCTTTAGATTTTGCGGTGGCATCGTAACGGTTTCGAAGTCGCGCGCCATAAGGGCAGCAAACACAGACGGCAGTTGGGCCACGACAGGCCTCGACGCGGCTCCAAGTTCGTCTAAGAAGTGGTACATTCTGTAGATTCTACCAGTTCCTGACAACGAACTTAGAGCGTCGTCAAGGCTATTCGCTGTCACTTCTGTGCCTTCCTGTTGGTTGCTTGACTGGCTGCTGGACGTGTTCCTCCCATGATACTTCTCGATCCAGGATCAAGCTAACGATTCAGCCGTGGGCGACGGTTTGATCTCTTTACCGTTCATGACTACTCAGCCGTGTTCTTGTTGGTCTTTCTCTTTAGTGAAGTGAACCAGCTCGGTTTTCTCGGGGTTCATCCCGAGGCCAACGGCAACTGACTATTGCCTGAGTCCCAGCTTCCTACAAGTTCGAACTGCGAAACAGGAACAGTTCCATCGAGCCCTTCGTTTGATATGGGGTAAAGTCCTCGGACCTCATGGGCGATAAGAGCGAGCCCTGCACTAACTCGACGTTCGCCAGCGTCTTCCGGGCGGCGATGTCTCATGAGAATATCGATCCACTTTCTGGCTACTGTGGTAATTCTTTCTGCCTGGAAGCACGCGTCTGGCCTTGTTTTGTTGACCCTGTCTAATATGCAGTAAATCAAAAGCTTTCAGACATACGCAAAATATTAAGAGCTGCAATTTGCAAGTTGTATCTTCAAATATTCACCAGGATTAATGCCTACTTAATTGTTGCCCACAACGTACGTACCTATGCACCTCTTGACGATACAAGACTTTGCTGAAGCCTGTCTTCAGGCTATGATAACCGGCCTTTATCAATTTTCTTGATATTATGGAGCTCCTTCAATAAGTGAAAACCAGTCTCTAATATATTTGACCGGTGATTCCAGAGGTAATTGTGCAGTTTTACACCAAAGGGAATGATATCCAGAGCATCACTAACCAATCGAGCAACCAAAGGACGGTTTTTAGTAAGTCCCGAAATATTCCGTCGATCTGGTTTTTGGATCCGGCCTATTAAGTATCTTTTCGCTAAGGGCATCTGTTTCTGGGCAATTTCCTGTGCCTTCCTCTTGATCTTTCGATACATCCACGTCTTGATCAGGTTTTCCTCCATGCGATTAGGGTTGTATGCCTGTTTCTCTTTAACACGATCTGGTGAAAGGAGGCTTTTTTGCATCGTGTCAAGAGGAATTATAGGGCCTGGGAAATCATATATTGGGTTCACCGTATTGCTCTTTCTTCTGCCGCTTCTGGCTATTTGCAATCTAATTTGCTAGATGAAATGCAAAAGGGCTTCATTAAAGTAATTAGGGTCATCAAGATTCAATTCTGAGCGAGACTTTATAATGACGAACTGCAGGGAACTGCCCTGAAGATAAAAGTTGACTGCTCTGACAATGCGAAAGAATCTTAATCATAAAGGTTATACTGGCTTATATATAAGCAGAATTCAAAGAGCCGTTTAGAGGAGGCCTAAATGATTTAAAGGCTAGCGTTTGTTCAGTTTAAGAAGAACTTATCAACACGTCAAAGGGCTTCGTGCAAATGTGGTTTGTTCATCTTAAGGTTTAATTGGAGAAGTGAGTAGGTCGACTGCTTAAGGAAGAGTTATATAATTCACGGCGATACTTCAAGATTTCTGTCGCTCAACAAAATAACTTCTATTGAAGCTTTCACTCTCGTGGCATAGCTCTGTCAATATGCAGGGTCTCACCGGAGAAGAGACAAGGCTTTTTGACTATGGTCGTCTGCATTTCCAAGGTTCGGCTTGGGTACGGCTGTGTGACCTTTCACTGGAGACCTTAAGTTTCGGTCGCTTGATGGATGACCGCAGGAATATCGCGCGCCTTGAGAAGATTTTCAAAATCAAAGGGTGCTTGCGCTTGAGCCAGGAATACCATATACTTGTTTCGATTGACTCTAATGACTGGGAAATTAGAGTAAGAAAGAGCTCAATAGATGGCGCCATTCCTTATTAATTAAACGTGGACTGTGGATATCGGCTTCTTGCTCTCGACCATGTGAATGTTATTCTTGCAGCTCGGAGCCAACTCGAGGGCTATGATCCTTGGTGGGTCGTCGATGTTTACGTGACTGGATTAGGCAGTGAGTAGACGTTATGTGAAGAAGTATTACTCGCCTCTCTAGTAGGACTGATAAGGTTCTTGGGATAGATAGTGATCCTAATAATGCTATGAGCGAGAATCCTGGTCTCCAGAGAGAGTTCCTTCGCTGTCTTCGCGAACGGTTTCCCAATGATCGTTAACCGCCAGATGGTCTGATTTACCATAAGATTCGGCTTTATTCAGGGAGTCTTGATGGTGTTCGTAATGTTCCAGCACTTAAGCATTGGTGATCTGTCTTGGAAAATGGCTCAGGAAGCCGGAAACGACAATATCTGAAAGCATTCTTCAAACGCAACAAAGAACTTGCCGAAGCTTTCGACTCACTCCTCCCAATACCTGGTCTTTGGGCAGATATGCATATTGGACTTTTACACAAATTAGGGGCGATGAAATATAATGAGGTAATGTAAAGTGAAAGCCACTTTAGAGTTTTGGAAACTAACGCAGACTAATGGAACAGCCACTCATTTCCTATTTAAATCTCATCAAGAAGACGTTTTGTGAATTAATGAACCGCGACCTTACACTCTTGGCAGCTGTCGACGCCGTTTCCGTGCGCAAAATCAGGTCTCGTGCTCCTGGTGTGTCCAGCCAAGATTTACATTACTTGAATGAAGAGATGCAAAAAAATAGGATATTTCCGTGCATTACAGACCCTGAGCAGCGGGTTGGAATTTTTGAGCGCTTTAAAGCCATTCACTATCCCATTTCAACACTTGGAACTTTTTTCCAGGACAGGATATACCTCGAAGTTGGCCAAGCAGTGATGAAAAAGCTGATCCAGCCTCAACCTGAGATCCACCAGGGCAACCCCGAATGTCAGCGGTCTTTGTACGACAGGCAGTCTTCCGTGCTTTCTTTAGTTATCTTAACGTCATTACGATCCAAAGCCCGAATAACTCTTCAAATGATTTTCCAGGAGCAAGTAACAATTTTACTTTCGAGGGAATGGAGGACATGGACTTGTCCACGAATGAAAATTTCAATGTGCATCCTGGCCACTCTAAAAACAATGAGAGTAGCCTGGCCTACGGGAATCTCAACCCGGGACATGACGAGTGGCCAAATGAAGTTGAGATAACGCCGCCCTCATATTTCACGATACACATTTCTTTGCCAGACAGAGCAGACGAATCTTTTCGAATGCCAAACAATAAAACAGTGCTGGGTCAGTTCTTTGAGAGCTTGGATACTCAGGGCTTTGAGATTACTCGTTTAGGTGAAGAGCGGACGCTGCCTTACGATGAATGCTACTCTTACTATCTCGGAGGCCCCTCTATACCACTGAAAGCGCAACCTAGAAGTGGTTGGGAAGATGTATCAGCTTAGAAAAAGAGGAGGGCAGTAGCTGGTGCTGTTTCCTTAAGCCCTGCTGAAGTCTGGTTCGAGGCAGAGAAAGCAAAACTGAATCAATCCGAGCCAAGCTTTCCTTCTTTTGCGCAGCGACAAGCTAATGTGCAGCGAGCAGACAGTGAAGGGGAGTCATTCGCTGATATTACTTAAGAATCCTCAGCATATACTGGACTTGTGGCGGATCAAAATTAGGCGACCCCGCTGGCATATGAATGAGCTCTATTTTCTCGGTAAATTAGCGTAGTAATGGGGCCGTAGGGCCATTTCCTCGCTATCAGTTGACCCGCCACTAGAAGTATAATCCATTGGCAAGAGATTCCCAAGATTGGGGATCTCGTAATTGTTGAAAGGTCGATGGGTAAAGGATCTCGGAAAGAGATGAACCAGTTAGCGCCCAGCGTGGGCTAGGAACCCTTCGTCATTACCCGAAGCCCTTTCGTCTCCCCCACCCCACTCAGCACCCAAACCAAAACATTGAATGCATAAACTGGCTTCGCTCCTACAGCTCTCCACCCCCGCATCATGCATCAAACGCCGGTTCCGCGGATAACTTAACCACCAAACGCCGATTCCTGCTTGGCGCCCTCAACAGCAGCCAGATAGCTAGGGCGGTCCTTGACATAGAATTCAATATCGACCTTACCGCCTAGGTTGGCTTCGCCGTTGTCCAAGCCGCCGGCCTTGATACAGGTCATATCTGGCATGAGCTCCAGCTCGGTGTACAGACTCGATCCACAGGTAGGGCAGAAAAAGTGTTTGTTGATTTTGCCACTATCACCAACAGCATCGTAGGTACTAGGGCTTCCTAGCAAGGTGGAATTGCATATTAGCTTGATGATTGAGACATTTGAGCCATAGAGAGAGCTTACCCTTAGTCATCTTCAAGCTGGTGCGGGGCACGACAGCGTTGGAAGTGAATGCGCCTCCAGTCCACTTTTCGCTGTTAGAATCCGTTCATTGCCTCAAAAATATTATCAATTGGTTCCCTCACCTTCTGGCAATCAGTGCAATGGCAAAGCGCCGACAAGTACTTGTCCACTAGCACGCAATTAGCCCCATCAATCTCGAATCTCGACATCTAATGAACTAACCATCAGCGGTATAGTGGACGCCACCACACATGCAGCTACCAGTAAGAGTCATCGCGTGGGAATTAAGCTTATACTTAATGTGTACCTTGGTGGAATCGAGGTGTAGAAGGATGAGCGGGGGCCACCCGCGTCATGACCTTTTATACTGATCTCGGCGTATGCGGCCTTCGTTACCCCGCAATCAATCAATCACCGAACCCCGAGTTCTCCTCTCTGACTGTAATTGGAGACTTATTGTTATAGTTGGCTGTTTTAGTTACACTAGATCGCCTTCGGCTACATTACTTGATTACGATGAAATAGAACTCATGCGGTCATGTTTCAGCTAAGATTCATTTCTGTCTAAAGACAGAGAAAACGCCTCAGTCCGGTGGTACCTATTTAGGAGATCTTTCCCTTGAATAATGACTTTCTCCCCCAGCATCAAAGTCAGGCGCTGGCAATGTGTTCCAGATCCCAGGGTGAGTATTTATTATAAGCTAAGGCTAAGCATTGCTATTTTGTAATTGACATAACTTCGAGGTGGGGCAAGAGGACAAAAAATAGATTGCATTTCCATATGAGCCAAATGCGTCTTCAGTCTGTTGAAACACATGTATTGAATGGGATATTGCAGGGTGTGCGGCTCCGCATCAGAATTGACTTCCTCTGGCCGATTGGCCGAGCTGGTTTGATCAACTTCGTTCGGTTGAACGGAATCCCAGTTTAATGATGAGTATATTGTTGAAGGATCGTCAAGGCGTGAATAAATGGGGTTGGCGTTGTTCGATGGTGCGTTTTGAGACCTATCTGTGCTGCCGGGGTGAATGTACCTGGTACAGACCCCTATGCGGATATATTGCCGCAAGTAGCCAATACTTCTGTCAATCGCTCGAAATATTAATCAGACCACTTCCACTGGAACAAAGATTCAAATAGATGCGAAGATGTCAGGAGTTTAGAATTTGATCAGTCGACCCACAAATATCAACTAGCATCATTGGTCTAGTGGTAGAATTCGTCGTTGCCATCGACGAGGCCCGTGTTCGATTCACGGATGATGCAAACCAACTAGATCTTCGTATACGAAGATTTTTTTTCCACCACCACCTGGTGACAACAGAAATACTGCATGAGTCAAAAGTGTCTACCGCCTGCGTTTGGTCAGGTTTATTAGCTTATGGGATGGATTAATCCATAACTGATGGAAAGGCCTACGTGAATGTGAAGCACCTAATGAGTACAATATTCACGGTTACATCTGGGCCCTGTAAGCCCCTTGATGCTAAGAAGACGGACTTTGAATGCTAGGCGCTGTCAGGAATAGCTAGCCCGCCGTGTATTATAAAGGTAACTCCTTTCCCTTGCTAATAATCGACGATTAATTTACAAATTTTCACTTTCCTTCAACAATGCCACAATCGCTAGAGCCTGTCTTCTTCAAATGGCTATACCATCATGAGAGCTGGGCCACGCTATGGACGTCCCAGTCCGGGGATCTTCTATCTGGCGAAACTGAGCAGATCAATTACAGAGTCTACGCAAAGTCCAATCAGAGCGCGGGTTCCAAAGCGGCAGATGTGATGCCACTTCAATTCTAAGAAAAGAGAATAAGCGCTGGCCATGGGGGTATATAATCTATCGCACTTTTCTACACCCCAGAATCCGATCTATATTGGAAGGCCGCTATAGACGCGATCGAAGAGAATTTTTTTGCCACGCTAAATTGGGGGTTGCATAACGGCCCACGCCAGGTTGAGCAAGCACATCGAGTCTTACGCGATTAGTATTTGAGAGATTTGGGTTGCGGCTTCTCATCTTCATCTTGTGAGGGGGAGATGGTCTATCCAGGTGGCGTTCTTCGTCTTCTTTCCCTTCTGAGAGGTAGGTTGTCGTTGGACGTTTGTTGCTTATTTCGGGGTGTTCAGCACTGGTGTGGGTGGAAGTCATGAGAGAAGTTGTGAATTGAGAAAGAAAGTAGAGCGCTAGTGGATGGTAGGTGACAATCAATGTAAGGAGGTGATAAAACCATGCGACGATTTGGCTGCGAATTAAAGCGTAAGCTGGCACGAAGAAGCCAGTAACTATCTCTCGCCACCGGATGCCACTCTCATCCAGTGCTTACGGGTAATGCCGATACAAGAAGAATTTTCACCTATCTGTTGCCATGAAACAAATTCTTCCCTGTTATAGTGTTGGTCTCTTGGTATCTGATAAGAATGGCCGATCTTTTACCTAACCGCCGTCAATAACCGAATGGACTCTGGAGCCTTGGCACATGTGGCCATTGAAACCGATCACGATTGTGGTTTTCAGTTGGTATAAATCATAAGTGGAGATATCAATTAGTGGGAAATACGGTCTGATGAATAGTCTGAACATTGAAGCATGGATCCCAGGCGGATCGTCCAAAAATATCGGGATTGGCTAACTACAGTAGACTTACTGGCGATTTTGGGGCCAAAAAAGGGAGTCAACACTAAGGGGCCAGCCTGAATGTGATTGTGGGAATGTATTCCAAAACGAACAGCCAACCAGCCTTCACCGACAGATAAACCTGGGGCGGAAAGGTGTGTCCACAGATTTGGTCCATGTCTTGCACTTATGTCGTGCTAAGCGCCGGCCCAAATACTCCAACTCGAAATAAGCGATTCACGTTTCATTCATTCGTCCTGCAATTTTTCAGACCGGAGGAGATCAAGTAGCTTTTCTTTAATCTCAGGATTTTGCTGATGCTTAGCGACCGCTGAAGGGGGTTCGCCATAGTAGCGCTTGCCTGCAGATCGCGCTGTAGGGTCTGCACCCGCGTCTAGTAGTATAACAGGTAGGTCCTGCTTCGACCTGCCGTGGAGAGCGCTTATCGCCCAGTCTGACACGCTAGCACCGGTATCGAAGAGTGTAGCCACGATCTCTGCGTGCGCCTGTCTAGTTGCGGCCCCGTGTCCCTGATCGAGATCCTCGGCAGTTACTCGCCCGCTGGCGAGGAATTCCTGGACCCTTGACGGTTCACCGGTATGGCACGCATGAACAAAGGCTTTAGAAAAATAAGCCTCGGGACTCAAGGAATGATCTACGCCCATAGTGTAGGTGACTATGACTCTTGAGAATGGAGAGATGGTGATCCTTTTCTCGGTAGGATAAGGGCTTGGTGGGGTTGGCCTAGAGTTCATAAAACAAAGAACTCGACTAGCCCAACAGAGCGATTAGTACTGCTCATGCTATGACAAACACGTACTAGTCATCCTCGCTGTATCCCAACAGATTCATTCATCCATCACAGCTCTCGCCCGACTGACTTTGCACCGCTAACAACTCGATTCTTCCTTTCACCACCGCCCCTCCGCCTCTCTCCTTCTCCTCCACCATCAGTGCCCAGCACAATGATCGAGAATTCAGATAAGGACGAAATAGCGATGGAGAAATCCATCCCTCCTCTCCCAAAAGAGCGACTATCCCTCGCGCACCGCCTAAGCTGTTTCTTCCAACTCTGGCTGCTGAAATCCCTAGCCACCCTCTACTTCCTCTATCTCCGCCTCATCAACTCCCTTCAACCGGGCACCCAACCAACTCTCACCAAGCGCTACGCATGCCGCTCAACCCTGGAAACCCGCATTTTCTACCCGCGTTCCTACAACCCCGCCCAGCGCCAACTCCTCCCACTCTACCTCAATATCCACGGCGGCGGCTTCGCACTATGTGACGCCACCATCGACGATCCCTTCTGCAGCGCCTGGGCTAACCGCACCGGAATGCTAGTCGTCAGCCTCAATTATCGCAAGGCGCCGCTCCACCCCTTCCCAACAGCCACCTTTGATGTTACCGAGGTAGCCAAGTGCGTGCTAGCAGATGACTCCCTCCCAATTGACCACTCGCGCATCGCCATCGGCGGCTTCAGCGCAGGCGGCAACCTCGCGTTATCTGCCTCGCAAACCCCCGGTCTGAAAGACCTGATCAAAGCAGCAGTAGTATACTACCCCATCGTAGATTTCGGCCACCCACCCAATGAAAAGCTAGATTCGAGACCGTACAAAGCTAGTCTGGTGAAGGATACGCTAGAAAAGATCTCCTGGTGGCTGGACTGGGGGTATGTGAGTGTAGGGCAGAATCGGAGGGATCCACTGCTCAGTCCAGTGTATGCGGGGAGGGATGAGCTGCCGCCATGGATTTATATGATTGGGGCGCAGTGGGATATGCTCCGGTTGGAGACGCAGGAGATGATTCATGGGTTGGCCGGGTTGGATAATAGAGTCGGGGTGGAGCAGGAGGAGGACTTTGAGGTGGGCAGGTATAAGTGGACGTTAGCCAGGGGGTGTCCGCATGGGTTTACCCATGCGTCGCCGAGGAAGAAGGGGGGTAATAGTAGGAAGAAGAGGGAGGAAATTGCGCAGGCAATTTATGCAGAGGCGCATGAGTGGTTGAAAAAGTCTCAGGTTCTTTCTTAGGTATCTTGCCTACCTCGGTTTTTTTTTATAAAAACCTTGCTCTGATGGGTTTGGTTGGGTTGATTGAATAGAGTAGGTAATTTCAAGAAGGGACGTCAGTAAGGCATATACGTAGGTTACTCTGGATGATGGATTTCCGCTGACACACTGCCCGCACCATTTGTTGCCTTTTTCTCACCGGCACAGCATATACAGTCAACTCTCGTGAATTCTTGCACACAGTCATGGGTGTAGCTTTGCCTTCTTAGATATAGCATAATTCAATTAAAGTGGGGCATCCATGGAAAAGGGGTGCTGCTCACGATATGGTGCAGCTTCAGGGTGTGGTGCTCACGAGAGTTGACAGTACTAGAGTATCTATTGCACCCATTAAATTCATTTCTACGACGTCTTAATATGAATCAGCTTGCCTCGAGGCAAGCATTGATAAATTGACATATTCCGTTGATGAATGATTGTAATGCGTGCTCTAATGCTGCAGGTGAGATGCAGCCTCGTCACAGCCTTGTCGCGCAGCCTTGTGATAGCCTCGCCGGGGCAGTGCCGTTATAATATGTGCAACCCCCGCCCGCATCCGACCACCATCTAGCTCGCTGACGATACTTTAAGCACTTATCCAGGTGTTTCCCTACGGGTATGTCTGATTCGCTGTCCACAGCTGGTAGCATCGCCGGCCTAATCGTCCTAATCGAGGAACTATCCCACCTCATTTGCAAGTTCAGAGGTGCAAAGGAGGGTATTCAAAGCCTCACCAAATAAACCATTGAACCACGAGCCCCCATCTGAGACAGTCGGCGTCTTAGAATCTGCACTCAGCCCCTCGGTGGATAGGCTTTCGACTGGGCTAGCAACAGGATGTTCATAAATTCAGGGCTCTCATTCTCATTAGAGCGGCCTATAGTAGTGGGCTGGCTTAGAACCAGGCAATGTTACAGTTTATCTCGGCCCTTCCTCTCCAGTAGGCGTGTTGGACCCATCAAAGATTTATTCTTTCTAGATATGCTAAGTATCGGTACTGCGCATTCTTAGATTGACGCAAACTTTAGGTAGACTACTCGTAAGCACAGCAAAGTAACGAGGCTACAGGGATGTAATCATATATGCGTTGTGATTAGCCCAACGGACCCATACCAGCCTCCCTAAGCATAGACACGTCATTATACCAGCTGTCCATGGGTGCTGTAGCTTGGCTGAGGGAGGGCGTTATGATGCGTGACAAACCAACCTTTGGGGTCTTTACAGCGATGGTGAATTTTGAAAGTTCTCTCATTCACGTTGCGAGCCTGGCTGATGCTACTGGCACAACAATCATACATTTGGCGGCTAAAGAAGGCAACTGGAGATATTACAGTGTTTAAAAGATGCTGGGGCTTTGATTGAAATGGGGGACAATGATAAGCGCACGCCACTCTCAATCGTGGTAGAGTGTAAGAGCCTGCGGGTGGTGGAATTTCTCATCGATGAAGGGCATCCGCAGCTCAATTCAAAGGATGCAAATGGTACACTCCACTGCACTGGGCATCGGTAAATGGGACCGGATCGTGTTTAATAACATTGAATTTCAGCTAATTAAATATACAAGGGGCAATGTGACCGAGCCATGTTTATTGTGGTAGGAGACGTAGCGAAGGGTGTTTCCAACTATACAGTGCCCTTGCTTATAAAAGTGCAATCACGTCCTTTTAAGTCTATGAATAACAATATTCCTCTTCGGGGGATCTAGCCATGCTCGCTCAGCCCCTCCTATAATGGTTTCACTCTGAACAAAACCACACTTGTAGAGTATACGTCTTGAAGATAAATTCTCCTCGTCCACTTTTGCCTCGATAGTGTCGAGATCGGGTCTAGCTTGCCAGAAGTGCTGGATAAATGCCGCCACAGCTTCTGTCGCGTACCCTTTGCCCCAGGCCGCAGGGTGGAGTATGTACCCTATCTCTGGGGTTGGATCGATGCGGTATACACCTACCACGCCGATGACGGCTCTTTCGTCGCTATTCGCATTCTTGATGAAGATTGCGTAGTTGTCGCTGCCGGGTCGGTTCTCCGGTAGCATCCCCGAAAGCCAGGCGTACGTTTGGTCGATGGTTTTCAAGGTGCCTTTTGTACTGATGAAACTGTCATTTCCTTGTCTTGGAGGATGTATGTTATAATTTTGGAATGGCTTACGCCCAGCGTGTTGCATCTGGGTTCGTCCAGATTCTGTGGAATCCATCCAGATGGTGCAGGCCGATCGGGTCGAGTCGCAAACGCGCCGTCTCCATTTGACTTGCTGTCTGAAATAAATTGCAAACATAAATTTTGGCAAGCGTGCAGGCCCCTAAAAGTTTCCATGGGATAGCACCCTAATTTACAATGACTCATTGGGCCTTACACCCCAATACATTATGTACCACTATACTGCTAGTCATGGTTTATTATCATATTAGCCTCTTCGGGCACGCGTCGAGAAATAAAAGCGTGAGTTTTTAACCTATCGGATAGTACCTTCAAAATTGCATTTCGCTGGACAATTTTCGTCACATTGTGTTGCATTAATATTCGAAATTTTGTTCCATACTTCACATGAAGGACACGCTTCTAGAACTCTGGCGTGAAAACACGCTAGGTTTAATGTAGATGGTGTGGTAAAAGGCGCTGTTTTGCTGACTTAAGGTGTATGGTACCTACAAAACATCAATACGGGACTTATACAACGCAAGTGTTCAGGCCTTCACGGGAGAGTGATGTTGAATTCATGATTTCTGATTATACTGTACCGTAGGTAAGAGGCATATAAATTTAACTATATAGCCAAATTCAGTGATATCTACATTTTACGCTGTAAAAGTGGAATCTTGGTGTTCCAATTGATCATGCATCGAGACCCAGATCCCCAGTCTCCCATTCTAGTAGGGCTCTGGCATTGGAAACAGTAATAGAATGAACAGGACCTATGATGCTTTGCTGTTTCACCACACAGACCCTCAAAAACTCGATAGCGTCGAAATTTCGATCCCTACATTTCCATATGAAAGACAGGCTGGCCATACTCAGGAGCATGTCGGGATGATCATCGCCGAACCTCGTCTTGCTCGTCTCTATAACCTGCACCTCGAGCGGCTCGGCCTCCTCATACCGGCCCTGGTTCCTATACGTTGACGCTAGGTTGACTATACTCGCTAGCGTATTAGGATGTTCGGCTCTGAGCAATCTATGTCCCGCTATAAAGTAGTGTAGCCCATTTTCTTAGACAGACTTATGATTCTGGTCGCTGTGCTACCGCTGAATTAACATGTGGAAAGAGCGAGCGACATCTTTATTGGTTTTCATATTCACCGGTCAGTAACTAATTCATTATATGGAGTATTGATAACCTTTTTTTCCACTGCTCGAGTTGTCTATGGATTTTCAATTATGTGCACACAGTTAACTAAACGAGTTGATGCATAGTGAGCAGTGCGATATTCTCGCCGACAGAAATGAATGAATACTCCCTTAGTATTGTAGTATCATCCTCAAACTCGTAGTCTACGTCAAATACAGAGGTGCTATCCGCATCTTCGTTATTGGAATCGGTTATGACATTTTCTGATCTGGAGACGTCATTTTCATTCTCAGGTCGAACTTGGAGTAGATCCTCTGGGATTCCCTGTCGATCGCACATGAGTACAAGTAGATCAGCCACAGACAGTCTTAAGTATCGAATGTGGTCGAAGGACTTTTTCCGCGACTTGTTTGCTCCGACTGGTAAGAATGATTAACAAGATGAGATGGCATAGAAACACTGGAATTCCGTTGCTAGTGATAAAAAGCCTATATACATCATCCGCACGTATCAACGCCGGTCCAAAAAATCAAAATACCCAAGAATCGAAAAAAAGACATCCGGTACAGAAAAATCAAAGGAATATAGAAGAGAGACAAAGGAAAAGAGGCGTTCTGGTGTAATCAACTCAAAATTCCATGACATAAGAAGATCATAAATATCAAAGACGAATAGAACATGAAGTTGAAGTAAAAGATAGGAATCAAGATCAAGTGGAAGGTATAGAACGGGGTATAAAGAGCATAACATCCTGGGCTCAACAAAATCAGGGAAAGAGATCACGAAGTAGAGGTGTGTGGAGAAGGATTGAAGAAGAAGGGGGATATCGACCTGGATATCCTTTGGTTTTGAGATTTTGCAGACCGCGTCAATTGCCGGACGTATGACGACCCATTATTCAGGAACTTCAGCTTCCATCCGTTTTTGGCTTTTTGCTGGTCCCTTCTCCGCCGGATGCGCTATCTGGACTCTTGCGTTTCTTGTCTTGTTCGTCATCGCGAGAGAAGCTGGGTCCGCTTTGTACTGCTGGTGTCGGGAAGTTCAATGGGCTGGGCAATAAGTTTGAGTCTGGTCCTGAGCGGCCGAAGGCAGCCCAATCGTCGGCAAAGAAACTGGATGGTGATGGGAGAAGAGCGTCGGACATGAATCGGCTTGGGAGAGCAGATATTGGGGTCTCGTGTCTATTCTGGGTGTTTCCGTTGTTCGTATTGCTGGTATTGTTCCCATTTGAATTGTTTTGAGTTGTGGTACCCGGCGGTGGAGGGCGAGCGAATGGATTTGGAGGTCCCTGGGCGCCGGCGCTGAGAATTGCCCCTGCCGAGGGCGATGGTGGTGGTAGGACCACTCCCGTCGGAGGATTGTCTTTGGCAGGTGTCGCCGTGTTATTGCCAGCGGAGTCCCGTGAACCCGATTCGCCCGTCGCACTGCCCCGATCAGAGTTCTCGCTTGGAATCTGGACCTTTAGTTGAGGGCGTTTCGATGCGTGTACACCACTATTACTCCGAGTGGGTTTGAGATCGGCCGCCGAGGGCATTGACTGGGGATGTGAAGGCTCACTCATGGGAGTGGGTTTGGTATCAGGTGAATTGCCTTGTGATTCCATCCTCAAAGCTTGGTTCCCACGAGGAGACTCGTATGTCGGCGCCCCCGCCCCGAAATGACGGGCAAGAACGGATCCACGATCATCAATTGGGGTGAAAATACTGCGGGACTTTGAGAAGGATTTCCCTTGTGGCGGCGACTGGTTATGATCCACCTTCAAACCACCCGGCGCATTATCCTGTGAACCCTCGTTTACTGGAACCGTACGATCCTGGGACTCTGGTGCATATGCGGGTGGCATCGAACCTCTACCTGGCTCCGAGATATAGGCCTGCGAGACTTGCTGTACTGGAGCATGCGACCCCGGTGGCATTCCCATTTGTTGCGAAGCTACCGCGTGAGGGTGTTGGAAATGTTGTGCACCTTGATGGGGAGGCATCTGTTGTGGAGGCATACCGTGCTGGTGATGCATAGCCTGAGGTGGTGTTCCCTGTGGACCGGGTTGGGGATGACCATACTGCTGGTATTGTCCGGGGCGTTGCTGTGTCATGGCGGAGTGAACATTGGGGTTATACATAGAAGGATTGGACATGTATGCGAAACCGTTCTGGGGAGCAGGTGGCGGCGGGGGGGTAGCATGTCCATGCGGGCCAAGGTTCGAGCTGACGCGACGAGTATGGTTTCTAGATGTGGGCCGGGAGACACCTTGTGACAAAGGAGTGCCATGTCGGGATATCGGAAGGCCGTTGGAAATGGGAGGAGACGCAGACGGAGCATGGTGAATGTGTTGGAAACCGGGCTGTTGTAGATGTGGCGGAACGGCGGGGTGGCTCTGTTGGGCTTGCATCTCTTCAGGGGCGGGGGTAGTCTCGTCTTCCTCGTCTTCGTCGTCGCGCTTGCCTTCAAAGTCACCGGGTCCTTTGTGTTCATGGGGAGAACCGAACTGGAGGATGGTGAGATTAGTTATTGTTTCGCCACCAAGAAAAAACCAACTCACGTAGTGGTAGCGCCCCAGGGCCTCGGGCATATCACACGAAGAATACTCGTACAGTTTCTTATTGTGACCGAAGATAATGACGGCGACGTCCACCGAACAAAGAACCGCGAGCTCATGCGCCTTCTTGAATAGGCCACCCTTTCGCTTCAGGAATGTGCTGCATGAAGTAAGTCAGTAATCTGTAGGATGGGATGTTGAGTGCATAGCTTACACTGAGCGGTTACGATCATCTTTGATCGCTTTGATCTCGATCTTTCTGCGACCCATTTTGGACGACTACGAGCGCAGGATGCGCGCGGGTACTGAGGGGTCAGGAAAGAGAGTCGCCTCGAGAATGTTTCACGAGTTTTCTAGCGACTCGGGAGACGCAGGCGACTCGACTCCAAAGCGAGTACAGCCACACAGTAAGTATCCGAAGCTATTCCCAGTTATGGTGTGACTGTGACTTGGGCTTTGTCGCGCGATTCTAGTCGCGACGAGAAAGACTTGAAAAGGCGACGGAGGGAGAGGGAGAGTGGATAACCACGCGACCAACAGGGAAAGGAATGACGACCACAGTTTGGGAAATAACAGGAACCGCCGATGCGATACCGTGGAGAGATGGGGGGGCTGATTGACGATGCAGAAAAGGTTGATTCTAAAGATAGAATCGAGGGAAAAAAGAAGGGGAGAAGGGACGCTTATCTCAGCAGCCCTGCCTGAGGCGTTCTATTTATGGCCATCACAGTGGAGCCTAATGGAGCTCTATGATTGGCTGTATCCGCAGTGATGGGCACAGGAATTTAAGCATTCAATAGTTGGAAGAGTTATGGCTACAGTACGTTCAACAGTTGTGGCTGCGGGTCGATAACCGTTTGAGTCTGGGGAAGGGCTTTAGTTTGAGACAGTCAAGTCTATGACGAAGTCTGAGTCTATGTTTAACCCCATGTCTATGTCGTCGATGTCGATGTCTTTGATTATGTCTACCTAACTATTCGACTATGTACAATTGGACACGTTGATAAGGGTGCCACGGTGAGTTGTCATTGCTTTGTCATTCCCTAATTCAGGAGGAGCGGACCCAAGTACCCAAGTACCCAAGTACCCAAGTATCGCATCTATGTTCTCCCATCCTCATACCTCATAGATGGCTAGCCACTTCATCTATACCCCACCACAATTGACCTGTCACTAGATCCACCTCTAATCCATGCCCGTTCGATCGAACTATCTCCAATATATGTAGAAGGTACTGCCTAAGCGAGTCCATAATACCTATCACCTGTCACTCGCACCCGCACGGGAACCCTGGATCGTATAACCCCAATTTGGATGATGATCGACGTCAGTATCATCCACTCTCAGCACAGCACATACCACTTGGTATTCCAAACACTCATAGGATAGATTCACACCTCCGTTTTGTTTCACGATCTCGCTTTACCAGGGGGTCGCCGATCCAATCCCGTTGCCATTCTAGTTCTTTGTGGGCGGTCTCGACCATCGCGGCTAGGTTAGTCCCAAGTTCCAGATCTTCCTCCCGTTTTACCCCTGAGCTTCATTTCCTCAACTTTTTATCCCCCCCCCTCGTTTATTCTTTTCTTTCTGTCAGTTCTGCAGTCCTGGATTGTGGTTGATCCTCCATCTCTTTTCTATTGCTCTGCAGCCTCCAATTGTCGAGCACAGACTCTTTCCCCGGTTCAGACCAGGGGACCCTTCCCTTCTTTTTTTTGGCCTGAGCCTGAGGGCTGCAGGACAAACCCCCCATCCCGGGTCCTGTTCTTCTTTTCTTTTTTCTTTTTCTTTTTTTTTTTTTTTTTCTATAATTTCTCTGTTCGTTCCCCTCCATTCTGTCGGTCAAATTAATCTGTCGGTCTTTCATATCCGGGTCCAGTTCACGTTAGAAATCCACGGCTAATTGGTTTGTTGACGCTAGAAAATAAGTCCCGAACCGACGCCCAGCAGACGGAGCTCGCCGTCTCCAGCCACGCCGCACCGAAGCCAATTATAGCGGTCGCGCCATTCCGAAGATGCCTTTCTTTAGTCGAGTCTTCCGGAGCAAAGACTCCAACGCCGTCAAGAAGCAGTCGAAACCTACCGCTGCCGACCCCGTCCCCGCAAAGCCCAGATGGAAGGATGCCTGGCAGCGCACCGAGGTTGGCCCTGAGGAGGTGCAAGACCTCATCAGAGGCTGTTCGCAGGAATTGAAAGCCAGAGGTGGGTCGATTCTGTTCTCAACCATGTGGTGGTGCTACAGCTACCACGCGCATTCTTCGGATTGCTGATCATTCGTCGCGTGTAGCTCTCGATACCCCGTTCCTCCTCCTGCCATTCCGTCCGAGCTCCGACCCCAGCGCCGCCCGTACCTTCGTCCGTAACTACTTCAACCAGTCCTTCGATAAGGGCGCCCCCGTCAGCGGAGATGAGTTCATGCAGGAGCTGCGGCTCACCGAGCCGATGGTGAGGAGTTTCCAGGTGTTACAAACGAGCGTGGGCTGATCCTTGTTGGTACAGGTTCTCTGTGGTGTCTTGAAATGGTGTTGGAGCAGATTGCCGGGAGGTGTTGTGACATGGGAGGCGTACGAACTGTTCAAGGTTGGCGAACAAGGTACGACATAACCGCTGGACTCGTGGGAGGACAACATCTGAAAGGAAACCTAGATTCTGATCTGGCGCGCGACGCCTTCGCAACCTTCATTCCGATTAGCGTCGACTCTGACGCTCGTACCAAGATTATCTTCGATTTCTTCGATCTCCTGGCTGCCATTGCTGCACACGGCAAGTCTAATGGTCTGGGAGGTCGCAAGCTCTCAAGATACGCTGGTTGGTGGGCCTTTGAGCATGTTGACACCGGTAAAGGCTTTGAAGCCGCCTACAAGAACTGGGCAGCGTATGTCTTCTCCTTGCCCTTGGTTGACGATTTCTGACTTTCTTTGGCAGTGCCGCCGATGCTACGAGTCACTTATTCTTCGCCTATCTGCGTTCTATCTCGCCTGATATGCCCCGTGGCATCAGCGGTATCTCGTCTCTGCCCATTTCCCTCCAGGGCCTCGTGCAGGCCACTGAGTACCCCCGGAAACCCCGACCCTCCTTCAGGTTACGACCACCAAAGTAGTCATGATTGTTGAGACAGTGTCGCCTACTCCCTTTGCCTTGCTGCGCAGGGCAAAGAACTTTGAATATCGCGATGAACACTGGCACCTGCAGGAATTCTCCAACTATGAAGACCCCGTCCGGGCCCTGACCGACGAATGTCTGCGTGTGTTGAAGTGTATTGCCTCAACGAACGAGTCCACCGTGTCGACCTCGAAGCACTCCACCAGCTTGCGGGATGCCTCGTGGTCCCGTTTTGAGGACATCGGATTCGGTGGTTCAATTGAGTCGGACGAGGATGAGGAAAATAAGCCACCCGCCAGGAATGAGATCTCTGCCAGGATCAAGACTGCTCCTCAATCACAGACTGGAGACCTGGGACGTCCCACAACTCCATCCTGGGCGGACTTCATGTCCTCAGGCTTCTCGGATGAAGGTAACAACTCAGTTGGACCCTTGCTGCTGCCCCCGGACAAGATTCTCCCGCCTATTGCTGCCGCTCGCGGCCAGAGTTCGCAGTCGCATAAGCGTGCACTGCAAACTGAGCCGTCCTTGGAGCCTGCCGAGCTGGCCAGCATCAACACTCTGGACATGGATGACTCGTTCTGGTGGGTGTGGATTACCAGTCTGTCTGGCGATGAGCCTCTTGCCCGCAAGGCCGTCTTCGGTCGTGTCGCACTCCTTGAGACCATCATTCGGCAAACAAAATGGCTCGTTCTTGAAGAGCAAATCAAGGGCGCCGCCCCGGAGCCCGAGGCTGGTGCGCAAATCGTTGAGAAGAAGAGTTTCTTCAGCTTTGGAAGTCGTAAGGGAACAAAGTTGAGCCGCAGCAAGTCCTCGGCCAGGAAGGTGTCTCCTATTGAAGAGTCTTACAAACGATCCAACAACCAAGCGCCTCAAAGCAAGACCAGCATTGGCCCTGATCAGCACAAGCGGATCCAGGCCGCTGCTGCTGCTCTTCAGAAGAAAAATCGCGAGCAAGAAGAAGAGGCTAGGGAGGCGAGGACAAACGGCCGCAGTGACGCCTATTCCACTAAGACTAACTCGATCATGACCCTCCAGCCGGGCATTGTGAACGAAGCCTCCTCGGCCATGAAGTGGGCGAGTAACTACGACAAGAATGCCTACCGGACTGCCTACCTGAGCGACAGCCAGGCGGGCTTGGGTGCTGCTAATGATGATGAGAAGCCGGCTGAGCCTGCTCCTGAACCCCCCGGCTGAGAAGCCCATGCCGCCTGCTCCCCTTCCACCCACCAGTTCCAAGAGCGGACCACCTCCGCCTCCCAAGGACACTGCCATGGCAACCCCGCTTCCTGCTTCGCCTAAGCCAGTGACGAAGAAGCTTGTGAAGGAGGCACCTCCGGAGACCAACAAGAAGGATTCCAAGTCAGTGGTGGACGAGCAGACACCTGAGGTTATTCCTCAATCGCCCGATGAGTCGAAGAAACTGAAGAAGAAGACCGGTAACACTGGATTCAAGAACATGTTTGGAACGAACAAAAAGCGGGCAGAGCAGCCCTCGATGAAGAGCACTGGTGCTAAGGAGACCTCCTCGGTGGCCGCTGCGCGCGCCGCCCTGGAGGCCAAGGCCAAGGAATCTCAGGAGTCGTCTCCGCTCAAGGCCGCTCCGGTAGTGAAGAAGAAGCCTGTTCCGGAGACGCCTGCTGCCCCTACTTCTGCCCCTCCTCCGGTTCCAGTCCATGAGCCTGTGGTCGAGAAGCCTTCCACTCCTCAGCAGCCCGTCGAGCCTGTGATGGAAGAGTCGGCTCCAGTGGCCGGTTCTCCCGAAAACCGCGGTCCTCCTCAGACCCGGCGCGGTGTTGAGTACGATGCTCTGTCCCGTGTCGACACCAACGAGCGTAACGCTGCCGACCAGGAATTCTCCAAGTTTGATCAGGGACCTTTGGTAGACCAGCCCGCGTTCGTCCCCGAAGAATCCCCATTGACCCCTGCTATCCCTGCTGCTGCTGAAGTCGAGACCCCCAAGACCCTGGCCAACGGGCACGGGCAGAAGCCCGCGCTTATCAGCCAAGAAAAGGCCCTTGCTGAGGAGAACGACCGGTGGGCTCAGATCCGTAAGAACGCTGCCGAGCGTGCTGCTGCTACAAGCGAGGAACCCGAGACTCGCACCAGCCAGTCCGAGCGGACCGACGAGGGAGACACCAGCGGTGAAGAGAGTAAGTAATTCATCAACCCTATTTTGAACTCCCCCATATACTAATTCTTGTCAGCCATCGAGTCGCGCGTCGCCCGCATCAAGGCCCGAGTCGCCGAGCTGACTGGTAACATGGAGGGCCGCTAAACCACCCCCCCCCTAATTCTGATTTCCTTCTGTCGCCTTCGCCTTAACATACCACCTACTTAACTTGGATCTCGAACATTTGTCCCGATCGGACCAAACCTGTTCTTCGCGATTGCCCGTCGAGCTTGGTTTCTCTCACGGCCACTTGAAACGTCTCGTCCCCTATCACCCGGGAATATGAGACCAACGAAATACCGCGCTATGATTGACGTTGGTTGCAACATTTTTGATCTATTGTGTTTTGTTCTCGAGCCATTCCCAGCTCGCTGGACAAGACATTCGATATCCATTTGCGTTCTCCCCATTTTATCATTTTTAATTTTAATTTGGGCCTGTTCCTGATACTGATTTTATTCCTGTTCCTGTTCCTGTTCCTGTTCCCACTATCTGCTTCTTTCTGCTTTGCTTTGCTCTATTCCCCTTTCGCTACTGAATTTTGAAAGCCTCTCTCACTCCTACTTTACACTTATTCTCTATACACGGTAGATGTGTATAGTGCGTATAACATATCATATCATATTGTGTTCGGTTACATCATTCTCCTTCCTCACCCAACCATAAATCTAAAAGCTTTTAAAGTCCAAGAGACTTGAGAATAGCCTCACCCACCCCAGTCGCACTAGCGGGGTTCTGACCTGTGATCAAATCCCCACCAACCTCGGTCTTGGCCACAACGATCTTCTCCCCCCACGGCTCGGCTGCCTTGACAAAGTGTCCACCAGACACCTTCTCAAGCTCCGTCTCCAGCATAAACGGCATCGCAGAAGAAAGCTGAGCCTGGTCCTCCTCCTCATTAGAGAATCCAGTCACCTGCGCGCCGGCGATGAGAGGTTTGCCAGAGGGTCCCTTGGTATTCAGGAAAACGCAGGGGCCGTGGCAGACGGCCGCGACGGGTTTCTTAGCGGCAGCGAAGGCCTCGATTAGTTTGATGGAGGTGGCGTCGGACGTAAGGTCAAACATGGCTGTGAATTGTTAGTTTACTGTTCTGATATGTTTTGTCAAGGAAGAGGATTGACGTACGCCCGTGTCCACCGACGTAAAAAATGGCATCGAACTCGTTGACGCGAGGAAGCACGTCGGATAGCTTCTCGGTCTTGGTCCAGAGGGCTTTCTGGTTGTTAAG
Organism: Penicillium atrosanguineum; assembly: GCF_028827265.1. Taxonomy (NCBI): domain Eukaryota; kingdom Fungi; phylum Ascomycota; class Eurotiomycetes; order Eurotiales; family Aspergillaceae; genus Penicillium; species Penicillium atrosanguineum. Next base: position 1,298,310 of record NW_026623138.1, on the reverse strand, counting down.
GAAGTTGACCGAGGTGTCGTCTTTGAACATTTCGACGGAGGATGGGTCAAGAGGGGCTTCGCCGCCCTTGGGCGAGGCGATGGTCAGGGAGACTTTGTTGTGCAGGACATGGTGGGGGTGGGCGAATTCGGGCTTTGATCTTGTTAGTGATTTTATTCCGTACCAGTGGTGTGAGGATAATCAGGGTGGCCGGGGTAGTCGTTTATTCATTCGGCCCAAGGTAAAATGTTGCCAGGTATGGAAGTTGATCGCGGGGTACGTACCAAATACCAGCCTGTAGGCTTCTTGATCGCGGGGATCTCGTTGGCGGAGGTGAGGACGACGAGGACTTTGGGAGACATTACGATGAAATGTTGGGTTCAGAGTGGAATGGAAGAGAAAGAAGTCTACTTGCGGCAGCGTTTAAATAGGTCAGGAACCTTTCTGCAGTCAATGTTGGATCATCTCTTCGTCACTTGCCCCACTCCGCTCTCCGCCGATCGCTGTGCTTATGAAACATGGACCCTGGGAGCCATTCGCCCGGACTTCTTCACCCATGCTGTGTGGGGAACATGGTTGATGGTCAAGTCTGAGTCTGATGTGCCAATAGTGTGCCAATCGATCAGGAATAGGGATTCGAATTGCCCCTCTTGTTGAAGTCAATGATTCCCGCTTGACATTGGCAGTTCAAGCTTATTTCCCAAATAGGTTTGGTTTCCGCAAGCTTACGTAGGTTTGTCAGCCCATGGAAGAACTGGTGGGAACGGATGGCTCCAGGGGTACGTATCGGTATAGCTCCGTCTTGGCTGGGTTCTATGATCATCTACAGACTGTCCTCGAGGGGGGCGCACAGTAAAGGGCCGCCATGGTTAAGCGGTTACTGTAATTCAACGGTGGGTGGTCCCACGGGTAAAGTTAAATATTGTGATGCACAAATGGCGGTCAATCATACACCCAGGGTCCCCGCTACGGGGTTTACTCGGGGGGTTGACATACTCTATTCCTCAAATTCGGGATTCGCACTCTATTCTCTTCAAAGGTATGTCTTTCCTTTTGGAACTCTGTGTATAGCCCTGGCAGTCAACCTTGGCAACTTGTATAAATATATATATATATAGATTTATATATATGGGAGGTACGATCCTGGAGTAGAATTCGAAACCAAATCAACCCCCAGACACTCTCGCTTTGTTTCTCGGCTCATATCCCTACATACCCTGACATGCATTCTCCTCAGCACCCTTATCCTGAGGTCTACCAGAATGCCAGCGCGATATGGTACCGAGACGGACCCCCGTTTTAAGCTGCTTTTCATCAGTGATATGATGCAATGCCAGACGCTAACTTGCTCTCAAATGGTCAAGGCATCAGAATGCAGCGAACGGACGATCAAAAACATTCGCAGGAACTTGCGACTGTTTAGACACCTCTGTGCCGCCAAACCCGTGTCGATCAGAGACGAAGTATAACACCACCGATGCTAGAAGTGCCCTGTGACCATCTTCTAGAAAAGCCAGGTCTGTACATATCGAACTCTGCAAGCCTAACCTATAACCACCATTATACGTTCTTAAATAATTTGGAAGCTGATACCATCTCATTTGTCAAATTGTCCCTCTTTGTCGCATTCATCAATCAGCATTTCAGGAATCAGCAGTTTTCTTCTTCGCCTCCCACTCATGCGCCAAAATGCCCATATGGATACAATCCCACCACTTCCCGCCCTTCCACAAACACTCCCGCCTACGTCCCTCAGTAACAAATCCAAGCTTCTGGTACACCTTTTGTGCCCTCTCGTTCCACTCATAGACCGTCAGTTCGACGCGGTGCAGCCCCGCAGTCAAAAAAGACCAATCCAGCATCCACGATATAGCCTCCGGCCCATACCCCTTGTTCTGGTATTGGCGTGCAATAGTAATTCCGAAATCGTGAGTGCGATTGTGTGTGAAAAGGGGAGCTTGTTCTTTCAAATAGATCGCACCAATCACCTCGGGCTCCTTATCGGAGCCTTCATCTGGGATGATGCATATCAGGACTGACAAGAACATCGAAGCTTCGGCCTTGGCTCGTATCTCCTTCCGCTCCTTGGTGCTGAGCGGCCGTTGCAGGGCACGCGAGGCCATAGACCCGATTGAGGGGTCGCCGTAGAGAGCTTGGAAGAAGACATCGTCCGCCGGGGTTTCCTCTGGGGCACGGTAGAGGAGACGAGCGGAACGGTACGGTTCTTGTGGAAAGAGATCCATTGCGACCGGCTGGAGGAGCTAATTGAAGGCTATAGGACAGTAATGAAGCTTCGATGTTTTCCAAGCTCTGTTAACAGGGCGAGACAAGATTATTCTTAAAAGTTCTCACTGCTAGGAGCTGGTTTATAAATGACTCAGCATCGGATACGAACAAGATCGCTAAGGCTATACCGAGTCGGGACCCCGACCTAGAATATTTCATGGGCTGTATGGTAATTTGCAATAAGTCGTTAGACACAAAAGCACAATACGTTCTGTGCCCCCGGAGCTTCGGTTGATTTATGAATGATCTAATCAGGCTTAGCGAGATCTCCGGTGTAGGCCGAGAAAAAGAGTGAGTGTCAAAGGTGTACAAAATCAGCTTCCGCCCTGAAACACGCAAAATCATTCTTAGTGCCTCGCTGCTAAGACATTGGCAACGTATGTGGGTTGGACTTTGACTAAAATGGACAATCAAATATCTGCTGTGAATGGGCTTTTATTTCGATCTCATAGAGCTGACTGGCTCATCGATGCAGCGTCTCCAGGATACGTGAGTATATGTTCCGTGGCTGGCAATTGATACCAACAGCGAGAATCACAGCAAGAATCATAGCACCGCCACCGAGGTAATGAGAAAAAGAGGGATTATAATGAATTGATTTAGACTAGGTATTTCGCAAGCCTCATTCATTACGGTCATTAGCGAAATCCCCTTTCGCCCAAACTACTACTTTGCTTTCCTCGGGACCCACTGCCAAGGCGCTAACGCGATCAATTACTTTAACACACTAGTGATAACAACAACTATATAGATAAACATGCATGAAAGATTATTCCCAATATAAAACAGTACAGCGGTCACCATGATCGCCTTTCATGTCCTCGAGATGATACCTCCAACCCTAAATATATCACACACTAAGCCAATAGGACTATTATGTAGTTCATGGTTTTGTCTAAAGGTTGCAAGGTATAATGCTAAACAAGACGGACCTAGAAAAGTTGTTTGTTTATTAGATTTCAAAAAGAGTCATTTCTGAAAAGACGGTGTCCCTAGTACCCCCGCGTCCAAACTCTACCACCAATCAGAACACTAATCATAAGCGAAATGACACGAAACACCGACTATGTGATAGTGTAAAAATGTAGCCTTATCAGAAATGAAACAAATCCTGTAAACTGTTCTCAAAATCTACTGTACTTGAGAGCAGAATAGTTGAGAATGCATGGCAAGTTGAAATCAACCCTAGAAAACAGTGGTTCACATCTCCATCTCAGCCAAGCCTGACATGCAGCACCCAATACGGGAGATTTCTTATCGTCAAAACAGTCCTCCCGATGGATCCTGCTTACACAAAACATCTTCATCGACCCTAGGAGTCCCCACCCCTCTCTTTCTCCGCCATTTCAACAACATGCCCCCTCTCATATTTCAGAAATCTCATAACATGATCCGATTCCGGATCACCGGACCATTCTTCCTGGAGCTTAGGCGCCAGCACAATGGGCACAGAGTACCGATCCAGATTCGCAGCTAGAACGACCGAGTCTGACGTGACGAGTCTTTGTCGTGTTTCGCGAGGCATCGATGTCGGGCTGCTCAGCTCTAGAGGGCTAATACTATCAACGGATGGGAGAGGGGGATCTGTTGGTTTTGAATTGAGTTTGGGTAGTTGTCCATGTGGCCTCAGATTCCTCGATCTTTGTTCGAGGGGTATTTTAATTAGTTCGCTGCAGGAGTATGGGGCTAGTTCAGCGCGTGAGCAGTTGACTGGTGTATCGTAGAGCTTGGGGAAGAGGAATGTGTGGGGTTGGATTCGAGGGGTTAAAGGCATTTGCGGGATTTGGGATGTCGATCTTGAGGAGATACTGCTGATGCCGGCGGTGAAGGCCGAGCGTTCTGATGGACCGATGGAGGGGCCGTGTAGGCTTAGACTTGGTCTTGATGAGCTGATGCTAGAGATGGTTGTGTTTGTGTGGGATGCTCCTGTGCCTCCTGTGCCTCTTGTGAGTGGTGGGCTTACCACGGAGTCTGAGATGTTGTCGATGTCTGGGAGTCTGGGGATGAGTGAAACGATCTTGTGATCGGCGTTCCATCGTTGAGTGTTGAATTTTCGTGGTAGGTGGGTGATCGCGCGGATGGAAGATATCTCTCGACCATGTGGAGATTGGGCAGATGACGACGAGAGCAATCTGATGTCGAGCTTTGCTTGTTGCTTGCGTCGGAGGCAGATCCATATCAGCGCTGCGCAGATGGTTAGACCTGCTAGACCTCCCAGAATTTCCCCGATGATGGCTCCTGTGTTCGTGGATTTGGTGGTTCCGCTGGTTGGAACGACTGGGGGGGTGCTCGTTGCTGAAACGTATAGGATACTGGTCTGATTATCCACGCTAAGGCTAACTCCAGAGCTCGTCAATATTGCCGTGGAGATGGTTTGCTCCGTCACAGTGCACGTCCGACCTGCAGTCGGAGTGTTTCTGGCCGAAGTGGTCGAATGCGAGTTCGAGTTCGAGGACGTAGTCTGGAATGTGGTCGAATGATAGTCTGAACATTTGCCCGACGCACATGGATCAGTCGAGCAACATCCACGAAAAGACCCCGCGGAGCAGACATAGTATGATTCGCCCTCGGAGCATCCATTATTCGAAGCTCGGGGAAAGAGAAAATGCATCGCAGTGGTTGTTGAAAAGACAAGTATGGAGTGTAGATACGCTTATCCAGCAGCAAAGTAGGGGGGTTGAAGGAAAGGCAGAAAGGGCGTGTTTGCAGAAATAATCACAACAAAATGCTTGAGGTTGGAGTGAATGATAAGACCAAAGTCACCCGTGGACCAGACTCGACGGGCCTCGACGAATATCCCCAATTGGGGAGTTGGAAAGTTGCATCTCGTATTGCCTGGTGAATGAAGTGGAGCTCTTTGTTCAGGATGATGTCTCCAGTTCTAGACCGAATAAAAAGAGCGCCATGGCGTAGATGCGCCTTTGTGACTGTGATAGCATACTGGGGGATACGAATTCCCTTTCCCAAAATAGACGAGATGTATCCTGAAGGGCCGGGCCTGCTCGATCTAATTAGCACGCACGATCCAGGGAGATCTGCATTCCACTCTGAAAACAGAATTGTAATACAAGTTGGGCAGGTCTTCTTTGTTAGCATCCTCCAAAGAGCACGCAGAACGGGTTAGAACACTACGAGAGGCCAAGGAAATTGAGTCAAAAAAAAAGAAAATCCAGTGATATGAAACAACTGAGGGAATAGCTCTCAGTACACCAACTCTTCGCCCGATAAAGGAAAAATATGGCTATACAGGATGGTAAAGTAACACAAGTCAAATAGAAAGCACGGTCTTTTCATGGACTCCTCCAAACACGTCCCAATTATCAAGCTTAGTAGGTACGCTTGAACGGCGGTACAGCCTTGCACTCGGACTCATCCAGAGTGTTGGCCTCAACAGCACGGTAAGAGAGGTCGACCTTGCCGTGGGCCTCCTTCTGCCAGGTGAGGGTGTGCTTCATCCACTCGTTGTCGTCACGGTCGGGGTAATCCTCACGGGCGTGAGCACCACGGGACTCCTTACGGTTGGCGGCAGCGACGGCGGTTTGGTTACTGGCAATGAGGGTTAGCTGGATTGGATATAAGCTGGTCACGGGGGCACATACGCGCAAGTCAACAAGTTGCGGAGCTCAAGGGTCTCAACAAGATCGGAGTTCCAGATCATGCTGCGGTCCTTGGTCTGGACCTGGTCGTACCAGGTGTCGACGTCAGCGACCCTCTTGACACCCTCGTCCAAAGACTCCTGGGTACGGAACACAGAGACATCAGTCTGCATGGCCTTCTGCATGGCGCTGCGGATCTCGTGGGTGGACTTGGAACCATCGGCGTTGCGGGCGAAGTCGAGGTCCTTGATGGACTGGGCACCGGCATCGGCAGCGAGCTCCTTGTGGGGCTTGCCGGGGGTGGAAATCTCACGGACACGGTGAGAGACGGCACGACCGAAGACAATCAGATCGAGCAGGGAGTTGGCACCCAGACGGTTGGCACCGTGGACGGACACACAGGCGGCTTCACCGCAGGCGAACAGACCGGGGACAACTTTGTCGTTGCCGTTCTCGTCGACGTCGAGGACCTCACCGGTGTACTTGGTGGGGATACCACCCATGTTGTAGTGAACGGTGGGCAGGACGGGGATGGGCTGCTTGGTAACGTCGACACCGGCGAAAATGGAGGCGGTCTCGGAGATACCGGGGAGACGCTCGTGGAGCAGCTCAGCGGGCAAGTGGCTCAGCTGGAGGTAGATGTGGTCCTTCTCGGGACCGACACCACGGCCCTCACGGATCTCCAGGGTCATGGAACGGGACACAACGTCACGCGAAGCCAGATCCTTGGCGGTAGGGGCGTAACGCTCCATGAAACGCTCACCCTCGGAGTTGAGCAGGTAACCACCTTCACCACGGGAACCCTCGGTGATCAGGCAGCCGGCACCGTAGATACCAGTAGGGTGGAACTGGACGAACTCCAGGTCCTGGTTGGGGAGACCAGCACGGGCAACCATGGCCATACCATCACCAGTGCAAGTGTGAGCAGAGGTACAAGAGAAGTAGGCACGTCCGTATCCACCAGTGGCCAGAACGGTGTGATGGGCCTTGAAGCGGTGCAGGGTACCGTCCTCCTGGTTGTAGGCAATAATACCGCGGCACTCACCGTCCTCCATCAGGAGATCGAGGGCGAAGTACTCAATGAAGTAGTTGGTGTTGTGGCGCAGAGACTGGCCGTAGAGGGTGTGAAGCAGGGCGTGTCCGGTACGGTCAGCGGCGGCACAGCAACGGTAGGCCTGGCCACCCTTGCCGAACTCCTTGGACTGACCACCGAAGGCACGCTGGTAGATGCGGCCATCCTCGGTACGGGAGAAGGGGCAACCGTAGCCCTCGAGCTCGCGGACGGAGGCGGGAGCCTCACGGGTCATGTAGTGGATCGCATCCTGGTCACCGAGCCAATCTGAACCCTTCACGGTATCGTACATGTGCCATCTCCAGTCATCCTCGTGCATGCTATAGATTTCAGTCAGTCTCGGCTCGGCACGTGCCCAGAAATCTCATTAAAGGCAACCTACTTTCCAAGGGCAGCGTTGATACCACCCTGGGCGGCGACGGTGTGAGAGCGAGTAGGGAACAGCTTGGAAACACAGGCAGTGTTGAAGCCAGCCTCGGCCAGACCGAAGGCAGCGCGCAGACCGGCACCACCGGCTCCGACAACGACGGCATCGTACTCGTGGTCCTGCAATAGTCAGACTTCCATCTCGTCTAATCAATCGATGCGGCGTGTCGGCTTACAATCACGGGGTACTTGTCCCAGATGTAGCCATTGGACTCCTTGGCGCGCAGCGGTCCGTTGGACCAGATCTTGGCTGATAGCAAGTCGTTAGTGACGAAATGGAGGGAAGGATTGAGCGGAATGCGTACCGGCGGGCCGGGAAGAAGAGAAAAGGCGTCTCTGGCTGTTCAAAATCCGGGAGACCTATTGAGATGGGAATTAGAGATCTATCGCGAAGCCGGGCCGAAAATTGTCGCAGCTCGGCTACGCACCTTGGAGGAAGGAGCAAGGCTCCGCAAGCTCATAGAGCTCATGATGACGGGTTAAAAAGAGATTCTTCTCTAACCCGAAACAAGAGAGAACACCGAGGTCGGTGGGAATCGATTGATGAGGGGAGAGGTGGAATGGGGGAACTCCTGCCACGGCAACTACTCCAGGATAAACCCGAGAAGTTCAACTCTGGCGTCTGTGATGACTAACGACGTCGACTGGGATGGGATTTCTAGGGCTGTAGGCCAATCAAAAGCGAGGCATTAGTGTTGTGTGACTCCACAGTGAACATGACCTCGGGCTTCTGGCTCACACGTGACCGTGGCCTATGGTTTAGCCGGGCTTCCTTCGGCATTCTTGCACGGGCTTCGGAAGAAGACGGGTCAGCGTGATGTCGTTAAGACCTGCTTTGCAACCCCCGATTTTATGATCCGTTCGATCGGCTTTTTGATCGGCTTCTTTATATGGGGTAACTCCTGTCTTTCACGCTTCACCTTTGGATTTCAACAGCTTCCAGGAAACTACCTAGGTATAATATTAATTGAGGTCATAACATGCTCATCTCGGCTCTGGGACATGGAATACATATATTTCAGGATCTGTAAGGAAGGTCGGTATCGAAAACTTTGTATAGATCGGACCACTTTGCATGTTTAAAACATCTTTCCCCAGCTCCTTATGAAGATTTCTCAAGCTACTTGTTAATTTGTACAGAACCATGCGCTTACCTAGGTCCAGATGCACCGCCAAAATGTGCTCCACCGGCATAGAGCAACCTTCCAAGGCTAGGATTGAGGAATCCAGCGACTACATATATGCCAACTGCCCAGATGATTTCAAGGTTTTATCGTGAAGAAAATTGTATATGCTGCATATGTGTAATAGACGATGGTTTAAAAACCACCAAATTAAAGTCTAGCAGCAACACCTTATAGATAAATGACCAATTCCCCAGGGTTATCGTTGAGCTGGCCTTGATGTCTTCTCATTGGCAGCAATACTTTACTGCTATTGTAGAGAAACAATTGATGAGGATTGGCGATATCGAAAGCAATCGTTCAATGTTGCATTTGATTGACGATCACATAGCTTACATGGCACCCTGGTGTAAGTAACCTAGCAAGCTACCCTACCATCAGACTACTAACACTGCAATATGCATTTGTAGATTATAAATTGGTCCACAAGCGAGGCAATACCTCAAAATGACAAAACTAGAATGGTCGTACAGCCTATCCACCCCGCTCATGCAAGAAGCCACCCAGATCTCTAGTTGTACTGCATGTATGTCGCTGTGGAGTTGAACTTGAGGTTGCCCTTGATGACCTTCTCCACTGACGCCAAGAAGTCCTTCTCGGTGGCCACCTTTCTCCGGGCACGGATCGCAAACATGCCTGCCTCAGTCGCAACACTGCGCAGCTCGGCACCGGTTGCGTTAGGGCACAGTCGTGAAATCAGCTCCCATCGGATGTCCCGCTCAACGGACATGCTCTTGGCGTGAATGCGCAAAATGTTGGCACGGCCCTCAACATCGGGTAGTGAGAACTCGATCTTACGATCGATACGACCGGGACGCATCAGCGCAGGGTCGAGTGTGGAAGGTCGGTTAGTGGCGAACATCACCTTGATGTTACCACGGGAGTCGAAACCATCCAGCTGAGTGATCAGCTCCAACATGGTTCGCTGAACTTCGTTATCACCACCGGCGCCGTCATCAAATCGAGCTCCACCGACAGCATCAATTTCGTCGAAGAAAATGATGCAGGCCTTCTTCGTGCGGGCCATCTCGAACAGCTCACGCACCATTCGGGCACCCTCACCAACGTACTTCTGCACCAACTCAGATCCGATCACACGAATGAAGGTTGCGTCGGTTCGGTTGGCCACTGCACGAGCGCAGAGAGTCTTACCGGTACCGGGAGGACCGTAGAGCAAAGCTCCCTTGGGCGGGTCGATACCGAGATTGACGAAACGCTCTGGTGATAGCAAGGGCATCTCGACAACTTCTCGTAGCTTCTCAATCTGTTCCTTGCAACCACCCACATCGCCGTAGGTCACATCGGGCTTATCTTCAACAGTCATCATCGTCACGCTGGGGTCGATCTTGGGCGGAAGCGGCAACATAATCTGGTACTTATTTCGGTCGACACTTTAATCCCGTATCAGCAAAAGCATTCCCGGCCCACCAAAGGCTGAACCTACCCGACTCGCATGCCCTCCTCAATGTCTGTCGGACTCACGCGCTCTCCCAAGTTGACGACGAACTTGGCAATCTGTTTCACGTTGATGACATATTTGCTCTTGTCCGAGTCTTTTTCATCCTGAATAATCTTTGTGCAGCGAGCCACTTGAAGCGGCTGCTCTTCTGCCATCCGTTGTCGGTCGGCGGCAACATCCCAAAGGTGTGGAGGTGCGAGACCGGTGTCGGATTCCTAGGCGCGTGTGAGCTCCGGTGGTCCAAGGGGGTCCAGAGAGCTGGATAAATATTCACCTTCACGCCGATCTTCTCATTGACGCTGCTTTGCTTGTCCTTGATATCCTTCTCGAGCTTCTTGAGGGCGGTCGCGTAGGGGGCGGCGCCGTAGGTCTTGAGTACTGCGATATCACTGCAGTCGACGTCAGCCATCCATCGCCCGGACTCGGTTTTGGTAATCACATTGTAAAAGGTTACTTACTCATCTGAGAGGGGAGTGATTTTCTTCTCGGGCTCCTCGTCGTCGGCGAAGTTCTTCTGGTACTTCTCCCAGTTCGATCCCGTGGCGCTAGGCATGCTGCAGGTGTTGACAGCCTAGGGCTGAGAAGGTAGGATCGGGGCAAAGACAAGAAGAATTGAAAGCGAAAGGATGAGAAATGCAAATATTGAGCAAGGTTGGTTCTTCAAGAATTTGAAGAAAGAGAATCGGGTATAACGCGAGGTGATGGATGGTGATGTAGCAGAGCTGCGGTGGCCGAGCTCAACTCACTAATCAGCGCCAAGCTTCATCACCGCCCCAGAAACTCGCAGAATTTCCCTGTGTGTCCTCCACCTCCGCCAACTCGACTTTCCCCTATCCTTTTTTAATTCGGTTGCTTTGAATTAAGATATTCAAAATGGCGACCGCAATGTCTCAGGGATCTGGTGGCAATGCCTCCTTCAAGGTGTGCTTCGCCAAAAAGTTGTGTGTGTGGCCCGTTGCTAAACAGTGTGCAGGACAAGGAGAAGCCCATGGCCGTGCGGTCATCCAATATTCTCGCTGCTCGAGGTATGTGACGTGTTCTTGATTCCGTGTGAGCTTCCTGCTAACATTTCATAGCTGTTGCCGATGCCATCCGGACAGTACGACCACCCAAAACATTTGTATCTACGGAGATGAGGGGCTAACACGGAAACAGTCTTTGGGACCTAGGGGCATGGACAAGATGGTGAGTACACCACACCACCCATTATTGAGGGTCTGCAAGATGCTAATGCTCGCATAGATCCAAACCCCCAAAGGACAGACCATTATCGTACGCAATCCCCTTTTCTCGTCCATCGACCGTTCCGACTAACCCCCGCAGACCAACGATGGAAACACCATGCTGAGGGACATGAGCGTTATGCACCCGGCCGCCCGCATGCTGGTCGACCTCAGTGCTGCACAGGATGTTGAGGCTGGTGATGGTACAACTTCCGTTGTTGTCATTGCTGGCAGTCTGCTCGGTGCCGCCGAGCGCCTGCTGGCCAAGGGCATTCACCCCACTGTCATCTCCGAATCTTTCCAGCGCGCCGCCAACGCCGCCGTTGAGATCCTCCACAACATGTCCCGCCCTATCAGCCTGACCGACCGCGCTACCCTCTTGCAAGCCGCCTCTACCTCCCTCTCGTCCAAGATTGTTTCCCAGCACTCCGGCTTGCTGGGCCCGATGGCCGTCGACTCCGTGTTGAAGGTTGTGGACCCTAAGACCGCCGAGAATGTCGACTTGCGCAACATTCGCATTGTGAAGAAGGTTGGAGGCACAATTGAAGACAGTGAGATGGTTGACGGTCTGGTGATGAACCAGCCCGTCATCAAGAGCAGCGGTGGCCCCACGAGAATTGAAAAGGCCCGGATAGGTCTCATTCAGTTCCAGCTGAGCCCTCCTAAGCCCGACGTATGTTTCACAGCCTCCAATTATTGAAGGACAAGACTGACCCATATCAGATGGAGAACCAAATCGTGGTCAACGACTACCGCCAGATGGACAAGATCCTGAAGGAGGAGCGCCAGTACCTGTTGAACATGGTCAAGAAGATCCAGAAGACCAAGTGTAACGTGCTTTTGATTCAGAAGTCTATCCTCCGTGACGCCGTCAACGAGCTCTCCCTCCACTTCCTTTCCCGACTCAAGATTCTGGCCATCAAGGACATCGAGCGTGACGAGGTTGAATTCTTGTGCAAGTCTCTTGGCTGCAAACCCGTTGCCAACGTCGACTCTTTCACCGAGGACAAGCTTGGTACCGCCGACCTCATCGAGGAGGTCCAGGCCTCCGGCGCTCGCTACGTTAAGATCACCGGCATCAAGCAAGCCGCCCAGCCAACCAACCAGACCGTCTCGATTGTTGCCCGTGGTGCCAACAGCTTGATTCTGGACGAGGCCGAGCGATCCCTCCACGATGCTCTCTGCGTCATCCGCTGTCTCGTGAAGAAGCGCGCTATGATTGCTGGTGGTGGTGCCCCCGAAATTGAGGTTGCCCACACCCTGGCTATGCGTGCTCGTGAGCTCACCGGCACCGAGTCTATCTGCTGGAAAGCCTTTGCCGATGCTATGGAGGTTATCCCCACCACCCTGGCTGAGAACGCCGGTCTCAACTCCATTAAGGTCGTCACCGAGCTGCGCCACCGTCACGCCCAGGGCCAGCACAACGCTGGTGTCAGCATCCGCAGCGGCGGTGTGAAGGACGATATCACCGAGGAGAACATTCTGCAGCCCCTGCTGGTCAGCACCAGCGCTATCGAGCTGGCTGCAGAGACTGTGAAGATGATCATGAGAATTGATGACATTGCTCTGTCGCGGTAAATCGGTCTAGATACCGCCGGGGCTGTATGATGAAAATGCGACATCTGGATGTGATCGCGACGAGTAATTACCAAAAAAAAAATCCGGCTTTCACATAGAAATTTCAAATGTTTGAGACTTGTATAAACTCATGCCTCCTTTATAACCCCGTAGCCTTTGACGCCGTATTGTGTATGTGAATATCCTCTATGGGTAATTTCCAGTTGCATACCTCTGCTCATCAAGCAACTCCATTCCATCATCCCCCTTTTTCCTCTCCCGGAGAAGATCTCCAATCTCACCGGGATAAATTACATTAAACACAAGCATGACAATAACCATAAGACTCGCATCAAAAATATAAGACCAGTACTCATGCTGCAACAACGGCCCAGTACTCCCAAGAGCGTATTCGATGAACCGGAAGATCGAGCGCACAAAGACTAGCGCACTGGTAATGTACAACGCCAACTGGTGTCTCTTCCAAGGGACCTGCATCGAATATGCCGATCCGTTCTTCGATAGTCGAAGGTGGAAGCTGACACTAGTGATGAGGAATAGAGCTAAGAAGACGATTTGGACGATCAGGCCAATTTTGATGATCTTTTCGCCGGTTGCTGCTGTGCTGACTTGGACGAGCATACCGGCGCCTTCATGGATTATTTATAAGCTTATGTTCGCGACTACTCCAGATTGATGTCGAAAAGGGGCAAGACGTACCGCCGGCTTGAATGAGGAAGCATATCACATCGCCGAAAACAAATATTTTGGTGAGCCATGATCGGCGAATGATCGAGTATTTTTCTCCGCCGGTGACAATCATGATACGACCGAGTGTCATATAGATAGTCGCAGCATAAAGCGAAGGCGCTACCATAATGAGAATGGCCTGTACTGCGAGCGGGCCGATGGTGTAGTTTGGGTATTGGTTTGAGGAAATAGCGCGCTGAACGTGTCAGTGTCAGTAGATGGGAGCTTGAGTGCAATAGGGGGGAATTCGAACGGCAGCGTATCCTGCGATTTCAACTTGAATCAACATTAGCATTTTATCAAAGTAGCCGATGGATGATAGCCTTACAGATGCCTCCGCATATGAACGGAATGAAGAACCATGTCCGATTGCGATACATCTGCCATGAATGTGCTATACATGCTATGCCAAACACAACGGCGAAGATCACAGCTGCTGGTATGGAAGGGATATAGTTATACTCTCCCATATACTTTACTGCCACCATGTTGTCGATGTGTCAAGGTAAATTGACCTTGGGTTGAGTGGAATTGGTCAGGGCATTTCGATTCTTTTTAGAAACGGCATTGAGATTGTATACAAAGATCAGGAACTCCATGGCACCGCCCCCGGGGCTCAAAATAGACAAGCGAGGCGCTTGAACATTTCAGGCACCCATAAAAGACCGAATCCGGTAAACAGCTCGCCAAAGAACAAGATCGTGGGGGCTTGCTTATGCATCTGTTACGAGGCGCAGCCAACATGTGGATGTTATCGGATCCACTTCGTACCTGGTATCTCGGCATTCGGGATTCCTACGCCCGCTCCCGACTCGACGTGTTTCGTATTTCGCTATATACCGAGACCGCGCAGTATGTCTATTGCGCAGTTTCAACATGCGAGGACTGCCACGTCGCTGCCATTCCAAGTCTCGACAGGGGTGTGTGCCATGCAAAAAACGCCGCGTCAAGGTTAGCCCACCCCCGTTAGCCCCCGAGACATGATTCGGGCCAGTGAAGAAGGTTTGCATGAGTAGTGACTTTGACCTTTGTGTTATTAGTGTGATGAGAAAAAGCCGGCGTGCAGTTTATGTTTGAAACGAGAGCAGGAGTGTACTTATGAGACACCCCAACCAAGAAGAAAACCCTTTTCGGGCTTACCAAGCGATACTGATGAGACAACCATTGGAAGTCAGCCAAACACTCCCAAAAATGAAATTGTTGCACCTTTGTCGAGATTACAAGAGATGCGTCTCTTTCATCACGCCTTCATTGCAACGACTCCTTCCCTAGCCAAGGATGAAGTGGACATGGACTTTTGGCAAACGGGGCTTCCCCAGATCGCAACAAACCATGATTTTGTCATGAGCGGCTTGTTAGCAGTCGGCGCGCTCCATGTTGCATCATTAGAAGTTGAAAAGTCCTCCTCATGGCTGGAAATTGCCCTCACATATCAAAACCAAGCCATCGGCGGCTTAGGCCATAACCTGAGCTGCAATCCGCAGAACCTCGAGGCGACCTTTGCCTGCTCAATTTTGGTACTTATCTTCGTCACCGGATACCCATGCGTCTGCAAAGACGGACATTCAGATGATCCCTTGCACGAGATTCTGATGATTCGTTCGTTCCTGGGCGGATGTTCAATTTTGATCGATAAATTAAAGGAATATCACCCAGGCGAGAAAGCATCCATGCACCAATGGATCCATCGGAGTAGCGAAAGTGAAGAGTATCTTTCAACCAACAGGTAAGATTGAAAAGTTGATTTTACCGAGCTACAAACTGACATTCAACTATAGCGCAGATCCAAAGTCAATAGAGTTTCATCGGTGAGAAAATCCCAACCTAATTAGCCATGTGAGGATGAGCCGAAGCTAATGAATGCGACCAGGTCGGCAAAAATCAAAGTTCAAGACTTCCAAGCAGTCATTGATCAAAGTCACCCTCCACAGCGAGACATTTGTCAAAAGACGTACGAGCTGCTCGTGGAAGTGTTTGATAGGTGGCCAGCTGGAAATGGAAATTTAGGATGGCCTCTAGAGGTCAGCGATGCATTTATCGAGATGGTGAGGCAGGGAGACTGGTTAGCTCGTATTCTTTTGATGTTCCATGGTCTGGCTATGCATTTATCTTCGCGAAAGTGGTTTGCCCACGGGTCGGGTCGGAGGTTGATCTTGGGTACTTTACGACATGTGGAAGATATTCCGCCTGAATGGGTGGACCTAGTCCAGTGGATTAGACAGGCAGTAGAGTCCTAATCATGATAATTTCCTGAATTAATTTGCTGAATGAACAAGCCTTCAAATGTTGTTTTGGCGGGTTGCATAGGTGCCTAGTTCTTCTACATAATTTCTCCAATTATTGTATAGGACTTCTTCCGATCTTCGGCCTCTAGCCTCAACGTAATTATTCCATAATCCTGAGTTGCTGCTTGTGCAGTTCACTACATCGAACTTGGGTCCAGAAAATCCATAAAATCTCAGTGAGCATAATCTGTGCTGGTCGTGACCAGGGTTAATAGACGGATCTGGTTCTCAATAGCGCCTTGAGGCTTTGTCCGCCAAGGTGCGCTCCCGAGGTCTTGCCGGGCACAGCCCAGCTTCAAGTATCTTGGAGTTAAGATACTCACCACTCCTATATCCATCCAGTGTCCTCAATTTATAGATAGACTGAAGATAATCACGGTGCTATTTAAAGACGCAGGGACACCCGTGATCACGGCTCCACATTCCCGATAAGCGCAATCGATCGGGAACCTCAGCTCGAGAGCTACAACCAACGATCATGGGGAAGCTCCAAGACGAAGGGGCCCCCGAGGCTGTGCCGCTAACACGACAGCGATCGGTCTCCGCCGCATCTCAAACCTCCTCTGATTCCGGGCTGTCGGTCGCATCCGCAGCCTTTATTAACGCTCACAAGGAGGGATTGATGGCCGACCCAGATGCCCCATACCGCGATATCGAGGACGGCGCCGCCGAAGCCACCTCCGATGAACCATTCCTACACCCTCGCAAGAAGCCTGCATCGAGTAATCGGATGCGTCGCGGCCTCTGGCTGCTGGGTATCCTCTGTGTTGGTGGCTGGGTGCTCGCGTTCGTACTCTTCCTCACGGCGAAACGACCTAGTGCTGCTGCGCTATCTTCTACATCGACAGTCGAAATACATGAGCCGGAGTCCGCGACTGGTGGGACGAGTTATGGGAAGTCTGTTACGCTTGAGCAGGTTTTGGGGGGGGAATGGCTCCCCACATCTCACGCGATCTCCTGGATTGCGGGGCCGAAGGGCGAGGATGGACTTTTGGTTGAGCAGGGAGGAAGTGGGGAAGGATACCTGCGCGTGGAGGATATTCGGAGCCGCAACAAAGATGTTCGTGATGTCGATACCAGAGTGTTGATGAAGAAGCCTTACTTCTGGGGTAACAACGAATTGATCACACCGAAGAAGACATGGCCGAGCCCCAACCTGGAGAAGGTGTTGATCGCGTCCGATGTCCAGTCGAATTGGAGGCATTCGTTCTATGCCAAGTATTGGATCTTTGATGTGGCAACGCAAACCGCCGAGCCGCTGGACCCCGATAACTTGAGCAATCGCGTTCAGCTTGCGAAGTGGTCTCCTTCATCTGATGCGATTGTCTTCGTTCGCGAGAACAACGTATACCTGCGCAAGCTTTCCTCTTCCAAAGTGATTCCTATCACCAAGGATGGGAGTGCAGACCTATTCTACGGTGTACCGGATTGGGTCTACGAGGAAGAGGTCTTCTCTGGAAATAGTGGCACTTGGTGGTCCTCCGATGGCAAGTATCTTGCATTCCTACGTACAGATGAATCAGATGTACCTGAATACCCCGTCCAATACTTCCTCTCTCGTCCTTCTGGCAAGACGCCTCTTCCCGGGCTTGAGAATTACCCCGAGGTTCGCCAGATCAAGTATCCCAAGGCCGGGGCACCGAACCCCATTGTCCACTTGGAATTCTATGATGTGGACAAAGACGAGAAGTTCTCCTTTGAAATGCCTGAGGATTTCGCCGATGACGACCGCATCATCATTGAAGTTATTTGGGCCTCAGAGGGCAAGGTCCTTATCCGCGAAACTAACCGCGAGAGTGATGTGGTCAAGATCTTCTTGATGGATACTAAGGCCCGAACTGGCAAGCTCATTCGCTCTGACGACATTGCAAGCCTCGACGGCGGCTGGGTTGAACCCTCTCAGACAACACGCTTCATCCCCGCTGACCCCGAAAATGGCCGACCGCATGATGGCTACGTGGATACCGTGATTCACGAGGGCTACGACCATCTGGCTTACTTCGTGCCCCTCGAGAACCCTGAGCCTGTCATGCTCACGAAGGGAAATTGGGAAGTGGTCGCGGCGCCATCCGCCGTCGATCTCAACCGGAATCTTGTATACTTCGTTGCGACGAAAGAGGCGCCCACCCAGCGTCATGTATACCAAGTGAAACTCGACGGATCCGGCCTTCGATCGTTGACCGATACGTCTGGACCTGGCTATTTCGATATCTCATTCTCCGAGGGTGCTGGCTATGCATTGCTCAGCTCAAAGGGCCCGGCGGTTCCCTGGCAGGCGGTGATCAACACCCAGGGCGACGAAGTGGTCTATGAAACCGTCATCGAGGATAACTCCAGGCTCACCGAGATGGTCGAAGACTATGCACTCCCAGCTGAGGTTTACTCCAACATCACCATTGATGGCTACACCCTGCAAGTCGTTGAGCGCCGACCTCCACATTTCAACCCGGCCAATAAGTACCCTGTGCTATTCTTCTTGTACGGTGGACCCGGCTCCCAGACGGTAGACCGCAAATTCACGGTCGACTTCCAATCCTATATTGCGTCTAGCCTGGGCTATATTGTCGTCACGGTCGACGGCCGAGGAACGGGCTTCATTGGACGCGAAGCACGCTGCATCGTTCGCGGCAACCTGGGCCACTATGAAGCGCATGACCAGATTGAAGCTGCTAAGATCTGGGCCAGCAAGGGATACGTTGATGCATCCCGAATGGGGATTTGGGGATGGAGCTATGGCGGCTTCATGACTCTCAAGGTCCTTGAGCAAGATGCAGGTCAGACATTCCAATATGGCATGGCCGTGGCGCCTGTCACGGATTGGAGATTCTATGGTACGTGATCTCTTGCAGAGTACTAGTGAATTGTTACTTACTTTGATACAGACTCTATTTATACCGAACGCTATATGCACATGCCCCAGCACAACCCCGCAGGCTTCGACAACGCAAGCATCTCGGACGCTGCAGCACTAGGAGAGAATGTCCGTTTTATGGTCATGCACGGCATAGCAGACGACAATGTTCATCTCCAGAACACGCTCGTCTTGCTTGACAAATTGGACTTGGCGAACATCGACAACTATGACGTGCAGGTGTTCCCTGATTCCGACCACAGCATTTACTTCCACAATGGACACACGCTGGTCTATGAACGTACGTAAAACCCAAGCACCTAAAGCAGCGCGGAACTAACTTACCTCGTAGGCCTCTCGAGCTGGCTCATCAACGCGTTCAACGGCGAGTGGCACCGCATCGCGAACCCCAAACCGGAGGAGTCGGCCTGGAATAGAGTCAAGCGCTCTCTGCCACTTCTCTCTGGATGGTGAATACTCGCTTCTTCTTCCGGGCTATAGATATCACATCTCAGTAAATATATATGGTGTTAAATAATGGGATAAGCACATCAATTGATCTTTATAAGACATTAAATATTTGCAATTATGTTCATGCTTATGTACCAGACTCGACATTAAAACGTCAAAGAAGTTGTCAAAGACTCATCCAAGGAAATTTTTTGAGAAAAGCTTGAACCCAACGCTTCAAAATGCAGCAAAACACAAATGTAATAAAGATAGGTATCAACCAGTGAGAAAGAGAGAAAAATGGGAACTGAACATTCCCAGGGTGTATGTGCAAGCCACTTCCATATTTAACCGCTCCATAACATACCAGAGCGGAGGAAGTCCTCTCGCATAATGGTACTAACATCCGAATTGCGATACTGCATCAAATCCTCGCGATGCAAACCACGCACCTGCTCCCGCCCAGTCGTCGAGATCGACCGCGCGGAAAGGTGACTACGGCGCGCCCCAGGAGAGTAATGGCGCAACAAACTTTGGTTGGAGAATGGATTCGGGGATCTGTTACCCGCAGACAGGCCAGAAAGGGCTGAGCGACGGGGTGCAAACACAGGAAGACGAGTAAAGGACTCTTCATCGGTTGAGAAGTTGCTCAGACTGAGAGCCGAGATGCTGGAGTCGGGTCGGTTGCGGGTTCCCTGAAGTGGGTAGTTCGAGACGGAGCTATACAGGGTCGACATTCCTGACATTCCCGACGCAGCAGATGAGCGCCAGGATTGGATTGCGCTCGGGGGAATGGTGATGACTTCCTCGTCAACTGCGGCTGTTTGTGGCTCGAGGATGTCTCCTGCGGCCCGGCTGACCATGAGCTTGACGGCCTTGCCGATCCAGAGCATTTGCTCGTGTTCGCGAAGGTATCGGTCTCCACTGAAAGACTTTTGAACGATCTGGCGGGTGCGCATGCCTAGCTTACGGCGGGATTCGCTGTGCTCGTACATGCGGCGCTGGATGGCGACTACTTCCTCGCGCGTAGGCGCGGATGTCAGAACTGGACAGGGGCCTGTGTTGTCGGTGTACTTGTCCCATTCGCCGAGCATTGCTAGCATAGAGATCTGAGCCTTGGCGAGTGCTTGGGCATCGTTAGGCGCGACGACTGCGCTGAAGCGGGAGAAGTCGTCTGGGTCACTGAGTACGCGCAACGAGGCGCCGACGTCTGTGCAGACGACTGGGGCTCCCGTCAGAGCAGCTTCACCAAGCGCGAGTGGGAGACCTTCGGAAAGGGAGGAGTTCAGAAAGAGCCAGGTGTTCTCGAGGACCTTCATTGGGTCGGCTGTCCCGCGCAGTGTGACTCGGCCACGGAGACCCTTAGAGGCGATGATCTCCTGACATTCCGTTGAGTAGGTTGGAGCTTTGTCGATGGCACCATAGATGTCTAGATGGTAATCATCAAACTTCCACTGGTTGACGATGATATCGGCAGCCAAAAGCGCAATCTTGATATCCTTGGCGTACCAGACGTGTGACAACATGGTAACTGTAGGACGCTCGGACTTGATTTCCTTGACCGGTGAGAACTTCTGCATGTCTGTGATGCCGTTGACGACGGGATCGACCTTGCGGCGGAACGTGTTGCGGTGCTCGATTGTGCCCTGGCAGGTACCGATCTCGACCTCCCAGCCTGGGTTGAAGAAATCGGCACAGGGGAGGATAATATCTGCGTGGTGCAAAGTCAAGACCGAGGTGATTCTCATCAAGCCTAGCAACGCGTTCCGCACGAAGGGTGAAAGCTTGCACAAAGCCGAAGACAGACAGAGGTTGGTCTCACGCCAACTGATGGCGTGGTCCCAAATCTGCAAAGTGACGTTTCGCTTGATCTTGCAGACAACACCGTACGAAGCACTGACACTGTGGTGGGAGGCCTGGAAAACACTGGGAATCTTCTCCGGAACGGGGATTGAGAAGATGAAGAGATATCGGTACCACAATTCCAGAGCAATTTCGAGCGAGGAAAGCGTAGGGAGTTCAGTGTCCAACCACTCCGAAGATGGGATGGCATTGGGCATATCCTGGGTAAGCCAAAGTTCACGCCAGGTTTGCTTGACCATTTCGCTATTCCAGACTTGCGTCCAGTGGCGAGAATCTTGGAAATAGGTGTTGAGATTGACTAGGGCACGAGTGGCTTGGTGAATGTCAGCCTTGGAGAGGTTGACAGCACGAGCTCCCTTGACCAATGCGGTAAGAATCGGGATGAAGTTCATCTTGATATCAAATTCGCTGGCGGAAGTGACGTTCTCCACCTCAGAGTCCAGCTTGTTCTCAAACAAACCGTGCGTGGGCGTCAGGAAGTCCAGACCCCAGAGCGGGATCACCTTCAGCGACTGAATGTTCCGCTCGGTCTGGTGCTTAGGAACACCGAAGTCGTTAGCAGACTCGCAAATCATGTGCCACTTAATGCTGCGCAGCGAGTTGATCATGTCTCGTCGACAGGCAGAGACACCACCACCTTCATTGGGCCAAGTACCAGTATCAGCAGCCATGACATGGAGGTTGTCCTTTGTATCGGAGCCAGATTCTTTAGAGCGGGTTGTGACAACAGCGTCACCACCGGGACCGAAGTTGAACAGATCACTGATCTTGACAGCCAGAGGAGTCCAGCTAGATATGTTATCGTCCAGATCAGCGCTGGCCATGACTGCATCACCACGGAGATCCATGAACTTCTTTGCTGATTTCAGGTTACCCCAGTCGCGACTGCGCCAGTAAGGAGCAAGGACAGCATCTCTGCGGAGGATTCGATCATCCATCCATCGGACGATGATACCATCGAAGTCAACGCGATCCTTCCAAGCCTTCCACATCAGTGAGCGAGCACGAGAAGTAGAGACGGTGAATCGTTTCTTGGTCAGGCCAAGGAGTCGAGTCAAGAAGTTCGAGTGGAGGCTGTTGCAGTAAACGAACGGATTGTCGTTGACGAAACTGGTAGACTTTGGCTTGGAGAGAACACCCAAGTAGTCGTGCTCGATCATGGGAGGAGTGGAGACCTTCTTGTCGTGAAGCAGGGTGAAAATGGTGGGGTGGAACTTGTGATCATACAACCAAGTGCTCTGGTAGACGTCTCCACTATCTCTCTGGACGAACATAGCGCTGGTCACCTTGGCATGAGGAATCCATCGGTTGTCCTTCTTCTCTTGACGACGTGGCGGAACACACCACGCCACATTGCAGGTGATGTGCGACAAGGAGAACTCAGCGCGCAGAAGCTCATCACCAAAAGAGGCGTGCTTGCGGTAGTGGTAGAGGAAGCGGATAAGATTGCCGTCCTTCATGTATGAACCCTTTTCGATAAGACCCTTCTTGTTATACTGGACACTCTGAAGGTAGTTCTCGCCTGTCACGCAGCGCCGTCCAAGGGGAATGCGAGTGTTTGAGGATCTTCCCATCTGAAAGCCCTTCTTTTCAGGTGCGCGATAGTCGTAGTGATATTCATTGATCACCTTAGCATCCTTAAACTCCTGCTTGATGAGGAGCAGCATCTCACTGGAATAACTGCTAACATACTTGAGCGACTTGGCTTCCTTGGGCTCGATCTTGTGCTCGCCGGCGTACTGGTACACCTTGAAGCCACCGTCAGTCTCCTGATGTCGGAATGCAGTGAAAGTACCATCCAGACTTTGGATGAGGACTCTGTTCTTCTTCACGTGAATTAACATTCCCTTGGTATCATCCCACAGGCGCTTGACGTTCTTGCGACCATGGAAGAGAAAGAATGACAGACCAAGATCTTGGGCGAACTTGGAGTAGACCCAGAGCATGTTCAAGAGGAAGACTGATGGCACTCGAATGATTGTTGGTAATGACTTTGCGACATGATCAAACTCCCTTTGGAACTCGGGATCGGCTACCAAAGCAATGACAACGAACTTGACAGCAACTCCCAGTCTGTGATAAATGTAGCTTATGGGCGATCTAACCATAGACAGAGGAACAGGCAGCTTCCGAGGCATGTACGAGATGTATTCAGCTGTCTCCGGCTCCTTAGGAATAGCAGTATCGCCAGTTCCATCAATTGAGTAGTCAAGGATACTGATTGCTGTGGCTGCTCCCAAGTTGCATCGGGCAATATGGGTGTCCAGATTAGGAGTATCGAATTGACAAAGACTCGACTGGAGCCATTGTCGCTGACTGTCAGGAAGAGCGCAAGATTGTCCAAGACAACGATTCAGGAGCACATCTCGGACTTCCGCCGGCAACTTGTCCCAGTGAATATCAGCTTCGAAACCAAGGCAGAGCTGTCTGAGAAGCTCCTTCTTAGCCCAGCGAACAACAACCGATGTATTGGCCTCCTCGCGGAGCTGGCGCGCCATGGTGTGGGTTACACCTCCTGACACGATTGCCTCGGCAAGCACTGCGTACTCATGGGGGATTCCCGCAATAGACTCGGCAACAGAGTGAAGCAAAGTCTCGGCGATGATTTGGCAGTTGGCGCTGATATCGAGCCTCTCATCGTGTAAACCACGAATGCTGACAACCAACCTGAGTCGATCTCCTGCATTGCAGCTCAGAGCGCGGATTCCCGGACCCAAGGAGCCCTGAGGCACAAGCTCAATAGTAATATCACTGCTCTCCCATCTGGCAAGAGTAGTCTCAACGATTTCTTTTGCGTTGGGGAATGCTTCTTGAATCCGAAGCTCCTCTCGACGCGAAAGCAGGATGTTCTTAATTTCCAGACCGGGGTGAGCAGCAGGATGCACGGCGAAACGAGAGTCATCAGGGAGGAAGGAAATAGTCTCAAAGAAGCTCTGGAGTTCTTGCTGCGACCACTCAGGATCCGCCCAGGGAGTGGTGAAGGCATGGTATGATGTTCCTAGAGCGACTGGCGACTGCACCTTGCCTGGCATCCCCATCTTGGAGCTCAGGAAAGCTAGAATAGCGACAGTCCATGTGCCAGATCCAAGACCAATGACCTGTGCGTACATAAAATTGGGAAGGCAGACCGTAAGAGAAATTCCAACTGGGAGACCCACGCAGACACCAACTAAAAGTGGCTTCAGTGCGTGTGGCCCGAGGAAGATTTTGGTGTACTGGTACCAGATCAGGCCAGTATAGGAAAAAACGTAGGCGAAGAAAATGATTATGGATTCCATATTTTCCTGGAATGACCAGATGAGGGCCAAGGAGACCGCAAGACTCCAGACATGCCAGAGAAGGAAGCGACCCAGAGTGCGCCAGTAGACCTTCCGTCGGAAATGCACACTTGACTTTTGCGAGGGGCGGATCTCGTTGGCATTCTTCACGGCGGTGGGTGTGTTGCCCCCAATGGCGACATGCAGCTCTTGTGCCTTGGTGTCGATAAGCACAGCACCAATAAGATAATAGGCTAATGCAAAGCCGACAGCCATACGGGTAGTATCGTTCAAACCTGTCGCCAGACCCAGCAACTGTTTGCCGCTGAGCGTCTGGTCGCCGCTGAGCATCAAAATCCATTTGTCGAGAAGAGCAATCAAGAAGTATAGAATACCACAGCCCATTTCTTCGCTTGATTGACGCCAATGAACAAAAGCATTGTGGAGCTTAAGACCTTTCTGCGAGTTACGCAAAGTGTCCAAAGCGACCTTGGTCTGGATATTCCAGCCTGAGCTGAACGGAATCGGACGTGGGACATCGGCATATCGGCAGTACCAATCCAGAAGGAAGTTTGTCGACTCCCAGTCGCGAGCAAGCTCCTTAACGAGCTGATCAGTGGTGGCCTTCTTGAAAAGGCCACGAGACTTCTCAGCCTTGACATCCTTCAGCATAGCCTCTCTGGCTAGCTTGAGAGCGGCGGGGTCACTCAGGCTGCCGAAAATCTTTTCGTCGTTGTTGCCATGGGCGGAAATGTACCATTTGCGGATTTCAGTATCGTCAGTGCGCCGGATGGACTGGTACCAGGTCACCCACTTGGAGGTAGTTGAGCGAAGGCAAAGCAGTAGTACACCAATAAACCCATAGAGCAAAGACAGGTAGATAGCGGAGTCGTGTCCAGCCCAGGTTGTGATGATTGGGCCCAAGAAAAGGATCGGAATGCAAACAATAATTCCCTTGCGACCCGACAGGAAGGTCGAACCGGGGTAGCTGAAGCTTGCAAGGGAGGCAAAGACCGAGAAGTAGATGGTAAATGCGACCAAGTACAGGTAGAAAATGATACCTGCTCGAGGACCTCTGACACTGGAGATGGCGACGAAACCGATCAAACCACCAGCTACGGTGAAGGCAATACCGGCAATGAGACGGATCAGGACGAACATATTAGCCGCGGCGAAAGCCATTGAAATTAGGTAATAAGGGCCGCCGCATGCAATCCATGTGCCGATACCACCAGAGAGCAGAAGCGAGATCATTAGAGCCATAGTGGCGCTGCTTCGCTCTTCGTACGTCATATATGCTGAGAGATACAGACCACGTCCGATGAGAGTGAGCAGAAGGATATCGACAAGAGCTGGAACGGCAAAGACACTCAAAAATGTAAAACGTTGGTATCCACGCATGGGCTCTGTCTTATCATCAGGGTCACAGTCAATCTGGGCTCCAGCATAAGCTGTTGCCATCTCAGGTGCACCATTGACCCAGTTTGGCGGCTGGTTCTTAGTGTAGTAAGCTCTGAAGCGATCGGAAAGAAGCTTGCCGAACACGCTGGGATTAACATCAAAATAAGCTTCACATCGGGAACCGAGAGCGAATGACTCGGCAAAAGCAGCGGCTTGATCGGAGTGGTTGTTGAACAGAGGATTACGGTCTGTCACCTCAGCGTAGATCTCGTCGAAGGCCCCCTTTCGTGCAGCGCAGAACAATGCAAGTGCCGCCATGTCAGCAAAGGCATCAATTGCGTTGTCTTGCGTCAGCTCCCCAAGACCCTTGGTAATACTTGCTAGGTCATTTTCCCGGTGGCCCTTGAGGACTTGGGTGAAGACCTGGTCAACCTGGTGGAATAGTTCGAGCGATGCCGCAAGTGAAGGATAGCTGCATTGCTGATCCTTATACCAATTAATTCGCGATTTGACCAGAGCTTCGGGGCTAATAGATCCATTGAGGTAGTTGACTGTGTTGAGCTCTTTCAGTTGAGCGAAAGAGGGCGCATCAATCAATTGCTTGCGGATGTAGGCACAGATCTTGTCCTTAAGGCTGCTGTCAACATCGGTAAGAGACAGATGCTGGAGTAGAAGAAGGCGTTCTTCGGGGCAGAGCACATCGATATCTTGAACCAGACGACGAGGAAGACCAGTGTCAGGAGCCAAGTCTTGAGACCACTCAGCAAGTGCAGCCTCGGCTTCAAGTGACACATGACGAGGAAATCCCTTCGCCGAGAGAAAAGTGTGAAGCACTGTACCGGCAAGACCGTGCGCGTTCTTAGACACAAAGATGTCAACCTTGTCATCTTCAATTTGATAGACAGCCCAGAATCGAGAATCAGAAGTTTTTCTGAGCCCAGAGTCCAAAGCAAGACTCACGTTCAAGGAATCATTCGCA
This sequence comes from Penicillium atrosanguineum, assembly GCF_028827265.1. Taxonomy (NCBI): domain Eukaryota; kingdom Fungi; phylum Ascomycota; class Eurotiomycetes; order Eurotiales; family Aspergillaceae; genus Penicillium; species Penicillium atrosanguineum. Next base: position 1,271,692 of record NW_026623138.1, on the reverse strand, counting down.
GCCAAATCGGCAAGCTCCTTGATCGCAGCTGCCAGGTCACCATCGTCTTCCGGGAAAGAGATGGACTCCTGGAAACGGCGGAGAAGGATTCCAATGCTGTGAACCTTTGTCGAAGGAACAGGATGAAGAAGCGAGAGTTCCTTCAAACGCTGCTGGGATGAGAGAATTTCCGCAAAGGCCATGGGTGCAGGTTCTGAGCCAAGTGGGAAGCAACCGAGATAGCCATAATCCTGTCCAAAAATGGAAAAAGAGAGAGGGTTTCCTTGCGATTTGACCTGGGCTACCCAGTTGGGAGGATCACGGAGACGACGTGGCGGGCTATCAGTAGTCTTGCTTTCGAGTTCTTCGGATTCAAGAAGTTGATTGACAACCGGGAACAGAGGTCGAAGTGTATCCCATCTCGCCTTGTCTAGGGTGTGTCGTGAAATCTGAAGATTCGATCGCCATGAATCATGCGACTTCATGACATCCGCATCCTTCAGCCATCCGAAAGCTGGGAGAGGCTCGGGAGTCGGGATGTTCACATCGGTATTGAACAGGGAGGCCTCGGTGCCAACCCATGAGATGGCGCTGTAGAAATTGCACCAAGACAATGAGCGTCGAACAATCGCATTCGACAGAACAACATCATTATTGACAGTTTCCCAGGTCAAGACAGCAAAGTCTCTCATGCAAGATTCGGAGACGAAAGCTTTGATAGTCGATTGCATGCTGGCCATCTGGAAATAGTCGCGCTTCTCGCCTGTAGGCATAATACTGGCATTGCGAACAACCAACCCCGAGATAGCACTGTTTTGGAGTGCCTTTCTGTTTTTCAAGAAATCCGGTGATCCAGTCTCAACATAAACTACCAAGCCCAGCCTGCTGACTGCCTCAAAGAGCTTTGCTTGGATCGAGGGCGTAGCCAGATCTTCCCAGTTAGCGAATAGAATGCCGGAGAAGGCAGTGTGGTTGAAGTTGTTAGCAAGAGTAGTCTCAATAGACTCAATAATCGACAACGCCGTCTCCTTCGGTGAGGCCACTCGTGCAAGATCTATTCTTCCAAGGACCTGACTGCCAGTGTGGCGGATAGCATCGGCTACACCGTTTTGCAACGGATCTACAATGAGGAGATCCCATTGCTTTAAAAGTCGCTGCGTAGAGGTCAACGGCTTTTCAGGACTTTCAAAACTTCCAAGGTAGACACCGAAAGACTTCGGCTTCTGCGTGTTCAGACAAGTGTTGGCCAAATTAAGCCCCCGACACGCCAATTGCTCGAGGCGCTTGGCAACATTTGCGGGCACTTTGTCTGGCTTTGCCCGAGTCTGCGGTAAATCATAGAGTCAGCCTCAAATGCTCAAATACTCAAATATACCTAAATGTCGATTTTCGCGGCTCATCTTACCTTGTAAAATTTGATTATCTTTTTCACCGCGGACCATAAAATGTGAACAACTCCGATAGTGATACAAAGCAGTAATACTCCGATCATGACCTATCAAAAATCAGTATTCGGTTACCGACGCGCATGGCATAAGGGAGTTGCAAGGATGAGGATTCGAAACCATACAGACTGCCACCAGTAACCCCTCATCAGATTCCACCCAAGCGGGTGTACGGAGAAAATTTTCGCCATTGCGAATAGCTGAGCGACTTGGACTTGCTATCGCTGTCGAAGGCCCAATATAAAGCGGAAAGGTATAAGAGAACAGCAATGGCAAGCTGTGGGTCCATAAGAAAAACTGTAACCCTCCAGGGAACAATCAATGCATGATGCTAAGGGTGAAAGGCAGAAGACTGATTGAACGAGTGGATATGATAAAGAGTCAAAAGACAGAGAGCAAAGGTCAGACCAACAGGCAGGATATGAGTAAAGAGGGAAAGGGGGTAAAGAAAGCTAAGATCTAAAATCCGTGAGCTGGATCTGGTACTGACACGGACGAATCCGATCTCAAGATTATTTTTGCCTCCGGGGAATAGATCAAAAACGGCTCGGATTGCGCCTCTCGCTTCTTCGTTGTTCTCGCCCGCTGGTTTGGGCTTTTACGGTCAGTGGCACTCTTGGCACTGTCTAGAAACGAGCCTTCACAGTGAGCGAAAATAGCAGGCCAAAAAGTTTTCTTAGATGCAGGCCAAGAACTGCCACTAAGAACTGCACTAGGCGGGCTTGATGAGACACCCGGGTGGAGTCATGGTAGCTGCTATGCAGTTCGTATGTGTACCCGATGCCATGTGTGTGGCGAAGACCCCACGACTCATTCCCCATGCGACCAGTATCGTGGCATTGACTCTCAGACTGGTGCGAATGCAGATGAGAATATGCTGTGTCTCCTGACTATGCGTCTAGGGGTGTTCGATTCTATCCCATTTTAGACTGATCTCAACTTACGCAATGATCCTGATTAATCTATCGGCTATATCTTCTGTCTTGATCATGAAACGTTTAATTCATTGGCGTAGGACATGGACGGGGATTCTCCAAAGGCCGATGGATAGGTTGATCCACTGGGCAGGAAAAAGGAAAATTTTGGCCACTCGGGGAAAGTTCCCAATTGTTGTTTCCCGCTTTCCCCTTTCAATTTACTTTGTTTCCATTTTCTATTATTTTTTTTTTGCAAATTTAGCGCCAGTGCTAACAGGTTGGTGATGAGCCGATCGGTACGATGTAGCCCCTCCAAAAGTGGAGTAGAGCAGCCGGTATCACAATCGGTAACCGTATTACCAACATAATATCGGATTGCAAATTACAAATTCACAAATACAATACGTTACCAGGCACGGTTTGCTCTATGCTTCACTGGAGCACCTTCGCACATTCCCCTTTGCCATCCGCTGCGCCAAGTTCTGGGCCCAACAGAGACCCCTGTGGATGCATCTCAACCCCACGTCAGAAACACTCGAACTTTTCCCATGAGCCCCAGTTGTACGAACCCGAGACTCTGGACCAGTCCCTTTCTCCATTGGCCCAGGACATCCACATTAGCTTTACATAGTCGGCAAAAATCCCGAGGGAGTACGCTCCAAGATTCTCGGAGCTTTTTGCCAGAATCCGACGGCGCTTTCGGTGTCTCAGGTAATGATTCAGCTTTCCTATTTTAGACTTTTTTCTTTGGAGGGCTTTTGCTTTTTACTTTCCCCCCATGGGTTAGATGCACCAAGACCTGGAGTGATCACGCTCCATGCAGGATCAGATCCCCTCATCTTGCCATGACCCCTTAGAAAAATCACCAATTGTAAGCCCTAAGGCCCTAAGTAGCCCATAGTACCGAATCGATGTCTCTAGACCCCCATCACAGCAATTCAGCCGATTTTTTTTCCCACTCTCGGAACACTGGATCTGCCCTATCAAATTTAGCTAGCACACCCACGCCATATGGTCTGCCATAGAGAGACGGCGATTCCGTGTGGAGATTATCTCGCTTAACCCCATTGATCATAGTCAGAGCAGGCGATAGGTCGCCAATTCTTCATTAGACCCTCACAAAGTACATAAAGAGGCTGACGATCATGTCCTTCCTAGTAGATGTAATCTAAGTTGGTCCTGCATCAGCGCCTCATTTCTTACCCGTCAGTCGTTACTTGCTGCATGGTGCGTTGCGTCCACTCGTTCCGCGTATCGTCCATCTCTTGGCCATTATCAACATGGTTGCCCTCCCCACCTGGGCCCTGCAAGTGGCTTGCTACTACGGTCTTATAACTTGCAAGACATCCCCCGGTGTTTGGCCCTCGAAGCCTTCAGTGGTTGCTTATGAGCCTCCAAGGACCACCGCCACTACTCATAAGACTACCACCACTACTACTCTCAAGACTACTACGAGTATTGTGAACCCGGCCACCACCAACACCAGCACCATTCATTCAACTACTACTACTGCTGGCTTGACTATTGCTACTTCTTCTTCGACTTACACTATTTCTTCGACTACTGTGACAATCGCTTTGCCCTCTGACACAAGTGTCATTATTACCATTCCCGTCGAGACTAGTTCCACAGTTACAACTTCGCCTTCGAGCTTTGTAACCTCGACCTTATCATCCTCGAGTTCTGCTTCTTCCTCGAGCTCACCTACGTCTTCAGCTCTTTCAAGCTCTGTTGAACCTAGTTCTGTTGTTGCTTCCAGTTCTGTTGTTGCTTCCAGTTCTGTTGTTGCTTCCAGTTCTGTTGTTGCTTCCAGTTCTGTTGTTGCTTCCAGCTCTGTTGTTGTTTCCAGTTCTGTTGTTGCTTCCAGCTCTGTTGTTGCTTCCAGTTCTGTTGTTGCTTCCAGCTCTGTTGCTACCACCAGCTCCGCTATCTCGAGCTCCGCTGTCATCTCTAGCTCTGCTATCTCTAGCACCCCTGCCTCCAGTTCAGTCGCTTCAAGCTCTGCTGCTTCTAGTTCCGCTGCCCCTAGCTCCCCTAGCTCCCCTATCTCTTCGAGCTCTTTGATCGCATCTTTGACCTCATCCGCCATGTCTTCCTCTGTCGTATCTATCTCTGCCTCGGCTAGTGCTTCCGCTACTGCCATCAGTCATGCCACCGTTGCCAACAATATTTTGGTCATTGCTAAGGACACCGCTTCCGCTGGTGTTGCCTCCTCTGGTCTTAACGCCTACGGTATTCCTTTCACTACTCTGATTGTCCCCTCGACTGGTGTCGATCTCCCAACTTTGAACACCACCACTGGAGGTAACTTCGGTGGTATCGTCGTTGCCTCGCAAGTCAGTTACGAGTATGATACCACATATGCCAGTGCCTTGACCACTGAACAGTGGAACCAGCTTTATGCTTACCAGCTCGAGTACGGCGTTCGCATGGTTCAGTACGATGTCTTCCCCGGTCCTGACTTCGGCGCCACCGACGTGACTGGCTGCTGTAATTCTGGTGTTGAGCAGTTGATTTCTTTCACTGATGTTAGTGACTTCCCTACCTCTGGTCTGAAGACTGGCGCTGGTGTCAGCACTGAGGGTCTGTGGCATTACCCGGCTACTATCAGCAACACCACTTCCACCAAGCAGATTGCTTCTTTTGCCGCCAACAGTGTTGTTGACACCGAAACTGTTGCTGCTGTCATCAATGACTTTGATGGCCGTCAGCAGATGGTCTTCTTCATCTCGTTTGATACTACTTGGAGTGCGACTTCAAGCTACCTGCAGCACGCTTGGATTACCTGGATCACCCACGGCTTGCACGCCGGGTACCGTCGGGTCAACCTGAACACCCAGATTGATGACATGTTCCTTGAGACCGACATCTATTATTCCGCAAGCGGGGCTGCTGAGACTTTCCGTATTCGCACCGAGGATATGGAGGGCATCAAGGATTGGATCCCCACTATCCTCGCCAAGATGAACGCCGGCAGTGTCTACTTCCCTGAAGTTGGCCACAACGGTAACGGAAACATTGAGAACTCTTCCAACACCGACGCTGGATATACTGCCTGCAATGGCGGTGCCATCGAGTACGACTCTCCCGCGGACACTGCCCTCGAGTTCCAGAAACCCCTTGGTACCGGAACTAACCTGTGGCCTGCTAAGCCTACCGTCTACGATTGGACCGTCGCCTGCACCAAGATGGATCCTCTTCTCAACTGGTGGACCACCGCCGAGAATCTGAACAGCTTCGGTGTCATCTCTCACACTTTCACACACGAAGAGCAAGATAATGCCACTTACTCCGATATTTATAAGGAGATCAGCTTCAACCAGGCTTGGATCAAGCAGGTCGGACTCGACCAGGGTGCGCACTGGACCGACAACGGCATCATTCCTCCGGCCATCACCGGTCTGCACAACGGCGACGCTCTCCAGGCCTGGTGGGACAATGGCATCACTAACTGTGTTGGTGACAACACCCGTCCCGCTCTTCTGAACACCCAGAACGTTCACTGGCCCTACTGGACCGTGACTGCAACCGACGGTTTCAATGGTATGCAGGTCAACCCCCGCTGGGCTACCCGTATCTACTACAACTGTGATACTCCGGCTTGTACTCTGCAGGAGTGGATCGCTACCTCCGCCGGCAGTGGTACCTTCGATGACCTCCTCGCCACTGAGAAGGCTGACACCATGCGCCACCTATTCGGTCTCTACCGTGAGGGCTACATGTTCCACCAGGCCAACCTGCGAAACGCCGATGTCGCCGAGATCACCATCAATGGGGTTTCCGCCAAGTACTCCATCTTCCAGGCCTGGGTCGAAACTCAGGTCCAGGAATTCGTCCGTCTCGCCGACTGGCCCCTTGTCACCCTCACGCACGCCGATATGTCCGCTGGCTTCCTCGCCCGTTACAACCGTGATAAGTGTGGGTACACTCTCAGCTACACCACTGCCAATTCTAAGATAACTGCCGTCACTGTGGGCTCTAGCGACAACAGCTGTGCTGAGCCTATTCCTGTGACTTTCTCAGTTGCTCCTACTAGCACCCAGGGATTTACTACCGAGCAGCTCGGCAGCGACCCCCTCACTGTTTGGGTGCAGCTCTCTGGCTCGCCCGTGACTTTCACACTGTCCACTCCTATTGCTCTTGTCTAATTTGACATTACATGCATCGTCCACAAGCCTTTACGAGGAATTAATCACTGTTCTATATTTCGTCTATTCTATTGAGAGTTGAGGTTTTGCATTTGCCATTTAGATATGTCCATAATTGTATTTCCTGGGTGGAGAATGGTGTGATGAAAATTTGATTTCCTTTCTAATTTGATACAATAGGTCTTAACCACTCTTCGATCTTCAAGTAGTTCAAATGTCGGTAGACGTAGAGATTGTTGTAAATTAAGATACCACCTACCTTATTGCAACCTTAGCATTCTTCGTAACTAGCTTATGCTTCCGTGGCACTACAAGACATAGACGTTGTCAATGGGTGTGTCTATTGAATTGCTTTATTCTGAATAACGCAGATGAAAGGTTCGCACGGCCAATATCAATAAACACATATTTGGCAGCGAAATCGAGCACTCTGCTACCGGCAACATCTGGCCAGGCATGGACCAATATTTGGTCTGTTCTATAAGTAAAGTCTATCTTTGTAAAGCTCATGTCTACGAAATACCTGAATTCCTAGGTGTCATCCCATATTTCTAACATACTTGTTACATGCCATTGTTAAGCCTCGGATGAATTAATTGCCTCCGGCGCAGTGTACCTGAACTGCAGCTCTCGCAGAAATGTCACACAAGATGCCGTAGACGGGAAGTCGCCCCCGCGGTGGCGGGCAATACGATGTCAAGCATGCAGATGCATCTCGGCCGCAAGACAACATGCCACGCGCATAAGGTCTCACTCCAAGGCGGGATGGATATTAATTTTTTTTTTATCAGAGATCGCAATCCCGTGTCATAATCATTGGCACCCCCTCTCAGACATAGTCCAAGCCACAATATCCCTATCCGAGGCTGAGACCTTCCCGAACCTGTGCGAGTAATGCAGGAGTGGGGACAAACAACGCAAAGAAAAGTCCCAAGAGACCGACGCCCAAACGCTTACGGCAAGACGGCAATAGTGTTGTCTGCTTATCCGAAGGGGCTAAGCGTGAGTGAATTATAGTCTTGGCATGGAATACCCGAAGTCGCCGTCAGGGGCTATTTCTCGTATACAGAAGCGAATAGCCGCCCTTCGGGCGGTTGTGGCGCGGGCGGAATTGCGGGTAGGAGAATCAGTCCATTGAGTTAATCTAAGATTATTGGATGGAGAAAATTTATTATATCTTTCTCTCCGTCCTAGTATTCTCCACTGCGGATACATTAAAAGGAAGAAAAAATTATGCAAAGCGACACTTGCACCGTGATTTCGAATACTAACCATGTTGTTTCCAAGGTTCCAGCCTGTAGGAGAAAATCAACTAAAAAGTCAGACGACATGGATCCCGGTCTGATTACACCAATGAAGCGCCGAGAATCGTCCAGTGAATTAGCAATCCGACCGATCAACAATCGAACCAAGAAACGAGGCAAAAGTTCATTCGATATGGAAGGCCCCGGGCCTGTATACAATACAAGTCCATACAGGAGTAACAAACAACGCATCTGATCCGAGGGTATTGTAAGATACAGCAATTACCCAGATATAGCCGGGTAGATCGCAAGTCTAAACCTAAAAAGAACCCCTGCAGACTCCACCCGAAGCCCCCGAATGACCTTAAAGCCCGGGAACAGGAACTCACGGCGCTTGCCAGCGCATGCAGCTCGGATCTCAGGCATGATTGGTAGAGTTCCAGTTCCCCCCTAGTGATGTTGTGCTGTGTCATAATTCTCTTACCCATGCCCATTAGGTTAAGAATTGGCGCTGGGGTGCCGTTGGTCCCTGAAATGGGCTGGCTGAAGCTGACTGCTGAAGCTGACCCCCCATGGGATCCCGCGTTAGACACTAAACTTGATCTCAACTTCTCTTCATCGGTATGAAACGATGATTTCTTGGCGCATCTGTTCGGCTAGCTCCTTGGCATCCTTGGCAGGCTATTTCTGGGACGTGTACTTTCTGTCATTTTCTCTGCGATGGCGCAATATTTGGAATTTTGTTTTGCCGGTCCCTTGTTTCTGGTTCGTTTACTCCGGAGGCGCAACTGTGGCTTTGCATGGTGGCATCGCCTTTGGGCTTCAGTCTGGCTATACCTCTTTCTGCCTGAGTGAATCTTGTTGCCTGACCTCGGACCCAATGAACGGGCCTCTTTGATCGCCTGGGAACTCGGTAGATCAACACTGGTTCCACCACCTTATTTCGTAATTCTGGATCCAGGCCTTAAGAACTTAAGGAACTAAGGGACTAAGAGCCTAGAGCCTAGGGACCTGCACAGAATCAATGGTGAAATCCAAGGTACAAACGACGGGGCTCGTCCCTCTTGGCACCGGCAGACTTGTCGCACCAGGCTTCCGCGCTTGCCTGTCCCTTTCGACTCTACCCTTTTTTCTTTGTTTGTGAGGTTCTGTGGTTGCCTATTTTCGTGCTAAGTTTGGGATCATTTGGTGCATACCCCTGCAGAGAGCTAAAGAATCAGCTCAGGGTGACATTCGGAGAGAAGTTGGACCCCGGGATCGCCACGGCCTCAGCCCCCAAAACCCTGATCCGCCCCGTCGGACCCTTCAAAGATTCTTGATCTCCTATCTCATCTCCCCAAAATCGCATTGATCTACTTGATCTACTTGATCTGTCTGGTCGCTCCTGTCCCTGTATGAATATGCTAGTCGGTCGCAGCTGACAGACCCTGATTTCCCCCGCATCTTTCCCTATCTGTTTGTCTCAACCGCGAATTCACCCAAAATGTCTCTGAAAGGTGGTTCCGTGGGCTGGACGCGCAAGAAGAAGATCCTCGTTTTCTCGATAATTGGTATTGTCGTCATCGCGCTCGGCGTTGGCCTCGGAGTTGGACTGGGAGTTGGCCTCAACAACAATGGAGGAGATGAAGGCAACGAGGGAAGCGGAGGCGGAAGCGGAACTGGCACTGGCACTGGCACTGGCACAAACGGAACGACAAGCAGCAACACCACTGTCAAGTGGCAGCCCGAAGTGGGCGTCAAGTGGCAGATTGAGCTGTTGTACCCACTGAATGACACCTCCGTCGACGCGGACATTTACGATATCGATCTCTACGATAACCCCAAGTCAATAATCTCCAAGCTCCAGGGAATGGGTCGCAAGGTCATTTGCTACTTCTCCGCGGGTACCTACGAGAGCTGGCGCTCTGATGCAAATGACTTCAAGTCCGCCGACAAGGGCAACAACTTGGATGACTGGCCCGGCGAGAAATGGCTCGACACCAACTCTGCCAACGTGCGCAAAATCATGCAGACACGTCTCGATCTCGCCGTGACGAAGGGCTGTGATGGCGTGGACCCGGATAATATTGATGGGTACGACAACGACAACGGACTCGATCTTACCCAGAATGATGCTATCAACTATGTCAACTGGCTGGCAACCCAGGCTCACAGCCGCAATCTGTCCATCGGACTGAAGAACGGAGGAGACATTATCGACTCGGTTATCGCAAACATGCAGTGGTCTGTCAATGAGCAGTGTGCTCAGTACAGCGAGTGCGATACCTATGCCGCATTCACGGAGGCGAACAAACCCGTTTTCCATATCGAGTATCCCAAAGGTGATGATACCGATAATGATGTCGAGGTGACTACCAAACAGAGATCATCTGCCTGCAACGCGGCGAGTGCCGGTAATTTCTCGACTGTCATTAAGAACATGAACTTGAACAATTGGGTGGAGTATTGCCCTTGATCGTCTGTATCTATAGTGAGCATTGGTGTTTTTGGATTTCTCGAGAAAGCGAAAAGCGCTGGCATTTCATTGCATCATACCATTATTTCGAGCTTCGAACTTTACATTTTACAATTACAATTTTCTATTATTCTATCTCATCCTACCTTCCCTCAAATCTTCCCAAGACATCGCCACCTCACTGCGAAATCAGTGACAGTAAGCCTTGAGAACCCCAACCCACTTACCGAGATTCGAATCATCCGTCGCCAGTTTTTACCACGACAACGAAGACACTTACCAACAAGCCACCGCCAAGCGCCAAGTGTCCATGCGACGCACTCCACACCTCCCATCTATGGAGAATCAGAAACCACCCAAGTCTCACGCAAAAGAACCCAAACGCTCGTATCTTCCCGGAGAATTGCATGACCTGGACAAAGTGGCTGACACTAATTGAAACACCGTCTCTTGCAGGCACATCCCTGTAATATCGACAAGTTTTGTTTTTCTCGCGCTACACCATAGAGTCGAGTAAAAATAGTCTAACCTTGGCAGTCTACCACTATCTTTTCCAATGGAAAATCAATTGGAAAAAAACAACATGTCTCCTGATGAGAGCCCTATAGCAAACAATGATATAGGGCTAGAAAAGACGTGTCTCTCGGATGACATCCGAACGGTAGATATTCAGACGGTGATATGTCCGGCTATATACCCCTGTGTCTTGGTATCCTTGGCACCTGCAAAAGTCGCTGCATGGTACATGAGTGATTGGTCAAGTTTCGAGGAATTTGCCAAGAGTTCCATGTCGGGTATTCATGTGACGAATGTGCGCATTAGCGGGCGCATAGTTGTTTAGTGTGTACGCTAACATCTAACCCTGAGGGGTAGCGAGATCGCGGGATGTAAATTTTCGATGTGTCTATTGTAATTTTCATCATGTCTTTATTTCAGCGGTCGTAATAGTTACTATGCCTTTTTTTTGCCTTTGATTTATTACTAAGGTTTGCGTGCCTGGATGATTCATTCAGGAACACGGGATTGCGAATCATGAATTAGACATATCACAAATCTAGCGTCTTTCACTTGCTATACCGCTATTCTAACTTCATGTCCCTGCAGCTCAAAACTCCGCCCTTTACTGAAGAAAAGGAAGGAAGGGAGAAGAAAGCGATAGATTGAATCTATGAAGGAGGAAGAAGAGAAGAAGCTACAATCTATCTAGAAAGCAAGCCAGAAGGCAAAGGCGGTGAGTTTAAAGAATTACCCTACTTACTTAACTCCGAAGCATCCTAGAGCTCCAGCTTCCCCTTCCTAGCGGGGCTAGCACCCTCTGTCCGAGTTCCTCGGGTGGCGAGCCACTCACAACCCCAACATCCGAGTCGGCGGCCCCTCTTAAAATATCAACCCGACAAGGGTTCTCCTACTAATTCATCGCAAATATCCAGCAATTTCGATTCTGCCTCTCGTAATTAACAAACGACGGAGTTGTATTCCAAATGAGAGAGCTAAAGTTTGCGATCCATGGAATCGGTCCGGGACAGAGTTAGAGCCAGTGGCAGATGCGGATCTGCCCGGTTCCTGAAAATAATCACGAACCATTGGGAGTTGTGTTGATTGGGCCTGCGGGCCAAACGGCCTTTTCAGCCTCCGCTTCCTTTACTTGACCTTACTGCGACTAGAGGATTTTCAGCCGTACCTTGTTTAGCGAGATCGAGATCGGGAGTCAATCTCTTCGATCGGGTCCATGTTAACCATGGATTCTAGACTCCGCTAAGCTAGATTTTCTTTTTTTCATGACTCGGTTTTGCGATTTTGAAACATCCTGCTCGGAGGATTTCCAAGAGAGGAAGGTTGGCCACGTTCCATTTTTTTTTTCTCACCACATTTACCATTTTTTTTGACCGCAGCCAAAATTTTGAAAGGCATCATGTAGCACGAGGAACGGACTCCTATGTATTGTTCCCCGTGCGCAGTGGACTCGTCTTTTACGGGTCTAGGTGGTCCCGCTCCGCCGTCCGGCTTACCAGCTTTGAGGGCGTACGCGTAGACCATCCACAGCGGAGGGGGCCCAAGCCTATTTTTGAGCTTAATATATGCAGAACCATCTGGATTGTCCGGAATATTACTGCTTTCGATTGTAGGCTACAGCAGAGCGGGAGGTCCTCGCTCGCTAGGGAGAGAGCCGAACGATGGATCGAAAAGTCTCCTGGTGATGTGCAATCGATCCTGCCCCTTCTGGGTCATGCCACGAGGTGGCTGGCTTCGCCGCCGGGCTTACCAGGGTTGACCGGGGTGGCATGGGAATTTTGTGGGTGGGGGTCTGGAGGTCTGGCACTAATGTCGATTGATGTAATTTTCACTAGAATTTTTGTGCAGAGAAGAGGGGTAACAGAGGTTGGGACAGATAGATTTTACCTACGTACAGAGTAGTGGTATTTAATCTGGAGTTGTGTATCTTTAGAATTACTAGAATTGCTGCTCATATGTTCTGTATTCGCTTACTGTTTTCAAGGCTGACTCTGGTGGCGAGACTATTGTAATTCTGCCCAGGGTCTACTGCATTCCTGTTCCATTGCAGCGTTGTCTTTTCGTACTCTACAGGCCTGCACGCAATTTTTCCTTGTAGTATTATTCTGCTTGTCTCATTCTTGCATCGTATTCTCTTGGCTGCTGCTCTCAACGGTGTCTCCGATTCTATTTCCAGACATCCCAGTTTGAACCCAATTTGAAATCATCCGGACTTTACTGGCGACTTGGAAAAGGATAAACCCGAGACATTTACTGCGCCCTGACGGACATTTAAATGAAATGAGATTTTACATGAAATGACCCATGACGAAAAACTTCTTCCAGTGTGCACCGAGGATATCGGACCTTGCAGACACGGTCTACATCGCCACACCTAATGGATTTCAGTAGAAATGGATGTGAATCATCTACAATTCGTGCCGATGATGACCCGAGGCATCTCAAGTAGGAAAGTAAGCTCCCTATTTCGTCATACGAACTAAGAATCGTGAGATCTTGCATCGTACTTGCCCCTGTAGTCACGATACGCCCAAATCAATTGGGCTACCCGCCAGCGTCCAACTCATGTGAAGCAGCTCGCTTCGACGACCCGTTGCCAAGAGCCAGCGAAGCATCTCGTTCTTGCAAGGGAATGGTGAAATGGCGTTGAATACTGAAAAAGTTGTCTAAGCCGCCCATCCGCAATCCATGGATGCATGCCGTATTGAGAGTCTTGGGGCTCTATGTATTGTATACTTTACGCCAGGAAAGTGAAAATTACAAAATACACGGCCCGCTCAACGCTATCCCAAACGGGTATCAAGCGCCGGTTCCCGTACTTTTGTTCCGACCTCCATTTACTTCTTTGTATATTGCATTATTTCCTTGGCAAGGTCACTGACTCGTCCGATCAGGCAGGGTACTAGTTTCAGGACAAAGTCTGGGCGGTGAAAATTTGCATTGCTGAATGAGCAGGTAGACGCCGTGCATCTGAGGTAGAGTCATCACAAAATAACATTCAAAGCTAAGCAGAAAGAAATTCCAATCACATCGTCAAAGATCATCAGATCATCACGGAGATTATACCCTCCCTACGCCGCCATCAGATCGACGAACTCGGCCCACTTCGTCCCAAAGCTAGCATAGTAATCGGAGCTAAGGTGGGTGATGAAAACCTCATCTGCCACGGACCGGACCTGTTTGACCAGGCCGCGTAGTTTGGACCCCTCTACAGTATTCGGGACGGAGTGGATGACGGCACAAAGCTGGGTCCGGTTGCTTTCCGGTATAGCCGTGAACAGCTTCGCGCCATGCCGTTCCTGGAAGGTGCCGTAAGTTTCTTCGAATACGACTGTCGAGTCGGCAGTGGACAGGTAGCGCGAGTCTGGGACGCCGCCTGGGTTATGCACGACCTGGTTGTTGTTAGTCTGAGATATTCGCTTAAGAATCCCGAATGGAGTAAGTGGTTGGCAGATGGTGGAAATGAGTGTTTTTGGAAGAGGGAAGACTAAAAAAGAAAAAAAAAGTGTTCGATATGAGAGCCACGCGAGGAGACGACCAAGAGTGTGGCTTGAGGCAAGGGGTAGAGTGTACAGGAAACGATGCATGGAGGCATGGAGTATGGCAAAAATGCAAAAACGGAGAAGTGTAACTCACGAATGGGACAGACCCGAATCCGTTCAGACCCTTGGTCAGATCGGTCAGGTTTTGCAAATATGCCAGGGAATTGGCACTGTATTGTTGGGGTGTTTCATCGAAGAATATACCCTGAACGGCCAGATCCGGGTTGGAAGATGCGGTCGGCCATGCCGAGTAGGTTTCGACATCCTTGCGCACTAGAGAAATGTTGCGCGTGGCATACGTTGTATGGACGTACCCCAGAAGACGCACATTGTCGTGGGCAGCAAGTTTGGGAATTTCCTGAGTGTAATTTGCATCAGGCAAGGCATTGGGGCCTGGGCCACTTCCTGGATTGATTACGACGGTAAAATTGACATTGGGATGAGCAGAAATCCTGTGGCGTATTAGCAACAATTCCAAATTGGACATTGAAAAAATTTCGTGGTGCTTTTTGAATTTTTCGCTCCGGAGTCATTATGCATGGTTGGCGCTTGAATAGCACAAGATTGTCCCTTTTGTGTATGGAGCGGCCTACCGGATAGCTGGAATTGGATTTCCTTGGAAGTAGGGAGACGGGGCCTGGACTGGATTGGAATGATGAAACATACACTTCTTCAAGCGGAGACCAAGCCCCCGGGGCAGGGTACACGTAGAGTGGCACGAAGACCTTTGATTTCGGGCCCATACTGTTCTTGCGTAGGGTGGTGACAACAACGGCGGGGATAATGGCAGCAAGAATCACGATAAAAGCAACAACGGCTAGAATAATTCGAGACCGGCGGGACCTTAGAAAACCGCGCTTGCTCACGTGCTTTTCGGCTGTCGACATTGTGAGGGAAATCGGTTAACCTTGGGGATGAAGGGTTTGAGAAAAACCACCATGTGGATTCGAAATGAATTTGCAAATTGTAGCATATAACCCGGATGTCGGGCTAAATGGACAGTCTGCCTCGATACACACTAGTGGCCAGAAAAGAAAATAGAAAAAATGACCTGGTCTAGCCCATGGAACTCCCTGGCCCCCGAAATAGACCAGACGGGTCTCGACCGTGAGATGCAGTAATCGGGTGGGATCTTAGATCAGATGTATAGTAAAAACAATCAATTTGTAGTATGATACGGCCACTAGTCCGACCTGAAGGCCTTGACCGTCCGCCGCAGTGGAGCAGGCTAGATGTCTGGCCCTAGAGAGCGATCCCAGGCCCAGTTGCATGGCTGGCCCACTATCCATGGGGGTCTTGCCCGACTGCTCCTTGGTCTGCCATGGTTCTTCGTTCGCCCCTTGTTGAACCTTTGTTCGTGTTTTGAGCTCGGCTTATGCGACTTCTCTGAGTCCGTCTTCCATTTTGCCGGTGACCACCTGGGTATCGAACCATTCCTCATTCGGTAGGCGAAGCAATAGCATAACAGCCAAACAAGGAGTCTGCGGCAGTGAGGCAACACAGGGTGCGCAATTTTGTATAAATCCTGACGTCGGTCTCCTGATACTTCCCGGCGGATCTCAGCCAGTGTCTCAAATATCATATAAAATCCACTGCCGTATTTGTCCGGGACAAGTGAGAATTTCTTGGCCTGTGAGTTTTTTTTCAATTTCTTTGCACACTGTTCGAGCAGACTTTCAGTCTATACTCGGCCATTATGGACAGCCGCCGACGATCAAATGCGAGCACTCCTGCGGAGAGTGACTCGCCCCATTCTGTCTACACCCCTGCCACAGAATCGTCAGTCCTATTCGACAACCTTGACGAGCTGCTTCGGAGAATCCCATCGGAAAATTCTTATATTCTTATCACTGGAGGATTGGGTTTCATTGGAAGCCACACAACCTTGGAGCTGCTCAAGGCTAACTATAATGTGATTGTGATCGACAATCTCAGCAACTCTTTTGAGGTTGTTTTCGACCGCATCAATCTCTTGGCGCAGAAGTTCCACAAACAAAACGGATCTCAAATGCCCTCCATGAGACTGCATGCTCACGATTACCGTGACACAAAGACTCTGATTCCTCTTTTGGAAGAGTATCGTCTTCCCTCGCGATGGCGTGCTGCCAAGTCGAAGATTGCCGGCGTTATTCACTTCGCAGCATATAAAGCTGTTGAGGAGAGCATCAGTCACCCATTGAAGTATTACTCCAACAATGTCGGCGGTTTGATCGACTTCGCAACCAATCTTGGCGAATTTGGCATCAAGACTTTCATCTTCTCTTCATCTGCCACTGTCTATGGCACTCTCGCGAATTCGGGTCTTCCACTGAAAGAAGAACTCTGTGTTCACAAGGAGGAGATCACTGTTGACCATGATGGGCAAACAAAAATCGTGCAGCCCGGATGTCAGGGAATCACCAACCCGTACGGACGCACCAAGTGGATTTGCGAGTCCATTCTGGCCGATCTCGCTGCCTCGGATCCTGAGTGGACAGTTGTCGCTCTGAGATACTTCAACCCCGTTGGCTGTGATTCATCTGGTCTCTTGGGCGAGGACCCAAGACAGACCCCAACAAACCTTCTCCCAATTGTTGTCAAAGTCATGACAGGCCAATACGCCGAGCTGCAGATGTTCGGATCCGATTGGGAAACCACCGACGGAACAGCAGTCCGCGACTTCATCCATGTCACCGATCTGGCTCGTGGGCACATTGCCGCGCTTAGAACTGCAAACGAGGGCAATTTAAGCGAGAACTTCCGTACATTTAACTTGGGTACCGGGTCTGGCTCTTCCGTTTTGGAAGTTGTCAACACCATGGAGAGTGTCATCGACAGGCCTATTCCCAGGAAAGCTGCAGAACGCCGAGCTGGTGACGTGGGTTCCTGCGTGGCAGTTGCTGACAGGTCCCGAGATGAGCTCAAGTGGAAAACAGAGAAGTCTTTGAAAGATGCATGCCAGGACATTTGCACGTTCCTTGATGTTAGTGGCCTGTCTTCATAATAGTGCTATTTCTTTCCGTTTGGTTCCACGATTGTTTTGCATGATTTGCCCTCCTAATATTTCCTCGCGATATTGACAGTGGCAAGGGGTTAATTTTTTTTGTTAAAATTTTTGAGACTTGATCTTTGGTCTCGGCATAAGCATTGTGACTAGAGATGCATTAAGCAATATTTTATTTCATTTTTGGTTATAATGTTTCATTTAACTGTTTCCATTTGATGTATTTACTCCTACTGTCTAGCACATGCATATGCGTGAGTTAAAAGTCGTCTTTTGCAATTATTCAAGGCTTCGTATCCAAGAAGTGACTAGGCTAGAATAGAAAGCAACTCGTTCGAGATTTCAATCCAACACTAACTAGCCACCGAAGTAAGTGAAAGTAATAATTAGGCGTCGAGCTACATTTAGCGCCTTTAAGGCAAATTATTCACCGAAATTCGTGTGAAGCATGGAAGCTGATTTTGAATCTTGCTGTTCTGACTACCTAGGTAGTCATAATATCTCCCATACCTATAAACATTTTCAGACATATATCTACAGTAAACCGTATAATCAGACGGTTGGCTCACCTTCAACGGCTGGGAGCGGTTCCGTCTCAGGAATCGCCAAAGTCGTCCAACCCTTTTGGTCAACAAGCATGTAATCATCGACTTCTTTCAACGTTCGCGAGAAATCGCTTACGCCACGTTCCAAGTTTCCTGGCTTCCCGGCGAACGTCAGCCACTGCTCCGTAATACCAGTATCAGCGCTGGTCCCTTGGACAATAGTCTCGTTCCAGTAGTACATGCTCGATGCATTCTGTCTCGTCCCGAAGGTCTCTTTTCCAATTGATATCCCGGTGAGATAAGGTATGGTATTGACTCCTGATGTGATGAGGCTCCGATCAATCAGAGTGTAGACAGAGGAGAGCGAAGCAAGCGACGGGGCAATAACGTAGGCGCTAAAAAGATTCATAGGGTAGTGATACGTGTTGGTGACCTGCGAGAAGGAGTTGGAGAAGCTTCCAGTGGAGATCATGGCAAGGGATTGGTTGTAAGCCTCCGAGGTCATATTTTGAATGTTCGAAAATGACAAATCCTGCGTCCATGACGCCAATTTCGGGCCTGTGGATGTGTGGATGGTGGAGGAAATTGATAGTCTCCGACTCGCCGAGAGAGAGAAATAGAGCGAGGAGTTTGCGGTTGTTCCGTTTATCGCCATCGTCGTGAGTTCAGGGGTAAAAGAGAACGACGGCTCTGGGACATGACTTTTTATGATCTGCAAAGTATTAGTATAGAGCCATCTAGGTCAGAAAGTTTATATGTACGCTTCCTCTAGTATGTCTTACTTTCTCGTCAAGCCAGACAAACACCGACCCAGTAACATACCAATTATCTCCGACTGTCCCGATGTGGCTTTTCGTAGAGCTGTCATATCCAACGACTTTGAGACCCAATGTGTGGGCATGGCCATCACAGAGCAATGGGAGCCAAGGAGTAATGTCTATCTCGAATGATGGCAGGTCGTATGCATCGATGCCTGCAATGGGTCTCCACAGACCAGGGTCAACACCACCTGTGAAAAGAATAGGAAACGGCCACGATACCCCCGCAAGATTTTCATCGATGAGCAGTTCAATCTCGCGGAAGGGACTATAACCATAGAGCCACCCTGCGTTACTAGGGAAAGTGTTGGTGTATTGAGATGGGACATTAGTGTACCAGAACTCCTCATTGCCGTTTCCCGAGGCAAGTATAGACACGACGGCACTTTTGACGTTTTGAGGAAAGTTAATAGACACGGTGCCATTGTCGTCAGGAAGGGACATGACTGATGAGATGTTCTGCGAGGAAGCCAAAGCAGATATGGGATACACCAGATGGGCTGGGTCAAGGTCGGTGTAATGTTCATTGAAGTACAGAGCCTCTAATGTGACGTTGAATGTGCCCGTGTATAGACCTAAGTAGACATTGTCAAGATCAAAGATTATCTTCTGCTCACCCCGAATCAGAGTATCAAAGATGGTCATATCTTTCTGGTAGTTCCAGTAAATGTCGTAGCCACCAGGCATCGCAGTAGAGGTTCGCCATATCTCGGTATCTCCAAAGAAAAGCAGGGCGAGGCGATCATACTGTCGACCAGATGATGTTATAGAGATATTAAAGACAGTTGTAGTAAAATCACAGTTTTTGGGCGGACTGTATGTGCCTGAAGAGAGAGATTAGCTCGTACATCCATGAACGTCACTTAGCGACCTTGAATAATTATTAACTGAGATTTTGGCTACTCACCGACGTAAGGTGTACCATAGCTGTCTGCAAAGACGTGGCTGAAAATAGTCTGAGTGCAAGTGGGATTATCGTAATTCTTGCGGGGAGGAACTTGAGCCTGGACAACCTCCATGGCTCCAGTAATCCCAGATTGTCTTTTCGCGCCATCTGCGGACGGAAATGCGACAGTTAGATCTAGCAAGGCCGCAGCCAGAAGTATTGCCTCAGCGGGAAAGGCCCTCATGTTAGATGCCAAGTTGGACCGGTTTACGAAAAACTTTTGACCCGCGCCATCGAAATATATGATGCGCCAGCCAGCTACCGGAGGTTTCTCCTAACGAGTGTCGGCAGCTTGCCGATATGCATAATCCAAAAGTCTATCCTTATCTCACCAACTAGTTAGGAGGCGAGACGCGAAATGAATTGACCGGGATCCGGCACGGGTCCTGACTTGATGGCGTATCTGCCATGATTTGATAGATGGGCACCATTCTCCTCCACATAAGCTACCCCAAACTGAGAAGAAGCTACTGATTTTTCAACCTAGAACTGCATATTTGATTTCGGATCACAAAATTCCATAGGAGCACATGGTTTGAATACAATGCGTCAATTGCACAAGGGCGGGGGAAAAGGGGCAGGGACTCGTAACTTCATCGGCAAAAGGCAAACACGCTAGAGGAGGCGCTAAAAGTCGGCTATGTCACTTGTTCAACTACCACTTGTAATTATCCATCATATGTACATAACTCGCCCCCTGAGTGATTTAAGCTACGTCTGGCATCGTTCTCTAGCCGCACCCTGTTTGCTCAAGTACTAAATGAATGCCATTGAGGCTCGGAGGAAACACAATTCTAATTGTACAGGGGAATTTATTGAAGTGTTCAATTGCATGTTGTAAATTTTTTCATACCGCGCTCTAACTGATAGGCTATCTTCGATGCAATTTAAGTCCGGAGAATACGGTGATAGATGCACCAGCTTGACCCCTTTATCAAGGCACATGCGCTCATTGCTCTCAGACACATGAAAGGAAGCATTACTGAGGAAGAAAGGATTTAGGCTCCGAATATTTCCACGATGCTGTAGACGTTCTGTTCTAAAATCAATGTTGAGGGGGGAAGACCACAACCAGAGTTGGATTACCCCACCTATTGATCCCTGCCCCCTTCATTCCTTTTTTCCTCTTTCCCGTCCCCCTCAAAATTGGCGCTTTCGTGACAGTCGCGATTATGGAGCCACAATTGGATGAGGCACGGCATTTCATGATCAGGTCTACGCTAGAATGAAGGTTTGAGACCAAGCTGATTGTTCGAAAATCCGATGAACCATCTTCTGCCTCAATTCTATCCCAACCTTCCTATGGTGGGACTCGGGGGCATAGGCAAGACGCAAATCGCACTTGAGCTTGCGCATAGAGTTGAACACATGATAAAATAATACTCTATCTTCTGGATGCCTGTGCAGAGCATGCCCGCTCTTGAAAAGACGGCAACGGAAATCGTCCAGAAACTTGCCATCCCCCGTAGCGGCGGTGACGATCCAAAAGAAGCCCTTCGGAGTTATCTAGCTTCGGAGGCTGCTTTATATTGGCTGTTCATCCTTGACAACGCGAACCATATGAACATACTTGTTGGCTTGCCGGGCAAGTGGACTGGCCTCTTGGATGTTCTCCCACAAAGTCCCACCGGACGGATCCTCATCACCACTCGGCCCTCACAGAGGCTCGCGGAAATGACGTCGGAGTTGGCCAATCTCTTTCTAGAGAGATCCCCAGCTCATAAGAGTCAGCTCAAGCAGGCCCATAGTATTGCGAAGCTTCTGGAGAAGCTCACGTACTTACCTCTAACAGTGATCTAAGCGACAGCCTACATGAACATGAATAAGATGCCTATCACTGCATCTTTACGGCTCTGCAATCACACGGATCAAAATTTGATCAACCTATTTAGTGCAAACCTGTGCGATGAGACTCATTACAGTAAGACACAAGGCGCGGTGGCAACGGCTTGGATTATATCCTTCAACACTATCTGCGAGACCGATACAGTTGCTGCCCGTCTACTTTCATTCGTTCAGTTGATAGAACCAAAGGAAATTCCACAGACAATCTTGCCTGGGGCTGGCTCTGACTGGGATTGACGCGGGCGATAGGCTTGCTTTGTGGATATGGGTTTTTCGGCTGGCGAGAGGATGTCGAAAACCTAAAGATCCGCCCGATAATAGCAGATTATAACTCCTAGGATCAAAGTAACCCTGAATTGAGAGGAACGAAGACAATGACGACACTTTCGGTTAGCGCTCATTGAATATTCGGTGGAATAGAGCCTTTATTGTAAAGAAAGAGCGTGTTCCAATTCGCGGAGATAATAATATATTATTTTCTCACACAAGTCAAAAGATCTGGTAAGCTGAAACAACTAGAAGTTCGAAGAATGCTAGAGTTAATGACATCGCGTGGGAAATGAGTTCATGATGTTGCTGTAAGGTTTATAAGTGCGCGAGTAGCTAGATTAATCACTTTCGGACTCGAAACTATAAGACCCTGAACGGTTGGTTGGGTGAACGATTGAAGATGTTCCGGATAGAAATACGTAAAAATATCTATGGGCCCCGCGGGTTGCCCCTGCGGCTTGTCGTGTTCATGAAAATAACGAGAGTGAAAATAGTGTGCTCCATGAATGAAGGGTCGACCTTCATTTCCTCTATGATGACTCGATGGGCGAAAAGAAAACTGTGACTAAAGCAAAGGCGGTCTTAGTTATACGATTTTACTCCAAAATCCCGCCATCATCTGTGTCCCACCGAGGTCAATCTGCCCAAGTAGATCTAAAATTGGTAAACATTCAGTGAATGTTCCAAGATTCGCAACAAGGCCATAAGAGAACGCCAAAAAGCTGAGAACATTGTTATTGACCAATCATCTGCAACGCATCCTTGGAGAATGTAATCACGTGACTTTCTCATTTTCGTCGCCAGGCAGGACACAAGGATTGTGTCTACATAATTAGTGTTTGTTTTTCGTCGAAGAAGTAATGCGCTGGACGCTCCTTGTTGCTCAGCACTTTGCACTAGGGCTTGCTGGTAATGTTTCATCGGGCCATGGTCGGATCATATCACGTGACAATCTCCGGCTTGGCATCAAATCCGCGCCGCAGTTTTTTGTCACTCCGTGTTCGCGCCGGCTTCATTATCAAATCCCCACAAAACCAGGCCCCTGGTAATTATTCGAGCCTATTTTCGGTTTTAACACTCAATCAACACCGATTTGTCCAAATATACCCTACGAACCGCCACAATGATTTGCAGAAGCTGCCGAACGGGCATGCTGTCCCGGCTCCAACAGCACCAAGCTGTTTCATGGACCGTATCAACAAGCAACCGTCAGTTCCCAATTGCTCGCAGCCAATTCCGACCCTACAGCGACGGTGGCGCCACCCCTTCTGTGGCCGCTACTCCTCCCCCTTCAACTCCGCGCCAGCCTACCGTCGGCGATGTCACCATTCCGTCCGCCATCTCATCCGCCACCCCCGGCGTCTCCCAGCCTCTCAGCACCCCAGAAGGTGTCCACACTGAGGCGCATCCCGAAGCACCTAGCAAGACCATCTCGCGCCCCCCCGAGCAGCTGCCCGGCAGGTACGAAGATGAATGGCTTGAACTACTTTCGCAACAAGCCCGAGGTTCTCGCCAAGGAGGACTCCGAGTACCCCGAGTGGTTGTGGGACTTGCTAGGCGATTCAAGCAAGCAGTCGAAAACCGATAAGGGTGGTGTTGACCCCAGCAGTATGTGGAAATAAACCCCGTCTAGTATTTGGCAAAAATTAACCCAGTCGCAGCCCTCAACAAGAAACAACGAAAGCGCTATGAGAAGAAGCTTGCTGCTCGTACTCAGGCCCTCCCTCCCAAGATTCCTGCCCACCACCACGCCTTCGATATCACACCTGCTTCATACAACCGCGACGCACCCGCTGACGGCATCACCGATGCCACCGAGAGTCTTGACAAGCGCCAGGAGGTTACCAAGAGTGCCAGAGATGCTCGCCGCAAGTCGATCAAGGAGTCTAACTTCTTGCGCGGTCTCTAAGCCACATCTAAATTTGTGCGAATGCATTGGTTCGTCTGGAGCGATTTGGTTTGGAAAACTTTCTTTTGCGCTGGCCATATATATCATACTCATGACTGGATATGGGATAGAAGAGCGCGTCGGGGACATCCGACATGTATTATTACGTCGATTGACATTGTCAAGTGTGCTGTATTCAATGATACTGATCTACATAACACCCAACATCCATTATTGTTTGCCGAACCACGATTAAGTCGTCTTACCAGTCGCCGGAGCAACAGGCCACTCCTTCTCCTCTCCCTGCCCCTCCAACCAAGGCAAACAAGCCACATACAAAGCCCTAATTTCTCCATTCCCCTGATCAACAAGTCTTTCAAAAAGCTCCTTATCGAACCGCTCCATGAAAGCAACCCAACACGCCAAAAACAGATCCGCGAATCCAGGAGTTTCCCCCTCCAAGAAAGGCCCCTTCTTGCCCTCCCGACCCTGCAACATCTCAACTAGCGCCTTAGTCTGCTTCTCCACAAGCGTCCACAACTCATCAATCTTCTCCTGGTCGGTGGGCAACACCTCCGCCAAAGGCTTCCCAAACCACTCAGTGCGGGTGCGGATAAAGTACTCTCGGCCCCTCGGGTCCAGACCATCCGGCACGCGCGGGATAACCCTCGAAGAAAAAGCGGGCCAAACAAGACTCACAATCTTTCTCACGGCGATTAGCAACGCGTAGCTCGCATCACCGGAGGGGAAGAGTGGCGGCGAGGGAAAAACTTTGTCAAGATGTTCGATGATTGGTAGAGAGTCCATCATTGCGCCGTGCGGGTTGGTAGTAACTGAACTGTGGATAATGGCGGGGAGTGTGTACGGAATTCCATCTTTGTTAGGGGGCAAATCGAGACCGGTGATTAGGGGCTTGATGTCTGGGTAGGAGATCCAGCTTTGGGTGTAAGGAATGCCCTTGAAGTTGAGCGCTGCTCGTACTTTGAGGGTGTTGGGAGACCATGATTTGGATGCTCCTGTTCTGGATGTCAGCTTGGGGATGATGGATTGCGGGGAAGCTTGTATTACCCGGGAGGGTGGAGGTGATGTCGAAGAAGTGGACGGGCTCGGGACTGGCCATGTTGGTTTGAATAAGATTGGGCTGAGTGAAATTGGTGTGAATGTTTGATTTGAATATCTGATGGAAACTTTAGAGGCTCGAGGGCTTCTTGTAGAGTTGCTCGGTGGGTCGTGTGTTAGTTTGGATTTCTCAGCAGGTTTCACCCGAGCCCGGGATTCAGGCCGAGCGTATGCTCTCGATGGACGCAATGAGTTATATATGGCTGCGAACTAGCGCGTTTAGTAGAGAGCTAGTCCGATATCTTTACTGGCGTGTTGCGGCCTGACATAATTCGAAACAACGGATCCAGCCATCGATTGTGCACGAGTCAGAAGTCTGATCAGACATCCCAGCAGTTTAGACTCAGGTCAAAGCTAACATGGAGATTGAGCTAAGCTAGCAACATTAAGAATACAACAAGCTCGGCTCGTCGCTCACCGATTTCAGATGGAGCCACGTCGAGAGTGGAGAGCTCAGGCGGGACACAGCACGTGCCAGCTCCTTTGTCTTCAAAGGTAGTTGACTTTAATTCTCGCAGTCTCTGTTCAGCCTCATTAATGACAACCTGATATCAACGTTGCATCCCCCAAGATCACAGCGGGGCATCGACCGCCTCTGCATTCGGGACGCGCAACCCCACCACGCCCGTCTACCAGCCTTATCTCCCTCCACCCGAATTCCTCGATAGGCCACCCGTGCTACTTCAAAGATGGAAACTGTCGAAGGCCTCGTGGAGCGAGCTAGACATCTCTCGCTACACCAGACGCACTCTTTCGATACGTTCCATGCGACAATCGACTCCCACCTGAAGAAGATCTACGAGTTTCGAAAGAGCGCTGGCACGCCTAAATTTCTTGAACTTCAGCATGATTCGTCTCCAGCTGGCCAGCCAATTGCAGATCATCTTGCTTCCTTGGACGCCTTTCGGGCGTACATGAAAGATGATGCGTCATCTGCCCAGGCACTACCCACGGAGCCAGATCTTAGTGCTCCTATTTCGGATTACTTTATCTCGTCGAGTCATAATACGTACTTGACTGGGAATCAATTGTACAGTGATGCTGCGGCAAGTGCTTATACGTCGGTGAGTATCCTCCAGCAGGTGGGAATGCCTTTTAGGTATAAGTCTGGCCAAGGGCACTGAACAGCAGGTTAACAACTTGATAGGCCCTTTTACAAGGCTGCCGTTCTGTCGAGATTGATGTTTGGGACGGTGAGCCCCATACACCGGATTCAAGTGACGGTGACGCCAGCAGCGACAGTAGTGATTCCAGCGGCGATGAAGGCGAGAGTGTCGGTGCCAAAATCAAGCAGAAGATCAAATCCAAGACTAAGAAAAAGGCTAAGCCCGCCAGAGGCTTGAGCCTCTCGGTGTCGACGAAATTAGGAGATGCATTGCGCCGGGGATCCTCCAAATCTACATCCAAGACGGTGGCGGCGACAGCTACCGCGGAATCAGCAATGAGCCACGAAGTTATTCAAGGCGAGCCTCGTGTTCTGCACGGGCATACTCTGACCAAAGGTACATCATTCCGCGAGATCTGCTACGCAATCCGCGACAGTGCCTTTGTCGTCAGCGACCTGCCGATCATTATTAGCTTCGAAGTCCATGCGAACTTGGAACAGCAGCAGATCATGGTTGATATCATCAACGAAGCTTGGAAGGGCATGTTGGTAGAGGTGCCATCCGAAATGGCCCCGGAAAAGCTGCCGGCGCTCGGAGAGCTGAAGAGAAAGATATTGATCAAGACCAAGTCAACTCCCCTAAAAGCTGCCGAGGAGAAGGCCGACGTGCTTGAAACCGTGGAAGAGCCCAGCGAGCAATCAACAGAGGCTCAGAAGACAGTCAAGCCATCTAAGATTCTTGAGGCGTTGGCAAAGATGGCTGTCTATACCCGGGCGTACCATTTCAGTCATTTCGATCAACCAGGTATGGCCAGCTCCCGCTCCCACAGGAATGACTACCAGCTTACTCACTTTTCACAGAGGCAAAATCTCCGTTGCACGTCTTCTCTCTCTCCGAAAAGGCAGCACGCGAGGCCCACGCGACCAACCGCGACGCCCTCTTCGAGCACAACCGCTCGTCCATTATGCGCATCTACCCCTTCGCATTCCGAGTCACATCATCCAATCTCGACCCATCCTTCTACTGGCGCCGGGGCGCCAGCTCGTAGCCCTGAACTGGCAAAACCTCGACAAAGGTATGATGCTAAACCATGGCATGTTCGCCGGGACCCAAGGCTGGGAACTTAAGCCTCCGAGCTACCAAAGCGCCCACCCTGCCGCCAAACCCATAACCCACACCCTCGACCTCACACTAGAGATATTCGCAGCGCAGGACCTCTCCCTCCCAGCAGGCGATCATGTCGAAAAATGGTTCCGCCCATACGTAAACTGCCAACTTCACGTTGAAGAACCCGAACCCCTCACCTCGACAGGTACAAACAAAGACAAGGACGACGCAAGCTCAGACTCCGAGAAAAGCAGCTACCGCCGCTGCACGAAGAGCTCCTCGGGCCGAAACCCGGACTTTGAAGGCCAAAAACTGATTTTCCCTACTGTGACGGGCGTCATTGAAGAGCTCAGTTTCCTCAGGTAAGAAAATCACTCTGCATTTCTGCGTGTGCTGCATAATCCCTTCCTTGCATGGAGCTTTGCATTTGTATCACAACGTCCCGCCCATGCGGGGATGCCTAATGCAAATGCTCAGCCATGTGACCTAGAAACGGCGCTCGGCCTTCCTTTTCAGGCCACTCATGCTTTTATCGGACTGAGTTGGGAGACGTGCAGCGCCGTTCAACCCGTTATCCTGAGCTCATATTTTGCTTTTTCTTGGGGACTTTGCCTTCTTCTACATGCATAGTGCCGAGGCTGACTCCGTTGCAGATTTAAAATCAAAGATGACGAAATTGGTCGCGATGCGCTAGCTGCGTGGGCTTGTATTCGGGTCGATCGCCTGCGTGAGGGTTACAGATTGGTGCATCTTCATGATACGACGGGTGAGAAAACCGGGGGCATGCTTTTGGTGAGAATCTCCAAGCAAGTTTCTTGAGCAGTGGTCTTTTGATAGATCATGCTCTATGACGATCTCCCTGTCGAATGTGCAGCAGATTCGGGGTTTGACAATATACTACGTTTCGTATCATTGGTTTTGGGCATTCATGCTATTGGACCACGTAGGAGTGAGCACCTTCTCTATGGAGGGTTTCTCAGTGCAATTCTGGAGATAGATATCAAGGTCAGAAACCTGCTACAATGCCCAAAATTGAGATGGATGCGAGCCATCGCGCAGACCCTGCGACGCCACAGTATGACACTGTGCTCGGCCTTTGAATTTTGGGCTGCTGGGACGCAATTCAGATTGTCCAAGCTCCAACAGTAGGAGTCTATACTACTGTAAGTGTGTGATCAAATCGTCGATCGTCGATCACTCATAGTTCTTAGATCAGACGGGCAGTTTGATACTGGGTTGATGCAAGGAGGCTCGAGACGATGTTGTGCCACAGTCCACGGTCCCCTGTGGAGATCAAGGGCTGGCTGCAGCAGCACGCATGAATTGGGTCAGAAGGCAAACCTGAACAAACCGATCGCATGCTGAGGCAGCCTCGATGTAAGCAACGATCACGTACCGGTGCACATGTATGTACTCCTGTACTCTACGCAGCTCGGGTGTGGTCCATGCGGCATGCGCGGCTAAGCCTGCGACTCCTAGATCTATAGAATTCCAAATCGCGCCATCCGAGATGATGCGATCATCGACGCCATGGTTAGAAAATAGAAAAACCGCGTAGTGCGGTGGGGGATGGATCGTATACCATGTCACAGAGGCAGTCCCATTTCCCGAACGTGCAAGACCGAGTGACCGAAGCCATCGGTGCCTCTGCATATAAGCAAACAAGAAAGTTTACCGACATTATGCGCGCCATCGAGCCCCACGGGTGATGCCTGATGCTTGATGGGTGATAGAGTGACAAGTGGAGTGGAAGAAGTCGGTGAGAAAGGCAAAATAGAGGGGCCGCGTTCAGACAGTTGGGGTATTACACTCCGGTCCCTAGAGCGGTTAGACCAGGGAGAATGAGAGATCAGCACGCCAAGTGCCATGCATCAGATTGATCAACACTAGTGTATCTAGTCAGACTGGTAGAGATGATCGGTAAATCCTCCGAGGCCCAAGTATCTGGGCTGTGACTGTGACAGTGACAGTGACAGTGACAGTGATCATGTGGAGAGGTTCAGCCTACGAACCCCTCGACACCTGGGATTGTTTTTTGGTATACATCACCCGCCACGATTGGACCGAGATCCTGGAAAAGGAATCAGCATCGATGAATAGGGGCCCGATTGGCCAATAATCGGCGTCCATCGAATTGCCATTCAGCCCGCTGAAGTGAAGTGATTGGATCTCTTGTGTCTCCGCTGGCTAATCATCCCGCCCATCCGGCACCGAGGTTGACCGAAGCGGGTCCCGTCTGCGATCTGGGGGCCCGCGGGAACGATACATCAACTTTTCTCTAGGGTACAGGACACTCGGCCATAGCCCCTATCGAGAAAAAAAAAAGCGCAGTCCGATAGATGCGCTGATGGATACGAAGAACACGGAGTACGGTTAATGGGTCGAGTCTGCGTTTCTCGCCCTGCCTAGCCAACATAGGCATCTCAGCCCGCGCAGCCTACATGCGATGGTGATCAGCAAACAAGCGCGAAATCATGAACACCCTGGACGAGGCTAAACAAGGCCTGAGGCGTCGGGATGAACCGAACAGACCCCTATCATTGGTTCCAAGGAGGTACCCAGTACCTTGAAAGCACGCTGGACCTGTGCATTTCGGTCCTGATCCCTGCGCCTCAAAGTCGTCATTCATCAGACGTACATTCAGCCCGTGTGACTGGCCGATCGAAAGACTAGGTCGAAGCTTGCCCTTCGTCCAGGAGGGGGGGATCCGCTGGTTCTACCCAACAACGGCAACTTCTGAGTCTCTCTGCTCCTGCTGAACTAGGTTTGGACACGGATTAGCCGACCAGATTTCGATTTTCTGGATCGCGGGGGTATATTCTCTGCTCTCTGCTCTCCCCTGTCTTATTGCCTTATAAGAGCTGGTTTTCCGGGTGTCGAACTCTCTCAGCTCCCGAAACTGAAACGATCATCTCCTCCGTTATCTTTCGGGTCTATCCATTACCCTCAATATCAAGATGGCCAACTCCAAGTGTGGCGCGATGCCGTGCTCGAGCTCGGGCGCCGTGAACAAGGTTCGTCCGTCGTCCCGGGTCCAGTGTCCTGGGTCCCTTTATCTCAAACTTATTCTAACAATCGTAGATGCCCGGTGTGCGATGCCCCAACTGTGCGGCGAAGGGTCAAGAGATCTGGGTCATCCCAGGCAAGAGCTGCCATGTCTGCCACACGCCGTGCGCGTGACCTCCTCGGCGATGATGAAGAGATGAAGTCAAGTAAGACAACTTTGTGAGAAAGATAGCGCATTTTCGGGCATTCCACGGCGCGTGTGTGCTTTATGGCGTTTTCCATCCTTCTGGGATACTCGTGTTCTCAGAGACCCTTCGGATCGTTCTACAGCGAATGGGGAATAAATTTCGGTTATGCGGCCTCAAATCCCTTTTTTTTTGATTCCTATGCCCCGTGTTTCCATATATAGGACTGAACTTAGGGCATATGACGAATTTCCTACTTTGTCAGTTTCCACCATACACGAGTGGACTCGGCGTTTACTTCTCTGTACCCTATGGCTGAATAAATGCTACCTTTTTGATCCTTCATTCATGCATGCAAGTACTGCACCTCTCCAATGTTGATCTAGGCTAGATGTAGTATTGTTTCGGTCTATCATTTCTTCTAGAAGCCTTCCTCGTACTTTTGTGTCCTTTGTCTGTATGCACCTCCACGTGACTCGACCCTGTTCATCAAGCATGACATCATTCCTCCACCCGCGTTGCTTTCATTAATAACAGCAGCTCACATATTCTCAGAGCCTCTAACCTTACTGTCTGTACATTCTATCGAATTTCAGATTAAACACGATGTCGGAAACATATCGGATCGGCTCCCGCTCCGAGAGCGAGCGCCTCGTTCGAGACTGGGGTTTCCGGCACGTCTTTACTTGGTCGGATGGGAGGTATGTGGTCGTCGTTTTACAATCTAACACGGTGAAGTTGACCCTCTGGATTAGTCGTGCTTATTACTCCCCTCATACACATGGAGGTCTCACCACACATCTTATCCGTCGAGGAAGTATGACAGTCACTTATCCAGAAGACAATGCCAACAATGGCGGGCAGAAGAAAGAGACTTTTGGTATTGGGGCTAGAGTTGATGTACCGGCAGGCAAGCTTCATGAGGTTTGGATTGGGGATGATGGATGCGAATACGTCATTGGCGAGTAGATTTTGTCTTGGATTCATGATTCATGGAATACATATGTTTGTTCATTTTGTCATGCCCAGCAGTTGGACGCTGTGGTATGGGTCTATTCATCGGGACTTGAGGCAAAACGATGCATGGCAATCATCGCCGCGTTTCAACTAGGAACGCTTGCTATGCAGAAGAAGAAAAGGCCTCTAATGTAAAAAGCGGAAATCAACTCTGCAGAGTTAGGTTAGTCACTGTTTTGATTCGCGGGCAGAGTATACATGAGAAACTCACCTCTTGTTGCCAAGATCTTTGTTCTCAACGACGTATCGCTCCCGCTCCTCGGTGCTCATGTTGTCCCAAACCGCAGCGTTCTGCTTGTTTCGCCAGACGTAGTAGTACTTGCACACAATGAACATGAACATACTCCACACAGAAAGTCCAATCAGAACCTTGTTACCAGTGCGATAGTATGGTTTATCGGGGGTTCGGTAAATCTAGCACAGTAAGTTAGTTGACTGCCACACCTCTAGAGGCAATGATTGACTCACGTTGCTCGCAACAATATTGCTCACTTGCACCGCCATGTTGTATAAGGCTGTTGCAACAGTGCGCGTCCGAACAGTACCTGCATTTCGGGACGTGATAGCCACCAGAATGGCATGAACATAGGGCATGCCAATGAGCAAGATAAGTAGAACCCAGCGTACCCACGCGTTAGCTTTATCTGGAAGGCATTCAAGGGCGATCAGAAGAATAAGAGACCATGCCTCAGCACCAACGCCAAGCATAAAGCGAATCTGGAACTTTTCGGAGATCCAAGTCCAAGACAACAAATTAATTGAGAAGATCACATAAGCTGGGATACTGAGCAGATTGGTGTTAAAGGTACTAAATCCGAGCGACTTCAACTCTAGACTCAAGTAAGTGGCGGCGGGGATGCTTGGAATCATCCAGGACAAGCCGAGTATGTAGATCACCCACATGTCGTAGTCCTTCAGTGCTTGCCAGAGGAGCTTGGGCGTAACCGGTTGGCGGTTATGCATGCCACCCTTGCTGGGGTCGTCGCGGAGCACGCGGTTGACCATAATCTTCTCTTCGTGTTCATTAAACCAGCCGTCTTTACCACGGAAGCGACCGGCTGTTTGAGTTGGGGAGGGAGCCATCCAGAAAGCGGCAACGATACCGATGATACCGGTGATCAGTCCCTCGAAGGCGAACAAGTATCGCCAGCCTCCAGTGCCATCCGAGTTGCGAATGTGAAGGAATCCGAAAGCCAAGAAGGCACTAACAATCTGGGTGGCCTCGTAGGCAAACCAGAAGAAACCCAGTCGGATTGGGAGCTCATTGGACTTGTACCAGAATGAGAGGTATAGGATTGTGTCAGGGATGCTATGCAGGGTCAGTCTCCAATGAACTATCAAGAATATTAGGGAAACATACAATCCACCCTCGAGAAGACCCAATAGAGCTCTGGTAGTGAAGTAAGTTCCTTTGCTCTTGACAAATGCCTGGCAGGCAGCGATCAAACTCCAGGTGACCATCTGAACAGGAATCCATCGATCAGGTCCAAACCACTTGGACAAGAGCTGAGACGGAAGCTCGGCGAAGAGGAACATGAGAAGAAAGATAGTTTGGCCAGTATTGTAATCATTGGTGGTCATGCCCAAATCCCCCAGCATATTATCGGAAGTGGCCTGCACAACGTTTCCTCGATCGAGCTGCAGTGCAAAGAAAGTCATACATGCGAATGTACAAACGCGCCAGTCAATCTGCTTCAGTTTAGCCGCATGAAACGTTGACAGGCACTATGCAACATACCTTTCGTACAATGGCCTTCTCTTCTTCCTCTGTCCAATCGAACTCGGGGTCCCAGCGATGAGCACCCTCATACTCCGGGATCGGCTTGGAATACCGCGGATCATCTGTCGAGCCAAATGTGCACTCAATATTCTTAACCTCTCCACGCGGATCCTCCAGAGAAGATTCACTTGTGGAAGAGACCCGAGGCACAACAACCTTAGTATCAGGGTCTTCGGCACGATTGCCGACATCCTTGGTCTCCTCAATCGTCATATTGGCGTGAGATCGGAAAAGAGATCTAGAACGATTGAGATATTTAGGAGCGGAATGGGAAATGCCAGCTATAAAGGTCCGAAATCATGCAAGAATCATCTCCATCACGTCATAATGTGGCAGGTTCGCCTGTTCAGCCTTTATCGCGATATTACCCACGTTGGTCTGATCTGATGCGAATCGGCCAAAGCTACTGCACGAGCTTGTAGCCGATGCGACAAATGAAAATGTGTCTTGAAGCCACTTGCTATTTGTGCAATCACCAGCTCCGATGGCGTTGCACCTCCGCCCCGCATATTAACGTGGAAGCGGAGTCTCTTCGAGGACAACCTGACCATCTCGGACTAAAGCCGCAGGTCTAGCGAATTGGTCGCTGCTGATTAAAGAAAAACTAGACTTTAGCTCCGAACAATTACCGCCTCTAGGAAAACAGGTCTGATGTTGATACAACTCGCCAGTGAAAGGATGGCTTGGCTAGATCACGCAAAACGTGGTAAAGTGACGTTAGGCAGGGCGAGTGGCAGCTGCCACAGTTTGCATGGAGACCGAGGTGGGACTGCCGCGAGTCTCGCGCTATAATTACCGAGCTCTTGCTCTAAGACGGTCCCTTTTTGGTTGGTGGCTTCGGTGATTTACATTATTCCTCATTGGCTAAGACAGCTATACAGAGTTCGGTAGTCGAGGCCTCCAGACGTTGAGAAGAGCATTCATATCTAGCTTCTAAGACAGTGCATGTTTAGATTGCCAAAAAGAAGCTTTATTAATGAATATGAAACTGCATTCTGCTTATCTGTTGTTTCAAAGGGTCTCACGATGAAAAAAATGAGCTGGCGCAAAGCAAGTTGTTCATCACGCCATAACCAGGCACATTGACACCAGCGCTGAGGGGCCGGGAACAAAAGAACCCCAGATTCGTAATTCATCTGCAGTTAAAGTGCACGTAATCAGATAACGAATGTTAAAGTCGCGACTGTTCCAAGTAGACGCACGCAATGTCAGCACGCCATCCTGGCCAAGTATAACGAAGACAGATGTCAAACACTGTCCCGACGACCCCGCAGCGAATGTTACTACTTGTGGCAATTCGCTTTGTTCGCTGGCAATGAAACTTTTTGTTGAAAATATAAACCGGGTGATATGATAACCCCGCAGTCATTGCGCAATTAATCGGATCTTGTCGCTCTTCATCCCGGATGATGATGCCGAGTTGTGTATATAGACGCCCTGGTCGTCTCATGCAGGGTCCAGTCAATCGAGACAAGAACATTATTAGTCTTGAGGTCTTAAGACAGCCTTTGCTTATTTGATTATTTACAGACGCATCAATCATGGCTCCA
Source organism: Penicillium atrosanguineum (assembly GCF_028827265.1). Lineage (NCBI taxonomy): Eukaryota > Fungi > Ascomycota > Eurotiomycetes > Eurotiales > Aspergillaceae > Penicillium > Penicillium atrosanguineum. The sequence goes on along the minus strand of NW_026623138.1, from coordinate 1,237,284 downwards.
TCTATTACTGAGACCATAGGTCTCCGCGCCCCGACCTTTACTGTTCCTCTGAAGACAGACTCCGGACAGAACAAGGAGAACTTGATTGGTTACAAGTACGAGAAGGAGACAGAGTTGAAAGGCACAGACAAGGTGGCGCCAGCGTCATTTCCTAACTATCTTCCCGTATGGGATAACGAGACTGAGCGGTAAGCCCCTCCGGGTTATTGCATTGAAAACATGTCTAAAGCTGTCATTAGATACCCTCCTCTGGAAATCTTCGAGCACTACGACCACGGCAAAGATGCCGACCCCAGCTTCCCTGACCTATTCCCTACAGGCCAGGTTGAAATTGATGAAATCACACCTTTCATCGGCTCCGAAGTTCACGGAGTGCAATTGAGCAAGCTATCGAAGGCCGGCAAAGACCAGTTAGCTCTCTACGTCGCTCAACGACGAGTTGTCGGTTCGTGAATCGCGTGCATTTCGCAGTAGCGTACATGCTAATTTTATGAAAAGCTTTCCGTGACCAAGACTTCGCCTCCCTCCCCATCCAAGAGGCCGTCGACTATGCCGGCTACTTCGGCCGCCACCACATCCACCAAACCTCTGGCGCCCCGAAAGGATTCCCCGAAATCCACCTCGTCTTCCGTGGCGCAGACGATCACACTGGTACCAAGTTCCTCGAACAGCGGACAAACACCATCACCTGGCACTCAGATGTCACTTTCGAGAAGCAGCCCCCAGGCACGACCTTCCTCTATGTCCTCGATGGCCCATCCACTGGGGGAGATACTCTATTCGGCGATATGGTACAGGCATACAAGCGTCTGTCTCCCGAGTTCCGCAAGCGTCTTCACGGTCTCAAGGCTGTGCACTCTGGGATCGATCAGGTGAATGCGAGCTTGAATGGTGGGGGGATCGCGCGTCGCGATCCTATCACATCAGAGCACCCAATCGTCCGCACTCATCCTGTGACGGGGGAGAAGGCTCTATATGTAAACCCGCAGTGTAAGTCGCTATGCTTGTAATGATTCTTCAAGATACTAAGATGAGATTCTTAGTCACACGCTACATCGTCGGATACAAGAAGGAAGAGTCCGATTTCCTGCTTAAGTTCTTGTTCGATCATATCGCGTTATCGCAGGACCTTCAGACTCGTATTCGCTGGAAGGCTGGGACTGTGGTAGTTTGGGATAACCGTTTGGCTTGCCACTCGGCTGTCTTTGACTGGGAGGATGGGCAGAGACGTCATATTGCGAGACTTACGCCTCAAGCCGAGCCTCCGTTTGAGACTCCATTCGAGGGTTGAGCAGACGCTGGAGCCTTCGTCATGTGATGATGGAGTTGGAGTTTAGTGGCCATAAATCGTACCAAGAATACCATTCCCTTTTATCGGATAGTTTCAGGCTCAGAACAGAAGACCATATGGAGGGAAATTTGTGCCCCGTAGTTTTCAAGTCGCTTTCTCACGACTGAAACGACTCAGCAGTCCAACCTGCCACTCATTGAACTGTCGCGCTGAGAGAGGTAACATCTGGCTACTGCTAAAAAGTGCATCGGACAAAGCCTGGAAGATCATTGGAGGAAGTTCCAGCTCTTCGACTGATAGAGGACTAGGTTGTCCAATCTCAGGAGCAAGCAGCCTATCAACGTCCTCCTTTTCCTGATACAAGACTTTCATCGCTTGCTGATCGTTCACGGTGTGGCCAGGGTTGGAATTGGAGTATCGCAGATCTGGGTTGAAGACCCAAAGCTAGACAGAGGTTAGGACATAAATGGTGACTTAAGCGGAATACTGCACTTACCAGTAGCCCGTTCTTCTGACCGCAATGGACGACGAAGCGACGTGCGCTCTCCCTTTCTATCAGTTCTAGCAGCTGTGCTGCAACGATCATCTCTGTTGAGTGAGTTGTCCACGGATCCTCATTTTTGCCTGTGTTAAGAGACACATTTGTTTTTAGGAGTCGCCATCCGTTCGCTGATGGGTCTTCCATGCCGATGACTGCATTGCAGTTCTCACACTCGAGGGTTCTTTGCCCAGAGATCTTCGCAGCTGATTTCGGTTCCTCTTCATTGCACTGAATTGAGAGTTAGGGCACTGAACATAAAGAAAGACGATGCTTGGAGACGACGGTGAGTTAATTAGAATAGAAGCACTCGAACTTTGATTTGAAATTCAATATAGTACATTAATTCAGGCATGTCAAAAGCCGATTAATGACTTCGCACATGATGTACCTCTTCTGTTCGTAGCAGCCTCCCACTGCACTGGGAAGGGCGAGCCCAAGGCTGTCGTTGGAACCGAAAAGAATGCGTTGGAAGCAACTCCAGCAAAGCAGCAGTCAGAACGACCCTCACCGTGAAGCGACAAAAGGCGAAATCCATCTCGCGAAAGAGGATAACTGCCATTCGTAATCCTCTGGCTTAGGTCGAGCCTATCACCACTCGGCAGGAGCCACGAGCGTGCACTGATATCGATCTAGGGCAATAGTATCGAAGGCCACCCCATTGAAAAGAAGTGGTCTCCTTCTAAGTTGCCCAGGTGAAAAGGTGAAGAAGAGAAATGATGAATGTGCAATTTCAATATGCATGATGCTTTGGGAACGCGACAAATGACAGGGGATACTAGAAGATCGTACCTTTTTCAACCCCACGCAATCTGATTCTGCGAGTAAGAAAGTGGCCACATCGATGAGAACATTGCTAGAGATCGCTTCTACGCGACTCGAGGCTCCATAGCCCTTAACTTGGGCATTTGCTTCCTCTATCCTGAGGGCTGCGGTCGCTTCATCTTTTGCATCATCCTGATGGGTATCAGGTTTGTGGCAGTGCCAGAAGTCCATCATTTCAGCCCAGTTTCCACTCGGAAGGTCCTTCCAGACCCAGCCCGGCGGAATTTCCAGTTCTTTGTGATCTTGAAGTTCCTGGAGCCTTAATTCGTTGAGGAACGCGGTTCCACACGCGTAGCATCGAATGCGAGTCGAAGACGACATGTCTGCTGCTGTCCAGGGCACATGGTCATCAGTTAGTTCTTCTCTGGGAGTCAAAGCCTGTTCATGAGGATCAATCTGCATCCTGAGTGAGTAGTCTTGGCTCGACCCAGTAGACCCCGGCCTGAAAGGTGCCGTTTGGGTTGCGTTGGCATTCAGTGTCCGCCGAGTCGCGTCACTGACGCGTGCCGGCAGCTTAATCGTCTCGCTGGCATGGTCAAATGGGGCTGGTAAAATGACTGTGACTGCTTTGCACGACTCTGAAAGCTGAATCTCTGGCCGGATCCCCTTGAGAGCTGGATTTTGGTCGAGTGAGATGTAAAGGGTGATTTGGCGGATGTTAGGGAGCAGCTCCGCGTGCAGGTAAAGAGATACACCCGTATCCCTAGACACTGGTTCGCCGGAAATCTTCGCTTCCATAGATATGATAAACAGAGGAACACCTCCTGCCCCGGGGTTAAATGGTTGAACTCGTAACATATGAAGGTGCGAACATTTGAAGCTCCACGCGTGGGTTCTGTACAAACAGTACAAACAGCATCACGTGCTCTCCACGACAAGATCTACGAACCATTTAGACACAAATATTAGAAGCACGTACTAAAAGATTTCCGTGAATAAACGATCTGACAAATCTCCTCACTGTGCCTGGGTATTTATTTAAAATCCATTCCACTCACCTTCCTTGGATTGCTTCTTAGCCACTGCCGTCGGCCGTAAATGCCTCGACGAAGTCTAAACTCTTTTGAGTCTAAACTATTTTGAGTAAGTTACCTAGTAAGATGTGAATTTAAAAGATTTGACTACCCCTACCACTTTTTTATTTCTGATCTTAGTCATCGGTGTCAATGTATCGGATAGTACTCGTGGAGTTCTTCGTCCAAGACATCTTGCTTGTCCTGATTCGTCATTATCGCGTGGTTGTGTCCGCTCCCATGAATATGTTCTCGTTTCAGGAATACGAAATGGCGGTGGCAGGGGTGTAACCTCAGCTTGAGTGTTGATGATTTTGCGCGGGATCAATACCCCCACCGTTGAATAAGACTTGTATACTCTGAATGGCAATGTCGATCTTTCATTTGGAAAGCCGGATTTTTTCTCTTGAACTGGTTCCTCCGAATATATATATATAGGAGGCAGGTAGGGATGAACGAAACACGTGCAGCAGGCGATCTGCTTGTGATACCACTCCAGTAGTCCTGATCGAGCTGGAGTGGGGAGGTATGGACTCAATGTAATCTCCAGATGAGGCGCAGGGTCATTTTTGGTCATGTTACCCTCGCGCCTAACAGATGGAAAGATGCTATTAGTACATTTATATTCGAAATCAGACGTACCTCCACACTCTTAGACTCTACCCCTAATTAGAAACGCGCAAAAACATATATGGTATGCCCGTCGATCCCCCTGTTCTTGGAGCAGCTTGTTTCTAATCGCCTTGGGCAATCTATTTGCTCATCGCTTTGTATACACCCCAGTGCTCACAGCATGATAACCTTTCTTGCCAACCCTCTCTGTCAAATCACTCTTCCATTGCTCGCCGCGTGCTAATCTCCCCACTGTCTTTTCAAATGTATACTTTGGGTTCCATCCTAGTTCCTTCACTGCCCTGCTTGAATCATACACTCTGTCGATCCTCGCAAGATGTTTCCACCCTTTCTCTTTGAAAACCACATCCACATCAGGAAATGCCTTCCGCAGCACCTCTGCAGGGTTCCGATTCAGCGCATCCAGAGTGTGTGTGTCGTTGTTGAAAGGCGGTGGAGCGCTTATGATGTAATTTCCCCATCGAATATCCTTAGCTCTTCTCATTGCGCAGACTGATGCGCTAACGATATCCTCAATGTCACATCTGCGGTAGGCCAGCTCTAAAGCCTTCAGGTTCTCATCGCTCATGGCCGCGCGACGGTCTTCATCATCATCTTCTTCAGGGAAAAAACGGCTAGTGCGGAGAACTAGAACGGGCATTCCACTTTGCTTTTGCATCAGTGCGCACATGTCCTCGGCTGCAACCTTTGTCACGCCATATATATTCTTTGGGACGGGCACAACGGATTCATCGATCCAAGCAGCGGGGTATCCCGGCTTGGGACTGAGCGCCATACCAAAAGAACTGGTTGTACTGAAGAAGATAAAACTCTCAATCTGTGCGCTGAATCTGGAAGACTCTTCTAGCAGGATCAAAGTACCGACAACGTTGGTCGAGATAAATTGCTCCTTGCTATGGCTGCAAACATGCGGTTTATGCAGTGTCGCGGCATGGAGGACGTGTTTGATGGGGTAAGAGTCAAAAATGGAGGCGATGAAGTCGCGGTCACTAACAGATCCCACAAGTGTCGTAGTTGAGGAAGGTAGAATGTCGATGCCCAGGGGTTTAAAGCCCAGAGAAGGTAGGCTAAGCATAAGAGCCGTACCAAGATGACCGGCCGAGCCGGTGACAAGAACGTCATACGATAAAGTCATTTTGAAATGGAGACTGTTCATAAGAGTTGCCTATTGCGAGCTTTAACTATTTCACGAGAGGATTTTCCTATGTGAGTCACTCAGATCAATGAGAACAATTGAATTTTGTTACTAAAGGATATCACGTGCAAATTTTTATGACACATATTGTAAGTAAACGATTGGCCTAGTTTCAGTAACGCACTAAGGCTCAATCGATGCCTTAGTGTTTGAGGATTTAATTAAGTAGCTTCTGCAATATTATAGGAGGTGGCTAGAGTCGAAATCTGTTTTAGTTATAGATAATTTATCGTTTTATTACTCTGAACGAATAGGACAGATGTACTCAGAAGCCGGGGTAAAGCTAGTGAGTGTACTTGCCTCCATATTCTCCAGACTTAAATTCTATTGAGGAGTTCTTTGCTGAATTGAAAGCCTTCATCCGGCGAAATTGGCAGTCCTACGAGGGCAATCCTGACCAAGGATTTGATACCTTCCTCGAATGGTGTGTTAATGTCGTCGGTGCAAGGGGGAAAAGCGCAGAGGGCCATTTCCGGCACGCAGGCGTCGGTGACCCATAAGGGAGATGTAGCGTGGCTACATCAGGATTCGAACTCAATTTGATTAGTTGACTCGGAACGGGTTTTCCGGTGGATTTATTAGATAGTCGTGATATGTCCAGATAAGTAATGGAGGCACAGCTTCTTATGACCATGTGATTTCTGTCTGTCGGTGCTTGCAATCTCTCGGACTGCATTTCGAGGCCTTCCTTCAGTCGTTAGGAATATATGTTGAGACTGGCTATGTTACTTCCTGTCTTAGGAATGAGGCGCGCCTTAGAATTCCCTCAAACCATTCGTTGGAAGTGAACTCAAGGTACCAAAATGATATAATATGAGGGTATACCAGTGGTTCAATGACTATCTTCATGCCACTGTAAAAATTGCGAGAACAGCCTTTGCCATTAGGAGCGGGAATGGTTGCCATTAGGACTGAGGGAAGGCGGTAAGCTCCTATGTTGTCGGCTTCCCAAAAGCGTTTAGCGTGTTCGGCGTCCTGAGAGAGCTTAGCTTGTGGATACATTTAAAGATTCTTTTATAGGAAGGGATAAGGTATAAATGCAAACTTTCCAGGTAGAGGTGGTATAGCGCCTTTTGTTTATTCAAATTCGTGACATCACAATGAAGGCAAACAACCGCAGCGACTTATCACCTCCACCGCCATTGGCGAGTACCAACATCGGCTCTTCGAGCACGTCCTTAAACGAAATGGAACAAGAGTGCAATTTGATTTTCCCAGACGGTGGCTGGCCTGCATGGGGCGTTGTTATTGGCTCCTGGTGTGCGATGGTGCCGTCTTTTGGGCTTATGAATTCGATTGGTGTGTTTGAGGCTTGGCTGGCAGATCATCAGTTAAAAGACTATTCGAAAGCTTCCATAGGCTGGATATTTAGTCTTTACGTATTTTTCCTTTATTTTGGAAGTATCCAAGTTGGTCAGAACCCCGGCATAAATATTTCAAACTCCTTTTCCAAGTTAACGTCTAGCAGGGCCTATTTTTGACGCGCATGGGCTAAAGCCTTTACTGATTCCTGGATGTGTCGGACTAGTTGGATCATTGATGGTCTTCAGCGTGGCAGAAGGTGTGTCTACTCCCAAAATCGAGCTTGCATCGTCGAAACTAATTTTTTTTTTTTAAAAAAAAATAAGAATATTATCAATTCATGCTGGGGTTCAGTGTTCTTGGCGGTATTTCATCGTCTATGGTTTTCACCCCTAGCGTAGGTTGCATAGCTCATTGGTTTCTTCGGCGTCGCGCTCTGGCTACGGGAGTAGCAGCGACTGCTGGAGGAATCGGAGGTATTATCTTTCCTGTTTTGGTCTCTAATCTCGCTGGGAGCCTAGGCTTCCCATGGGCCATTCGAATCGTTGGCTTTATAAGTGTTATGTTCTGTGCGCTCTCCGTGGCACTTCTGAGGACTAGAGCACCCTTGTTAAATCCGATACAGAAAGGGAAGATGGATATCAAATCTTTGAGTGAGCTCCGCTTCTCATTGTTGACGGCTGCCATCGTTTTAATCGATTTCGCTCTACTGATTCCAGTGACTTATTTACCCTCCTATGCTCAATCTCGCGGCCTGGGTGATTCTCTTGCATACAACCTATCATCTATTTTGAACGCAGCGTCTATTTTTGGACGGATTGTCCCTGGATATTTCGCTGACCGATTTGGGTGCTTCAATGTGATGATTATTACAGCATTTGCCTGTTCAGTGATTACTTTCGCGCTCTGGCTTCCATCCCAGTCCAATCACACGGCCATATTGGCGTACGCGGTGCTTTTCGGATTTTGGAGTGGCTCTGCAATCAGCCTCTCCCCTGTTTGTGTTGCGCAAATATCCAAAACCGATGAATTTGGAAAGCGCTATGGTACAACCTATTTTCTGGTCAGTTTAGGCACACTTATTGCCATTCCAATTGCCGGCGAACTTTTAAAGGTCCAGCCACCAAATGAGGGATTGGATAATTATTTTGGTTTAATTGTTCTTTGCGGACTGGTTTATTCTTGTGCATGCCTTTTTTTTATTTTATCTAGAGCCGTGAGCGTTGGTTGGGGATTCAAAGTTTTCTAGTACTGTATAATAAACACTTCGTGGGCTAGGGTGAAGGGCAGATTACTGATAGCGTCTATTCGCGGTCTAGATGACTAGGGGTAGGGGCATTCGAGGGAGTCCATTCCTATAGATTAGGTAGTTCAGGTCGGTAGGTATCATTGTTGTTAAAAGGAGTGTAATCATCCCACTAAGGCAGAAGATGCCACTGAGGAGTTTATTAACATAGTTATGTGTTAGCTTCCACTAAGTGTGTTATAGATAGCCAAGTAGAGAGAGCTATGGCTGACAGGCTAAATACTATGATAAGCAGGCTCATAAGTAGTCTGCAGATACAGTAAGCAAGAAATACAAGTCACTATTTGCAAGGACTAGACCGTTACTTGGACACAGGAGTGAAAGAGGGAAGTGACAGGTCGCCAGATTCTCGAGTCACTCTCCAGCTCTAGCGTTTGACTTGTTTGCTTTTGCATGGAAAGTTTTAGCTCCCTTAGATCGCCAATACAGTTACGAGACAAGGCACCGTATTTTGAGAAGAGTAAACCGTGGTAATGAGACTGCTACAGGGAACTACTAGCTTTCTTGGCGCAAAGACTGAAGCCTGTTAGCCTCGTTTGCTTACCAAGGCTTCCAAGGGTGGGAGACGCTAGTTCAGGGACTGAGACATAACGCCCACCGGGTTCAACGCGCTAGGAAGAGTCCACCATTTCCGACGATTTAAACACAAGCAGCTACTTTATTTTTCTCTTGCTCCGCCAGAGTTTCCTTTGCGCGCTGAGTGGCAGATTTGAGAATAATGGATCGCCTTCCGAATGAAATTCTACAGCAAATATGCCTCAATGTACGTCGCTACACGCCCTCCAGGGCTCATATTCATTGAAGTGATTTCTCATGCTGATGAGGATTAGCTCGAGGGACCTGCATATTGTCCACCCAGAGACCTGTCATCTTTCAGCCAGGTCAACCATATCTGCAAACAGGTGGGAGTCCCTATTCTTTATCGAAACCTTACCCTTACATTCGAGGCTATCCAAAGCCAAGACGCTACATTGTCAAAAGTGACAGATGCTCCCCTGGGAAGCCATTTCAAGAAATATGCCAGGAGGTTATCCGTTGTGTGCATCGAGTTGCCGGCAGACTGTGAATTCGAACAAGCCCAGGCGTGGAAGTTGGAGCCATGGGCAATTAGTATGGCAACCGATCGAAAGCCGGCGACGAGGAAAGGCTTCTTGGAGCATTATATGACCTCTTGCTACTCGCCAAGTGGCGGATATATCCTTTCGAGTGTTCCCCGAAGGGTTAGCGAAACTCGAAACTGGGCACCGGCTGTGTCGCTTATCGTTAGCTTAGACCGCCTTGAACAATTTGACTTTGTCACGAGTAACGACTTCACAACTAGCTTGATGGAAGCTTTCTCGCACTATCTAGTCCACTCTCTCCAGAAGCTAAGACCGTATCTAACGGGGACTACGAATTCAATATATATACCCTTCAGCTACCGGGCCTTCACACCCTGACCACCTCTCTTCCTCGTGCTTATAAGCGGTCAAATAGACAGGTCAAATAGACACCAGCAGCTTGACGAGATGATGCCTTTCTTATTCACCGGCCCGGGGCTAAAGCACCTTTGTCTAGAGCCCCATGAAAGTGTCGATCCAGCCGGAATGGACCTACTGAAAGCGACATGGCAAAGCTTGATTGATACAAACGAACCTAAGGCAATATCCCAGTTAGAATCAGTCACGGTCCCCAGCAACCGGCCCGAGGGAAGCCTTCTTTTCAAATTAGCTACCGCAGGAAATCTTTCTCAACTTCGCACACTCGAGATTGGTTGCGTTCTTGAACCAGAGAATAGTCAACATCGCTGGGCTATTTCCAAATCTCAAGAGACTTTTTCTTGATCTCAATACCAGAAATCCGCGTACTTCCACTATTAAGACTGACATCGAAGAATCAATCACTGGGGTACTGGCCTTTCGCTCGTTGGAATATCTTTATATCAGGGGTCTTCGCATTGTTGAAGGTTTGGACAGAATCATCCAACATCATGATCCGTCATTGAGGGGACTAGCACTAGTGCCCGATAGGCTCCACGAGTACCCCAGACTTCATCTTTCCGAGCTCCTTGAAATGGCGATTCGTTGCCCGAACTTGGAAGAGCTACGTCTTCAGATAAGAAGGTCTATGGGTAATCAAGCAGAGTGTGAGATATACAAAGCTCTCAGTACCCTCCCCAATCTCCAAAGACTATTTCTAGATCTGGATTTCGATGCTCGGCCAAAGCTACCAGCACTAGGCAGCCATAAAACAGAAGATCTCGACGCTCTCCGACAAACGTTCATAAATGCAGCCATGGATCAAAGCCTGGCTCTCCAGATTTGGAGTATGATCAGAAACAAGAGTTCCCGTTTAAAAGACCTACGCCTTTTCCCATTCGGAAACCAGCGTTTTTCTGCTGAGGAGTGTTATTTGCTTAACTGTTTTGCGCGATCATACTTGCTTACATATTATAACCTTGAGAATCCTGGAGTGCCAGTCATGGAGCAAATTGGGAAAAGGGCGTGGGAGATAAAACGAGCGATGCAGGAATCTTGGACTGATACCATTCGTGATGGAGATCACCATCTCTCCAATAGAATTGTATCCGTTCTTCACAAGATCTGGCCCCAGGTGCCCGAACAGAGTGACCGGTGGACTTGTTGGACTAGCTTGCCTTTACAACCAGACAAGGGTCTCCTTGATGAATGTTCTTAAAGCATAAATAGCCATCCCAAGGACATCACATCAATTTTAGTTACCTGGTACCAGAAACTACACCATTTCCAATTGTGCCCTGAATGTCGGGGCAGACTTATTATCCTAATGTGCCCAATTTCAATTGTTTTGAAACTATAGATGCCTACGGCCAAAAGGCTCTCAGTAATTGGCATCTTTCTGCTAGGCGGATTGTATGTTCCCCGCCCTTCCTTGGTTGTTCCTACTGACGAACTGTTCTCACTACCCAGTGGCTTTGTGGCTGGCTTACTACGGTTACATTTTGTCAAGTGGATGGAAAGAAGCGATGATATAATGTCAGCCCATGGAGGGATAACTTACCGCTAACAAGTGGTCACATTGAAGATCACATTTCCTATGTCTTTGTATGTAATTCTGCTTACTCATGGACTCGAGCGTGGTAACCGCCAAGTATCGGTCGTACGGACTGACAATCCCGTACGGACCGCCAAGCCCACCCGTAAGGGCAAGGGGACTACTCTCAACAGCAGTCTCCGGAGTTTCTTCAACCAATCAATCATTTCAATCCACATTATATTGATTCCGCTTGACCTCATTGGCCGTCGCAGCATACTAGGCTATACGAATATAGCCTGTGTAGACATATAATCCGGAATTGATGGGAATGTTTCATGTGGTCATGTACCGAGCCCTGCCTTGGCATCGTGTCTGCCTGCCTCCCTACTTTGCGACCTCTACTGCGCCGATCATTTCCCACCATATTCAAATCTTCACAACCCATTTACGACACCAACTTGAACAAATAGCAAAGGGAAAATCAAAGTCGATGTGCCTATCGCGGTCAGGCTCTAGACAAGTTATTCTGTTCTCTAGACGAGGTTGAGATAATTCTTAGCCATGATATCGGAACTGCTACTCAAGAAATACAAAAGTAAGAGGGCGGGTCATCCTACGATGTATCTATTTCCACCGAACAGGATTTTAAATTTTCCGAAACACTTGACAGCAAATAATTCAGATTAAATCATGAATCTACGAAATTCCTAGCTATCCTCCAGTAATACAATTTGAATTAGATAGACCTTCTGCCCATCCTAATTATTACTACATTTCAACGTAGCCATGGATACATGTTTGAGTAAGACCTAGTCAGGATGACACAAAGGTCACATCAGGATATGCTACAGAAGGGCCGTTCAGTAAAGCCGACGAGTGCCCATAAACAAAGTACTGCAGCGTGGCGACGATATATGAAGCAATCACGTCCTTGGCCCGCAAACTGTCAATCTTCCGAATAAATACAGCCTGAACAATTTGTTTAGCCTTATCTGAGAAACTCAGAGCATCGACAAGAACTGGAAAATCGGAAAAGGTGTAGTGTTTCGACCGTGCGAATCGTAGCTCAAGTTTCCATCCTCGTAAATGTGACCAAAATATTGCCCAAGTGGGGTCTGTTTCCTGGGTGTGGTTTGCGTTACTGAAAAGCAGAAACGGTCTCGAGAGTCTCTTATCCACATCCGACCCTCATAGTGTACCATCCAGATTGATACCTCCGACACATCGATTGTCAAGCAGCATCGTCTGCGCTGCTATTGCTCCGCCAAGGAAATGACCGAAGATAGTTGCTCGATCAAGAGAGAGTAGGGGTGAATTCCCTCGTGACAAAGGGAATATGCCTCTGACCACTTTTTCGTTGAGAGTTTGGTTGAGTAAAAATATCAAGTCTTGAATACGAACGTTCGATGCTGAAACCCATTCTGCATCTGTACTGATGTTTGCGAGTATGCCGAGGACCGTACGGCCATCGGGATATTCCAAGATGTCAGCATCATACGGGTGATCGACGAAGATAGCGGCAAATCCGTTACTGGTAATATCATGGAGCATCGATGTGTACATCAATCTTGAGGTTGCCAGAGCTGGTGAGAAAAGCCTGACTGGCTGCCCTCTGCGGAGACTGGAAGGCGGTAGTTGCTCCAGTGTCTGAGTCTGGATACAAAGGGACTGGAACGTCCCTGGTGGTAGTCTAAGAGAACTGGAAACTGTCATCTTCATAGCGGGCTATTGCATTCGGGGAAAGAGAGTTAGTAGGCTATGGAAGTGCAGAGCAGTATCGTATGCAGGCAACCATGGAAGGGAAGCGAAATATTTAGAGGCTGACTGCACTTCATCGAAGGTCGAGCAGAGTAAGGACATGGGTTGGAACTTGGGTTCGTAAATGCATAGATAAACATTTGCTAGTCCGTATGTTTAAAGACCGCTTTTGCGTATCCGTTTGAGTTAGACATCGATCTGCTGTCGATAATGCCGACAACTAGGTACTTTGACTAATATGCCCCTTTCCCCTGCGGGGTTGAGATTGTACCCTTGCCAAAGTTGTCGTTTGATGGACTTCGAAATCGAAACAGAGAAGAGAGCCGACTCTTATTTTAAGTTTATCAGGAATGGGGATTCTTCTCGCTGGATCTGCGATCGTCAGAACAAGGCAATGGGCTCCTAGGCGATGCAGAACGCATATTTGATCTTAGACAGGAAATTTTTACCTTGACCAGTGTTCTTGATAGCTATGCCTATAAGCCGCCGCGGGATCTAACCGGGTAAGACCAATATCTTCTCAAGTAACTTCATACGTGCAATTCGTTGATGGTGAGAAGGTACAAGTGTACAAGTGCAAGGGCCAACTCAAAACAGATGATGGTAAAATGGATTGCACGGAGCTTTATAACATAAGCCAAGATGATATACTCGGCAACTGTCTTTCGCGTAAAATCGCCAACCCCATGTGCGACAGTTCATTGAAGATCCCCATTCATTCAAAGGTATTATCACCCAAAAAGGTATCCGAAGCCACGATGTATGTTCTTATTTCACAGCAGATATCATTTTATCTCACTTTGATGATGAGTTGGGGCTAGAGCCTGAAACTCTCAGTGCACTCAGGCCCTTAGACCAAATATCCGAGACATCGATTCGATTGCTACTCAGCCAGTCTCAACCTAGCCATGAAGAGGGCAGTATCAGCCTCGGTGGGCATACTGATATCGGGTCCATCACGCTGCTATTCAACATGGTTGGTGGATTACAGATCCTCCCAGCAGATCGCTAAAACAGGTGTGAAAACTGGCTGTACATCAAGCCAGAGCCGGGGCATGCAATTGTTAATATCGGCGATACACTTGTTGATTGGACGGGTGGACGTCTGCGGAGCTCGTTGCACCGAGTTGTAACAGCACCTGGAGAACAGGCGCTGGTGGCTCGGCAAAGCGTGGCTTACTTGGTTCGTCCAAGAAACAGCGCCTCCATGCAGAGATTGAAGGATGGCCTATTTCTGCCAGTGGAGGAAGGCGAGGATGATGAGACTCGTTCGGTTAATGAGTGGGCTCAATGGCGCGCCAAGCAGGTCATGCTTGGCCAGCTTAAGCCACAGACAAAGGGCGGAAAGTCGGTGACAATGGGGGTGTAGAGGTCCATAGATACCCTCATTCATCGATATTTCAGGCAATTACAGCGTCAGATGATCCTCATTTTCAGATAAATTCAAAGCCATTAGACAACTCCTTGCATGAATCCCATTTGAGGCTATAAATGCACACACACACGGTTACATAGAGTATAGAATTAGACAAAACCACCCCATCCACTAAACTCCTCCGCAAACTTCACAGCAGCCTTCAAATAAAACTTATCCTGATCACCCCAGGTACTTGCAATCTGCCTCAAGGCCCAGATAGCCTTAACATAATGCGCATCAGTGGAGTACTCGCCCTTGACAGCCTGCTTAGCAGTCCAATCCCAGTCTCTACCCTTTAGATCGAAATTACTAATCCGATCCAGTGGCAGCTCCGGTCGTAATTGAGCAATGAAGATGGCCAGCGTAATAAGCCACCATTGTCGAACGAGAGAGATCTGGAACTTTGCCGGAATCACGGGTAAGAGGACCCGGACGGCATGGCTAGTCGTCAGAACATGGATGAGGAAGAAGTCATATTTCTGTGACATGTCGCCGTGCGAGGCGACAAAAAGCGCCACTGCTAGCTCTTGACTTTCGCGGAATTGCTCGACGGGGTTCTCGATTTTCCATGCGTTCCAGTGGTTAAGGAGGACGGCTTCGCGGTCGCTGAACACTTTTTCTATGTTGTGATCACCTGGTGTAGCGAAGAGCCCATCTAAGTGTTTGTCTGAGCGGACTTTTTCGAATATTTCGAAAAATGATGTTGATTGGTACGATGGTGCGGGTTGAGACGCGACAGGGTCGTCGGTGTAGTTGTGTATGCTGTTGTAGCATACTGATGCTAAACCCAGTGCTTCCATTCCTATCTCGCGGCTGCCAATTTCATATGCATAGGCGAGGTGGATAAGTGGGTGTCCAACTGTAGAGCAGGTCAGCATATACCGAAATAGGTGGCGTTTCAGTGAAGAGGACTAACGGTCGGCAACAAGGGAATTGAATACTGGCTTTTCGCCGGAAAAGAGATACTCCTCCACTACCCCCTTCCAGTCATAATTGAATCGTACCAACTCATCTTCATAGAAATCTACAAAGGCCTTCTGATATCTGTGGAGTGATCGATTGCCAGTTAGTCCAAACACCAACACGTGCAAAGGGTGGACCGCGGCACATACTTTCGGCAACCCAGATGATCTCTCCAGTCATCGTTCGTGACTTCTGCCGGTGAATCATCCCATGCATCTAGCAACTTGGACTCATTCTCGTAAACACGGGTTAAATCATCCGCTTCTGCGCCCAGCAGAAAGGCCGAACTCAGAAGCTGGAGAAGAATTAGCTTAGTTGCTCACAGGTTGAGAGATGATAATATATCCAGACTTACATGTGGTGCATGGTTATGGAACTTCCGATCATTGTAAAGAATAGCATGGTTTGCATGATTGAGCTTGAGAAGGTGCTTCAACGCCCTACCAGACTTCTCTTGCGCATTCTCGATATCATGCGAATTGACAGGCGCAATATTAATGACCTGCTTCTCGCCGAATATCTTAAACGACTTCAACGACGGAAACGAGATCTGGAACATTCTGGCGTCGCCTCCGAGCTGCGTTGTTCGATGGTGGGGAAGTCTGTGTGGCCCGAGGGATAAATCGGCCGCACTGTGATATCGGCTCGTACCTTCCGACAAATAAATACAGCCGGACCTTGTGGTTGGAGTTGCTTGACAGTTGAAGTTCACGTCTGCTTTGGCATCAGCTCATCGTATGTTCAACGGAGTCGTGGATCCGCCATGGATTGTTGGGAAATATAGCCTCAGGCACCCTAGGGTAGTGACGTAATGCAACTGGGTCACGTGGTAGTATACAGAGGATCGATGTAGAAGTCAAATGTACAGCTCAATTTGGTTAAATAATAACTAATTTAGGTTCTGGAATGCTATTTTAAGCCTTGTAGTGTTCCACAGCAGGCACTGGATTATCGGACTGAGTGCCAGCCTGTCCGGAGAAAAATTCTACCTCGATGCGGGGGCCGACGTAGTTCTTGCGTCCATCCGCGAACCATGTAATCGAAGAGATGATGACAACAATAGCGAAGGCGGCAACACAGTAGTCTATTAGGTGTTAGTATATTGAGTCATTAAGGATCACAAGATAGAGAACATACTCATATTGCTGCCGGTGGCAGGAAGATCCGGGGGGAAGAGGAAAAGGACAGTGGTGATAAGAATGTACACAACGGAAATCTGTCATAAAGTCAGCCATATTCAATTGGTTGTCGTGGACTGTGTCTTACAGTGTTCAGGATCCAGCCAAGAATGTTGGGCAAGACGAAGGGACGCTCAGGAAGAGTGTTACGTCCACGGAGCATGTGAATAGCGATGGGGATACCGTAGGAGAGATCCAGCCAGACAACAGACGCAGACACAATCGCGTTAAAGGCGCTAGAGGATCCCAGGAAGATTAGGCCAAAGACGATGACCAGCGCTAAGTTGAGGTAGAGCGAGTGTAGGGGGACCTTCAGCTTGGGGTGGATCTGGGAAAAGTAGGGAGAGAAAGGGAGACCGCCGTCGCGGGCGAAAGCGTAGCACATGCGGCTGCTAGTAGTCATGATAGCGGTTGTAGCAAACAGCATGCACACAAGAGGGAAGCTAGAGTTCGGTCAGAATTGTAAGGGGAAAGGCTGCAGGCAGTAAGGCAATACTCACATCAGCAGGCAAATGGCACCAGCGTTGTTCTGGGTCGCGTTCTTGAGGATCGCAAGGAGAGGGCCAGCCGCGGAGTTGATAATAGGTTCGATGTCGCCAGCCACAAACAGAAGCACGACCAGGAAAATGACACCAGTCACGGTACCGATTCCAACGCAAGCAATCATAATCTTGGGTCCTTCGACAGAAGGGTTCGGGATCTCTTCAATCATGTGTGCAACGCCGTCCTGGTAAATTGTTAATCCTTGCCGTGTATTTCATAGAATCGGTGTAATCACTCACAAATCCGGTCACACCCAGACCGCCCTGCAGAAGACCAAGCAACCAGGCAATGCCATCGGGCCCTAAATATGTTAGTTGTTATATTTCAATAGGCAGAATGGAATCAACATACAGCCAGTCTCATTGATGAAGTCTCGGAAGACAAAGTCACCGCTGTTGTAGTCGCCGGAGGAGCAGGAGAGGACTGTAATGCAGATAATGGCGAATCCACACAAAGACCAGGTGAAGGCAGCCTTGTTGAACATAGGCAGAATCTTGTTTCCGAAAGTATTGATAAGGAAACCAAGAATGTTGTAAGCGATATAAATCAAAAACTGGTGCCAGCGCTCGGACTCGTAGGACTGGTGAAATCAGAAATAGAATCTTCAAGATTGAAAGGGGGTACATACGGGGTTCATCAGAGAAATGCAACCAAGGACCAGCTGGCTACCGAGCAAGCCACCGGTGGCCACCAGGGCAACCCAGCCGGAGCAGTTCACCCATCCGGTGATCCAGGACAGAAGGGGCATCCATTTCTCCCAGGAAATGACAGCGACCCAGTGGTATTGACCTCCGGCTCTGTTTCTCGTTAGTCATGCGAAATATTCCAACGCATTCTCTCCAGGGTCACTCACGTAGGATACGCAGACAGGAACTCGGCCAGCGAGGCTGCCATGCACAAACTACAGATACCAGCAGTCACCAAGCCTGAATGGACGAATCGTCAGTATTGATCGCGACTGAGTCCGGGCCGAGTAACAACCTACCCCAGACAACACTGGCAGGACCTCCAGAGGGTAAGCTCAGGGATAAACTCGCGGATAACGCTGTCCATGACTGTCAACAGAGAACTGTTAGCTGCTACCCAGACAATCGCATCATTCCAAACCACCGGGTTCACCTACATTCAGAATAGCAAATGCAAGACCAAGCATAGACCTATACACCATATGGGGCTGGTTAGCATGGCGGTCGGGCCCCGACACGTGAGCCGAAAAGTAGCACATACAGCAAAGAGTATTGGCGCTTCAGCTCTGACTTGTGGCCCATCTGGGCCAACTGCGCGTCATCATCAAGTCCCTTGCCTTCCATGATGGCAAGTATGCAGGAGCAGAAAAGAGGGAAAGATGAAATGTCTGACGGAAACTGATGGGGACAAAGGCCAGTAGAAAAGAAAGCCTCCGGCTAGCATGACGACAGTTCGAACATTCACTTTCCGAATCATCTCCATATCCGATTAACGCGGGGAGTTCAGTATGTAGTGGTGCTGTTAGGTAACAGATTTGGGGTAATGGGTCCCCGAAGGCGATAGGTTGCCGCGACCATGATTGGATCACATCACCGAGCCCCGGCGATGTCGGCCATTCACCGAGCCTTCCACCCGAATGTCGATCAGGGAGTCAGGGAGTCAGGCTGGCGCGGTCCGGCGAAACTTGGCTCGCGCCCGCTGCCCCAGAGCTTATTCAAACATTCTCGAGTTATTGGCCGCCCAGGCCCATCGGCAGGGCGGGGGATTAATCTCGGGGTAGTTTGGCACGGCTTTTTAAGGCTAGCAGTATGGGGAAGGTCGTGGCCGTCCATGGCCGGTCCATAGCAATGTCACTTTGAAGTTCATTTTGGCCGATGACTGGTGTAGAAGGGCCAGCAGCTTGCTTGCCACAGTCGGTCCAGGAATTCCGAATAGGTGTTTCCTCCTATCTGCGCCCCGATAGGCATGGGTCGATGTGGAGCTGCAATGGTGGGCCAACCAGCTCGCTATCTTTGTCTATTCTCACCAAATCCTCCTATGTAAAAGATAGTGTTTCACCGGTGACCCGGGGTAGGTCGGATGGCTCCACTGGCCTTGATACGCAGGGGACGCCTTCGATGCATTGGAACTAGAAAACTCATCTCGGGAGCTAGGCCCCTTCGGCTGGAGACGCGTCGAAAGATTAGAAGAACCATGGGCGACGGATGCGTGGCACCTTGCAGGTCCGCGATGATCGTCCCTTCTGGAAGTTGAGCCCCGAATTTTAGGTTTTAGCCGCGATGTGAACTGATAACGTCAAAGCCACCGAAGTTTCACCCTTTCCTTTAAGAAAAGGGGTTATGCCGACCGATAAGATGGATTTTTTTTTAGGTGGCGCCAGGATAACTGTTTTGCAGAACACTTAATTCAACTCTCATCGCCGGAAATTGTGGCTCAAAGAATTTTCTCCTGGAATCCACAGCACCAATCTGGACGAGTCGCTGCTCGTGTATTTGCCCTCCAAAGGCTCAATACATGATTATAAATCAATTCACTTTCTATCGCCTGTTCCGAGCAGGCCGGCTCGAACATGTTCATTACCACGGTTCATAGTCTAATCACCAGGTTGTGCTCTAGAAAAGAGAAAATGATGGTTTTCCGAGGTTGGCCAAATCAAACGCGATCTAGGTCGCAATAGCTATCCGCTATTTCTGGGGTTTTCTGTGTGTGCGCTCGTTCTCGTATTATAGCCGCGGAATTTGTTCCCGTCGACTGTCGTGTACTACTTGTGTCAGTGAGTGGCGTGTAGAGTGGGTTTGTGAACTACGCAGTCAATCTGAGGGATCCTTTCTAATTTCCCATGGCATTTGGGCTCGACGAGAAGGGCGATGCTGGATCTACTCAGCCATTATACGGGGAACAGTGACCTTGGCGATGTAAGACAGCACCTTTCCATCTTTTCATCTTTTCATCTTTTCCAATTCTTTTTAAAGCACAAGTAGTATTCGAAATTTAAGGAGCTGTAATACTTCATGGCGCAAGGTTACGTCCGCTGCAATCATCAGCTTTTGTCGATTGGCAGAAATGTTTGGCCTTTTAACACTTCCAAGATGCGAAAGTTGCGTTGTGACTCCTTTGTTCTAAGTAGACGTGTAGCCCTGAAGCTCTTGGGTCCACCACATTTAGAGTTAGTTCAGCCGGTGAGTAATTGTACTTACTACTTTGGCTATTTTCCTTGGCTTATATCAGGCTTACTTCTAACAGCTTGGACACAACCGTGACCGGAATTCGAGCGGTCGAGGTAGGTAGCCTTTCGATCCAACTTCGCTCTCATTCTAGATGACAGCCAAGGGCAATATATAAAGCCCCAAAACTACACTATACATGATTTATGCAAATTGCATGTTTGCCCGGATAAATTCAATCCTAGTGTTTATTTTGGAGTCATGCGCACCCCGGAATACGGGTTGGGGCTGTGGAGAAGCCCGTTGGGGTAGCTGTCACCCACCCGAGGCCCATGCTCAGTCAATTGCGAAATTCTCCAACCTCGGAGCTGTACAGGATACTATCCTATCTGGTTATCTGAAAGCTTACCTGTTTTTATGACTTATGTATATGGAACCTATTGCCTGTTTTCATCAACGGCACTCTATCCCCAACAATGAAGTTGTTGCAACCAGCACAACCTCTCTCATTTTGACTTGGTCTTTTTTTTTCAATGATTTTTCATGATTTTTAATTTTTTTTTATTTGATGTGGGATGAAAGTATGTTGAATGGAATATTATAGTGCAGTTTTCAAAGAAAGGGAGGACCCCCAAACTTGTCGTACAGCTTAGAGCAAGGAAACGGCACCCGCAACGACAGCCGCGACAAGAGCGACTGGACCAACGGCAAGCACACTAGCTATATTAGTGCTAGATTTCGTAGCCCCAGCACTGCCGGAGCTGCCGGAGCTAGTGCCATTGGCCGATCCAGTCGACGTGACCGAAGTGGTATTCTCAGACCCCGATTGGCTACTAGGAGCTTTCTTGCTGAATGAAACAAGATTGGCGGTGAAGAGACTGGTAGCGCTGAGCTGGCTGGACATGCCGTCGGAGCCATCATAGTCCGTGTACCATCTTACACCACATTCAGTGTCGTTTTTATCGCCGGTGCATGACTTCGCGGCCCCAACTGCAGAGCCCTGTAGCAGGGGCATGATGTCGGATGCGGTGTATGGCGCGACTAAGGCAGCCATGGCGAGATCTTGGATAGTGACACCCTTTAGCCAGATGTCATTATTGTTGCAGTTTTCGGTGGATTCACAGGCGACTTCAGAGAGGATCTTGCCACCGTATTTGGAAGGGAAGAAGGTAGCGGTGGTGCGGTTCAGAAGGCCATCTAGGCTTGACTTCCATTCGGCTTTGCCGTTAGTCTGAGTGATTGTTAATTACTTTGTTTTTAAGTTGAAGGCCGAAGATTGTCTTACCAGGTTGTACATGTATGCAGTACCGGCGATGTATGGACCGTAGTTGAAGCTCCACTGGGTGTTGCTCGCAGATTCGCAATCATCCTCCATGTCAACATCATTGAAAATTGACCACTCATCGTTGATGACAGTACTAGTGCTCCATGTCCAGATCTTGTCCGCCCAATCAGAGTAAGTTTGATTGCTGGTGTATCGGGCCAGACGAGCAGAAAGCTCAAACAAAAGGCCATTTGTCAAAGAAGACTTTATGTCGTAGCCCGATTCGTAGGCCCAAATTTGCCAGCGCAAGCCGCCTCCACACTTTGTTGTATCCCAGCGGGCAATCTGATCATTGAAGACATTCTCTGCGATCGTAACCCACGACGGCATAGATGACCTTTCAGGGTAACCTAGCTCCGCGGCAGTCATGGCAGCAAGCGACCAGATTGATTGATCATCATTTCCTAGGTATGAGCTGTAGTTGGCAGGCATATAGTTATTGTTCTCGCCTAGCTGCCAGTACATTCCTTCGCTGATTGCCGCATTGTTGGAGGCGTCGCCACTGTAGTACCAATATCGGATCATGGTGTCGAACAGGGCACCTCCCATTGCCCAATCGGTAGGGATGGCGCCGGGGATTTGGCCGGTCTGGTTGGCTGTGTATCCGGACCAAGTATTGTACGCAGCAGTCGCGGCCGCATCTTTGATAGATTCTATATGACATTAGCAGGTGTCAAATCATCGGAGACGACAGGAGACTCACCCTCGTCCTTGATATCTAATTTGATGGCTAACGCAGAGCCTGCCAGCAGAGCAACTGCGATCGCTTTGGTGTTACCTCGAACCATCATGTTTGAAAGGTCAGTTCCACGCCCAACCGGGTCTTTAACAGCCCCTAGAATGACCGGGGATGCACCATGTCTTTATGGAGACTCCCTGTACGAGACTGTGACGAATTCGCTTAGCCCGTCCATTCGTCGAAAGGGGTCGCAGGCTGATAGGTGGGAGGCTCTGATAATTTAAGCCGCATGGACCCTCAACAAGCCCCCTTTCCAAGGTTTTAGCAAAATGGCGGAGTCTGACTGGTGAGCCCGTCGGGGCCGTAAGCGAAGTCGTCCATTTGTAATTTGGTATAGCCCCACTTTTTCCAGGAACGATGCGTTGATTGGCTTTGTTTTACCATATCCAGTGCTTAGCCTCGGAGCTTGAAGCTTCACGCTCGCGTTTCCCTTGCCATGAGGCTATAGAATGTGAATTCAGTCTGCATTATCCGTTTTGTGCTCCTTGTTGCTTTGAAAGTTCTCATACAGAGCCTAGCTACCACAGACTTAAGTAATCCAGCGACCTTACGAACAATAGCGGCCTGCGAAAATAAATGGATTTGAATAAACGAGGAAGTGACAATAGTCTTCAAGCAAAGGATGGAGTGATACGTTCTCCAGCTTTCTGCTTAACCATGCTCAGACTAGTAGATATGAGCGCTGAAGACAAGAGAAATAAGCTAGGAGCAAGACATAATCGAAAAAGTCACCTGATCATTAACGGCCTCAGATCATTGGCCAGTTCTATAAATACATTGGCTACTATTATGGCTCAGACTTGGTGGCTTGAGAAGATTCATCATCATACTAAATCATCGAAGGACGCACAGTCTTTGGGGTGACAAATTTGACCCCTCTATCGACATGCTAAGATGCTAAGCCTAGCCCTGAACATGATGCTAATGCAAATGACGCGGACGCAGTTTTTTCGAAACGAAAGTGGACAGAGCGTGACTCGCGCCATGTCGACATCGAGCTGGCAAAGCGCAATTGAACTTGGACCTAAAATCTCAACAGCGTATGTAGGTGTTGAATTGTATCATTGATCATTCTTACACTGATTGCCGTAACACTTGGAGATCTTTTGAAATGGCCTGGGGTTTGGGAGGTAGAGTATGGGTATCGATATCGCTTCCATTTGAGGCTTGTAACAATTCTATGGACTTGACCAATCACCGGGCCGCCCCTGTTGAAGTGTCATTTCCCATCAATTAATCACACAGATGGAGCGCGACAGATTGCCATTTCGGGGTATCCTGTTGACCAAAACCCCCGTCACCGAAATGACCTTATTAAGGATATTAATATTCTTATCGCCTATGCTTGTTCCCATTCGAAACATCAGTCATCGCTGACATTGGTAAATAATTTCATATAAACCAATCCACGTTTCCCAGCCACGCCGCATTATCTAAGTCAAAGGTAGGCAGATCGATATCAAAGCCCAGATGTTCAAAAAAATCCTGGAAAACCTGGTCTTCAACCTTAGGCGGAGAGCATTGCCCTAGGGTCTCTTGACAGATGATATCTATGACCTTTTGCCACATAGACGGAAAACTTGCCATACATCGAGTGACCGATTGGCTCAAAGGCCCATAGCACATAGCGGTGCCCCAAGCCTCTGGAACTGTAGAGGCAAAAATATCCGGGCGCAGCATTGAAGCGATCAGGTGTTGAATTGCGATGTAGAAGTAGAAAATGCGAATCCACCAAGGTAGGACACCAATACCATGCTGGTCTAACACAGCGCTGTCGTGTACAAGGGTGATCATGTTTCGAGCACTTTCTATGCAGAGAGTGGCGCACTGTTGTAACATACGATATTCTAGGCTTCCATTGACAAAGTCGCTTGTTTGGGAACATGATAGACAGAGACGAGCGAGCATTGGCCGAAATAAGAGAATACGGGCATGGGAGAGCCTATTTAGAGAATTTAAAAGATTGATCACTAGCTTGACGGGGGTAGTGTGCTTACCGAAAGTGAAGTAAGGTCAATGGCCCAGAGGCGGCATCATTTTGACTGGAATTGAGTAGTATGGGAAGCGGAAGCTCTTTCTTCAATTCAGTCAAACAGGCGTCTAGCCGTGATACAACCTTTGAGTCGGAAGATGGAGTCAATGAGAGCAGTCCTAAGCTGTCTGTCAAGCTGTTGCTTCGCTGCGAGGAGAGTATGTAGCTGGTCAATTCGTCGACTTTTCCCATTTTGTTAAGAAATAAAACCGAGAGATTGAGTATCATGTCGGCTTGCTTCAGTATGTTGGGAAGGGTTGGAAAATGGGGCTGTGAGGGTGGTCGGAGGCCGTTCGAGTGACCATGATAGGCTTCTAAATTGAATGAGACATACAGCACAGAACTAATATCGAAGGATTTCTCACCTGTCCAATAACACACAGCACCTCCAAGCCCTGTGTTGTGAAGGTCCATCTCTACCAAAAACCCCTTGATCAAAACTAGACGAAGCGTCGCCGGAAGCGTGAAGACCAAGACTTTGATTTAGACGCACCGCTAAACCCAGTGCCATCCTCGTCTGATGTAGATTTCTGGTACACTGCAGATAGCGACTGATTAGAAGCAGGCATTGAACAAGTTCCAATGACCCAGCACCCCAGAGTATCGCCTCCGGACGTAGTAAGCGCCAGGTACGGAGAAAGAACGTCGTACTTGAATTTTTCCTCGGCTGTGATGGCGTTGACTCTTGCAGCTGGATGGCAAAAGCAAATGTTGTATTCAGGGTGGCAAGAAAGATACGCGCATCCCCGTCGAGCTCTCCACCGGTGAAGAACGTTTCGTAGGAGCGGTGAAGTTGCTTCTCGTCAAGAAGAAGCTCTAGGGGCCCCAGATAGTGCCAATACAGGTAGACCAGCCGGTCGGCCTGTTTGCGCAGTGGTAACACATCATCTGTCTGATTGAACTCACCACCTAGATCTTGCATAATTGATAAAGATCCAAACATCGGCGCATCGGCGAGGGGTATTGGGCATCGCTTTTTGCAGGACGGAAGCCCGAGTCTAGTGTTGATAGTGGACTTGACTACAGAGGGAAATTCATTGACATCGTCACCGACGATTTCATTCAAATTCTCATAGATGGCATCTTCATGCACGTCCGATGGTTCTGGTATGGAAAATGTCGACGCCGAAGGAGTCGGTAGGTGCGGTGTTAACGGAGGCTGCACACGACTCTGAGAGCTCGGGGTGACGTATTTGAACTCCTCTCGAGGGCCTTTTGTCTTTTGACACCGTTCACACACTGCCAATAGCTGCCGTTAATTGTGCCAGGTTAACACTCAACGTTCTCTTCCTTACCTGGACGAGCTCTGTCACACTTAAGCTTGCGTCGGCGACACGTGATGCAGGCGAGGGTCGCTTTGTATCTCCTATGCCGCGACCCTGCAGTCCTAATCGGCGCAGAAGACATGGGGTGTTGCAAATGCACGCCTGGAGGACTTTCCCATCGATTCGCGGCTTCGTCTGGTTACTCAGATGGAGGTTGTAGGTGGCGAGTGTCCCTAGGCCTCAGTGGGATGTCCGCATAAGGCCTCACGCAGCTCTTTGTTGCATCTGCCAATCCAGTCTCATTCTGAGCTTCAATTCTGAGGCCGAGCTGCAACAGACAATTGGAGAATGACGTGGAAACATACATTCGGCAGTTCCAGGGCCCTTTCGCGCTATTTGACCTCTAACCAGGTGCAAAGCCGCTTCGGCACACTGCACTGTCCCGACCCCCGAACGTTCCTTTGCGTATAGAGTAACGTAAATTCCAACCCGAATACCTAGACATATGAAAATGGCATGTCCAACGCATCGCTCGTTACTCTGCTCGAGCCAGTTGTTACGTCTATCTACAACGACACACCGCAGATATGAGATAGCCGAATCCGTTCAAACTTCGCGACGAGGAAGCACATTCCCACCATCACGGTTCTCTCTCTTTACTACCTACATGTTTGATAACCTTGGGATTCACTGGGCGAGCTCTATCCCAGCCTTCCTGACCGTGGGTTGATTGTGGTTCCCCTTTGTCATGTATAAATATGGGGGCAAGATTCGAATGAGATGCAGATATGCACATGAAGCTGCAGTCCTCATGGCTCGCATGCAAGCCAAGAGAGAGGAACGCGTGAGCCAAGAGTCAGATGATGTACAATCAAATGGTCACGCACACGGGGGCAACGAGTCGCAGATGAAAGCTGAAGATTAAGAGTCTGGAGTTGTGCCGAAGCTTGTACTAGCCCCCGTACCTAGCGGACCGCTAGCTTAACCTTTCTTTCGAAAGTCGACCTTGAGAAGATGGCCAAAAGATTAAGTTGAATTCTGACACTGCATGTTGAAAACCGAAAGTATATAGCGAGCATTCAGCAGCCATGGAAAGTGCCCTTAGTCTAATTTGACAAAGTAAAAGAAAGTACGTTTCATACTCCTGTAACAGTTAACATCCCACAGGATGTCTATCTAGAGTGCTTCTTCGCTGACAGAAAGGCGACAGCGGAGACGTTAGAGCTCGGGATCACCCGTGATTGGCTTGCTGTAGGATGCATCTTGATCGTGGGACGTGAACTCATGGGTTGAATTGGGGGCCATTCAGGTAAAAAGAAAGAAAAAAAAAAGGCCATTCCGAGCTCGGAAGGCTGCATCAAGTCACAGTGCATGTGAAACCCGAGAACCGTTGGAAAGTGTGACCGAATGCTTTTTAGTTGCCTTTATTTCGCCCTTGCAGTGGGAGTCACTCACGGCCATACGCAATTTATCCCACGCTACAATCTTGATAACATTGATCAATTATCGATCAGAGAAGATTCCAGCATGTCTGCCAATCCGCTCCCAATCCCCAACGTTACATCACCGACAACGATGACAGTGGCAACTTCTTTTTCTCCATGGCCGTCAACGAGTCCCTGCCCGTCGTGAACGATCTTGGCGGTGCTTTGATGAGAATAGGCTACATCACCGACCGTCCGCCGGTTAACCTTACAGCCGACAACGATCTCGATCTCTACGAAACCGCCCTGACTATCCAACGCTCGACCCTGCACCAGTGGCGAAACCCGAGCAAGACAAAGTGATCACGCATGGTGAGAGTGATGACCGAATCACAGCCAGTGGTTACCAAAGATAACGGCGCATTGGCTACAGAGTTTCCCAAGCACTGAGCCGGAAACTTGCTGATGATCTGACAATGGCAAGTCGAGTGGGTTGTATGTTGTCCCGTGATTGCTTGCCTGTGAAATTGTGGAAATAGATACAAGCCATGTCGCTGAAGGGCAGAGAATGCCATTCATTCTTACCAAGAAAAGCCTTGCTGTAAACTTGAACATGTAAATTGACGCAGAGTAATAGCAGGTAGACCTTGCCTACTGGGGCAGCGACCGCTCAGGTGTGGAATTTACAGGACTTACCTGGTAGATATAAATTGATCCCCAGATAGCATGATAACCTTGAATCATTGTTGTTACGTTTATCTTCCTGGTTATCTTTTGTCCCTACCCTGCTTGTAAGCCGGGTTTGAAGTCTTCTTTCTGCCTTCCTGGTTCTTTCTTCATCCGCCGTTTACATAATACACAATCAAGAATTCGATGTGTTGGCTCATATCGGTAGCAAAGTATTATTGTTCTTAAAAAGCAAGTAACTATGAGCCTTCATGAATATCAATCCCGACGCCATCTTTCACTCAGCTCACATTGAGGTATTCACCAGCGCATCAGCTCCAAATCCTGGGGAACCTTCCACCCGTGCATGATGCAAGCGCGCTTGTAGGACTCGACGGCTTCGCCCACGGTGTAATCTTGGGTTCCGTGGCGCTGAGAGAGACGAGCAGGCCGTGGGTCCGTGCTGGTGATAGCAAGACGGACCTGTAGAAGAAGACTCTCTATGCAGGTGACGGCCGACCAGCCAGTGCTGGTCAAGAGCTCCATGCACATGGCACCTCCCAGGGTGATGTGACCGCCGCCACCGGCTTGGAATTCCAGGAAGAGAGGTCGAATCACGCGGACGAAGGGAGGGTCCATCGGGTAGTTGGGTGGGAAGCGAAGCTCAAGAACGACACTTGTGAGCTTTGCAGCCTTGAGATCTTTGGCGAGAGGAAGTTCCTTCTCGAAGCTGTGGAGCTCCACGATCCACTGGTAGAGGTTTCCAGATGTCAAGCCGGGGTCCACAAACCAGCCGAGCTCATGCAGGCGCTCTTTTTGCTGGACCTCGACGGCTGTTTTGAGTTGTTTCTGAAGGAGCTTGGTTGCAAAGGTAGTGGCGTACTGAGGTGGTGCCATAATCGGTAGACTACCTTCGGTCAAAGACCCTGGGATGAAGTCGGTGGCGGGGGGACATGTTTGATGGCCTCCTTCCCCTTCACTGTTTCTTTAGGAGGAGTGAAGTATTTAGTGGCCTTCTTCCAGCATGTCTTCTTACGAGGTACGTCGATCGTTTCAATGTCCGAATCCGAAAAAAGGATTTCGAGATCCTCGATGTCCGTAGCCACACTTTGAAGCTCGTCACTAGCATCGGTGCTTGATTGGAGAGAAGACATCGATTTACTGGTCTTCTTCTTTCCCTCCTTCTTCGAGGTGGTCCTTTTTCGGGCGCCTCCTTTCAACGCAAGCTTTTCTCGTCTCCTAGCGCTGATTGCCGAAATCGGAATTTTGATGGCTGCCCCCGATGGCCCAGAGGCAGTGTGTTGAGGGTCCTGTGCGTAAAACGTGACAGAAGTCGGAGATTCTCCCTTCTTCACATCATTATCCCAAAGGAGGGAAGGGCTTGAAGACGTCTTTGCATCATTGATCCCCTTGATCCCAACGAAAAGATATCTGGGCTGGATCCAGTCGAGTTGCGTCACAACATAATGTGGTTGGGTGTGCAAGAATTCAGTCGGGGCATTAACAATCTCGTTCAGAGATATGATAGATGACAAGACGAGGTTGCTTTGAGGCCACATGAAATACGACTGATGTGCACCCACGTAGCTCAATGATGTTTGGAAATGCGGAGACATATAAACGCCGTGTCCGTAGGCACGTCCGTGTGCCGTGTCTTTGAAATGAAGTCCTTCCCGCAGAATGCTATGCCAGTTATACAGTGGACTGCCATGCCATGCGAAGATTGTTGGGTACTGAGGTCTTGAGTTCTCGTTGATCGCTGTGATGAAACGTTGTTCTTTATCGGGGGCACCCTGAACTAGGCGAAATTGGACATAGTCTTTCATGTCACTGACCAAGTGCTCAGGGTTGCTGTTATCCTGGATGATACATGATCGATTTGAAGCAACAATCCATCGCAACAGATCTAAGGCGGCGGGCTGTATTCTGTCGTGCCAGGATGAGAGAGTTGCATCTGGCCCTTGGCTTGTCAAATACTTGATCATCTCGTCGATTCCAGGAAGTGTGCCCAAAAGCATGACTATACTTTTTTGTTTTCTCTCTTTGGTCAAGTCGTCAAAATCTGTGTCGTAAATCGCGTAGTGCACTTTCCGGCTCCCTCTCCAGTTGCTGGTTGCTTGCTTCAGCTCTGGCTCTGTCATCTGTTTGCTCCAGCGGAGCGGAAACGAGAGCTCAACATAGTTAAATCCGACATTTTGGACTCTGCAATGCCATGAAGGGCCATGTGCAAGATCACTTTCCCCCTCGGGGCCGACAAAGGCGATCCATTGTCCTTCGATAAGCCGAGGCTCGCCTTTTCGAGAAAGCTCCATGATAATTCTGGGTATGTCCTTGTTGGAACTAAACATTCTCTGTGTATTCATTGTCCCAGTGTGATAGTTTGTAAGCCAGTTGTCTGTGGAGGGGTCACTTCGAAGCTCATCCGCGTAAGTTGTCTGTGTGTTTGGAATTCGCATTCCAAGCCCTGTAGGAAAATCTTCAAGCTTCCCGGTCTTTGCTCTGATAAAAGCCAAAGAGACCAGCATGTCGACGACACTTGACTGAGATTTGACTTCATATTCCAAACTTGGGCCCAAACCGTAAGTGATGTATTGGTAGAGACAAAGTCCATTGGAGCAGACGTAGGGCTTCATTGCCTCAAAATCGTCGTATTTCTTGCAGAAGCAAACGAGGCAGAATTCTGTGCATCTGACAAAGTGACGAAGGGTGAATTGCATTGCGAGTAAGGGGAATGACATTCTCGACAAAACAAAGCCCTCATCAGCCATGTGATCAGTCATTAGCAAAGGTGGAGGCGAAGTTTCCCATTCATCCGGTGTGATATATTCCTCTGAACTTGCTTCCTTGTCATCCAGGGCCTTTCCCTGGCTGGCCTGAAAAAGGTTTTCTGCACCTGTCCAGAAAAGCCCCCATCTGAGGCGAAGTCTCACAATGCCCATGAAACGCTCGCTCATAAGTCGATTGAGCTGGCAGCCGATGAAAAAGGGCCTGAGTCTGTTCCTTTCAGTCTCTTGTGGGTGTGGACCATCCTTTTCGGTCGGGGTGCTGCCCTGAAATGCCATCAGAGCTGCCGTGGTCGATGGCTTGTAGGAGTCACAGAGTCCAAGGTGCATTTGAATAAGTGAAGAGTTTGGGTCTCCCCGTTCAAAAAGGTCCTCCATGTTCACGTACCCTCGCGGGTAGCGAATTAGAAGAACGAGGTAGTCTTTGGGACACACTTTCCAAACATCCATAACTTCTTCGGGAATCCCAAGTCTATTGAGGCGGCTGGCCACTGAAACAATGAAGCTGCTTTCAGAGACTTCTCCGACGTATCCGACCTTGAAACCGGTGTTCTTGACGGCTCGCAGATCCTCACGGATCTTCTGGCGCAGCAAAGATGGAGCTTGGTAGGGGAGAGGAGAAACATCGCTATCGTAGAAAGCATGCTCGTCGTAATCGAATTCACCAGAGTCATCAAATTCATCAAGACTTCCATCAGAATCATCGATGGTATTTCGGTCATCATCCGGATATCGCTCGTGTGGCTGCAACTTTGAGCCATTGAGCGCCGCATGAATTGTGCTTTCGATGGCAGTCAGAAGATCTTGAATTGAAATGCAAGAGAGATTCATGACGGCATTCTCAACAGCCTCGATGACTGCGGGCGAAGGATCAGATGTAGAGTACACGAAGTATTGGTGGCTTTGGGGGTAGTCTTGAGGCTCTGCGGGCCGGTCAGTAACAGGGAGACAGTCGGGCTTCGGATTGTCTTACCAGTGATAGCTTGGTATTCAATAGAAGTTGGCGCATCCGGACACGTGAAAGTGAAACAGATCGAACCATCACTATCGCCAGCCTTGACTTTGCTCAGGTATTTGAATTTACCTGCTGCCTTGACCTGGCCGAGGTCTCTCAGAAAGTCCGGTTTTCCCATAGCGATCTGGCAACGCCTCTGGCGGTGCGAAATAGAGGACGTCTCAGTCAAGGTGAGAGAAGGACAAGATTGAGCGATCGGCGCAAAGGAGATATGGGAAATTGGAAAATGAGGGAAATTTAAGAAGTGAAGGGGCACGTTGGTTATTCCCAAGAAAGGCAAACCAACGGCGGTGATTGCTAACAACTCTTACCGATCAGTGAGGGCAAAGAATGAGTGTCCCAAATTTGCAAAAAGCGCGGCCTTTAATGAAGCAGTACAGCGTGAGC
Source organism: Penicillium atrosanguineum (assembly GCF_028827265.1). Lineage (NCBI taxonomy): Eukaryota > Fungi > Ascomycota > Eurotiomycetes > Eurotiales > Aspergillaceae > Penicillium > Penicillium atrosanguineum. Next base: position 1,205,562 of record NW_026623138.1, on the reverse strand, counting down.
ACGAATAAGTACAAAGCCAGCGTTTGTTGAGCCCCGCGATTTTAAGGCAACACTTGAGGCAGCTGTCACGGCCCCCTAATTGATTACGGCTAAGCCGTCCATGCACCCGTGGTTGACGCTGTGTTTATCTACCATTGTGGTTTAGTTTTAGTTGTAGAACCTTTTAATACAAAAGGGCGTACCGTATTTTCCAGCATCACTCTCGGCCTTGACTCACTCCTAGATCAATTCTATGGTCAGACGCGAGCATCAAACCCTTTTTGCGGTATTTGATAAAGACGATAAAGAAGCATGGTGCGAAGATCTATACACGCTAACATAGAGTGGGTCGTCCAGATAATTCTCCGGCACAATGGATGTCGAACGAACGATGTCATTGTGCCGCCCCAAGGATCATCCACTTTCATAGATCGAAATCTACAGGTGCAGACGTATTGCAACTTAGGCCCTAAACATACACTTAGGAATGAGAATATGGGATTTCCGCGCATTTTGTATCTTGGGCTTTTTGCATGTTCGTCCCAAGCCTTTTATGCTTTGTTCCGAGCCATCAAACATCATGCTTAGGTTCATGAGCGGTGCTGGATAATTAATCCATGGGTGCATAACTATTCAATAAGTAGCCGATTTCGATCTCGTGTTTAGGGGTTCTTTTCAACTTATTCAATCCTACAATATCAATATATCCCCTAATAATCGAGATGTCAGCCCAATCGACTTGGAAATTAGTACATGGTACGACACTGTATTGAATTCGGTCAACTTCAAATCAAGATATACAAAATATTTATACCTTCAAATCCTCCTCACTTCTATTATCCTCCTTTATAGGTCGATTAAACAAAAACCCAACGCAAACCAAGGCCTTCCCAACAGCACAAAGCAGTATCGGGAAACTCGAACTAACCTCCCTCGCCGCAAATGCACCGACAAAACACCCCGAAACTAACATGATCAAAAACCCAACCCGTCGATTCCTCAATCGATTCTTCAACTTGCCCAGATCCGGGTCAACAACCAAATCCACAAATGCCGCTGTCGCCATCGCCGTCGTAATCTCCGTGATCTTCAAACTTCGACCCATGGCCACTTGTCCACCAGATGAAAAAGCCAATAACCCAATAACTGCCATCGCAGCTGGCCCGTCTCTTCGTATAGGCCAGGAGTATTGGACGATAAGAGCGCAGAAAACGAGCGCTGTTTGGATCAGGTTGGATATAAGTAGCCAGAGACGCTTGCGCACGCCAATTAAATTCCCGAGTTGTCCGAGAATGAAGCCCCCAGCGACAAACATAGACAAACTGACCCCAATGTTGGAGAAACTGTACTGGTTGTGCGTTAAGCCCGCGACACCGATTGCGAGGAAAAGCGTATTCCCTGTCTGGTTTGAGGCGAAACACATGTAGTCTGGCCAAGCGGCGGCATCTTGGATGCCTGTTGCAAAAGATAAGAGAAGGAGTTCGGCTTCTAGAAGGATGTCTTCACGGATGTCTTCCATTAGAAATTCGTGGATGCGGGATTTAGGGTTGCGGCGGGGACAGTCGGATGGCGGGAGGGAGGAGACCTCGGTCTCAGTTTGGGGGAGTGAGAATGCCATGTTGATGTATATTTCCTTGGCGTGTTAGCTTTGATGTAGGTTTTGAGGGGAGAGATGGGACGTACTGTAGTTGAGATTTGTATTCGTGGGATGTCGGTATAGGTGTATGTAGGTCGGACACGCTGGGAAGTATGTATAGCGTAACGTAGGCCGGCAATATTGTATGCAAGTTATTTAAATGGCGTATGAGGGCTTATATCTGGGATTGCAATCGAATGGACACTGTATCAAAGTTTTTGGAATATGGCAACAGCCGCACCCAAGGCCTCTTTTGCTTTCCAACTCAACCTCAAATAGCTGCCCCAATCACTATATACTTCATCAATGATTTATCTGAATCAAGTCCCGTCCGGTCGCCGAAACATTCCTCGCTGACGTACGACTCTAGTGGAGCTCAAGAATGCTGGAATTCCGAAACATCGGGAAGAGTGTAGATCGGCCACAGGAAGAAAGTTCTCCCTAAGATTACCCCTAGGCATGTGCTGGTTTCTCGCTATCCTGCTCTACGTAGGGCTTCTGATTTCAAGATTGCTGGATCGTCCCATATGGCGGATGACGCGCACATCGGTGATCGGATTCCTTCTCACGCGTCCTTTGTCCATCCGCTTCCACGTTGGGACAGGGATCTCTTGGATCTATTCATGCCTTTTCTGCTTCAGTAAGGAGCTCTGTGAGTGCCAAGACGAGGTTCTCGCGCTTTTTCTATCTTGGTTTCCATCCAGTGAGGATGGATTTTTGGTTCGGGCTTGCATCATGGCATACTTGAGTCTCATGATTGGTCTTGTGTAGACCTCGTGAACATATAATAAGGCATTGACGTAATTTTGAACCCTGTGAATGTCCTGAGACCGGTTCCCTTGCGATTTAGTTGGAGATAAGGAGAAAATTGCGCGGCCAAGATGAGCTGACGAGGTTTTAGTTGGATCTACACGAGAGGTATGAGTGTCTCGGATATCCCTTCCAACCCACTTATAAATCACTTCGAATGTACGTTAAAGAGATCCGTTGCACAGTATCTTTCAAAAACGTTGCTTGATGTCTGGGTATTCAAGGAAAGGCAATAAGAATAGATGGTTAAATTTGTTGGTACATTCATAGATCAGACGTCATATACACAGCGCGGAAACCCCCAAATATCAAGCTGACTCCACATGCCATGATCTCCCCAAAGGTCAAATATATGCAAATATTTTTACACGAACAGCGAACTATTCGGGGCAAGGTTATCCAAGCCAGATTCCCCTTCAAGCAAAGGGAAGAGTCTGCGGATCCGATCCTCAAGAATAGCTTCCTCGGCCTGCCAGCGGCGCAACTCAGCAGTCTTGGCCTTGGCAGCACTCTCGCCACCATACCAGGCTTTCTTCGCCTTTTCAAGGCTCTCTTGTTCCTCCTTCTTGGCACGCTTCACAAGGGTGGCTATCATGACCTTCCAGTTCTCAAGGCTGACCTTGAGACATTGTGCGCATCGTGTGCGTATTTCTTGATCTTCGGAGTTGCTGCGGTCCAGCATTGTTGTTTCGGCCATCTCGACTGCGTCGCGCGTCCAGGCGAGGCCTTGCTCGCGGGATGACGACGCGTAGATAATTTCGCCAATGTAAGTCATTAGGCCAGCCTCATCACAGGCAGAGCTGGCTGTGCGGAGAGGAGGCGTGTCACCTGAAGGTAAAGGTTCGGGGTATTCCACAGGAACGAGGACGGTTTTTATGGATGTGAAGAAGGAAGAGAAAATGTCGTTGGATGCTTTGAATGAGGGGAGAGGTGGAGGGAGCTGGAAATCCGGGGTGATGGGTAGGCTTCTTCGGGCCTTCAAAACAGAAGTGAAGAGGGAAAGAGCAGTTGGGAGGTTACCCTGCTTGGCGTTGTGCACAGCAAGAGCGGTCGAGACACGAATGAGATTCTCAGATGGCAGCTCCGGGCCATTCTTCAAAACTCCAGTCTTGAGGTCGATGACCTTGCTGACATCGCCTTCCAATCCACCAGCGGCAATGTCCAGGGCCCAAGTGTACATGTCACCGGCAGTGGAGCCCAGTCCCTTGGAATCAAGCCAATCGGCATACGCTAGGGCAGCATCAAGTTTCTGTCGCGTGTCGAAGCCCCTGGTTGTCAAGATCTTCATATAGAAAGTCTCAGGAGGCGGAGATGCCAATTCACAGTCTTCCTCCTGGGGCGCCTGAGCACCCGCGGGAGCAGGCCTGGGACGGGGGTTCGAGGGACCAACAACATACTCCACTGGCGCAGAGATTCTCTGCTTGCGGTCGGTTAACCAACCGTCCAGGTTCTCGGCGGCCTTTCCAAGTCCCATGAGGGCTTGGAAGTAACCACGGCGCCAAGGCTCGCTCTTCATCGAGATATCGAGACCGGTGCGGCCGATACCCTCGACTAGGATCCCGCCTTCATCCTGCTCCACAACTCCCTTGCCTTCACCTTCCATGTCTTCCAGGCGTGTCACCAACTCCTTCAGGAACCCGTGAACCATGGGCCAATCGGTCATCAGCTTGCCGATGTATTCAGGGTGCTGCAAAGCCTGCGCAGTGCGCAGACACCAGCGAGATTTCAGCGACCATTCCGTAGGTGTAGGCCATTGATGCTCGATGTCTTCTTGGTAGATGCCGAGTTGGATGACCTGGTACAGAACGATCATAGAAAAGAAGGTGATTGAGAGTTTGGTGACGCGAGAGAATCGCTTCTTGAAATGGGACTGGCTTTCGGTGGAGACGAGTCGCGCAAAATGCTGGCGTAAATGTCTGGAAAGAGGAGGGAGTGGGCGTGTAGGTGCTAGTGGTGATAGGAAAGGCAGTTGTGGGCGACCCGATGGTTGTGAGAGCAGGAGTAGTCGAGTGCGATTGGTAAATGGACGCAGGTGGATGGTGCTTGGGCCGGCAGCCCGCGGGGGACACACTGGTCGAATGTGCACCGGTATTCGACCGACAGCATTTCGTTTGGGCAGCATGGTTGCGTTGCTTGATGGAGGAGAGGTTCGTCCGCGAAGCCTTGACTTCATCGAGTTTGGAGTGTTTGCATAAGACGAGTCACGTGATATAAAACGGTTGACCGATCCTGTCTATTACGGCCTTTCGTATGATTGCAGTCACTTCGATAAATTTCAATTCTCTCATTTAGTGCCGAGGTTCGACTCAAAGGCTTCAGAAAATAAAACAAGTCTTCAGAAGTACCCATGTCCAAGGTTGGTGACAGTTATATATACAAAGCGCTTACACTGCCTAGACTAGCGACTCCAGAAAGCGAATGAAATCATTACATCAAGCTATCTTGTACGTTAATTAGCGGGTCTGCTTGTGGAGGCTTCGCCCTATTCATCCCCTTGTAAGCCGCCATCGCTTGTATAATAGCCTACTCCATTTGTGTACCCGTTATTGGTGGTTCTCAACCAGCCACAGCTGGAACTTCACCACAGCCTTATATCGATCGGAGATTCGGTTCTAGTGAACTTAGTATGTATCATCTTTTGTGCCATCTTCATCTGTGCCAAATAGTGAAACGAAATGATAATGAAGACGCGTTACCTTCTCTTCCTTCTCCGTTTCGGCGTATGTCTTTCCACCAACCTCAAAAATTGGATCGTAGGCTACAAGTTCTAGGCATTAAAATGAAGAGTCATAGACACAAATTTCGAGATCTACTGACCAAAATCTGCTGGGCCTCTTGGCCGCACAATAATTCCCTTCATGATGAGGTCAGATGCAAGAAATTAGGGAACTTAGGAACAGCTCATTTTACTTACCTTAGTCCTTCCCTGAAAGATAATGGGATCGGCCCCAGGTCCACTGCAGAAGGCCAACGTACACACTGATTCGGCCGTTCTGTCATTGAAGCCATCCAGCATTTTGTTTAATCCTTCATTGCCTAAAGCAGTGAAAAAATATCGGCTACTCTACATCAGCCTGTAACCAGAATGACAAAGACTGGAGGGGCAACTTACATGTAGGGCCCAGGAAGTCCATTGAGCGCGTGGATATCTAGCGCCGTGTCTTCAGTCAAAGCAGAGCCGTTGATCTACTTCGCTTATAAGCCATGCTCTGTCGATACGCGAGTACTTAGAAATGCTGCTCACTGCTGCGCAGGCGCGTCTGGCCTTTTCCTTCGCGATCTCTTCTATACTTCCTTGATTTCGGTGACATCGACTGGTTGGCTGCTTATCTCAAACGCACTGCCAAGGATGGCCTGCACCTCGGCCAATTTGTGTTTGTTTCCTGTGATAAAATTGAGCTTTATCTGCGTCATGATGAGTCGGTCAGTATAGAGTATGACGCAAGCAAGAGAAGACGCAACCAAGAGATATTTGTCTATTGAGTCGACCAGCTGACAGAGATGAGAGAATCTCTGAGCGTGCACTAGTTTATAGTACTAGGCTAGAGTAGGAATAGTGTTCACTCCAACACCAGGCTAAGCCGTTCTATCCTTACAGTATCGATTCAATTAGATGTTGCTTCAGTAATTTTGAATTCTCCTATCTGCTTTCAAGATTCCACATCAAGTCACCGGAACACAATCTTCAGAGACAGTTGGTAAAGTTAATAAATTTAGTACTTTTAAAGCAGGACGATAGCTAGTGTAGTGGTGACAGCGGAGACATGGTATATATTATGCCTGAGGTGCCTTACATGCCTTGGGCTATCTGCATTCTTCTCTCCTACATGGACACACACAGGCGGAGCAACTATTCGGAATATGACTGCACTTTTCGGTTTCCCTATTTCAAGATATAGATCCAAGGATAAAGCGAGATATCCACCTACAGAGCATGTCCATTATGCCTTCCTGAGTCTTTGGGAGTGTATGTATACGTTGCTGGCGCATAGTCTGCATTGCCAGACAGCCATCGAGCCACCCCCATTTCACTAGTTAATTCTAGGGCTTGAATGGCACCAACGATTGACGCCGTGTATGTTGAAATTAGATACTACCTATTACTTATCATTAAGCATGAGTCTACCTTTTACGGCTCAGATGGATGCTCCCGAAGGTACGAAGTGACATCAACTTGACAATTGATATGGCCCAGGTTAACCATTTGTCAGAAGAGGATAGCTGGATACGGAGATGTGCGCAAGAGTGATGAATTACTGGAGGAATAGACTATCTTGGCTACACACACTCTTATGAGAGGCTACTTAAATAGGTTTCAGGTAACTATAAGCTAGTTTACGGTCCAGTTCAACCCTATTCAAGGCTCGGATTGAGGCTTGTTACAGACCGGGTTGGTATTATGTAAGAACTTATTGCGGTCTTTATTGAAGCTCCTTAAGGTATACGTTGGTGCTAGTTATAGCTTAGGCTGATGAACTTTTCGACATGATTATACATGGACTTGATGCTTCTTGAAACCTCAATTGAAGCCCCTTATGGCCCAGATTGACCCTCTTTTAAGTGCGGGTTGGCCACTTTTCACGAGAGATTTGACATCTTTCAGAAGTGATTGAACACAGACTCAAGATTTGCTACGGCCCAAGTTGGCAACGTTTTTCTTCCCAAGTTGACACTTTTTATGGTCCGGATTGGCCCCCTTTGAGAAATAGGTTGACGCTCTTCACGGTCTAGATTCACGGGATTGAAGATGCGGTTTGGCCACTTTTTAAGTATTATTTAAAGTTATTCTAGGCGTAGATCGTGTCTTGGATACTGATCTCTTGATGTCATCTAAGCTAAATATGGCGTGATTCCTTTTTCTCAAGTCAACCCAGACGACATTACTAGGCCTCGTGCTACTTCAAAGGTTGCTAATACTATATATTTAAGAGGAAGCATAGTATAGGAAACAAGATTTTTGATATTGAATCTAATTTCGGGGAATCGGGAATTCATTTGCAATTAAAAGCAAGTAAACGTTTCTATGGGTAAGATAGCCTCAAAAACAAAAGAAAATAGAAACCAGCAAGATCAAACAATCTACTGACGCTCAAGGAAGCCCTGGCTCTCAAGAATGAGAATAATCTCGTGAACAATAGAGCGAACGGTCTGCTTGGAGGCATCGACGACAAGGTCGGCCTTCTCAGGAGCCTCATAGGGGTCATCGACACCAGTGAAGCCCTTGATCTCGCCGCGGCGGGCAGCCTCATAGATGCCGCGCTTGTCGGTCTTCTCGCAGTGCTCGAGGGGAGTGGCGACGTGCACGAGGAAGAAGGAGCCGTTCTGGGAGACGGCGTCGCGGGCGTACTTGCGGGAGGCCTCGTAGGGGGCGATAGGGGCAGCGATGACGGCGGCGCCGGAGCGGGTCAGCTCGGAGGCGACGAAGGCAATGCGCTGGATGTTGGTGTGGCGGTCCTCGCGGGTGAAGCCGAGCTCGGAGGAGAGCTCGTGGCGGACGGTGTCACCGAGGAGGAGGGAGACGGAGCGGCCACCCTGCTGGTTCAGGGTCACCTGGAGAGCGCGGGCGATGGCATCCTTGCCGGAGTTCATGTAACCGGTCAGGAAGATGGTGAAACCCTGGCTGGCGCGAGGGGGGTTAGACTCGCGGAGGATCTTGACAACCTCGGGGTAGGAGAACCACTCGGGGATGTGGGCACCGGAGCGGAGGCGGCGGCGGAGCTCAGTGCCAGAGATGTTCAGGGTCTTGACGCCCTGGGGAACCTGGTCGACGGGGCGGTACTCGTCGGTATCGGGCAGGTAGGTGACCATCTGGAACTCGACGACCTCGATGCCGAGCTCATCCTTGTACTTCTCGACGGCGTGCTGGGCATCGTAGGGGCCGTAGAAGTCCTCGCCCTTGGAGTTGGAACCAGGACCGGCGTGGTCACGGCCGACAATGAAGTGGGTGGCACCATGGTTCTTACGGATAATGGCGTGCCAGATGGCCTCACGGGGACCACCCATACGCATGGCCAGACCCAGAAGACCCAGGACGGCCATGCCGTTGGGGTAACGGGGGAGGAGAGCCTCGTAAGCGCGGACACGGGTGAAGTGGTCAATGTCACCGGGCTTGGTGAGACCGACGACGGGGTGGATCAGGACATTAGCCTGGCGAGAGCGGGCCGCGCGGACGGTCAATTCACGGTGAGCACGGTGCATGGGGTTACGGGTCTGGAAGGCGACAACGCGGGACCAGCCCAGCTTGTCGAAGTGAACGCGCAGTTCAGCGGGAGTGTCTTGGGGGGGTTCATTAGCTTCCAATTCCAATTGTATAGATCGGGGGAGGGTCGCATACAGCGGAGAGCGACATAGTCGTAGTGGTTCAGCTTGTTGACAGCCTCAACCTTTCCACCAATGTAGAAGTCCTGGACGGACTCGTTCAGGAACTTGATAGCCGGGTGCTCGGGGTCACCGCCGAAGACGAGCTTGCCTTCCTTCTCTCTAAATTAGGGGGAAACAATCCACGTCAGCAAAGACCCACAAAAAAAGCTCGAGCCGCCTTCTAGGCGTTCATTGCGTAAAGTAATTCAGAATCAGGAGGCGCGAACGCCACCATTCAGGAGTTGAAAAAAGCGGAGGAAAGTATATGTGCACGCGTCCAAGACAAAGAAGCCCAAAATTATTATTTTTGGGGATATAGGATGCAATTGGGGAAATCAATTGCCAAGGATGGAAGGGATGCGGGGATCGGCAGTATGCGGCGATGGAGTCCGGAGGGGTAGTTTCAAGAAAATCAAATGTAGGCACTCACTTGTCGGCGCGGTAGATGTCGTCAATGGTCAGGATGGCCAGGTTGCGGTCATCACGGAAGTCACGCAGGGTGATGCGCGAACCAGCCTTGAGCTTGTTCTCGGTGATGGTCTTCTGGGAGGCATCGAGGGTAATGGGCATGGAGAAGACGTTGCCATCGGCAAGGCGGTTGTTCTCGACAACACTATGCAGAGTTAGTATGTGTCATACCGATTCCCATTCCAATGGCGTGATCCAAGTACATACCCGTCATAGTCCTTCTGGTTCATGAAACCTGCGAGATCGGCGTTAGCAATTACCCCTCCAATGCGTGTCCGCCCGCCCCGGAAAAAAAAAAAACCGAAAACCTGGACCCTGGACTCCCATTTTTGGAGGCGCAGAGTTCGCAGGAATCGCAAGAATCGAAGGCAGAAGCGTAGAATAGAGTCAATTGCACATACCCTCGAGAGGAGAGAAACCACCGTTCATGATCAGCTCGAGATCGCACAGCTGGCGCTCGGAGAGCACGACGGCGGGGAGGGTCTCGGCCTCGGCGGCGAGCTCAGCCTGGCGGGGAGCATCGCGGGCAAGCAAGTCCTTGAGGACACCACCGTGGGGAGCGTTGGCCATTGTGAATAGTAGATCTGGGTAAGTTCCCCTTGATTAATGTACAGAAGAGATGGAGGAGAAAGAAAGAAAGAAAGAAAGACGAGTGGAGAAGGAAAGGGAATGCTTATCAAGTTTCCTACGGACTTCTACCAACCTTCCCTGTCCACTAACAATCTAGGCCGAGGGGCATACGACGCACACGAGGCAAACGTCTCCCTGCCAGGTAAGAAAGCAGGACAATCACCGTGCCCCGGGGCCCTGAAGTCGTCAGTGGTGGAGTCACTGGGGTCTTGGCCTTCTCGATTCATCCAGCCAGATTACGCCCTGGGTCGTGGCCCGCTCGGGAACCCAGGGGAACCCGATGATTATCCAATTCATCGCCTCAATTCCCGACACGTTTCGGATTCATCTAATACAGGGAATTACAAAGGAGCCATGGTTTCATCTCTGTTCAATGCCATTCTGCATGGTTTGCTCCGGCACTCATTTCAATCTTCCAGAGTACGATGACCCAAGGTCCTTGTGATTTTTCGTCCGTTTTCTCCTTCCCTTTCCCGGCTGAATCCAGTCCGCGCCCCCTCCCCGTACTCGTTTATGGCGGGGATCTTCAGGGCCGCGATAGGTGATTTTCAGGGGGGCGGCATATACCCCCTGCAATACAATGGAGCTATCTTGTAGTTTCGTTCAGTCCATTTCAGAGATCAACGTGTCTTGTATATGCTCGTGCGTTTCGCGCAGCTCTTGATACCGTTACGTGGGTGGCTTCACCGGCACTTCACCACGTGACCCAGCACGCAACCTCCGCTGCAAATGTCGTGATCGACAGTCCCAATTGGGAAAGACGGTCTTGGCGCCTAAATTGTTAAATTTTTAATTTGAAGGCTTTCATTAGGTAAGCGTAAGTAACTGGATTGAGTAGTCATCTCCGACAAGGTGAATTATACCGAGACTCCTGTGGCCAAAATATATCCAGATCAAAATAAAACTATATCCGATATAACTAATCCTATCCCACCAGGGTACTATATACACTATACATCAACTGTGAGATGAGAAATCTCGGCTCAACTGGGCGCTCAGGTCGAAGTCCCGTTCTCCACGCTGATCTTCATCGTCTTGAAGTTCAGTCCGAACTCTCCTAGCAAGTGGATCTCGGGTTGCGTCGTGTTACTATACCCATCTGCACTCGTGAGATACGAGCTGATCTCCGACTCGGAGAATAATGCAGAGTCGATAGAGCCCGTTTTCTGGAGGATGTACAGGACCGCGACCTGCGAGAACTCAATCACCTTGTCCGGTATGCTTGCGGTGGATGTCGTCGCGGCCGCTGTGGTCGTGGAAGTGGTTGCGCTGATATGGGTGACTGTTGCTGGGCTATTCGTTTGGGTCGTCGTGCTTTTGTCTCCGGAGTTCTCGTAGAGAATACCGTCCTTGGTGGCCTCGGCGCGGGCGGCGAGTGCGGGTGCGGTGCCGGTAGGTACGACCGTGAGAGAGGGGATTTCTTCGGCCACGGGGAGATCGAGAGGGAGGAGGACGGAGCGGCGCGTGTTGCTGCTGCTATTGACGTCGCTGAAGGAGACGAGGGCGTTCTCGGTCTTGCAGGTGACGTTGCTCAAGCTAAAGAGGGCCATAAGGGTGACTGGGTCCAGGCTGAGATCAAATATACTCGAGGCAGCGCTGAACAAGGTCGGAAGAGAATCACCCATGGTCGCGTTCGTGGAGATTGAGCCGTTGTCAACCTCGGATGTGATACAGCTGGAATCGCCTGCAGTGGTACACCGTGAACCAGTGTATCCATTCACGCACACACAGGAGCATTCGGAGCCGCTTGATACGGATACTCCGCCATTCTGGCAGGCGTTGGTGGTGGCGCATGAGTTGTTATTGCCGGCGTTTTGCTTGGGAACGGCGATGAGGAAAACGGGCAGGAGAATCGCGAGCACCAGGACGATGAAAAGAATGATGCAGAGGACGATAAACCATTTTCGCGGCATTCCACAGCATTTGCGCTTGACAGGCTGCTTCTCATTGGTGAATTCGTCGTTGGAATTAAGAGGCTCAACGTTGCGAAGGTTCGACCGTCCGAAGAAAATAGGCCACGAGCCACGATTGTCTGGAGTAGCCAATCCAGGCTTGGGGAATGAAGTCAGGATATCGGAAAGAGAACCTGAGCCGCGACGGCGTTGTCCTGCATCTTGTCAGCGTATTGATTCTTTCGTGAAATTTATTTGCAGAAACTCACCACCCATGAACCCCTTATACTCTGGATCCGCCGCCAGGTCGGCGCGGCTGGCAGTTCTTCCACGGTCGAGGTTCGACGCGAGTCTGGTAGCACGCCGAATCAGATCACTCAAGCTTGAAAGACTACCGCGGGCCTCTGCGTCTCGCACAGCGCCCATATCAAGACGCGGAGGTTTGCGTCCATCAGGTCGCTTATCGCTCATGGTGGGAGCAGCCTTGGGCAAGCTAGGCAAAGCCTCGACTTCTCTCTCCGAAGCCGAATTATACATGACGTTGGCAAAACGAGGCTTCTCTGGGTCCACGCAAGATTCCGCCGAAGTCGTAGAAGTAGAGTGCCGCCCCAGAGGACTAGGTTGGTGAAGTGCTTGACCGACAGCAGCTCCAATAGTCAGACCAGCAGCTGCATTCTTCTTCCACTCCTCCTGGGGATTGGACGATGGCAAATCTGGGATTGAGACTTCGGAGCTCGGGTTGGACTTCATGATCGTGCGCATGGTAGGCTTCTGCCTCTTGCCCAGACTGGCGTTTCTCACTAGTGTTTCGTTTTGGCCCTCGCCGATTTCCACTTTTTCTTCATCCTCGTCCGACTCGTAATCTAGATAAGCGCCTAGAATCTCAGACTCTGCTGGACTAGAGCCCCAGCTGGAGGGAATGGCACGGCTTGAAGCGAGAGATCCCAATGTCTGGCGAGGATCAGAGAACTCCCCCTCGGACTCTGGGATGGGAGAGACAGATGATGCGCGGGCTCGTGAGCAACGAGAATTAGGCGCTGCAAGTCCTGCAGTTTTGGTCCGGGGATTCGCGGGGGGTACATGAGGCTCTGGCCAGGGCACCGGGGGCATAATGGGGATAGAGCTTGTGGATGAAGCGGTCGAATGTCTGAACAGATCGTCTGTGGCGATTGATATCCGGGGAGTCAGATCAAAAGTGCTGGTAGGGCTCACACAGGAGTCATCCTTTGCTCCGGGGCGAGGCCAAGGAATTGCTAGCGCCTGCGGTGGTTTAGGATGCGAAAAAGAGCGAGCTGGTCGAGATCGATAGTTCACGTTAGTCTCGGAGCTCTGTCCACTTCTCTCAGAGTAGATAGACGGGGAAGGCAATTGGGAAGGGGCCTCGCTTGGGCGTGGAGGCCTGGCCGGTGGGGGACCGCGCGGGTGCCAGAACCTAGGGTCTTGCTGGGGGTGCGCTTGAGGGTTGAGTGGGCGTGGCTGAAGGCCAGAAGCTGGAAGAGGCCATTGAGTCTGAGGAGGGACGGTCTTGAGCGGCGGAGGTCCGGGGACAGACGACGGCGACGGCGATGCTCGATTTGGGCGTACACCCGCCTCCAGCAGCTCTCTTGCTCTTTTAACGGACCCTTTTCTGCTGGGCTGGGGACCGGATGGGTTGGCCCCCGAGTCCTGGGTGTTTGGAGGCCTGGAACTCATTGATCCTTGGCCGGGTTTATAACTTTTGAACTGGACGGTGGTTGGTATATCGTGTCTGCAAAGCTAGGGCTGTCGGCGGCATCAAGAAGTAATCAATATCCAATGAGATCCAAGAAGGCTGAATCGCTTCTTGGTGTATGAAATGAGGAAGTGATGTATATCAAATACTCGATCTCCGGATCGAGTTGAAAAGAACGAATACAGGGTTAACGAGAGAACGATACGAAGATATCGCGGTCGAGATGCAGGCAAGACCGGTGGAATCTGGACTGAGCCGATTGAAGTTGCGAACGGGATCCCAGCAACAATATCAAAAAGAATGAAATGGCAGTCAATGCCTCTGTTCACAAGTCAATATCAAGTAGCTCGGTCGTTCATTGTCGAACACATACAGCAGTAGAACAATCACGGTAACAGAGCAACGAGAGGCGAACAGGCAGTGTCAAACCAGCGCTGTTTCAAAACAGGAGCCTGCAAGAGCATGTTAACATGGTCCCAGGGCAAACAGTCTGCAGGCTACAGTTTGCAGTTGGCAATTTGCAACACGACCGATACAAGTACCGAGAGAAATCAGAAGTCAAGCAAGGTAGTCACTTACAACCAAGCACCAACAAAGAAAGAAGGGAAGAGCCTCAAGCCCCTGCGAGAAAGAGAGAGTCGCGACAAAGAAAGAAGGAGAAAAGGAGGGCGCAATCAGCCTGACACAGTCCCCGGACTAGATTAAAACCTCACGTTTTTTAACGTCCCGTGCACGGGAAGGCGCGGGTGGAGTGCTCTGTCCAGGTTTAACGGCCGAAGCTACTCTTCTACTATTCAATATGGGATCCCTTCATGACTCCTTCCCATTTTGTTCTTCATTCTCGCCAATCTGCGAGACCTATCATTCCCCAACCCAGCAAGAATCAGCAAGCATCAGGATGCGAATCGACGAGTATCCAGTGTGACAACCAATCGACAGTCCCTAGCTGATGTGCCGGTTCTGACGGGTGCGATTCCAGCCCCCCAGAACCGCCGTTACATCCTATCACAAAGGGAACGGCGGGTTTCACATCGTTCCACCAACAAAGGCACTAAAAGGCCCGTCTGGCTAAGACCCTGGGCGAATGAGAAGTGGAATCAGGGATCGAGCGCACGAATCATTTTAAGAGATCTCGGGGTCGGGCCTTAGAGTGGGGGTCGTCCCAGGAGTTAGTCTCCGACGCTACGTCTCATATTGAGGGGCCCTTCGCTTAAAACAAGTCAAGAGTTTGAGAGGTTTTCCAATAAGGGTAGGCATTCGAATTCTACAAATTCGACACAATAATGGGTGATAAGAGTGCCGCCGTTGCCTCGGCCAGGGTTGTCTGAAGGATCATTGATGGGATTCCTAATGGTGGAAAGGGGCGCGGAGAATATGCTTCGAGTCGGGCAAGAGGCTCGCCTTTCAGACAATGCACTTGTCCGACGAGCGTAGAGCGTCAACGTACAAGCGGTACACAATTACTACCATGATCCAGAGGGAGCTCCCTGGTGCCGTCCATCCGAATCCACCGTTCGTGATTGTGGTCCTGAAGCACATGGTCTATCCACCGCGCGATATTGGCGGGTCACGCTACAGAGGATACGATTCTAATATGCTTGCATACAAAATTGCATTCATCACCCTCAGGGGTCAGGGGGTGGGAGGATGTGACTATAGATGTATGTGATATATATGATGCCCAGGGTGACTGTTGATCTCCCACCTAGCGTCATTGACGATCACTCTTGACAGTGAAGATCCCCAAGATTGGCGCGTACTTGGGTAATCCTTTGTTCCAGAGCACGCATTTCCACAATCGTTCCCGCCAATTCGGGTACTTGACTCTGTATACCGTCTGTAAAGGATTTCTGGGCGTTGCGTAGGGACAGCGGTACCAGGATGCCGTACCAGTAGATGGGATCGTCGGAACGGAATTTCTTGCGAGGCTTTTTGGGCTCCTCCGCTGGCTTGTCCGTTTCGGTGACGGCCCTGGAGTCTTCGGTTGCGGAAGCTGCATCACTTCCATTCTTCGCTGTATCCTCTGGTTGCAATGCCTCAGTGGGTTCGTTTTCGATGGGTGACTTGTCCGCATCGTCTTTGTCGTCCATCTTCTCCTTTCCCTCGCGGTTGAGGATTGGTTCTATTTGAAAGTTGTACTCGAGATCGCTCGTGGCAGGTGTATCCGCTTCATGTTGAGAGTCTTTCGTGGCCTTAGCCTCGGCCTCTTCCACGTCTTGATCGCGTTGGATGGAGCTGTTCGCGAAAGGTCAGCAATTTCACAATCACCACTAAATCTGGAGCTGCATACATCTTCTGGTTCGTCTTCATCCGATCGTCGTAGTAGTCACGGCCATAGCGGCGGCCGGGAGGACAGGTGTAGTTTGCATGGGCAAGAGCAAGAAACCCCTAGTCCGATGATCAGCATCTTGCAAGAGTCCATTGATAGGAGATAGGGTTCATACCGACGAAAGATGCTTCGAAAGTCCCGACTGTAGCTTTTGCTGCCGGTCAAGTAGGTGTAGATACTGCTCAAGCAGCGCATCCAAGGAAGCAAGCAACTCCGACGAAGCTTCCGCAGGCTTCAACTTGGCCTCGGGGGCCTCCGAGCCCGGTCGCGACGCAGGTGGCGTAGGAATTTGAGCCATCAAGTAGAGCCGTATGGATCTAGCTGATTTCTAGCTGATGCAATGCAGAGAAAAGTGCCAATGTTGTGGGGATTCTGCAAGACAGAGAACCGTGGAGCGCAGGAGCTCGGCCCCGGTAACTCCGTCATTTTGGCGTCTCCGAACGCAAAAGAATTTCCCGCCTTGCGCTTCGCTCAAATCCCCAACTTTCTCACTGTTCACCACTTCGAGTTATCTGCTGTCGATAAGCGCCCTGAATCTGTGGCCGACTTCACCCTTGACGTCTTTTGTGCGATTCCGCGTCTCTCGTTTCCCCAGATCGCCCTGTGACTTGAGCGGAAGCCTGAACCGCCACCTCCGTCTACGTCGTACATCTCCGCGGCTACGCGCGACGCCTTCCGAAATACAACGATTTCTGTGTTTTCAGAGAACGCAGTCGTTTGAGCTTTGATCTCTTCATATTCGCCTTGCCATTCACCATGTCTGTTGCATCTTTGCACCGCGATACCGCCTTCCAGGCCCGGTCTTTGGTAAGTGGCCTTCGGAACGCGATATCTGGGTTGATCGACACCAGACCGTCCGTGATTCGTGTTGCAGTCTACTGACTTCACCTTGGTGTAGTTCCGCTCCCTTATGCGTCAATCTTCGCAGTTCTCCAACTACAACTTCCGTGAATATGCCCGTCGCAAGACGAGAGACTCATTCCGTGAGCACCAGAATGAGTCGGAGGAGCGTCGGATACAGGAGTTGATCCAGACTGGACTTCAGGATCTGCGTCTGTTGAAGGTTAGTCACTGTATTATTCGAGGCGGGGTTGAGACGGATTCCTTGGATGGGGGTAGAATCGCACCGGCCACCCCGGTTTGCATTACCCCCTGAGCAGCCAAAGAACCCATCTTCAATCGCGCCTTGGATGGCTATGAAACCCGCTTGGCCTTGGGTGCATAAGAAAAATCAAGCTAACACTAATTGCAGAGGCAAACGGTTATCAGCCAGTTCTACCAACTCGACAAAATGGTGGTGGAGGGTCAAAAGAGCGTAAGCATTTCCGGTATTTGCAAAGCCTCCGAACAGCTCAATTAACAACATCCTAGGGAAAGGAGAAAGGCGACCATGGTAACATCGTTCGCCAGAAGGACACCGGGTACGCATAGGCTCTGATCTTATCGCATCACATATCCCAGCGTCCAGTCGCTGACCTGTCTTAGTTGGGACTAAATGGCTAAAAAGCCACAAACGGAAAGAATTGCAATTACTTCATCGCGTTGAATGAATACTCGACGAGCCAGTGGTGACCTGCACGATGGGCCTGGATTCTTTTCTTCTGTAATATAGTGCGAGCGCAGCCACGGGGCAATTCTATTTCTCTCCGAGTATCACAATAGACACATTTTCTCCGCTCTAATATGAATTGCAAGGAATAGTAGTATCTATTTGTATTGTTGACTGAGAGACTCATTTTGCGACGGTTTGTAAGTCACGTGATGCTCCCTACGATCCTGCGCCATCGCAACGCGACGGAAGCAACGCTACGCTCCGCCCATCCGCTCCAGCTCCGCCAATCCACTCCACCCAGCTTTCACACCCATCCCTCCGCCTCCGGTTACTTTGAGCGCTTAATCTCGCGCTCCTTTGGGGTAAAAGGACCGCAGGGCCGCTCATCATGCCATCGACTGTACGTCTCTCTCACCTTGCGTCCGCAATCACGCGCCCTGTCCTGGACTAGACCAGCTACCACCGGTCCGCGGGCACCGAAAAAAAGAATGACCGTCAATTGGGGAGTCTCATCACTAACAACCTTTACAGTTCAGGTCCTCGCGCTCAGGGCGACACCTCGACGGCCCTAACCGCACCCGAACCGGCCAAATTGACCATGATGTCTTCGAAGGATTGCCCGTCCGCCGCTGGTCAAAACAAACACACACCTACTCCCAAGCACCCAAGGCCGTCGACGACTCAGACTTCGGTGTCCAAGGCCCCGGGGCCCCAGTCCTCCCGGAGCTGCCCATGCCGCGCGACAGCGACCTCTTGCCTGCGGTCAGCAAAGCATTGTTGCGCGCTGCGCGTGCAGGATGTATTTATATTCGCCAGAACACTACAGCCGCCGAAAAGGAGGAGAACGACCAGAATAAAACCGATGATCAAACCACGGGCGCTGTTCAAATGGACCGCAGCTTCACCAGTCGCAAGTGGCTGACTCTTCCCAAGCATATGGAGCCGCCGGAGGCGGAGTTCCTTGCTAAGAGACGTCCTGGATTGTTGTCGCTTTATGGCGGTGCTTCGGTCGATGGAAGCTCGGGATCACTGCCTATGAGAAGAACTAAGTTTAAGAAGGTTGACCCGGAGACTGGCAATATCTCTATCTACGAGGCATGGGTGCCTGAAGGGCATCGCATTGAGGGGGAGGTGACTGGAGATGTTCAGACTCTTGCTGAGCAGAGCTCGGTTCCTGTGAAGCCTGAGACACCTGCTCCTGGGACCATCGTAGAGGGCGTTGGGATTGTCAACTCGGAGGGTGTCGTGGTTGCAGAGGCCGGTTCAGCTGCTGTGATGGAACCTCCGAAGCGACGACCGCCTCCCCCGAAGCGAAAGAGCAAGGGTATTGGGAAGGGTCGCAAGAAGAAGGTTATGTTTGCCCCAGGAGAAGGTGCCGATGCGTCTACAGTGCACGGCGTTGCCCCTGGCGCTGAGGGGGGTACTCCTGCTTCCGGAGAAGGTCAGGACTCGCGGATGACGGTCGACCAGTCCGGTCAAGACGACGACGATGAGGATGGCGAGGATGGTGAGGAGAGCGACGAGGGAGACGAGTCCATGATGGACGCGAAGACTCCAGAGACTCCTGGTGGTCAATCTGGGGCCGAATTCACACCTCAACCTTCCGCCGATACCCTGGCGGAATCCAAAGACGTCGATATGGCAGACGTGGCTCCTGAAGCGCAGGTTGCTGGATCGGGTCAGGAACCGCCTTCGCAGCTACCGGCAGCTGCAACAGAAACCCCTCAGACCGATGCCGATGCCCCCGCCTCCCCTTCTGCAACACCAGGTCTGCCTACGGAGACGATTGAAGAGATCACTGCTGAACAGCCGGTCCCAACTACTACGGAGTCTGTGGGCGATGAAGCGCCCAAAGAAGAGTCTGAAGCTCCTGAGCCGTCCTCACTCCCTACTACGAACAGCGCGGCGGAGCCTTCAGCAAATGAGAATCCTGCTCAAGAAGTGTCTCAACCGTCAACCAGTGAAGTCAAAGCCGAGGCCCAATTCGAGGGTGTTGATGAGACTTCCTTGGCTCCTCCATCTGCCGACCTCGAGAAGCCTGTCGATGAGCCATCAGAGCCCGCAGAGGAGGAAGAGCCTGTGCAGCCGACAGAAGCATCTGAAGAAACAACAGAATCTAAGCCCGCTGTCGACGAGCTGGCCCAGTCCGAGGCAGAAGCGCAAGAATCCACTGATGCCTCTGCTCCAGAGGCCGCAAAAGGCCAGGAAGCAAGTCCCGAAGCGGACGTTGGCATCTCTGAAGCTCAAGAAGATGTGGAAATGGGTGATGCACCACGACCCGAGCCCGTCACAGCTAAGGATGACGAGTCACCATCCGAATCTCAACCCACTGAGATTGAGCCCGTTGAATCTGCCCCCGAACCAGTTCCCAGCACCGAAGACGCAGCCCCTGCCGAGACCGAGCCAGAGGCATCAGCGCCCCCAGCCGAGCAGGAAGCATCTCCTATCCCTGAGTCCACACAAGCAGAGTCCGCGCCAGAAGAGAACAAGGATGAGCCCGAGGCTCCTCCCGCGGAATCCGCATAATCAAAGTCATCAGAATTCTTCTGCAGCTCTTTTTTGTACAATGAATGGGACATATCCCCACCATTCTTATTTTCTTACACGATGTATGTACGCGTGATCATTGGTTGGCCGGAGTAAAGGAGTCGATAATGGTTGTCTTTCTTGTAAACTCTCTTGAAGTGAAATGGATCTGAGTCGAAACATTACATGCAATATATTACCTCTTTAGGCTGTAGCACACTTAGGTTATCAAGCTTCAAATTGCTTATCTCTAAACCCGATTATTAACTCCAAATGTACTGATATGGAGTCTACAGCGAACTGGCCCACGAACATGGCCTTGAGAAATCACCCTTAGCCTACCTAGCGAATCTTCAGCATTACAACATCCCCAATTCCACATAGAGCCGATAAGATCTTCACATCAAGATTTATCACCACAATTCTGGATATGGCACTTGCTCAAGTATAAAAGACAACTTAGTTCGGTTATAGTTCGATAATACTGGCAATTGTCTTGACCCTAAATCACAGCCATATATCGTAATCTACGCAGTCGTATGGATGTGATCCCCGTAGGATGATATTAGACAAAAACTCCCATACAAGCAGCCCTAGCGTTGTGCTCAAGAAAGGAACCACCATTGATGCCCAGCTCGATGCTGCCTAAAATGCATGCGGTCGGTAATAGCGTCGACTCTATGCCTTGGTGAAGGGTGATTCGGTTGCATGTCATGTCACTTGCCTACTGTTAGCTAGATCAGTAGGGAAAAGGCAAAACCTCAGCTATTTGGTGACCTATGCCAAAACAGGAAGTATCATATAGAAGCACAAAGGCTTTTCAGACGACATCCAAGATGAGCTCTTCATGGCTGAACAGCAGAGGCAGGAGACGAAGTAAAGGTGATACTATTCTTGGGGGTGGGGCACCGTACCCACCTGTCAACAAGATGCTCAGCGGGGCTGAGAGCTGTGGGTCCTTGGGATACTCCCGGATTCTCGAGATCATTCGTGACTGGGTCGAGAACGGGAAGAGGACGATACCGATCCCGGAAGTGTAGAGCAATTTTGGCTTTGGGAGCGGCTCCTTCTGAGCATATCATGGTAGGAATCAGTCCGAGGCAACATCTCGGTGGCATGGTTCATTCTTGTTCTCAACCACTTAGACCTTCAATGTCTAGGATACTTGCTTCTAAACCTTGCCCCTCTCTCGATACTTGCGTTGTCAGAATGGCGCCATTTGCATATGTGACCCAGATCTTCTATTTCCGCAAGGGACTAATCGCAAAGAAATCTTTGAGCATCAACTTTCCTTTATATAAAGTTGTTACTATGCGGGGCATCCGGAAACACGAACTCCAAGCAGCCTCGATTTGCACCCTGGCCCCCAGCACAGTAACTTTCCCACTGTATTCGCCAAGAGACACTCACAGCCATGAAAATATTCATGGCGTTCTGTCTAACTGTGTGCTGTGTCGCTGGCTCTGTGCTTGAACGGGCCAGCAAGGGAGGTACTGATTCGCTCTCCACCCGAAAAGAACGGGACAAACTCTAGAATAGCGTAGGTAGTTTCCTCCCCCTACAGCTAGTATGGGTGCGACTACTGAGGCTACTAAGTTGAACTACGCACACTCTAATAGTAAGATATGGCACCGTGGTCATCTTTCTACATCCGTTCCATTCTATTCATTGGCCTATGTGGCATCTACAGATTGCTCGATCTGCTCCAGTGCATGCTCCGATATACATTGTTGCGACGATGGCTACCCCCAATGTGGTGTTTTAGGCGGGCAGTGCACCTGTTTAGATTCATAGAAGAAATCATGCTTGGTGGGCTAAACGATTTAGCCATGATAGGAAACATCATTCTTGGTCTGTACTTCCGAAATTATTTCGTTGAGATGCTTTATTTTGAAACTATCTTAAAGACAGTAGTCGGCTTTCTATGGAGTATGCTGTGTATATTTTAAGGTCCATCCTAGAATACTGAATTGGGATTCTTGTGTTAAGATACAACGGATGATCTACGGAAGGCACCCAGAACTTGAATTGCTCGGAAACAATGATGTGCCAAACTATAATGTGTCCTGAAAGGTGGGTTGGAAGCGTTTCCTAGAACAATCTTATTCTACGGTTGGATAATGGCACCGCTGTTATTGAGGCTTTCACCGTCTTGGATCCGGTGGGGGTTAGCTACTTGCCCTACCAGCTTTAAAGGTTGTTATATACATGTACGCTTTACCGAGGATCTATCGGCTGAAACATGTTGAATTTGATGTTTATACCCCGGCTACACAAAGACCAGACACAAAAAGCACCAGCACCTTACCAGCCGAGCCAACCCGAGCAAGTATCATTCGTGACCATGGCGCACATAATTCAATAGGAAAATAGACAAAAGTAGCAAGATGTTTGGGATGAATTGAACAGTGAAACAAAACATCAAGCCGAAAGACAAGTTCAAGGGAAAAGGGCATCGAGTGAGAACGCCACCAGGGGTGCCAAGTAGAGAGGAATAAAACAGGTAGTGCGGGCATGTTCGGACACCGGACAGGGGAATTGAATAAACAAAGGAGTAAAACATTGGGGTTGTCAAAACAGTGCTCGGATTCGAGCCAAAGGGGAAATTGGTCAACAATTGGATTGGGGTTATTAGAAGGAAGAAACAATGATAATTGCTGACTTGGGTCGGTTCGAGGTTGTTGCATAACCTGACAGAATAAGACAGCAGTTTCTCAAGTAATCGAGTCGTTTGGCTTGAAGTTAAATTTCGATAGAAGAAAAGAAGAACAGCATGACCAATGGAAAATGATGTTCTGCCACTGGCTAGCTGATGTGTTGTGTTGTGCTGGATTGTCGAGAGATCGAGGTCCAACTGCGAGTGCAAGGCTTGCTGTTGAACAAAGCATCCTACAACTCATTCCGATAGACCGGACCGAGGATTTGTGTTTTTATTTCTTCATTCCCTTAACGCCGCGCATCATGTTCTTCGCTGCGTTTCGCACACTCGCACCCAAACCCTTGCCTTTGGCAGTCTTCACCTTAGCAGGACTTGACGCTGCCACGGTGCCCTTATCTTTGGTTGTCATCCGAGCCTTGATAGGGCTCTTCGTCGGTGCTTTACGGGGACCAGGCTTGGGGCCAGGCTTCCGACCAAGCTTTCCGGGTGACTTGGCAGGAGATTTTGCGGGCGACTTCTTAGCCTGTGACCTGGAGCCCTTGGCGGCGGCAGCAAGAATCTGCTTTTTGGTCTCAGCAGATGGCCGCTTGAGGGGCGAATTCTTGGCAGGGGAGGCTGGTGCAATCTTCGCAGTGTCCGCCTTTCGTCGGGGTCCCCGAACAGCAGCCTTGACTCTGGCAGCTGGTTTCACCTTGGGCAGTTTGACGCCCTGCTTGGAGACAGTCTTGCCTCGGGCTGTGGTGGTTGCCTTCTTCGCAACCGCCTTTCCGCGTACAGTGGTAGCCTTGGCCATGACTTTCTTGACGCTAGCCTTGATTGACTTGGACGTGATCATCTTACGCTTCTTTCCTCCACGAGCGTTAGTGCTTTCATCTTCATCTGCAAGCTTTCGCTTTGTGCTGATCATCTTCTTGTTCTTTATCACAACCTTCTTTTCCTCCACAATCTTGGGACGTTGATCCTTATCCTTTGGACGAGGGCCAAGGATTCCTCGGCAGTTCTCTGCTCCACAACGACACTGTTGGACGTTCTTGCTAGAATACGGGCTAATTGCAATGTCAGTATATCCAAAGGCATAGGGTGTGTAAGAAGGACCAACTTGAAGTTGTAGTCGTAGCTCAGCTCTTGTCCAGTCATGATGCCGTTCTCTCCGGCAAAAAGGGCCATGCGCGGCTTCCCGGCAACAGTCCACTTCTCCATACGGCAATTAGGTTCACACGAATGGTTGACAAAGCGAGCAATGGATCCTCGAGTGGCATCAATGATCATGTTTTGATCAAAGTACATCAGATAGTAGCACTGTCCCAGAGTCAATAATCATCCGAAGTAATGCGTCCAGGGCTACTCACTTCGTTATTCTTGTACACCGATCTCATTCTCCTCTCACACTCAATCTGTGTGATAATCTCACCAGTATACTCAACAATAATCTGGTTGGGCTCGAATGTGCGGTTGCTGCGGACACCGTATCCACGATCCACAGTCTTGATCACCTCAACTCCAACATTGTACTTGCCGCCAGCCTTGGTTCGCTGTTTGAGCTCAGAAAAGTTGCGGTTACCGCACTCCGGGCCCAGTCGGCAGTTACCACTGTCGCATTCGTAGAACATATAGCGATTCTGGCAGTCTTCATCGCAGCCAGTCTCTTCCTCGCACATGCAGGTAGAAAGCTCCAGCTTCTTGTTGGCTCTCCATTCACTGGAGGCATCGCCAATGAATACGTCTGACTTTTATTAGTGCCATCCTTTTTCTTTTTTTTTCCCAAAAGATTATATCAACTCACTCTTGTTAGTTTTGCGCCACTCGTTCGGCTTGGGTTGACCAGGCGGAAGAGGTGAGAAGATATCGAATGGAACCTGATAATTCCGGCCGCTTTGAATCATACGTGCCCCGGCAAACATTGGCATAGGCATAAGTTTCCGCTGTTGAGGAATACCGCTCGCTTTAGAGGAGGTCTTGCTTCGACGTTGTTTCGGGGGTGAATCGGTCGGTTCTTGGCCAGTATACAGTCCATGTGACAGCCAGCGTTTGGGTTTATACTGCTTTACAGCCGGGGCTGTTGGTTCTTCTGAACGGCTAGCTTCCTGCGAACGGCTAGCTTCCTGAGCCTGCAGCTTGGACAAATCGCTTTCAGAGACTCGACGCTTCTTTGATGCAGGCTCAGCGGGCGCAGGGCCGGCATCCTCCTTTTCAGGCGCGACATGTCGAGAACGAAGGCTGGCGCGTCGACCTAGTTCCTTGCCTTTTTCACCCAGATTCCTCGACCGCTTTCCCAAAACACTGTTTGCTCGGTCGAAAAGATCAGATGCTTTATCCACAATACTGAGACGAGTTGATCGTCGTACTGAGCCGCGAGAACTACTCTTAGACGTCTTAGCCTTCGGGGTTCCTTCATCCTCGGCCAGTGCCTTCTCCACGCGCTTTCGCAGGTTCCGTTGCTGAAGCGAGGTAGCCATATCCTCCAAAGGGGTTTCCTGTGATGATTTCGAAACGGGAGTGTCCGGGGCCATTGAGTGGTTGTCCGTCATGGTATCTTCCGCGGTGCCCTTGAACAGAGAAGATTCTATCACAGCAAGGCTATGCCGCAGCGAAGAGCGCGTGCGCTTCGCCTTGGCAAGGCTATCCACATAGGCCTGGCTGGAGGAAGTCGGCGTCTCATCTTCCTCGGGTGCGGTATCCAGGGTGTCAGCGGCCAACGATACGCGTGCTACTCGTGTTGAACGGCGCCGCGTGACGGGTTTTTCTTCTGCTAACGCGTTCTCATTGTTGCTCGATGTTTCAGAGCGACTGGCCTCGGGCGTGAGGAGCTGTTCGGGGATGTCGAGGCTCATGTCTTCGGGTGCCTCGTGTGCAGAGACGAGCCCGGGAGTCGCGGACGCGGAAAGGCGGGAGGCACGGCGCGCCATTTAAGGTATAGGAGGAAGGACGACCCGCCTTTGAGAGAAGAGACTTGGCAGGGGGCACAGGTGCAGAGTCGGGGAATATCAAGGGTATCAGGTATCAGGGGTGTGGAAGGAGGAGGATCAGCAGCCGCGCGACTCTTATCAATTTAGGGCGATGGGGATGTCTGACGCGTGCAACATCAACACTTTCCCAGCCCAGAGGCAGAAATTCGCGGTGAGTAAAACTCGCTGCGGGGAAATAATTCAATCAAGGGAGAAAGGGGTTTAGTGACTTGACAATCGTTGATGGAATGCTTTGCTTCATAACTTGCTCGGCCCCGCGGAAGCAGTCCGGATTCTACGCGTTTCGGTGTATCGGGATTAAATTCTATTTTGACCAGAATTATACAGGGTATTAAACTATCCGGTAATAATCTCTATGCAGAGTAATGTGCAAATCCCCGGGTGAATGATCCAGCAAAAGGAAAAAAAAAAAAAAAGGGGAAGAAGAGCATGAATAGGAAGTACGATGGCCGGTGCGCCTGGGACACATTATAAGAATGGGATGGAAGAAGGGTAACAGAGAAAGAAAATGGCAGAGAATGTTGAGAGCGGGAGAAGAATCCCGGTCAAGCGTCAAGAGTAGGAAATATCACCGGATTAACCGTAGGAGGCTATGCGTAGAGCAATTAGAAAATCATAAGACGGGCAATGATCCCGAAAGAAAAGGTCAGGTTTGTGACCAGAAATGAAACGTCGTATCTTCGTCTGAATGGGTCGTAGCAGGAAATTGAGATAAACAAAAAAATCAAATCTTCTTTGGGTGGTTGGGTTTAGTCCTGTTGATGGGAACCAACGTGTTGCATCTCAATCCCGGCTTGCGATTCCTCATCAGGGACAAGATATTTGCGCTTTTGCATGGCAAAGCGCTGGTCGCCCTCTTCGTAGGGTTTCTTGAACTGCAGGTAGGTAGGAGGTCGAGGACGTCCCAGAACGGTGATCCAGTTCTTGAGGACGTTACCCTGGGTAAAGGGCCGATGGCGATCCGCCTTGTTGAACTTGTGCGAATTGAGGTATTCTCGGGTGGTCTCCCCTCGGCCCATCAAGAACATATGGTAAGTCATAAGCGATGTCGGGTATGGCACAGCGACAATACCGTAGATTACCATGGCCCAAGGGACGCGCCACTTCGAGATAGCAGCTCCAAAAGAGATATTCTCACGCGACATGTACACCAGAATATGCGCCAGACTAGCGCCAATCAAGAACAGTGCCAAAACAGTGCATGAACTCACAAAGGCAAAGAAATAGCGGTAATTGCGACGCCCGACACAATTGTTGAGCCAAACGCAGTGGTGATCGAGTGTTTCGACACAGTTGTCACACACTCGACAGTGGTAGCAGCGCGGAGGTCGCCAAATACTACAAGTTTTGCAGTACTTCACCGGCACATCCATAGCGGCCACTTCGGAAGTAGCCAGCTTGACCATGACCCAGTCATTTGTGGGAGGGCCAAGTGACAATGGATCTTCTCTGGGATGTGTAGGGGGCAAAGAATGCGCATTTCGGGGCATAATGCCAGGGTCGACAACAGATGCATGCACGAACGAGGAGAAGCAGAGGTAGAAAACATATGCGAAACAAATGGGGATGGCAGGGGAGATATTGTGCCATAACCATGGACCCGAGAATGCGAAGAACAGCGCCGAAGGAACAACAACCAGAAACCCTGTAGCAATGTTCACGGGCTTATCCCTCGAGTTTTGGAACCGTCCACCACCACAGAATAGAGTGTTACCAACAAAGTATTCCCAGTTCTTGCCCAATCTACCTTTCGGTAATTGGGGGTTCTTGACATCCATGGGGCCGGGAGACGTATTAGCCGAGGACAGCCGATCATGTCCGCGATGATCATGACTGTTTTGTGCTGTGGTACCGTTCCGCAATGACAAAAATGAGAGCGGCGACTTGGGCGGCGCGTGGGTATCTTGTCCCGAATGACCATAGTTCGCGCCGAGGTTCAAATGGGTAGGACGCGGCTTGTCCTGTTGGTCTCGGTCTCGGAGAAGCTTGACACTCTCGCCCAGGCTTCGAATCGTTGTATTTCCCGTGGGGCTTGCATTGGACGTGTTGCGATCAGTGATGATGGGGTCTGTAAATTCCGTGCCTCGCGAGGGAGGGGGAACTTCAGCCTCTGCAGGGACCGACCCCGCCTGGAAAGTACTGTTGGAGATGACACTCCTCCGGTTCTGACTATTCTGGTCCGCCCACTCATCTGTGGACGAGATAGTTCCTTTCGTCATGGGGCGCGTACCGCGATGCGCCTGCAGTCGTTGCGAGCTCATCGGCCGGAAGAATCCCTGAGCAGTCAAGGATGGAATATGGCTCCTGCTCAGTCGACTATTTGAGCTTCCTGGTCTGCCCTGGCTGGATGCAGCCATTGAGTTTCTTGTTGGAGGCGGGCCCCGTCGCGAGGCAGTGGGACGCTGCTGGACCGAAGACGGTGGTGACGCGAAAGATTGTGTTCGCTCGCCATCGTCTGAAGCCATATCCGTTACTCGGGAAGATATTCCTCCCACTGAGGGAGGTCGAGGAATACCCAGGACATGTTGCTGTGTTTGATTTTGGTTCTGGGACGGCGTGGTTTCGCTAGTGTCCGGGCGGTCTGCGGAATTCGCCATGATTCTAGAAGGAATGATAATTGAGTTTGCTAGAATGTAGCACACGCTATCATATTTTTCTTCAGGTGTGACGAGGGAAGAACTAGGGCAAGCGATGCGCAGGAGCTCCGTAGGCTGCGGGAATTGACAACGGGCGATACAGAGAGGTAAAGAGCGACGGTTACGGAGGTGATGTAAGGAGAGATGGGATCAAATCATCCAGTGCGCTATCGAATCATCAGCATCGAATGTAGGGGGTTGTGCAAAACCGTCCACCATGCGTATTAGAAATCCGGGGGGAGCAGATCCTAGATGGAGCCCCTGATAGGAAATATTGAAGGAGGTTCACGGAGCACGCACCTTTTGGAGATATAATCACCAAATCGAGACACGGATGTAAACCCAATTACATCACCGTCCTTCGGACAGCAGTAGAAGTCAGGAGTCAACACGGTCGAGCTGGCATTGAACCACCGGATGAACCAGTCGCGCATCAAATGAGATCACCCGAAGCGGCCTGAGTCAGCGGATCACATGACCGGCAACATCATTCGATGCTCACGATTCTCCCACACCACCTCGTTCTCGACCTTCCACCCCATTTCCACGCACTTCCGCTGCCACCATGTCTTCGATTGCTGCTATGGCTTCCCGCCGGGCTCTGGCTCGCCAGCCCATCTTCCGCGCTCCTCCGCGCCGCTTCATGTCCTCCAAGGTCGAGGAGGCCGGTCTCGACCAGGCCCCCAAGAAGGACCCCGAGCTCTACGTACGGATTCGCGTCTGCCATTGACCGGTCTCAGAGCTCCTAGGCTAATGTTCGCGACTACAGGTTCTGCTCGGTGTTATGTCCGGTGCCCTCGGAATCGCTGGCTGGTGAATACCCCCCTCCCGGCATATAACCGATTTCAAGCTTGTCATGACGTGCTCGCCACTCCTCGCCTGGAAACCTTTGACAGATCGAGGAAGCTATGCGCAATCCACACAAGTGAATCGCTTTTCAAACAGCAATTGGCTAACTTGCTGGTTTCCGATCATTAGGTACTTCGGCACCAAGCCCACCTCCGTGAGCTCCGAGTCCAACGTTCGCATCGGCGAGTCCGCCATGCCCTGGCACGCCACTTCTGAGGATGGCAAGATGTACAAGTACCAGTACCACCCTCACGGCGACAAGAACCAGCCCCTCCGCGCTGCCCCTAGCGCCATGAACACCGTCATTGTCCCCAATGTCACCTTGCCCGAGGTATGCATCCGCAGTCCCCTGTGGCGGTTATACAACCCCGCGCCGCTTGCCACGCTGCTCTATTTGCTTTGTTCTCCAATAAGACCGGATTGAATAAGGCGTTGTGGCAAGATTATCCGCTATTACAGATTCGCTAACCATTCGATGTAGGACCTCCACGAGAAGTTCAACAAGTATGGCAAGGAGGAGTGGGACTACTAAACGGTCCAGGAGGAGCATTTTAAGCTACGATGCGAGCTATCTGTCACTTCAAATGTTGTGCGGTCGGCTGCTGTATACTAGAAATGTGGTAAAGGAGATTACTAGTAGTGCCTGGACTTTGCGATTACCAGAGATTTGTGCATATTGTTCAGATAAAGAGTCAATTGGGAATCAGCCTCTTTTCTTATGTTTCTATTGGTCTCCTTTGTCTGGTAGATCTTATGGTACCGTGGTGTCGGGTGATATCGGGGATGGAAATTGCTCTCGGTACTAATGTCCGCTAGTATAAACATGCCACTACATGTGTCTGTATATTGCCCAGGTGGGCTTACAAACCCGAGTATTGGTTAGACGGAAACGCTCGTTCATATTCGATGACGAGACTAACAAATCAACTAATCACGGCGAAGGAAATGACTATAAATTTCATGATACATGGTGTGAAGTTTTCTTGTCCCCTTCCTCTACCTCCAACTCAATTACTCAACAGCAGTAGCTTCATTGCCTTCACTCGCGGGCTTGGCCTGGGGGACCTTGGACTCCTCGGCGGAGCGGGTGTTATCCTCTGCAACGGAGGCAGGGCGCTCTGGCGCGATTGAGTCTTCGGGGGGAGCTACCAGTCTCGGGATTCTGGCCCTCGACATCCGGGTGAGGAGGAGCCTGGGCCTGGGCCGGAGGCTCAGGGAACACGGGCTTTCCATCGACGATAGGGACCTCTTGGGCATTCTCGTGGCTGGCCAGGGATTCGTAGCGAGTCTCGAACTTGACCTTACCATCTGCGCGGAGCGAGGCGACAAGATCCTCAGGCAGGATATTACCGTGCTGGTCACGGTACTCGACGCGAGCCATGGAGCCGGACATCTTGGGCTCAGTCACGGCCGCCGGTTCCGACTGCTCCTGGGCGGGCTCGTTAGGCTGCTGTTGCTTGACGGGAGGAGCTGCGGCGGGCTGGGTGGTTGGTACGGCGACGGGGGAGTCGATGGAGGTGACATATTGGCTCAACTGTTACAGATCGTGTCAGCCTTGGGGATCTTGATTCTCTCAATATCCTCGGCGTGGAGGCTTCCACTCTGGAACACTTACGTCTGCGTGGAATGTATTGCAATCGAAATCCCACGAGCTAAGAAGCTTCACCTTCTCGCAAGCACCCTGAGTCCAGGGGTTGCCGTAGACGAGCGGAGAGTAAAGAGTGAATACTGCAATGCTGAGCAGCAGGAACACCGTCATAAGAAGCTTGCCAATCGCCGGCTTCGAGGCGAGACCAAGGCACTTGATACGGTTGGTGACAAAGTCAACTTGTTGACAGAACACCAAAATAGCGAAGTAGAGGGCAGGGAGGTAGTGGTGCATGAAGAGCTGACGAGCCATGAGGAAGAAGGGGAAGTAGTGGAAAGCCCATCCAAGGACACTGGTGCCGACTTCGTAGTCGAAACGTTTGAAAGAGACATGGTTGTAGTCATTGCAGCTTCGCTGCCAGCGAATGAGGGCAATGCCCTTGAAGACAACGTAGATAGCAATGGCCAGGGTAGAAGACCACCAGATGAGCGGGTTACCCAGGAGGTAGACCTGACGGTGGTCGCCGCCCCAGAAGTTGATACCACGGAGAAGAGTAGGCCAGGAAGGAGGGCGAGAATCCCAAGCGTGAGACTCAACGAGACCGGCATTGGTGGTCCACATCACCTTTTGCAACTCCCAGAACTTACCCAGGAAGCCCGGGTTACGGTAGTTGACCTTTTCGGCATCTGCGGGCATTGCCGGGTGGTTGTTGTCCTCAACGTACCAGATGCTGTTAGGAAGAGTACCTCCCTTAGCACATGTGACTTCCTGCTGCTCCCAGCCCCATTCTGGAAGCTTGACCTTGTGAGAGAACAGAACACAGCCAGTCATGACATGAACCAGCTTGAACTTGGTTTGGATAGTTCGCAGGTGCTTCTTAGCCTCCGCGCCGTCGGACATAGACTTGACAATCTCAACCTTGAATAGATCGTTGGCGTCACCGGGGAAACCCTCGTACCCGTAGGCAGAGATCTCAAACTGCCAGTCAGCTTCGGTCACCGGGGGGCGCTCATCGTGAGAATGAATGCGACGGTGGGTAATCTGGTGGTACAGGCGGATGACAGATCCATCTTCGATGTTGCTGGTAGTCAGATTATCCCAAGCGTATGGGCCATCGACCTCTCCGTAAGGACCTAGCGGCTGAGTCTGGTTCTCCATGATGAAAACGTTGTTATCATCCTTGTGGGGGTAGAGAGTGACCTGCTGCTGCTTGCTGCCAGTGGGATACATGTGGTTGTGAGAGTGCAGGTAGCCACCCTGGGTGTTATGGTGACGAAGGCTAACTCGGGAACCGAATGCAACATCAGCGGCAACATCCTGCATTCCCTTTGAGTTCAATGTGGCCTGGAATTCAGAAGACATGAAGCCATCACCCTCGCCGGGGTTGACCAAGCACATGAAGTGAACAGCGAACATGGCCATATAGAATCCAACAGGAATGACGATCAAGCAGAAAACACGAGAAGTAAAGTGCTTGAACCAAATACGCTATAACATTAATAGTTAGCAGCAGATCCCAAACATTCAAGTCGTGAGTGGTAACATACCGGTGTAACAGTCTTCGAGTCACCAAGCAACACCCACAATTGGAGGACGGTGAGGGATCCAACCCAAGCCATGGTGAAAAGGCCAACCCACTTAACACTGAGAGTAGCACCCAGCGACAGACCGCTGGCAACCAACCAGAACCACCAAGGTCCCTTGAAGGCATGGGACGGGCCCAACTCTTGCTGGTTCGAGAAACAGTTAAACGACAGTGCCGTAAGAGCAGTGAAGAAGATCAATGGAGAGTCCAAGAGAATCAGGCGCGATTGAGTGGTCAGCGCATTATCGAAGATAACAACACCAGCACCCATCACAGCGGTCGAAGTACGGCAGCCAGTAGCCTTGAGAGTCAGGAACATCATGGACACGGTCAGGACACCCATAATGGCCGGCAGCATGCGCATGGCCACATACGGCACACCGGGTTCAATATAGTCCTTGCCAATATCCTTGAAGTCGAATTCGCCATCGAAGCCGGCCAGCCAGCCAGCCAGCGTGATGAGCAATTTGGCAAGCGGGGGGTGCACATCCATAAAGAACTTTCCTTTAATATACTTTGTCGCGAAGCCACCGAAGCTAGACAGAGAAAATACAGTTAGTGACGAATTCTTTCAAGTTAAATTTACTGCTGAGGCATACTGGACTTCATCGAAAACCACGCTAGTGGGCTGGTAGATGCGGAACAGGCGAACAGCCGTGGCAATCAGCGTCACCAATGTGAGCAGCTTGTAATCCGAGGCGGGGAGATTCAAAATGTCATAGTCCTTCACACCATCAGACGCATAGCTGGAGGTCTTCGCGGGTACGGGCTTGCGATTGTTGGGTCGCGGCGAGCGACTGGGCGAGCGCTTGCCCGAGCGGCTCTGAGGCCGGACGGCCAGCGTGTCTTTCGACCGTTGGCCCATTGTCTTCCGATTAAGCGGCGGAGAATTGGGAGTCGTGAAAGTGGGAAATAGGAGAGGCAGGTCGAACGAAAGAAAAATTAGAAGTAAAAGTCTCGGCGGAGTGGGATTCCAAAGTCGGAGAATGGAAGCGGCGAAGCCACTAGCTGAAGAGCTTCCTAGGTTGGAAACAGCTCAACAACCCAAAGCTCTTCTCTGGATTAAAGATCGTGGATGATAGAAAGAAAAGACCCCATACAGGGCAGGAAGGGAAAAGAAAAGGGAATGCAGAGTGAATGGACGAATAGACGAAAGCGGGTGAGGCCAGATCAACGCGGAGGGAACGTGTGTCTCTCAAACGCCCCCTTAGATTTCAGCCCCCCGGCTAACTAGTCTTGTTGTATTCGCTGTTGGGGGCTGCTTGTGATGGAGGTTTACATTGACGTTGTTTATTCAGCTTGATGTTTGAAATGACTCTATTCTCTTTTATCTGAAACATTACACTTATACAATTGATTCTCTGGGAACATCGAAGTATGAAACGAATGCGGGCAAACATCGACAAATACAGAACCTCAGGAATCTGGCCGCCTTCAGCCTTCAGCCACGTTTTTCTATCATATATTACGTAATATGACTTATGTAAGTGTGGCTAGTGCAGTGCCTCGCATTCCTAAAGTTATCTCCAAAGAGACTCGCCGCGCCAGTCACATCCCCATCGCCGCCATGGATACGTCGAATGGTAACACTCCTTTGCCGGAGGATATGAATAAGCCTCCGGAGGGCTTGGTACTGCCCCCCAAGGACATTCGAGGTACGTCTCTGTTCTTTTAGCGCAAGGATCCAGCTAACCGTGCAATCTAGCGATCGTCGAGAAGACTGCTGGATACGTTGCTCGCAATGGTCATATATTTGAAGGTCAGAACATGCCTTATATATCGATGCTGCGTCAGAGCTAACATCTCATCTTTCTCTAGATCGTGTCCGTGACAAGGAAAAGAGCAATGCCAAATTCTCCTTCTTGAATCCGGGCGATGCCTACGCGCCCTTTTACCAATGGCGCCTCACTGAGATCAAGGATGGTCGCGGTACTGCCGTCTCAGCAGGACGAGCTGGCGAAGCAACACCCGCCGCTGAACCTGAAAAGCCCAAAGGGCCTCCCGAACCCGCCGCGTTTCATTTCTCCGCACGCATGCCCAACATCAATGCGCAGGATTTAGAGGTCGTCAAGCTCACAGCATTGTTTGTCGCCAAGCGAGGTAAATCGTTTGTGACCGCGCTGTCGCAGCGCGAGGCCAGAAACTACCAGTTCGAGTTCCTTCGTCCCCAGCACAGTCTCTACCAATTCTTCACCCGACTGGTCGACCAGTACACCATCTTGTTCCGATCCGAAGGCATCGATGCCACTACTACCGAACAGAAGAGAATTGCCGAACTTGAACAAAATGTGCAAAATAAATATCATATCATGGAGCGCGCCTCACAGCGCGCCGAGTGGGTGAAGTTCCAAGAACAACAGAAGCAGAAGAAGGAAGAGCTGGAGGAACTGGAGCGTATCGAGTATGCGCAGATCGACTGGCACGACTTTGTGGTCGTCGAGACCGTCACGTTCACGGAAGTCGATGACCAGTCCGACCTCCCACCGCCGACCTCACTCGCGGACCTGCAGTCCGCCTCCCTCGAGCAAAAAGCCGCCATGTCTCTTAACCCCCTCCGCATCGAAGAGGCCATGCCCACCGATCTCGACAATCCTACCTACTACAACCCCTACCCCGTCCAACCCGAATCCACCATGCCCTCGGTCTCTCCCTACCCCCAAGGCCCCTACGCTCCCCCAGGCGCAGACTACAATATGCAATACCCCCCGCAGCCAGAGGCAGCCCAAGCTCGCGTCGAGTCACCCATCCCCAGCGCCCCAGGCCAACCACCAATGCGCATCCGCTCAGACTACGTGCCCCGCGCTCAGGCTCGCCGCGCCCAAGCCGCCGGTGCAATGGCCCTCTGTCCGAACTGCCACCAACAAATTCCCGTCGCCGAGCTGGACCAGCACATGCGCATCGAGCTCCTGGACCCGCGCTGGAAAGAGCAGCGCGCCAAAGCCGAGTCCCGCAGCGCCACAACCAATCTGTCAACTATGGATGTGGTCAACAACCTCAAGCGCCTCGCCAGCCAGCGAAGCGACGTCTTCGACTCCTCACTCGCTCCTCTCGACCCCGAAGAAGATCGTCGCAAACGCATGGCTACCGACAGCCCTGTGCAGCCTGGTCCTGCGATGGGACCTGGCGGTGTACCTCTGCCTCAAAGTATGAATATCGAAGATCAGATCCGACACATTCATGAGCGCGCAAAGCAATGATCTACTTCTGTGGACAGGCTATGGCTTCAATGTTAGGAAAACCTTTACGTATCGGAGTTTGGGCGTGGGATATGGACGATGTCTTTTTGTATAATAAATAGCCTTTAACATTTCTGAACGCCACCGACTTATCCTGTCCTCTGATGAATGCTTCATTTTGATTTTTGTAGTTGCGCCGTAATATATTTACATGTATGTTCCATCTAGATCAGGAATAGAATGAGTACATTCAATGTTGAATTGCATGGGTACTCTTGCAAAGGTACAAGGTGGAAAAGAGTAGAGCAGGGACAGGCCTGGCAAAGCGTTGGTAGACTGTCGTTGGCTTCCTCGGTATGAACTGGATAAGGTAAATTATTTAGTTCAATAACCAGTGACCTAGATCCACCCATTGGAAGATTTACTTGAACCGTAGAGTCGCGCTCTTGTCTCTACGTCGTTCCTCCTGGCGATGTACCGTCATATTTTGTATGATTCTGTGGAAAGAGCGACCTTCGATTAGGTTAGTACAGGAAACCCGGAGTGTAACCATACCTTGGACGTAAGAGACCTCGAGACTGAGCGAGATGAGTAGATCTACTAGTTCATAAAAACTGCGAAACTAAACCTCCCGTGTCATATTGCTTCGTACCCGAGTGGCTAAAGTACATGAGGCCATACAAACACATCTCATAATTCTCTGTATTAGACCTTTCCCAACAAACAACCAAGAGTGCGGAAATTCAAGCTAGAAAATCATAATTTCTAATATTTTTTAAATCCTGTAGTCGAATACGACCAGTGACAAATCTCGTTAGGCAGTCTATCTACTTTAGCTCTCTGGATCTTTCAAGATAACCACCCATTGAAGAAGACCAAACAATCCGTATGGTAGATTTGTACAGGCGTTAAGAAGACCTCCATCTGCAGCTATCAGGAAAGATGCCTCTTCTGCTTGTTCCCGAGACCCATAAGTGGGAATAATACAAATACGCAAGTATGATAGCCCCTAAGACGATCGTTCTATGAGGCTAATAGGCTCTGGGCTTACCAGCTAAGTTGTTTTTACACTCCAAAGAGCAGTTCTCCATCATCTTACAGTTATACTAGCTTTTCTAGAGATGCTGGAAGTATTAGGGAGCCGTCCCAATATTGCGGGAAATGTGGAGACTGGTAAATATATACCTCTATCCAGATGTAAGTGTTTGGAAAGAAAGTCTCGGAACATTGAAGGTCCCCAAAGCGGCGAGAGACGAAAAGGGCACTCGATTAGATTAAATCACCGTCAAAGAGGTGATTTGATTTCTAAGTTGAGAAATATTAAAAAAGGTCTTAGCGTAGGTCGAGTCAAGCCTTGGACTACCAGGACGCCACACAGTAGAAGAAATATAAAAGTCATATAGTTTCATTTGCCATCTCGGCAGCTGCTATCTCATCACCGAGCAGAATAATGCATATCGAAAAGCAGAAAGGAAAAAAAACCCAGAAGTAAGCATCCATCCAGAGCCACCAATTGTGTATAGACATGTCCGATGAAAACAAAAGCAACGCGGAAGCAAAAGGGGTAAAGACCAAGATGAACGGCCCAAGAAGAGGGAAGCAAAGACATTATTAATATACATGAGGGCGAAGAGAACAGTAATAATACATGGAGGGAGCAAGCTGCTCGAAATCGGGGATATCGAAGAAAGGGGTGAATGTGGAAGGTGGATTAAAGGGCGTATGCAGCGTGTCTATTAGTCTTGTCGAGGAGAATGCTTGAAGGCGAAGGAATGATAAATGATGAAATGCGTCAGGCGTGAAACACTGGAGGCCGTGGGGTCGTGGTCATTTTTGGCTTGGGACTACTTTAATCCGCATTTTTAGACGTGGCTTCAGTGCTAGAGGGTTCGTGAGAAGAGGACTGTTCAGCCTCGGCCTTCTCCGTGGCGGCCTCCACGACCTTGGGGGTTTCGGTCACAGGTGCTTCGGTGAGAGGCTCCTTAACCTCGGGCTTCTCCGTCACGGGAGTTTCGGGCACGGATTCTTCAGATTCGAGCTCCTCGGTCACAGGCGCTTCGGTGACGGGCTGTTCGTGTTCGAATTCGGACTCCTCGACCACAGGCTCCCTGTCGGCGGAGACATCTGCGTTGGCTTCTTCATAGACGCTGACATCGGAGTCGACGGAGCCTCGTCTGCAATGTGCTTCATCTGCGGAGGCATCATCATCCCTGTGTGGGAGATCCGGAGTGACAGGCTTAGCCATACCAAAGGAGCGGATTGAGTGGCCTGCCATGGAAGATGATGTGTTAGGGCGAGAGGCCTCAATGATACGATTCATCTCCTCGATTTTGGGCTCAACGAAGTTGTTGTCCATAGGATGTAAGAATTTATCTTGTGAAACTTCAACTGTTGCAGACTCGGCTGTTCGGGCGAATTGCGGGACGATACCGCCTGCAACTCGAGACCAGAACATGCGCTCTCTTAAGTGAACAGTTTCTTCCCAGACATCCTTTTCTTCTTCGCTGTCACCGGCGCGGACGTGTCCGTCTAGGATAAGACGCAGGTAGCCGGTGAACTCGCAGCAGGAACGGACCCTCTCCAGGCACTGAATACACAAGGAATATCGTTGGGCTGTTTCACTGTCCGATGTTCGGAAGCGGTGTGTCCGGTCGTTTTGAACTCCTGGTCTGCGCTCGCCACAAACCGAGCAAGGGAATTCGTATACTTTGGTCGCTGACGGCATAGGTTCCACGACAAGAGTGCCCTCACAGATCCCACTCAAAACAGTGCGTCGAGTAAGCCATGAAATGCCTGGGGAGAGGTCAAGTCTGAGTGTAGGCTCAATGTCCTCCATCAACACTCGCTTATAGAATCTAGTGTCCTTGAGAGGGATATGCGAGCCGGTTTGCGAAGACAGACTCCCATTGGGAGAGTGTGTGAAGCCCTTGGTAGGCGACGATGTATTCGAGTTACCACCGCCAAATCCAGCCAAGCTCATCACATTCAAGCCCGAATACGAGCCACTTCCGGCGCGACTGGCAGGTTTCGAACTCGCGCCTCGAGCAAGCACCAGAAGCTCGCGGAAGTCATCATAAGCCTGTAGATCGGTGCGGCACACCAAACGGATCATTTCGGGGAAGTTGCATGACGGGCCGGGAGTCAATTCTTCGGAAATGCACGGAGTTGCCGCAATATCGACATCCTCGGACACTTGCTTGGCTGAATCCTGCAGTTGTGGGGGGCCGGCTGGGGACGGCGGTGCGGTTGAGGCGTTGGTTCGGGTATCCACATCGTCTTTAGACAGGTGCATCCCTTGCATGACAGATTTGAGCTCCGCCAGCTGGTCCTGGTGAGATGCGAGGAGAGACTCGGTGTCTTTGATTTGCGAGCGCAATTGCTCGTTCTTCTTCTCGACCGCTTCCCGTTCTTTCTTAGCTGCAGCCACCATCTAAAACCAACGTCAGACCGGACCCAGCAGTGGACTGGGAGATGCAGAATAATAACTCACCTTGTTGGCTTCCTCGAAGAGATCAGCGGTCAGGGCCTCAAGCTCCTGCTCCATGGTCTTGGTCCCCTTTTCAGCCACGGCGCGTGCGGCTCTCTCCTCGGCAAGCGCAGCTTTCAATTGCATGATTTCACGATCGGAGTCGGATTTCTTGATGTAGACTTGCTCATTAATATCCCGACGATGTTTCTCATTTTGAAACTCCAAGGCTTTGATCTTGCTCTGAGCTGTCTCCAGCTCTTGTCGCGTGGCAACGAGGTTGTCATCCAACGAGGTCTGATTGTTGATCGCCTGGATCAGTTTCACACTCAATGCCGCGACTTCATTGCTCAAGTCGGGATGATGGGTCGATGACGTTGATGGTGAAACCTCCTTGCCGAGGAGCAAGCGTGGATCCTGTAAGGTGTTGAAGCTGCTTTCCTCGTACTTGGGATGGAACTTCGGGTCGGATGCGATTTCAGTGAGGTTTGTGGTAGATTTCGCCTTGGTGACGGTCCTGTCCGGGGACAGAGTGCGATGCTCTGAAGAAAGAGACCGCTTATGGGCGTGACGCGAGATCATGGTGGACGAATTCGGTGGCCGTAAATTACTATGGTGGTATGTTTGGAAGGCAATTAGACTATCCTCCATGTTAGTGGTTATCCGAATCGGACTGGCAACTCCTTTTCCTCCGAGTGCTTTGGGGAACTTACTCGGCCATGATGAGTGACGTAGACGGCGTAGA
Organism: Penicillium atrosanguineum; assembly: GCF_028827265.1. Lineage (NCBI taxonomy): Eukaryota > Fungi > Ascomycota > Eurotiomycetes > Eurotiales > Aspergillaceae > Penicillium > Penicillium atrosanguineum. The sequence continues at coordinate 1,165,999 of NW_026623138.1, read as the reverse complement.
AGGAATGTGAGGTTGTGACCGGTTTATTTATTGCAGATGGCCACTGAACCGATAATCACACCCAGGCAGACGCTGAACACCGAGCCCTCAAAGCCATTCACTCGAGGCAGCAAATGATCGAATGTTCCCCGCAAGCGGTTTGGGGTTCGGGAGCTCTGGAGCGGACCGGAAGAGGACGGTCGGAAGACGTCGAAGTATTATAGGGATGGAGAAGAGAAGAAAAGACCGACGAGAAAGAATAGCAGGCAAACCAGAAGACGCAGGTAGATAACGTCCACCAAAGTGCAAGAGACAAGAAGAGATCGGGGGGTCGCAGCGATGTTGGGAGGCGAACAAGCGCTTAGTCATCTCACACCGGAAGCGTGATCGAGTCGCGAGATTGGAACGTGCCGGTTTATTTTTCATTAGTTTTATGATTCTGACTCCATTCTGCTATTCCTATGCTCGTTTCGTACAATTCTACGTACTCAAGGCAAGCGGATTACCTCATAGCAGACTTTTTTCTTCACGGTCGTTTTGGGCTACCGCGACCTGAAGCGATCCACGTCTCCATGGAACTAGAGTAATAGTTCATCGCGACTAAACCGGAACTGCCAGCCGATCTGCGCACTGTTCGTTAAGTCGGGTGTTTTGGAAGGTCTGATTTTTTGGCCTGCTGATGCCAGAATACGAGCTGGGTATATCAGTCTAAGGGAATTTGCCCCCCGCTTGAAGTAACCCTGGAGGCGCAGCAGTTGCCCCTGGTATCGCGTAGATTGCGCTAGTCGTGGGAGATTGGGCTAAGTATTCGACATGGACGCACACGCGGACGTCCGTATCAATTTCACCAGTGGAGTTCCCTGGTCGGTAAAGCCGTAGTCCGTGCATAATTATCTGCCGTATCTTTTTGGATCTCTCGGGGATAAATTTGCCGTGTAGACTGCCATGGTCTGACAAGGTCTCTTCTGAGTAGAGACGCGGGATTTGGAAGAATCCCTGTAGCAAATAACAGAACAGACCGTCATCCAGCCCGATCGAGAAGAAAGCTCTTTTCATACCTCTTTCTATCCCTTCAAGGTATCCTTTCAAATGACTTAAAATCTATCTAAGGGGATAAGCGCGGCCGCCTATCTGGTAAAATTTAATGCATATGCCTGGTCGGGCTATACATGAGAACTCTTTAAACATGTTTTCTGCGGTCACTCATCAATTGATTGCATCCATTGCCTAGTTGACTCCAGATGTCAAACCAAACAGATGCCCAACCCCGCCACTAACACCACTAAATAGCTCTTCACTTTGTAGGTAGTTCAGAATAAATCAGAGCTCCAGTAACAGCAGGGCTCCTCCCAGTATATGTCAGCAACAATTTCCCATCTAAGATTGTCTTCTAATCCACTATAATAATTGGTACAACTCTCTAAGCTGCCCTGGTGTATTCCTGCTGCTAACCTTTCCGCCATGACCGAGTCTTCTAATCGACAAATACAGCCTTATCAAGCTATCATGAGAAACGCAACAGCACATTTAACCACACCAATTCCGATAATGAAATCGAACCAAGTCTCATCCCAAAATTCTTCACTCTGTATCTAGAAATGTCATAAATCCCCCCGCGTGGCAGCCTCAGGCGGAACAAGTGGGGTTACCGAATCAAACTTGACTAAGATGCCTCACAAATTGGAAACTCTCCTCTGCAACGTCACTCATAAACCTCGGTTCACGTGTATCACAGAATGGCCGACGCAGAGCTCGAAGAGGTAGGTGGTCCCCCGGTGACCGACGTCACCCACAGCTCACATCGGGAAACAGATCAGGCGAGCTCGCCTCGCGCAGCTGCAGCAACAGCAGGGTGCCCCGCGCGGAGGCCCTGCCCAGGGCGGAGGTCAGGGTGGAGGCCAGGAAGAACAGAGGTAAGTGCTGGATCTACTGGCTGGAGGTTACGATGGGACTAACTGGTTCTTCTAGACAAGCTGAATGTAGGTGATCGTGTTCCCACAATCCGAACTACGAACCCCCGGTCCGCCGCTTCACTCTTGAATATACAATACACTCGGACTATTCGCATTTGAACACTCTGACAAAGTCCTACAGCGGAACGTCGCGCCGCCATAATGAACCAAATCCTCGACCCCGCCGCCGCGGATCGCCTAGGCCGCATTCGCCTCGTCAAGGAACAGCGCGCCACCGATATCGAGAACCGGTTAATCACGCTGGCCCAGACCGGCCAGCTGCGATCAAAGGTCACAGAGGAGCAGCTCAAGGAGCTTCTGAACGCCGTGGCCGAGAACCAGCGCAAGGAAGAGGAAGAGCAGAAGATCGTGATCAGCCGGCGCAAAGGCGGCTGGGATGATGACGATGACCTCCTCGACCTTTGAGAATAATATTGATACTCCTGATTAGCTTTGTATTTGCCATTTGGATACCTTGCCCGTCTGGCCCTCAAAATTCTATTTTCGGCGTTGCGGTCTGGCACGGCTCGCACCGCGGTTTTGCATTCGCATATGGGGATATTCTATACAATAATCGTACACGGGGAGTCTAACCTTAGGAACCCCAAGAGGCAAAGGCATAGATCCTTAGCCCGACATCTGCTTCAATCGTTCCTTCTCTTCCTTCTGCTGCCTCCGAATCATCTTCCGGATCTCCCTCAGATCAGGCGGCTGCTCAATATTCAACTCCCTCCTCAACTCATCCACATCCTTCTCCAGCACCTCCTCCCAGTAAACATTAATCAACTCTTTGCTCGCCAGCCCACTCCGCACCGCCCACGGTAAATGCAGCGACAAAAATCTTTCCTTCTCCGCCGGCTTCATTCTAACAAACGCAAACAAGCTCAATCCTGTCATCGGTAGCAACGTGTTAAGGAACTCCAGCGCCTTCAAAGCTAATTCACCCTCCACGAAGATTGGAAGCCCCGTCACAGCGTGGTAGAAGTCGTGGCACTCGCGGTACCGCTGCATTACATAGGCGCATTCTTCATCGTCAATGTATTGCACGTTGTCGCGTGTGTCCGGGGAGACACCTTCGCGGTCGAGCCATTTGGCGTATGTGCGGCCGACGGAGTTTTCGGGGAGAGAGCGCAGGTGGGTCATTTGGAGGGTTTCGGAAGTTATGCGTGGGCGGTCGCGGAGGATGCGGCGGCCAGTTGGGTCGGAGAGCATTGCGTCGCGGAGTCGGTAGATGAAGAATGGGGTTGCTGTTGCTTCGCCGAGGGCTGCGATGAGGTCTGGTGCTTGTTAGGACTGTTTGTGTAGCCAATAGAGCCCTGCAGTGGAGCTGGAGCTGAGGTTCTTGTATAGACGTACCGGCTCGTCGAGGATTGATCAATGAGCCTATTGCTGAACCCAAGGCGAGAGCACCGCGTTCAACGGTCGTCAATGGGACATGGCCGGGATAATTTGGCTGTGGGCGGTTGAAGACGGAGAACGGCCGCACGGAACAAGCAGAGCATGGGGTTTTCAAAGATCGGAGCGAGGATGCTCCTCGTCTGCTTAAGACCGACATGGTGTGCTAATCGAGTCGAAGTATACAGAAGTAGAAGCAAGTCATACGATGGGGAAAGACGGCGCAAATGGACACTGCTCGCTGCCGTAGCGATAAGCGATTGGGTTATCGATAACTCCACAGCCCTGTTGATCTGCCTCAGTTTGAACGTACGTCAAATCCCATACTTCTCAGGTCTATCATGGTCAATTGCTTGTAGAAAATCACTCAGAGAGGCAAAATAAAGACCAATTCCTCGTTTGTCACACCAAAACCCACCAACCATACTCCACGCTAACTACTCGAAAGATCTACTTTCTCCAACCCTCATTAAAAATGTCAACCCCAACCTGGTGGCCTGGCGAAGACCACGCAGCCTTCACCGAATGGGCTCTCGCCCAAGGCGTAATCGCCAATGGCGTAACCCCAGCCCGATTCCCAGGCCGCGGACTAGGAATGATAGCCACCCGAGCAATCAAAGTAGGCGCATCGCCTCTCTTCTCCATTTGACCATGATACTAACACTCTCCAGAGTGGCGAACCCGTGGTCCAAGTGCCCACAAGCGCCATCATGACAATAGAGACCTTGCCAGACTCATTCAGGGCTCAATTCCTTGAAGGAACCCCTGTGCAGGCCATAATGGCCGCCTACCTCACGCACGGCAGCGAGGAAGAACTCTCCAAATACGCCCTATGGCGCAAAGCCTGGCCGTCTCGTCAAGACTTCGAAGATAGCCTGCCAATGCTATGGCCTACTGCTCTAGGCGGACTTGTCTGGCCAGATACCCCCGCTGGGTCTGGCGCGCAGGCTAACGTCCTTCCGCCGTGTATCTCAGGACGGTGGAACTCCATCCAGAAAGATCACAGTCCGAAAAAGTACGATACTGAGCACCAGAATCTTCTGGCTGGACAGGAACAGAGGCTGGGCAAGGCGTGGGCGGATGTGAAGGCTGTTCTGCCGGAGACGGATTGGAGGGATTTCTCGTATCATTGGCTTATTCTCAATACGAGGAGTTTCTATTGGGTGGGGCCAGATCAGGAGCCGCCGGAGGATCGGAATGATGCTATGGCTTTGTTGCCTTTTGCCGATTATTTTAATCACTCTGATGTTGAGGTTTGTCTTCCGGGGGTTGAGGCTAGGGGTTGACTTGTTGCTAATAGGGGGACGATTTTAGTGCGATGTCAAGTTTGATGCAGATGAGTATACTTTGTGTGCCACGGAGGATTATGAGGAGGGAGATGAGGTCTACATGAGTTATGGGAGCCATCCGAATGACTTCCTGTTGGCTGAGTGTGAGCCCTACTCCGTTCTTCAAGCCATTGACCACGCTAATACGTCTAGATGGATTTTTCCTCGAGCAAAACGAATCAGACTGCGTCTATCTGGACGACATCATCTTCCGAGATATCACCAGCGCTGACAAACGGGAAGAACTAGCCCTGAATCAATACTACGGGTAAATTATTCTGTTATACAATGCGGGTATATTCAATGCTAATTATTTTCAGTAACTACCAAGTCACCTGGCAGGGTGTTTGCTATCGCACCGAGGTGGCAGCGTGTTTAAAATACATGAAAGAAGAGGACTGGCGGAACCATGTTCTCGAAGGCTCCACCGAGGGTGTGGATGAAAATCTATCTGAGAACATCATCAAGGGTTGGCTTCAGACATATTGCACGGAGGCAGACGCTGCCGTGAATGCATTGCGCGCGGCAATGGAGTCCGATGCTGTGGTGCAGGCAAATCACCAAAAAGCCGAGACGCTTTTGCGGCGGTGGGCACAGATCAAGGGGGTCTGTGAGAGTGCATCTATGGCGATTGATTTGTAGAGCTCTTCCTCCCTGATTGTGAGGCGCGCACTTCGAGGACCGCCGATATAGCAGAGAAGAAAATGAAACAGAGACTCAAATTAATCATCTATTTGCGGGTCACCAGTGATAATGACGTTCTCAAGATCAAGAGGGACGGCGCTGTTGTCCCTACGCATGTTGACAACGAGCTTGGTATGCACCATGTGTTTAACCATATAGTTGAGCACACACTTGAGACCCAGCTCTTCGCCGCGGCGAACGATCCAGCCGTTGAAGTATTCAACCTCCGTGACTTTGCGATCTTTGACGTCCTGGAGCATGGAGCTGGTGTTGTTGGCCGTCTTCGACATAGTATATGTGACCATTCGGCGTAGGCGCTCCGGAGAGAATCGACTCTGGATGCCCGGGATGCCCTGCAACTCCGGGAGAGAGCAGATCACACTCGAGATTTCAAAGAGGAGCAACCGCATGAGCCGGGTAGCGCTGAAGATATACAAAAGCTCGCCATTTTTGCAGTCGTTGATTGCCGTCAGTGGGCCGATAATACAGTTGACCACCTGCTTCTCCAGTCGGTGCTGGAGTAAACCCGCGGGTGTCTCAACCGTGGCCACTAGTTGCGGCGTAAGAGTCAAGAGCCGGAGAAGGTGTTTTGTTGAAGGAACCCAGTGGGTATCTTTCTCTGCTTCGATCAGAGGAGTTTTCTCCGTGACCGCGGGGCTGAGAACGAGCGTTCCAGGGCTATTATGGGCGATGTGGAAAGGATGCTGCCTTGAGAGGTAGTGGCTGAAAGCACTCTCGATATAATGCGGACGATTATTCGAATCCGGAAAGACCGTTTCATTGAGTCGGCTGATGAGTCCCATGCCACTTTGAACCAGGCAGATAGTTGAATTCGAGGTCAAGCGGTGCTTGAGAGTCTGGATGGCCTTTTCTGTGACATTGGCCTTGGTACAGACAATCAAGCAGTCAATGTCTTCCTCGTCTACCGCGCTTTCAAATTGGTCTTCTTCTTCGGGGATTTTTCTCTTGCGGTCCTTGCTTTTGACTTGCGTCGTGTCCACCTTGTACCATTCCGAATGGGAGAGCACTTCCACGTCGAATCCGCCTTTGACTTCGTCCATGCCTTGGTGGTTGATGGCGAGAGAGTATTTCTTCCGTCGGAACTCTCTCAAAAGATCTGTGTTATGAAGGAGGAGTGAAATAGGCGGTGGAGACTGTCGTGATGCGAGCGAGTGGGCAATGAAGGTCCCTACATTTCCGAGGCCCAGGACATGCACCCGCCCTGACATCTGGGGCGCTTCCTCCGAGATCTCCCTCGCATTGTCCGCCCATGTTGACTGGAGCCGTGTTGTAGGTCCACAAATGACCTGCCATCTTGATTGACAGACGTCAATCAACCCACTCCGCCATAGCGGGCGGCGCGCGAGTAGGTGGAACACTTTGAGGGTGTTCGGGGAAAAAGTCCCCCGGCGGACTGTAAATAGATGTTTTCGGATGAATAGCTCGGTTCCGGAAAGGGTCGGAGGGGACGATAGGATTCTAAATCTGCATTTGCATTGTGGTCGTAAAGCACAGAAAACCCCGAAAGTGCCTCGAACAGAAGCTTGAATGGCGCGCGCAAAATGTCGGACCACAGGCAATGATGCGCGGCCAAAATCTCCACCGCCCGCGCGCACCGCCTCCGTTGCACCGTCCTAATTTTTTCGTCAACTTCCCATTTACACTGCACATCATCATGGATACAGCAGATTTATTTCCGCTGCTGGAGCAGCTGGATGACAATGTGGATGACTTGGAAGATGTTCTGCAGCCTTTCCTGGGCCAGTCCCTGTCTAAGACTTCCAAAAATCTGCCGGTGATGGACAAGGCCAAACTTCACGTTCTGATCACCTACACCCTCGAATCACTCATTTTCTGTACGTCTGCCTCTGATCGAGAACTGGAGTTCTGCTAACATTGCCCCAGCATACCTCCGACTCCACGGCATCGATGCGAAACAGCACTCCGTCTTCCGTGAACTCACACGCGTGAAGCAATACTTTGATAAGATCAAGGACTTGGAAACAGAGCCCGAACAACGCACGATGACACTCGACAAAGCGGCTGCTGGGCGTTTCATCAAGCACGGTCTCGTAAGTACATCGCGTCCTGTGATTGAAACCCCAACTAATTTCTGTGAAGGCCGGCAACAATAAGATCGACTTGGAATTGGCAGAGAAGCAGGCCAAGGAGAGGGCGCGTGCTCAATTCAAGGCTGCCATGCTCGCTAAGAAGCAGGCTGCCGAAGCTCAGAGCGAGGATCCATCCAGCGCACCCCCATCTACTGCTCAATCCGGCGCCGACTCTGATGATTCTGACGAAGATATGAGCTCTGAGGCTGAAGCTGAGCTTGCCAAAGAAAAAGAAAAAAAGCAGGCTAAGATTGAAAAGGCCAATGCCCGAAGCAAGAATGTAAAGGTCGCTAAGAAGCAAGGAAAGCTCGACGTTGATGGGCGCAAAGACCGCAAGAAGGAGAGGCGGCAGAAGAAGGAGGATTTCCGCAAGACCCACAAGAAACAGTGATCCCGCTTGTTCGGTGATTCTCTTGTGGTCTACCGTTAGCCTCCTACTGTCGAGGCTTATAGTATGACCTTGACCGAGACTACACTACCTCTGCCCGCATTACTCCTTGTACATCAACGTCACTACGAATTTAGATACCCACCATCATCTCATCTGGAATGCAAAAGAATGAATAAAATCTCGATCAACACAAAGTCCGAGTCATAGTTGACTGAACCGCTAAACTCCTGTAATGTCCGATCCCACGTGACTCAGGCACACCGCCGGCCAATTGATGCTCGTAGAATTTGCATTGCCTCGACTGACTCAGCTTTCTAGCTTCTTCTGTCTCCACTCCTCGGATATCTACTTTGACAGTCTTCTTCCTCCTCAACACCCCAACTTCACCTACACATCCATCAAAATGCCTCGCCAACAACGTCGTGCCGCCCCTACCCCCGCGCGCAGCGCGCCCACTCGCCCTACCGCTGCCCCTGCCCGCCCCGCGGCCGCTCCCCAGCACCAGCAGCAGGCACCTCACTCGACTGCCGCTGCTCCTCCCCAGCAGATGCAGGCTCCTCCCCAGCAGAGCGCCGGTTCCGGTCTCTTCGGCCAGATGGCTTCCACCGCTGCGTAAGTCGACCTGAAACCCGAACAATGATCTCCGCATTTTCCCGAGAATATCCGGGGTTGAACATTTTCTTTGAAACTCACCGCTAACTTTCTCCCAGCGGTGTCGCTATCGGTTCCTCTGTCGGCCACGCCATCGGTGGTTTCTTCTCCGGGGGTGGCTCCAGCGCCCCTGCCGAGCCCCAGCAGGCCGCTGCCGCCCAGCCCATGGACAACGGTCTGTGGCAGAGCAGCGCCAACCAGTCGCAGTACGAGAACCCCGCTTGCGCCAACGACGCCCGCAATTTCCGTAATTGCATGGACGAGAACCAGGGCCAAATCAGCATTTGCGGTTGGTACCTTGATCAGCTGGTACGTACACACTTTCTCCCTCGGTAGATATCTCGGTAATGGACTATTGCTAACAACCGAACAGAAGGCTTGCCAGAGTGCCGCTAAGCCGTACTAAGCGCTCCCTTGGTCGGTGGGTGTCCGTCGTTACTTTTAATAGAATTCTCAATACATGGGTTGATCCTCAGGACAGCTCGGTGGATGTAATCCTTTGCATCGCGACTTTGATATCGCGCTCTTGTACTCTATACCATCTCTCCTCGTCGTTGAAATCAATCATCACCGGTCCTTGTCTCAGGCTGATGGCATCTTCGTCCACTTGAGGGATACGAAAGAAAGATAACCTGTCGTCGTAGTTTTCATCTTCATTCGTAGACAACTGCCGTGACAACTGCCTCCACCTCAAGAACATCCTTCTTCTCAGGCACACCTAAAATCATGTCTCGCGATATTTGAATGTCTTCCCAAGAAGTCCGCATCTCCAAATCGAAGTGTCGAGTCAAGGTCGCAAACATAAGATACAATTCTGCGTAGGCGAGACTAACACAATGCCACCTGTCAGTCAATCACTCGCAATGTAGCATCTTTCGATACTTACTTCATGCCTAGACACATTCTAGAACCTTTCGTAAACGGCACCAGGAACCGATCAAGTCTTTCGCCCTTCTGGGATGCTTCCAACCATCGGTCGGGGGTGAACGTGTTTGGTTCCGGGAAGATATCGGGATCCATATGCACGAAGTAGATCGACTGGCTGACCGGAGTCTGCATATTGTCTTAGTAACGTTCATATTCAAAGCGAAAAGGTATCTTACTCCGGGCGGAATGATGTAGTTCTTGTACATCCGAGTCTTATTTGGAGCCACGCGCGGAAACCGAAGGGTAGTGGAGTGTGCTAGCCGTAGTGATTCGCTGATAACAGCGGTCTAATGAATGTCAGCTTTTCTTAGAATTGAAGAATGCTCAACATACGTACCAAATATGGCAATTTCTCCAACTGGCCCCAGGATGCCTTACTAGTCGGATCCGGCATCACCGTCCTCAGCTCATCCCGCAGACGCCGCACCATAGTCCCATCTCTATAAAGATGAAACGAGCCAACAGTCAAAACCCTCGCGGTAGTCTCCGTCCCCGCACCCACAATAGTCATAGCCTCGTTCTTCAATCGTATCGGCGTTCTCTCTTCGGCCGGTAGTGAAGGGTCACTCAAAGCATGAAAGATAGTCCTTGACCCCTGTTCCTTCTCAGCATTCTGCAATGCATTAACACTCTGCTCCTTTATCTTCCGCTCCATGTCAAAGTATCCTTTATACATCGGCTGCAGCCAGAGAATAAACCAAGGCATAGACTCCAACAGGCTCACGAGAACCGGGAAGAATCTCATAAAATGACAAAAGACACTAGCGCCGGTCACAGCATCACGGAACTCGTTTTGCATATCTTTCGTTTCCAGCATACCGGAGCTCTCGCCATAGGTATAGTGGCAAATAACGTCGCCTGTCAATGCTGAGAATAGCGCGTCGGTTTTGATGACCGTGCCGTTGTTTTTCGCTTGCTCTAGGCGTTTAGCGGCTCTATCGACTTTGTCTTGCACGATATGCTCCATTTTGACAACGGCCTGTTTGGAAAAGAAGGGATTTACGATTGCGCGTCGGAACCGGTGGAGGTTGTGGTCTATTGTTGCGAAGGACGAGCCCGGGGATGGGGCAACGTTAATCATGAATGGGTCTTTTTCCTGGATTCCGTTGCTGTAGATCTCTGCGAAATAGGATGGGTCTTTGATGTGGATTTCCCGGGGATTGATCCGCACTATCGGTCCTGTAGATTGGTTAGCCAGACTTATGGTAGGGATCACGAGTGATACTGTCGTTTACCGTAGATCTCATGCATTCTTTGAATCTCCCATATGAACTTCCCGCTCTTGATACAGTCGAAATAGAATTCATAGATGTGTGTAGCAGCTGCCAGCTTCGGTCCGGGGAAGTTATGCAGCGGGTGGAAAAAGAGATTGTAGAGTGTTGTGGATACAAGGTAGCTGATAGACAAAGCTAATAAAACAAGAACGAGAAGCTCCATGTCGCGACGCACACTCTGAGAAAAGTACCTTGTGAGACTATAAGCCAAGAACAGGTCAACCTACAAGAAGGGAAAGAACAAATTGAGTCTGAGCAGATTCCCACCGCTTCCCCGCCCTAACATCACGATGCAGAAGTGCGGTGATTCAAAGCGGGGCGGATCCCAAGATCTCGTATTCACATTGGCCGACAGCCATGCATGTAAGATGCATTTTCTCACACTGAGTGGTATTTCGCCTGCAGCTAGTATCCCTCAGATCTAGTACTGATAGTCTTTTGCCAGTCAGGGCACCGTAGAGATACCTTGCTTCTGTTTGAGATTTTCGGAGAAGCAGAACGTGCCAGAATCTAAGAAATCTAAATTATCACGAGGAAAAATGACATGTGTCTCACTAGACGGGTCATACTACTATTACAATCCTTGGACCATGATAGGGGACAGTGACTCGGTAGGAGAGTGACTGAGGGTCTTTTGGGAAGAGAACCTTCTATTATGGACAGAATACTACGCATTCGAGATTGAAAGGAGGCGATGGGAAAATAGATAGCTATCTAGAAATTCTTATTTACTATTAACAAACATTAACAACCGAGACCCCCATAGAAAATGAGCTCGGCCTAGTGATAGGACTTCCGAACCCTCCCATTGGCATCCAGCCAAGGGAACATATCAATAAGCTTCCGCGAGATCAGTAACCCTACCTCGTCTCTCAGAAAGTTTTTCCTTAGCAGCACCTTCAAGGCCACTAATAAGCTCACTATAAGATGCTTCCGAGAAGCTAGACGCGTCTTCTTGGGAGATTTTCGGTAGTGCCCGGCGCACGCTCCAGCTCCGGCCGCTGTGATTGACAGCTGTCGATCCCGTTGGGAAACTAGATATTTGACTCCATCCATCCCAGCCATGGCTGGGAGTAAAACAAGTCCCGAAACATGTCATCATTCCATGCACTCCCCGTGGCTACTTTGTCAAGCATTGGGCCTTCTGATTCACCCACTTGGATTTGATCGAAGTTCGAAGCAGTAGGAATATTATGCTGTGGATCGATACTTGCCTCTAGGCTCACCTGGCAAGGGTGTGTGGTACTCACAATACCGGAAGGCATCGCGGGAAAGGAGGTGTTGAAATGAGGCTGTGGCGAGCCCATTTGATGTTGATTTCGGATGAGGGGACTGCAAAGATGCAAAAAGGTGGAAAAGAGTTTGTATAACTTGGCAGTCGGAGGATGTGTGTCCACAAAGCAGAGAAGGGCTTCCGTTATGGCAGACATCAATGAATAGTCGTCAGGGTCAGACGTTTGAACCACGTTGCAAAAGAGAACAAAAAATGGTGTAAGTGGATATAAGAGTACAGTCCTGTGGACGTCAGAACAACCGGCGAAACATTGTGTTTCGTTCGAGGCTCACCAAGTAAGGTACGTTGTAGACATTTCAAGAAAGTTGCCAGAAATAAAATAGTTCTTCTGCATCAGTTGAAGTGATCGAAGTGCCTTCCGGGCGTACAAAAGACATTCCTTTTGGACGAATGGAGCTCGAACAGTCTGCGTGGAGCGAAGTGTGGCAGTCATAATTGTATAATAGTTGAAGTCAACAGCCAACCATTCGTACTCCATATGGCTGAAAGATGGGTTGACCCGTTGCTGTAGTTTCGGTCATTAGCTGCGGGCCGGTAGCAAAGTCGATCGGTACATACTTTCTGGTACTCTGTATGCATGTTATACATGGTTTGGACTAGCGCATTGATGGTATTGCGTTGGTATGTCTCATCGGATAAATCTGGCTTCAAAGCCAGGCTCAGAGTAACTTCCTGGATCTGTGCGAGCTCAACAATGGCTTTCATAATGGCAGTAAGGGGAGTATGCGGGTCCAACTGTACTAGGTCGGCCGGCTTCACTTTAAGTTCTGGGAGGGATGGGGGCCGGAGAAGGAGTGAGCTGAGAAGCTTATCAAAATGATAACATGTAAAGATAGCTCCATGGATCTGAGATTCGGTGTCACTGGACGGACTAAGACCATTCAATGTATGGTAATTCAGCGATACCAATATTCTTGATGCAAACGATGTTAGTGTCCAGCATTGGGACACATCTCCCCGGAATTGCATGAGTGTTGCCTGGGATAAATTAGCCTTGACATCCTTGGGGGTTTCAAATCGTGTGACTGTTCAAGACGCACCCCAGACAATAGCGCTTGTAGCAGGGATAAACTTGGGGCAGTTAACAAATTGATATTCGCCAGTGCCGCAAGCGCCGTGGCCTCGTATTGCCTTTTGGATGACCGCAGCAGATCTTGAAGGTGCACGCGTTTACCCAGTTCAGTCCCAGGTAATCGGGTCACAACAAGGACGGCTTTCGTGTATACCACAACTCGGTAATGATTCAGGGTGGTTTCATCACCCTGCCCTCGCACCAGAGCAAGACACATGTTTTCCAATGTCTGGGGGAGACATGGTCGGGCCAGTGAAATCGGTTCGAGGAACCGAGATTGATTACAGGCCCTAAAAATGAACAACTTTTAACCACCGGTTTCTGTTCAGTGGAAATTCACTTACCCATAGTCAACATATAGCATAGCTCGGGTGGGAATTCCGCCAACGGCTCAACATCGAGCTCAGAGCCATCGTGGCGATCAGATCTCGGCAAATTTGCAGTACTGGATATTTGATCAACCAGTCGATGTGCCGACTCCAACACGGTGTACCTATCCAGAGAGAGCTCTTTGTTTGACTCGAGCTCTCGCTGTAAGAATACCTTGGCCTCTGAGGTCGCATGATTCAAAGCATCTGGAGTGACTGATCCCGAGACGGCTTGGCCACCGACAACACTAGGAGAATCTATAGCGCTGGCCTCTTTCTGCTTGCCAGATGACGTTGTGCTATGTTGGTCACTCTCTGTGCCAGCTTTAAATGCTGGAATTGACCCCTGGCTCTGCGTCACAGACGCGGCAGTGCGCTCAAGTTCGGACAGTCTGTCTGCCAGGGTTAAGAACCTTCAAATCCGTCAACACCTTTCTTCACCCATAATGCAAATAAAAGGATAAAGAAAATGTCAGATATTACCGAGGGTCTCTCTGACGCTTTCGTCTCGGTCGCTTTCGACGACACTCAGTTCGGGCGTCAGTGCAGTTCATACACGGTTCCTTGCGATCGCACTTGATCTATGGAAAGATGTCAGTGGTCTCATTGGCCAGCAACTGTACTTTGTCCAAGTGACGAACCAACCTTCCTTGTATAGCACAAGTCGCACTGTTCTCTTCGTTTAGCATGGCTCACGTTACGCTCGGGCTAATGAGGACAAAGGACGTACCGCACGTGCCTCGGCGTCACTAGCGTTCGTCATAGACACCGGTCTAGGTTCACCAATGAGGCTAGAATAGAAAGGGATAAAACATGTGGATATTCGATGCAAACCGTCAGAATAAGAATAATTGTAGCAGTGTAGAGGAGCTCTAGACCCTTTGGTGATTACCAACGGGCCCCACTTTCGGGCCAAGACTTCCGGTCCGAACGAAAGAGGAAAGGGTTTGTCCGGTTCCAATGCATCCGTGATCTATAGTAAATATCTGATCAGATCGACAATTTCGCATCGTCATCAGGTGGAAGGTGTTAATTGACGTTGAATGAACTTATGCCACATCGTCCATTGCTTGTTGGAGTATCAATCGCACGCTGAAACAAAACGTCGAATTACGCAAATGAGTAAGTTACGATATGCTGAATCCAAAGTAAAATCCAATGAGCCACTAGTTATCCTTGTCCTCCTTCTTCCGCGGTTCGAAGTTCAACTGTCAATAAATATTTAGTCAATGCATTCAAATCGTGGGATCTGCGCAAGACCACATACCTGGTTCCCGTTGTAGAACTGATTATCGCCCCGTTCATTTTGCTGGTCCCGCAGCGTGCGAATGTTCATTCCGGTTGCGCGTGGTCGCTGAGCATTCTGACCCGGTGGAGGAGGCACAGGTTGAGCCTCGCTCGCTGGTGCACTGGATCCGTACCCGAGAATTGAGCCTACAATACCAGTAGCTGCACTGGCAACGCCTGAAACCACGTTATACACGGCAGAAATTCCCCGCCCAGGCAAGGAGCCAGCTGATGCGTAGGCTGTCGTGTAAGTCTGAACAGGAACCATGACGAGGTTGGCAGTAGAGCCGAGACTTGAATCCTGGAGTGTCTGCGACTCCTCGGCAACAGAGAGGGTTCGGTTGGGAAGAGGTGTCAAGATGTGTTTAAGGTTGTATGGGCGGTTGTCATCCTCCATTTGTTCATCCAACCAGGGACGAACATCGCCGCGGATAGTCTGTGTGGGTGTGAAGCTGGATCGAATCGAGCGGCCGTCAAACAGTCGCACCTGGATTCGGTACTGGCTTGGAGGTCCACGAGGAACCGGGGGTTGTGGCTTTGCCTCTTCGACTTTAGGTGCTGGCTTCTTGTCTGCCTTCGGTTTGAGTTTCTGAGATGCTTGATTTACTGGTGTCGCTGGTTGCTTGCCCTTGGATTTGCCTTTCAGGCCATCTTTCTGTGGCTGCCGCTGCGGCGGTGCCGGTTTCTCTGCCGGTTTCTCTGCTGCGGGGCTGTCCATATTTGTGCTCGCTTGGGATGGATGTTGGGCAAATATTTGGGAGGCGCTTGGGTATTGATGGTATTGTTGTCGTGATGGAGCATTGAAGGCACTGGGTGTAGCGGATGTGGCAGATGTAGCAGCAGTTGAACTAGCCGTAGGTGCAGCATTGCTGTTCATAGGGGCAGGACTGCTCTGCTGTGACTGCTGAGCAGTAACGGTATCTTTATCACCTTCTAGGACTGCAATTAAGCGGCTCTTCATATCGTCTTTCACAAGCTCGGGCGTCAGGTACTCTTGCAGCGTGCCATTCCTGGGAGTTCAAACAATCAGCTCAGAGCCTTCATGGCCAACCAGTATGAGACGAACTTGATGACAACAACAGTTGGGAACTTTGCTATGGGACAGAATGTGGTCAAGAAACCGGCTTCTTGGGTCCCAGCAGCCAGGCGCAATAGGACCGCTTTGGCGTCGAGGACTGGCGCAACCTGCAGACGATTAGCCACCACCCAGTCATCGTAACGGACAATCAATCGCACGCAAACATACCTCATCATCAGTAAGATATTCATCCTCCCATGTTGAGCTCAGTTGCTCGTCGTCTGCACATTGAACTCGATTAGATGGCACGTTGATTTGGTGCGGGGAGACCACCGACCTCGGACAAAGCACACCACAGCCTTGCTCTCGCGCACAGCGAGGGCAATGCCATCCTGGAGGGATCCTTGAAAGAACATCGTCACGATCGCATTCTCGTCAAACAGCCGGGAACTCGAGTGTGATAGCAACAAAGCAGTTGTCAGTAGAAGGCGACGTATACTGCGGAGAAACAGGTCGGGGAAGAGCGTGACCGCCTACGGAGCGAGTCCGCTTCCAAAATCCCAACTGCCGCATCACATCACTTTTCTCCAAACAGCTCCCCACAGCACCATTCACTATGCGGCCGCTCTTCTCTGTCCTGAGAAGCACACCGGCGGCGTGGTCTGTGCCAGTCCGCGCTGTCCGAACTTCGGAGCAGACGAAATTCGATTCCATCTGCTCCAGATGCTGGCTGCAACAGAAGCGCCAGTTCACGCAGTCGCGCCGCTTGACCGACCAGAATGCCTTCAGCGTGGATAATCCGGCTAAGCTGGTTCGTGTGAACCAGAAGCATGGACCTGGTTTGATAATTATTGGTGCGTTATCTCCCAATTCCTCCAATCGTACCATAGACAACAGCTGACATGCAATTCCCCACCTATAGCCCTGATCCCAATTATCGCCTTCGGCCTAGGAACATGGCAGGTTCAGCGTCTGGACCGGAAGACTCAGATGATCGCCAAATTTGAAGACCGCTTGACTAGACCACCACTTCCGCTGCCGCCGCGAATCGACCCCGAGGCTATCTCTGAGTTCGATTACCGTCGTGTCTATGCCACTGGCACCCTACGCCACGATAAGGAGATGCTGGTTGGACCTCGTATCAATGAGGGCGAGGACGGATACCTTGTCGTGACTCCGCTTGAGCGCGAGGGCCAGAGCACGGTTCTCGTGAACCGTGGCTGGATTTCCAGGAAGTTGGAGAACCAAAAGGATCGACCGGACGGTATCAAGAATGAGGTTGTTACGGTGGAGGGGCTACTTCGTGAGCCGTGGAAGAAGAATATGTTTACGCCGGACAATAAACCGGAGGAGGGCAAGTTTTACTTCCCTGACATTCAGCAGATGGCAGAGTTGAGTGGAAGTCAGCCTGTTTGGATTGAGGAGACTATGGGTATGATTTATTGTGTGATACGTGGTTTTGGACGCGGCTAATTTGTTCCTTTTCAGTGCCTGATCTCGTTGAGTCATATAATCGCGAGGCGAAGGGTATTCCCATTGGACGTGCGGCCGAAGTCAATTTGAGGAACAACCACGCGCAGTACATCTTCACCTGGTAAGTCCATTCAGATCGTCCCAAGGGCCGTGTCGGCTTCCTTGTGCCAGTTATAAGCCCCTTTAATGTGAATGTGTCGCTCATGATTCACCTAGGTACGGCCTGTCCCTGGCTACATCGATCATGTTGTGGATGCTGGTGCGAAAGAAGCCCAGCAGCGAGGCCATGCGCCGAGTCCGCCAGAACCGCAACTGGTAGTCAGGCTTCCAGCCACTTCCTTTGTGCATTTTCCTTGGGGGTTTGGAGTTTTGTTTGGTTGGTTCCGATTATCGTTCAAATCATTCACGGAGGCATAGCCAGTCTCATATCCTGCTGAAGCTCCTTGGGCAAATGCTTTTGAGCCAGGGAGAACATCGTCGTCGTACTGTTGATATGACGTTGCCTGGGGATAGTCAGCAAACCATTTCATTGATGTACATGCAGCAAAACTGACCTTCTCATGAGGGTTGAGACGTCACTCTCGTCAATAGTCTTGCGCCCAGCGTGCTTTGAATAAGCAGCCAAATCCTGGCTGACCTGTTCAAAGTACCATGATGACGCCTGTTCGATTGCAGCCATTGCAGCCTTGTTGATCTTCGCTTTTGATCCGCCTTTCGTATGCGCGAAGCGGGTGGCCAGCTTCTTGACTACTCCTGCGGGCAAGTTTGGAACGGGAATTCCATGTCTCGAAAGCTTCTTCTGCTTGGTCTGCACCGGAGCACCCTCATCCCGCAGGCCTCCTCCAACAATTCCCGGGCTCTGGCTCGGGGATGCTGGTGGGGCTAAATCGAGGCCGAACCCAAAGCCACCACCGACATCATCTTCGTCGTCTGACGGGGGTGTCCCAGGGACTGGCTGGATGTCGCCTGTAGTCAACTCGAATCCCTCCGCTTCGCCCAGGTTTTCATCCATGGGATCATCAAATGCACCTGGATCTGGAGATGGAATATCGAAAACAAATCGGTCCAGGTTTTCTGTTTCTCCCCTATTTGTGTTATATTAGCCCACTTTGTACCATAGCCAAACCTGATATCTTGATAACTTACCCTTGATCAAAGTCACCTCCACTGAACATCGTATCGTCGGCAGCCTCCTCGCCGCCGAATAGTCCCGTTTGTTCGCCTGCTTCAGAGTCGCTGTCCAATTGACCTCGGAAATTTTCACTCAATCTCCCAGCTTGACTGTACATTGATAATCGCTGCTGGTCTCTTATACTCGTCTCCCTCATCGGGTATTCAACGGATCGGTAGGTGATATCATCGTCAAAGGCAGCCGACATTCGCGGCGGCGGAGTTGGGTCATCACTTCCTTCTTCCGGCCCCTGGATCGGGAGAGAAAGTCGCGGTGGTGTATTTTCCGGCTCGTTGTCCAACTCCTCGAATTCGTCTATGGGATCCTCCACGGGCGTCGGCACATCCTGAGGTGAGTATTGTATAGGTTTTGAGACGGGAGCCAGTGCTACACAATTTCAACGTTAGCTCTAGCTTCATGAGCCACGATTCCCCGCATGGGCTTTGCTTGTTCGTACCTTTCCCTAGGTTTCTCAGGATATCAAATGTAGTCTCCCGCTGTATGCGACCACTTCGGCGGCGATCGCGACCTGGTGTATTTGCAGCTCGCTGCTGTCGGGCGCGAAGTCCATATGGTGTTGACGGGGCGACTGAAGCTCTTGCCCGGGGCGTGAATCTGGACGCTGACCGTTGGCCAGACGGGGTCGTGGTTGTGACGAGTCGACTCGGCGTAAGTGGGTAGCGCGTATGACTCGGTAGTCGTTGGAGCTACAAAAAGAGACAGTCAGAAGGATTGTCTAAGAGCGCTCCGCATTGAGGCACTCACTCCGGTCAATGTTGTTTCTCCAGATGGAGTACTGGTCCCAACACCCGAATTGCGCAGTGACCGGCGGTCACGCGCTCTCGGGGTAGACATCTCCTGGGCTCAAGCACGAGCGGAAGCTATAGCATCAGAACTTGCAAAGTAGACGTTACTCGGATCATGGGAAAGAGACTGAAATGTGGGGAGTCGAGTGTTGAAACGAATGTTTGTGAAGCGCGTCTCCGAATAACATTGCGGGCCCGCGTATGATTGGTTCCACTTATCGATAAGACAAGCTGACTCAGCCACCGTTTTCCTAACTTTTTTTGCGACGCTCGACTTTCGCCTCATTGCATTCGTCCATTGAGCCTTTATTTTCTCGATTCGAGCATTGTCGGAGGTATTCAAGATGGCTGAAACACCTGTCCAAAAGGGGCTTTCGAACAAGCTCGACAAGAAGCGCAAGAGACAAGCCGACGACTCTACGAAGCAGGACAAGCCCGAGACAGCACCTGCAGCTTCAGCCTCCGCAGACGGACCTAGCAAGAAGAAGCGCAAGCAGAAGAAGACCAAGAAGCAGCAGGCGGAGCATGATGCGAGAATGCAGGATCGCCAAGACGGCATTGACCAGTCGATTGGAAGGATGGATGGACGTTTGTTGGCTGATTTCTTTGCTCAGCGAGCGAAGAAGGCGGATAAGGAACTGTCGGCGGTGGAACTGAATGATATGTCTGTTCCGGGTATGAAACTACATGCTAGGTTAGGTGGGGTGATTGTTGAGTACTAATGGACTACAGACTACGTTTTCCTCGACACATCGTCATTCACGGAGACCAGACACTTGGACAAGCTCCCAGACTTCCTCAAGGCGTTCAGCCCTAAGGGTGCGGATTTGTCAAAGGCTTCGGAGCAGAAGGGTACCCCTCACACTTTGGTTATCGCTGGCGCTGGACTTAGAGCTGCGGATGTTGTCCGGTAAGACAATTAACTGCCTGGTTGTTTTTGTTGGTATGGAAACTAACAGTTGAATGTCATAGATCGCTGCGGAGCTTCTCGACGAAGGAGGCAATTGTCGGAAAATTGTTCGCAAAGCACATCAAGCTCGAGGAAGCTAAGCAGTTCCTCGAACGCGCACGGTATGATCGATCCTCCTACAGTACACTGACAGTAATACATACGATACTGACTATTTGTGCAGTATGGGAATTGGTGCTGGTACCCCGGCCAGAATTTCTGATTTGATCGAGTCTGGTAAGCACTACTTCGATTAACCTCCACAACATATTTGCTAAGACCCGTGTATAGGAACTCTCAAGCTGAATGAACTGGAGCGCATTGTCATCGATGGGTCACATATTGATCAGAAGCAGCGTGGAATCTTCGACATGAAAGATACCCATTTGCCTCTTCTGAAGCTGCTCACTCAGCCGGAGCTGCGTAAGCGCTACGACGCTGGGAAGAAGAAGTTGCAGATCTTGATTTTCTGATTGCGCTAAATACCTAATGATAGAGTTTCATTTTGAAGAAAAGTTTTTGGACCTATTTTTAAGATATCCAAACGTACACACTAAGCTATTTCAATTTGATCTGTAGATCTGTATTCACCTGTGATTGTGACAATCCTGTAACGACATATTGTGGATTGAAGATTGTGGTAAATTCAAACAAAGAGTTTATGCTCAAGAGGATTCTGTTTCTCACTGGTGATTCCTATCCTACCATGGTATTCACTGGGTCCCTGGGGCTAGCAATTAGGATTTAGTTGTAATATCTAACTGCCCAATCGGGTAAGTGGACGATACGAAGCTCACCGCCTCGAGCGCCCGGCAAAAACGGAATTTCTCTGCGTCTCCGCCCAATTTTTTCGGAGCTAGGATTTGCGCATCCTTTACGACATTTCTTTTCCACCCCAACATTATATTTCTCCCGGTGCACTTTGATCCAAAAAGAGATTTTTAATATCGACGACTCCTTACCTATCCTAAATCCCAAGCACAACATATTCTCAACATGGGCGATAAGAAGCGCAAGGTCGTTGAGGACCCGACTGAGCCCATTGCTCCCGAAGGCAAGAAGCTGAAGAAGGAGAAGAAGGAAAAGAAAGAAAAGAAGGAAAAGCGCAAGGCTGAGAAGGAGGCTGAGGTTGCGCCTGTCGAGACTGCCCCCGCGCAGGAGGAGGTGACCGAGAAGAAGGAAAAGAAAGACAAGAAGGAGAAGAAAGACAAGAAGGAGAAGAAAGAAAAGAAGGAGAAGAAGGCCGAAGCCGAATCCAGCAAAGATGCCGAGGAGACCCCTCTGTTCACGATAGACACCGAGGGCGACAAGGCCATGAAGGAGAAGATCTCCAAGAAGGACAAGAAGGAAAAGAAGGAAAAGAAAGACAAGAAAGACAAGAAGGCCAAGGTCTCCAAGGAAGCCACCGAAGAGTCTGCGGACGCCGAGGAGGCCACTGAAGAGACTGCTGCTGAAGATGGCGTGGACAAGAAGAGCTCCCGCTTCATTTGCTTCGTCGGTACGGACTCATACCGCTCCACAAGATACAATTGAAGCGATAACTAACATTTACAACTACAGGCAACCTCCCCTACTCCGCCAACCTTGAGTCCCTTACAAAGCACTTCGAGAAGAACCCTCCCGCCTCAATTCGTGTCGCGACCAAGCCTGAGACTCCTAAGAAGTGCCGTGGCTTCGCCTTCATCGAGTTCGACAACTACGACCGCATGAAGACCTGCCTCAAGCTCTACCACCACTCCACCTTTGACGACGGCAAGTACCCGCCTCGTCGCATGAACGTCGAGCTGACGTGAGTACTTCCTAATCCTATTCAAGTTATGTAATGACTGTCAACTAACGTTAAATCAGTGCCGGCGGCGGCGGCGGTAACTCCGAGCATCGCAAAGAGAAGATCAGAGCCAAGAACGAGAAGCTCAACGAGGAGCGCTCCCGTGATGCGAAGAAGATCAACAAGGATAAGCGAAAGCACGACAAGGCTCCCGCTGCTGAGGGTCCCAGTGGTGTCAATGCCGTTGCCGTCCCCGAGGACGACAAGTGGGCGGGCATTCACCCCAGCCGCAGGCCGCGTGTGATGAACTAGATGCAGTATTTGAATCGCTGCAGGGTCAATGATTCTCGGTCTCTTGATAGACCGGATTTTTTTCTTTGTAACTGTACATCCTGGACAAGGGGCAAAAGTCATGTTTTGTTATGATTTGATAGAGGATACCACTTTCCTGTCTTTCGTGCATAGGTAGGCCATTGGGCCTTTGAATGAACATTCTACGTTTCTTGATTACTTTCTACGACGGTGTCCACGTAGTATCAAGGACATACCATAGCATAGGCTCGCTTGTCGTGGATAGCTAAAGTTTATACATACCTAGGTAGCCTTAGACCTAAACCAAGGGACATACAAGGGAGCAACCAAACAATCGACAAGAATTCAAACTAGCTAATTCTATCAAGCCAAAACAGACAAGCTTCCCAGCATAAAAAAACACAAGTCAATGGATTCATCAAAAAGAGGCCCACGAAGCCTCTGGCTACCGGGACGCCGTATTAACTATGAATTATTCATTATAGCATACGAGAAGAAGAGGAAGAGAGAGACATGCACCGCGACCCTTACAAGATCAAGCATTTGCTCCTCTTCCCAGACTTGGCAGTGGGGCGGGGGCTCAGAACAGCCCTACATCAACAGCATTAGCATCGGGAAATCCGAGTTCCGTAACAAGTTGGAAATAACGTACCGGATAGCTTCGTCGAAGACACTCTTCAGGTTGCGTTGCGTGAGTGCAGAGCACTCGAGGTACTTATGTGCGCGGATCTCCTTAGCAACAGCCAGCGCCTGTTCGTACGAGACGGGTTCCATTTTCCGCGATCGAAGGGTTTCAACAGTGTGGCGATCGTCGCGGAGATCGAGCTTGGTGCCGACCAAGATGATGGGGACGTTTGGGGCATGGTGTTCGATTTCAGGGAACCACTAGATGAGAATAGATGTCAGTTTCGGGTTGGGGGGAGGGCCGAGTGGTCCGTGAGGAGTGTCTGCGAGGCTGGGATGTGGGCTGACCTTGGCTTTCACGTTATCGAAGGACGGGGGGCTGACGATCGAGAAACAGATCAGGAACACGTCGGTTTGCGGGTATGAGAGCGGGCGCAGGCGGTCGTAATCTTCTTGTCCGGCGGTATCCCACAGGCCCAGGCTGATCGGTCGCCCGTCGACCATCACGCTGGCCGTGTAGTTGTCGAAGCTGCGGAGGCTGGGTATTAGCATTACTGGCATCTTTAGGTTGGAATCGAGGGCGCTATTGCTGGTTTGTGTGGTCACGTACACGGTCGGAATGTACTCCCCGGGGAAGGCATTTGTTGTGTAAGAGATCAGAAGACATGTCTAGAGGTCGGGGATGGTCAATTTCTTGTTCGTCTGTTGGTTGGAGTCGTCTAGACTGACTTTGCCCACTGCACCGTCACCTGTCACCACGCACTATGATCTTCAATTAGCCGGCGCGTTCAAGATGGAGCTTGTAACTTGTAGCTTGTAGCCCATAGCTTGTAGCCCATAGCCCATAGCTCGTAGCTCGTAGCTCGTAGCTTGAATGAGCAGCGTACCTTCAGCGATTGAGTAGCCGGACCCGTCGCCATTGTTGCGAAAGTATGTACACCGAAAAGGGGCGACGATAAAGAGGGAGATCACGGATGAACAAAACCGAGCTTCAGGGGAGAAAATAAGAAAGAGGGGAGGAAGGTGGAGAATGGAAGATCTCGAAAAAAGGAGGGGCGTTGCAAGGTGGAGGTCAAGAAGAGGCGAGGCGGATCAACTCTTGGGATGGAACTGTCTTTCGTTCCCCACATCCTTTTATTGATCTCTAACTCGTTGCGGCGCAATATAATCTACTCCTACTGACACACGAGGTTCCCAGCCCCCCAATCCATGACACTTCGCGTTCCTGTTTGGTTACCACGGCGCAGTAGCCCTGCACCAATCGCATGAGAAATCTATCACGGGCGAGTCAAGGCGCAACAGCACCGAATCAGGATTGTCCTCTATTTATATCATTCTCCTCTAAGACCCTGTTCCAACGTGATGAGTTGCTCTACAGGCGCGACACTCCCCGCGAACCGTCCAAGAATCCACCCGCGCGCAGCTCCCACGGCTTCGCCAATAGTTCTGGGAGTTTGGCGGCGAAGTCGCGGAAATAGGGGGATTGGGTGTGCGCCTGGACCGCCTGCTGGTCCTTGTATCTGTTCGGGTGTTAGTGCTGAATGCTGGGCGGGTTTTCCCTGTTTGGCCAATACTGCCGAGGCACGGGCTAGGGGCCTGGGTGAAGGTATTCGCCATCGCAACCTGCCAGGATTGATAACTAACCGTTCGACGACGATGATCTCTGTTTTGTCCTGGAATGCGTAGTAGAGCAGAGTGTCCGGCTCATGTTCTTGCACCTGCTTGGTGAGTTCGGTGACAAGGCCGGCGACCTAAATGGTGGATCAGTATGGGAACCAGCTGGTTATAGATGATCATTCGAACCTCGTTGAGTTTCTCGGGCTTGGGTGTAAGCACCGCGGCGACGTTGAGTTCGGACATGGCCTGCGTCGGGTTATCAGTACGGGCGGGAATAGTTCAGCCGTGCTGCAGAAGAGAAAAGATGACTGACTGTGATGTATTGGTAGTAGAGATCCTGGAAAGTCTCCGGTTGAAGTTGTAGAACGGTCGGATAGCAGAGATGCCTTATTTCAAGCCGAAGATATCCTCAGTTGAACCTCGGGACATGCGATGTGGGGCCTGCTGAGCGATCAGCTCCCATTTCTCCGAATCGTCTCGTGCTCTATCGCCCGTTTCATTTGTCCTCAGACCTATCCCCTTTAAATTCCTTTGCATTTATCATGCAGCAATTTGAATTCTAATTGGGAAGACTCCAGAGCCTGAACACGATCCTAAACAGTCTTTTTGCGAATCTGGGTATCTTCGTCTGTTGCCCTTTCGGCCTTTCTGCAGTCTCTCTAGAGACGACATCGAATGGACGAATTACTGTACTATGGCAAATAGAATGGGAGTGTATACCCATAGGATGTAATTCATAAATCTAATCTTTAAGCTTATCGACTGGAGCCTAACGCAGAAGATAATCACAGTGGGCCGAAATGCTTGACTCTTTAGTCCCTTCTCAACGCCTTTCCGGGCATTTCCGTAGATGTCAAGCTAGGTCTCCTTTATTCCAATTTCCATGTTTTCTTCTGAAATGACTTCAAATACGCCTGGAGATAGGTCACGGCCGTGTGTTCGGAATCGTTCTTATCACATTCTTGATCCGGCTGTAAATATAATTCTTCTAGTCTTCGGCGGAGGGCCTTTTACTCCTTCTTCAGTTCTATCTTCTCTTCACTTCACGCTTGCTTTGATATCAATCTTGTGTTACTATATTTATAACTAAAGAAGTGCCAAACAGTTCGAAATTGGGCTGGCCAATCAACAAATCGATTGAAGTTCTATTAGCCTAATAAAGCCTAAGTAGTGGGGTCGGAGCTATACAGGCATTTCGTCCAAATTGAAGCAGAAAGTGGGGGTCCTTAACTCCAGACTCGCGGCTTGCAATAAACAATCATATAAAGGATAATTGGTCACCTAGATGTAGCCGGCACAGAAAAGAGTATACCAAATATAAGCCTACGTATAATAAAACTTAAATGGAATCAGACCCAAATGAATGCAGCCCACGATAATTCACTCCGTCTGCTTCCCCTCGCCCCCGTAATACACTCCACCCTGTCGCTCTTCTATTGGACTGCGTCCCGTTGCTTGAAGGTAATGGATGCTGGGAGCAGAACGGCAAGGGGAAGGCACTAGAGATTGTCAAGCTAACATCGATAATCGTCTCGCATGCCCAAGTCGCATGAGATGATTGTAAAAAACCTACCAGAACACAACAATAGACGAGATTCAATCGGTTCTGTCCATGCTCTCAGGGCCCAGTGGAAGCCTGAACTGTGCTAGTTACCCCTGTTCAAGGCCACTCCCCTTGACTACATTGTATCCTCCATAACCTTCAATATTACAGAGCCTACTCATATCCACATTCAGCTCCGTATCATCACCAGACTTGCCAAGTCTATCCGGATCAAATTTGATTGGATCATCCAGCTTGCCCGCAGCGATCGCTTCGAACCCCCATTCCACCTCAGCCTTGATTGTTACTCGAGCCGCGAATGGTCGCCCAGGCGTATACTGCACAACAATGGGAAGTGAAAATTGAGGAATGATCCCAGTGTTGCGCAAAGCATTCTGCGCCAAAGTCCACTCTACCACAGACGAGGTCATACCTCTAATTGAGCCGTTGATTTCTGCCTGTCCTGGGACAATAACAGGTCTCGTTCTTTCCCATTGACCAGAGAAGCCAAGCCCGGTGGTAGGATCAACGAGATTGACCTGTGCATTGGACGTGTTCTGGCCCTCGCGTATATCCTCAGGGCCACGCCACTGCCTGGGCTCGAAAGCGAGTATCCTTGGGGTAAATTGTGCAGCTTCATCAATGGCAACTTCGTTTTCGTCATCATCCGGGTCGAGATTGACGACTGCGTTGTCGTAGAATGATACAGTGATCAGCGCTCGCTTGAACTTGCGGCTTGTGAGGCGGCTGGCGAAGCTGGCGTCGAGGGTAACCCGACAGGCCGATAAGACTTCTTTTGCATCGTTGCTCGTGTTCAGTCTGGTAAATTTACCAATGAGAGGCTGCCTGGGACATCTGATGTTGAAGAAGAAGTGGCCTCGGAACGATTCCTTTTCCGTGACTAGTTCGCGCGGGGAATATTGGCTCTGCGGGGTTTTGTTGACTATGACTCGGCTGCCAAGCTGAGTTTCTCCAATTTTGTCCTCTTCCAAGTCCAGGGCCACGGTTAAAGAAATGGTGTCTTCCGTAAATTCGAACATTGTAGACATTTCTTTCCTTGCAGTTTGCCTGAACTGAGCAAAGAAACCCCGCTTTTATACTTTGATTCCGGGAAAAAGTCAGATGGACGACTTGCCTAGATCACCACTGGCTGCAGGATATGGCTAGCCACGGAAAGATAAAAGCTTACAGATATCGGGAATGCTTGTATTTAGGTCTTCGGTGCCGATATCTTCTTTTGTGGTGACTATAGCCGACCTCGTGTTCGGCTGACCGTGAAGATGGCGCCGCCACATAAGCAGAAGTATTCAACACCGATGCTATAGCTAGTAGCAACTCGTACTCGCTTGATTCAGCTCAAGTCATATTGATGTTTCGGGTTTACAGGGACGCCCATCACCTGGATAATGCATAAGTACGCTAGCGTCCTCGTATTTAAGACCGCGAACATTTCACCCCCTTCCATATCCCTCACATGAGGGCTGACAAAAATGGATCTAAATATTCCAGATTATACTGGCGACAGGCGATGGACTCGCTATAATTTCGACTTGTCCGGCCTCACGGCCGAGGTTGCCGATGCTATGTATGAAACGTCTTGCTTAACTTACTACGGCTTGCACGATGAAGCTGAATCTTTATATGCCCAACTTGAACTGCAAATTACCCATCCCCTTATTGCAATTCTAAGATCAACTCTCTACGCTGACATGGGTCTCGCCCAGATGCGCCTGGACTCGTTACAAAAATACACAGTTCCGTTTGATCACGGTACCAGCGCTGGTTGTGATATTTGGCATCTCGTGGAATTGTTACGGGCGATTGCCGACGGAGAAAGGAATGGAAAAGGTCGCGAAGCTATGGATGTAGCCCTAGCGGTGATTGGGAGACTCACGGAGAAGGATGTAGAGAACTACGATCGCGTCGAGGTACAATGTCAAGCTCAACCATTGCGAGAGACACCTCGGATGCTAATCAAGAGTTCTTTGTTTCTAGCTGATATGTGCTTACCATTGCCATCACGTCGTACTCTGGTGCACCGATTGGAGCAACTGGATCAATGGTTTTACGATTCCCGCTAACTTCCCCTCCTTGAGCCAAATCCGACAGCAACTACAAACCCACGGTCAATTTGGCGATGCGGCTCGTATGCTGGCGGCAAATTCCGACGCAAGTCCAGGAGATCCAACTGCACCATTTCGAGACTTTCTACAAGCAGCTGTTGCAGAACCAGAGGACATACTTGGAACCTGTACCAGGACCTGGGTCAATATCAAATTCGCGGAGAAGCTACTCGACCTCAACAGAAACGACGAAGCTTTACAATGCCTGGACCTGTCTGAGGGGTTGCTTGGAAATGCATTCCAATCTGCTAATAATTGCCTCAGTCATTCACCCGAGGAAGCCTTTCCAAGACTGTGGCTCATGTTGTCAGCCGCCAAGCTGCGGCTGGATCTTTCCGCGCCCGACGTCAAAGTAAAGAAAACACTGAGACTGGCAGCCATTGCATGCAATAAGAAGAACTTTCAAGTTCATCGATGTCTCGTGAGAAGTGTATTAGATTTGACAGAGCACCATGAATCCGAGCTGAGCCAAGTTGGAGAGACTACGAAAGATATTCTCCTTCAGAAAATTGCCTTTGAACAATCAACGACCAAATCAGCCATGCACGAAGAACATGCTCTGATCCGATATTGCACTTGGAAGAGCTCTCATGGCGGCTTACTAGGTCGAGGCTCTGATATTCTGGAAATGATTGATGGATATTTTGCCAGATATCCCCAGTACGATTTTCCCTTCCCAATGTCGATTTTGCACAGACATAGAGCCAATATAGCCACCACACTTGGCATGCCTGCTAGATCACAATATCATGAGCAGGCCTCATTTTGGAGATCACAGTGTCCACCGGATAAACAAGTTGATGCAATATACCTGGACGAAATGGACGATGCTACAGCGGGAATGCTTTGGGAGCCTGATTCTGAACTCCATAGCGCTACGTCTGCAGAACGTACACTCGGTAGTTTCATGGTCAAATGTGCCACTCTCATCCTCAGGTGGGCTCAATGGGATCTCCAGGATGATCAATTGACTATAACCGAAGCCAAAAGAATACTGTGCTGGGGGGGCGTGGAGGCCCCGGATGCAGTCCTTGGAGCATTAGAATCCCTGAACATAACCCCCCTCTACAGCACATCATGAAGCCACTGAGTTCGCACAAACAATTGGTTCCACTTGCATCCCACATGAGTTGGCGTCGTACTTGATCGGAGGTTTAAGACCGCGAGCAAGCAAAGACTGGGAGTCATGGTTTGAGTATGTGGAAACGTGGCTGGCAGAGAAGGGGCGCCGGCCCACGCGATTCCAGCGACTACTGGTAGTGAAACAACTTCAGTTCTGCCGTGAACAAAGCGTTTCTCAATACATCTTGAAATTCCCAAACGACCAAGGTTGGGCAATTCCGATTGCAGCAAGAGAAGGACAACGTCAATTTGATCTGTACAACCGCCTGCATTCTATTGACTCGAAACTGATATCTATTGAGAGCCTCGACACTGCCAGGTTTGCACAGGCAAACTCACTTATCAACTTGGCCGCAGAAGGGAGCACTTTGGTCTCTGATCAGGATCTGAAGAACGCGACCGCTTCGCTGGAGGAACTTCTAGGGCACCTCTTGGCTCGTGGTAGGCTAGACATAGCATATCATACACAGAATGCCCTGGGACATGCGGCGTGGAAAAGGTTCAAAGTCTTTGGCTCACTTGAGCCATGGGATGCTACCCAATGCTGGACCGCAGCACATGAGTTGAGTATTGAACTTCGTCTGGAATATGCAGCTCTAAGTGCATCCGAGTCATTTCCAGCCAAGGAAGCCCTTTCAAAGTTGCTCGTGCAGTCTCAATTATACCAACTTGCATTGATGGCGTGGGTTGAATCAATCAAGGTTTACTACACCTCGGATAAAAAGGCCCTATATGACGAGCAAAAGAGATTATGGCAAATCAACAGCGATCTGTACCTCTGGATCCAAAGATGCAAAGCCCGAACGCTGCTTGAATCTCTCGGTCTGACGCAAGAGCCACCTTCGACTGTTCTTCAAACCATTCGTCAGAATATGGACATGAATGCTGACTGGGAGAGACTGAACTCTCTCATGGCAAGCGTTGCTACAAGCAGCCCATTACAAAGGATCACTCTGCGGGAGCAGATCAAGGCGACAACCAATACTCTTCGCAATAGAGACGCATCCGTCAAGTCCTTCCTGGACCTGCGAGAGGGTCGCCCAATGAGCGTCAATGAGCTCCTCCAACTTCGACAGGAGCTGGGTCCTTCCGTGGTCATAGTCGAATGGGTCGAACTAACACCAAATTCATATGATCTATACGATATTCTGATGGTGGTGTATCAGCCAGGATCGCTTGTCACACCTGGTGCCATTGGTCACTTCAAGCAAGCAGACGTGGAAAAATGGATCAATGAGTGTCTAAGTGTCGACGATTTCGCAGATCCGACGCGTAAAGAGTATCCGCTCGCTCATACAGACGCAAGGAAGGACCTGAATGTGTTACGGCCCCTGGTCGAACAGTTAAAGCAGTTGACCAAGCCTGGGGACACACTCGTTTTCTGTCCTACGGGCCAGCTTCACCGTCTCCCTCTTCACGCCATTACATTTGATGGGATGCCTCTGATACAGCGCAATCCAATCGTCTATATTCAAAGTCTGTCGTTACTGCGTCTCTGTCGTGAGGCTATGAAAGCTCCCATTACAGTGTCAAAAGATACTGCCTCTCCCTTCCGTGCGGCTGTGTTCAATACCTTGCGAGCCGACCTGCCTGAATCCCAGCAAACCATTTCAGAACGTCTGTCTACACTGACCGAGAAAATTCCAAATTGCACACATGTTGACTCCTCGAACTTTACAAATGACCGCAAAGGCCTGTTCCAATCCCAATGTGCAGTCTCGAACGTCGTGCACATTCACGGTCATTCTGACTTTACTGACGCTCCTGGTTTCACCGACGGATCCCAGCAGTGTCTCAATCTTAGTGAACATCAAGCAGACGACCTCAGCCTAGATGACGTTTTCTCCGGTATCCGTTTCAAGCAGCCAAGTATTGTTCTATCTATGGGCTGCCGAACTGGTCGCTCGCGTATCTCTGCGGTGAATGATTTATTAGGTCTTACAGCAGCGTTTCACTTTGCCGGTGCTGGCGCGGTCATTGGAGCACTGTGGAAGGTTTCACAGGAGGATGTTCTACGATTCGCGGAAGCATTTTATGGTGAACTTGTGCATGGACTTGACCGCGCTGCCGAGGAGACAGATTCCGAGAGCCAGACTAAGATCATTGATCTAGCAAAAGCTTATCAACATGCTGTCTTGACTGTTCGGAAGGATGTGAATAGGAAAGTAAAAAAGCCTTATCATTGGGCTGGGCTTGTTTTCCATGGATCTTGGCTTCTTGGATGCAAATAAGGATCTCCACCGCCTCTATGGTGCATGAAGTCAATTGATAGGCCCTATAATGTTCCCGAGAGAAAATTCCGATAGGTTGTGCCTGCTCGACTTGGTTCAATTGACCTCGAATATCACATCTAAATAGGGTTCGATGATATGACCGCCTCAGCGCCCAATGCTGAAGGCTTACATGCCGATCTTCTGTCGTATTTCTGTCTTCCAAAGGTTGGGCAGCTAAACATGATATGAGAGCCTGATATTTGAAGAATTGGACACGTGGATTAAATCAGTTGGCACCAAAGATGACCCTTAAGTTGTACAGTAGAGACTGTAAATGTTAGGTATTCACGAACTTCCGGATGAACACCCAAAACATATTGTGGCTCAGCGTTGCGTTGCCCCTGGCGCCACAACCTAGTCCAAGTAGTGCAAGGCTCCCACATTTTGGCACGGTTCCGTGGACTGACCTCATTGATCGCCAACTAGCCCACTCCCCACCGCCAAGCAATCGGTTTCCGGTGTCATCGATAATAATAGCTCCTTCCCCCGACTTCCCCTTCTTTTCACTCCCTCACACTTTTTCGCGGAACTGCTGGCTCTGCGACAATGTCCGACTCAGCACTTCCAGAGCCTACCGCTCTGCCCCATCTATCCGATGCGCCCCCATCTAGCTCCGGTCGCGAGTCGGCCCACTCAGGCACCGTTGACCAAACGGCCATCCCCGACGAGCTGAAGGCTCGCCTGGACAAGATCACGCACTCCGAGGTCAGTCGTCGCAAAAAGCGCCAGTCTGAGATCTGCGCATTGTGCCCGTGCGAAGTCCGTGCTAACGAGGACCGTGTCGCATGCAGATCGGAATCACCACTCTCCTCACTCGGTTGAAGCAGAGCGTGGCCTCCGCTAGGGTGAGCCCCCACCGCGACAATTCGGCCGGGAACGCGTATGCGCTGACGTTTTCGCATAGGATTTCTCGACCTTCCTGAAGAAGAGAGGAGCTCTGGAAGAGGAGCATGCTCAGGGGCTTCGGAAGCTGTCCAAGGCCGTTAATGACGCCGCGAACCGCAGCGAGAACCGCCAGGGAACGTACAGCTCCAGCTATAAGGATATTCACCGGCTCCAGGAGCGCATGGCCGATCATGGTCTCCAATTTTCTGTCTCCCTTCAACAGATGTCGGATGATCTGCACGAGCTCTCATCCAATATGGAACGCGGTCGCAAGCAGTGGAAGCAGACTGGATTGGCGGCGGAGAAGAAAGTTATTGATGCCGAGGCTCAGGCGGAGAAGGCCAAGGCCAAGTACGACTCGTTTGCGGAACAATATGATCGTGTCCGCACGGGCGACAAGACGGGCGGCAAGTTTGGTCTGAAGGGTCATAAGTCGGCGGCTCAGCATGAGGAGGATCTTCTGCGCAAGGTTCAGAATGCGGATAGTGATTATCAGGCTAAGGTTCAGGCGGCGCAGACTGCTCGTCAGGAATTGGTGTCGACTCACCGGCCTCAGGCCGTGCATAACCTGCAATTGTTGATTTCGGAGTGCGACTCAGGCTTGACTCTGCAGCAGCAGAAGTTCGGTAAGCAATTGTGTGGTAATGGGGACGGAGGGTGTTGTCTGACTGTATACAGCTACTTTTAGCGAGAAGCTGCTGCTTAGCCAAGGTCTTTGCATCAGCCCTCTGAAGGCTGGTGCGGAGACCGGAGCATTGGCACCTAAGAGCCTCGCAGAGGTTGTGCGCCAGGTCGACAACCAGAAAGACTTGCACGATTATATCCTGAGCCACGAAGGAAATTCGGGTGCTGTGACCTCAGAACAGGTCCAATATGAGCGTCACCCAGTACGTCGAAAACCTTCATTGAATGAAATCATTTGCTAACTGTATACTAGACTCTCGGCGGAGCTCCTGCTCCTTCGCAACCAAGCACCGCGAACAGGCGACAGTCCACAATTCCCGCTTCTTTCTCGACCGCCAGCGTTGCCTCGCCCGCTCAACCACTTCAACCCACCAGCCAATACAATCCCACACCGTATCCCGGATCTGCGGATCCCAGTTCAGCAAATCCGTCGGTTCAACTTCCTTACCAACCCTCGGCCCCCCGGCAAGCGAGCCTCCCTCCACGGTTGCCGTGCCTATGACCGGTCCTCCTCCAATGGAGAAGGGATCTCTGCCTCCCTTGAAACCAGTCTTCGGAGTGCCTTTGGAGGAACTATATGCCCGAGATGGAACTGCAGTGCCGTTTCTTGTCTACCAGTGTTTCCAAGCCGTTGAGCTGTTTGGTCTGGACATGGAGGGTATCTATCGACTATCCGGCAGCGCCAACCACATCAGCCACATGAAGGCCGTGTTCGACAATGGTAAGCTCACGAACCTATTTTGCAGATGGATCAAACACTAATATGCATGCAAAGACTCGTCACAAGTCGACTTTACTAACCCAGAAAACTTCTATCACGATGTCAATAGTGTTGCCGGGCTGGTGAAGCAATTCTTCAGGGATTTGCCCGATCCTCTCTTTACCACGCAGTACTACACTCAGTTTGTCGATGCTGCCCGTAAGTTTTGAACCCATGAATCACCTGATTCCGAAGCTAATCATTACAGGAATTGATGATGATATCCAACGCCGTGACTCGCTGCATGCCCTCATCAACAGCTTGCCTGACGCCCACTACGCCACTCTCCGTGCCATTATTCTCGTAATTCTACCCCCCATCATTCTAAACAGGAAGACAAAGTATACTAACAGCATAACAGCATCTCAACAAGATCCAAGAACACTACACCGAGAACCGCATGAACGCCGGCAACCTAGCTATCTGCTTCGGCCCAACCCTGATGGGCGCCAACTCCGGAGGCAACATCGCCGACGCAGGCTGGCAAGTGCGCGTGATCGAAACGATCCTCAACAACACCTTCCAGATCTTCGACGATGACTAGTCGGCTCGCCCCTCGACGACTGAACTCTCTCACGAAATGCTTTTTCTGTCTTCTTCTTGTTTCCATATCCCTGGGTTACAGAAAGTGACCACCTAATGATGGTCCCGTTCCTCCTGGTTGATGTTTCATGGCACTATGTGCCCCTGGTTTTCGCGTTTGGGCATGATCTATTCCGATTCATGTGTGCTGCGTTTTTCTTCCTTTAAAATGAGGTCTGTTTACATGCCTAATGTTTATTGTACATATACACCATTGTTTGCAGGACTTGGTCTTCGTGACATGCACTTGATATTGGTTCCTTTCTTTGTAGATTGTAGTACGTATAATAAGACAACTTTAGATATCACAGTAGCAGGAATATTGAAACACGTTGGCTTATTTGCTATGGTACATGAATTGGTAGATGCTCTATATAACATTGAACTGGCTTGACAAAATCGTAGGTAAAAAGACAAGAGTGCAGCCGAGGCATTTTAGAGAAGGGTGCGAGGGCAGCTGATCTTGAGGCAAGTAGAAGAAACAAAGACCGGCAAGTCATGCTGGATCCCTTTAGATGTACATTCCCTCGACTTCAGTCTCGGGATTGAGAGCCGTCTATTTAAGGCCAGCTTGGGACATGATGCCATTAAGACGCTCCTTCAAGCTCGTTGTAGGACGGAAGTAAGGATCGGTTTCGATGTCTTCAAATGTGGTCGGTTTGGCGTGGCCCCAAATCCGCCATCCACCGGGCTTTCCGCGGAAGGTAATCTGCTGGATGGTGATATACTCACGGCAGTCCTGAACCTTCTTTGGCTCTTCAACGAATTTGGTCGCTTTGCCGAAGCCAACGCGTCTGGACTTGCTCATCGTCTGGCGGGATGTAATGCAGAAGACGATCTGGCGAGCACCGGCGCTGGGGACGTCCGGGAATTGGGTCGCGCGGTCAGAGAGGATGCGAATACCTCTGAAGAGAGTGTCCGGGCGGCGAAGCCAGGAATTGAGGGTCCAGGTGATCTTTTGGCCTGCTGGGCGGCTATCGATTTGAGCAATGAGCTTTTCGGCGAAACTGGGAACGCAGAGGGCTTTCAGGGCGTTCTTGTCGCCGCTAGAGTAATGTCAGCCGTGAATCGGAGAACCTCAGAGTCGAAATTCTTACCTCGCAAAAGCAGTGTACATATCTTCATGCAATTGGCGCACAATCTGTCGGCGCTTTCCCCACAAGAGAGTATCGGTCAACTTCAGCTGCCAGCGATAAATCACCAACCTGCGACGAAGTTAGCTTTGTTGCCATTGCATCCTTCCAACCCGCGATCCTCGAGGATACGATGTCTCAAGCTGGCATTCAACAGAGAAAAGAGAATCACATACGATCCAAAGTCCATGAACTTGGACTTGGCCCAAGTGAATTGCACCCTCCAGGCCTCTTTCGGATGCGTAAAGACCGAGGGCGTATTACGCCACAAAGGGCGCACAAATGTCCCCGGTAACCATGGTGCCTCCGGAGGCATCTGAGCACTCTGCATCGCATCCCTATGGCGGGACTTCAACGAGGGCTGCGCCTGGCCTTTCGCGTTAAAGTTCTGAGACCGAATCCCCGCCAGTCGTTGAGGCACCTGTGAGAAGGACCGGATTTGCGATACCGGGCCGTACTGGGATATCATGGTGGTTGGACGTGTGCTAGAAGCGAAGCTGCCCACGGGCAGTCGTAGTGAAGACGCCATAGCGAGCTGCGACTCTCGGTGGATGTGTTCCGTCGCGAGTCGGAGAGCAAGGATAAAATCCGCAGGTCACGTGCACACCCTCCGCGATTTCCATGTATGGAGCTCGGCCACAGCGCGCTTCTCTGATATTTCACTGCCTCTCCATTATTGTCTTTTTTTCCCACTCGGTCGGTGTTTATTCCGTGTTTGAATTGACCGTGCCACACGGAGCAGCACGCAGAAGGATCTTCACGGGTTTTCATTTCCCGCTTTGCAATTTCTCGATTATAGGGGACTCGTGACCAGCTCGACACCCCAGTCTGTGAACAAACAGTGCCGATTTTTCCCTCCAAGACCTTCAAGAGGGACAGCGACCCTCCATATATCCCTTTCCGAACGTTGCGCGGCGGCCGCATTTGCCGTGTTTGTGTTTAAAGGCTGGCTCCTCAACGCAATGCCTCTCCTCCGCCCTACTCTCCCCCCCCGCTGCGCCTAGCGAGCCAGACCTGAGCCTAAGGCCGAGTGTACCACCAGAGCTCCTTCGGCCTCCGGTAACGATACCGGTGGGCCAATTCGCCAAAGAGGTGGCTTCAGAACCCTTAGCTGCTATCCCACCGTCCCCGACCTCCTCGACATCTCACACCCCACTCGGCAGCGATGCTGGCCAGGCTGGTTCCTCACCGCTTCATCCGCGAGTGGCTGTTATCTTGGGTGTTGACCGCCGGTGGTACATACCCCTTTTGGTCTGCAGGGCATTGAGCACGCTGCCTGCGGGTTGGTGGGGCTTGAGATGTGCATTTACCTTCTTGGCTGAGTTGTTGCATATTCGGCCGGGGATGGGACGAGAGGGCTGGGCGGCGGCTATTGTGGGGAGTGTAGGGCAGGAGTGGGATGTTGAAAGGAGGTTCAGGGTTACTGAAGTGGCATTGGCTATTATGTGGGTATGTACATCTTGCTTGGAGGTGATGTTGCTCGGAATATCTCGATATGTCCGTGCAGCTTGATTGGTGGTTGCATGCTAACTTTATTCCAGTGCTGCGCATCCGCATATCTTTCCTATTTCTTTGCTGATTGTATGATGTCTCGATGGTTTGTGTCCCCATTCTCAAGTCCCAATTTCATAGCTAACCTTCTCAGGCTTCTGAATTACACCCCGCCGGCTGTTGTAATCCGACTTTTGACAACAAATGGCTTAATTGCTTATATCACATCTTGGGTCCTATACCTATCCGGCGCGTCTTCTGATCCGCGACTTCTTCTCCCCGCCTGGATATCCATTACCACCGTGAGTTGCAGTTGCACACGAGTCACGCTTGTCAACGACTCATTACTAACAAATTTATCAGTCTTTAACATTCGTCTACCACGCCACCCAAAATCATGCAAAAATCAAACGAGAAACAGCAGCATCACTCCTAGTTGTCTCCGCCGCCAGTTTCCTAAGCATGTCGTCGCTTCTCCTCCAACTCCACCTAACTCGGGAAAATGAGCCCGAGGTCCCCGTTTTCGTAATCACTCGCAAGCTATGGGACTGGGCGGTTGCAATTTTCCTACGTATGCGTATCGCCGATGATCGCTATGCTAGAGAATTGTAGCTTGTTTTCCGCACTTCGACATCTCTTCTTTTTTCTCTATTTCATTTTTCATTTTCACTTGACCTATGAGCTTGGTGGGTGCTCGAAGCCCTGGTAGTTCTAGGCGGGAGAGAAGATTGGATTCTTGTACATTTTCGGGATTCCCATACTCATCACGCTTGATCCATGGATGGCAAGCTGTTTGGTTCTCATTATTCAACGATCTTTGATAGATCTAATCTATTTCACTCTGATTTCTCTTCTCCTGGTAGTACAAAAGGTAAACCTTGAAGAGCTACATTGCTTTCATTCACGGCTGTGAAGCCCTAGTCTGATATGATGGGAAAGCATTCCCCTCATGATCATTTGTATCATAGTAACCATTACCCCGAAAGTCAGTGCATTGTTCTTCCCTGGCTGGTGGTTCATCCTCATCTGGCCTTTGAGAGTCAAGGTATGGGCCTGCGGTGGACCCCGTGTCAGACCTCTTCGTCAATTGAATCAGGCGAAGTCAGATGAAGAATCACGCTCGCGATGGCATTACTCCAAGAAGAGCTGCAGCATTACGAAACTGAGTCGTCATCTACTTGAACGTCAGCCCACCAGGACATCCGAGTTCCTCCATCTGATTTTTCACGCCGGACGTTATAGGAAGGTTGTGTCAATTTGCGGCTATAATAACTACAAGAAAAGTAGCAGATACACGGAACCGATATAGAGCACTTGAGCCGGAAACCGCCAAGCGCTTGAAGAAGGACTGAAGCTCGAGAGTAGTTTCCCACAAGATTCCAACAAGATTCCATTTAGAAATTTATTCCTAGATTGGCTTGCAAAGCATGTTGGGAGTCGACCAAGAAAGGCGTCTATAAAGACATCCCCAGAGGCAACAAGTTCAAGACCGAGATTGTCTTGGTCCCTGTCTTTGCCCCTATTACAAACGTCCTATTTGGCAGGCCTACAACTACAGACTAGTTGTTCTTGAGCGTAGTTCGAGGGACAGTTCAAATTCCTTGTCTCCAAGCAACAGCACACTGAGAAGAACGTAAAGGACAGCAGAGAGCAAGACGAAGGAAAGGAACACAGACGCGCGCACGCAGACCCTTGGCAGATCAACACAGCACGCCTCGAATTCAAACCCCTATCTCCTCAGCCCAGTCAAGAAAGTGACAATGGCACAATGTCATTCTATGACCAGACAGTTCCAATAAAAAAGATAAAGCAAATGGAAGCACACACGAAAGTGGTGAATAAGAAAAATAGCATCGTCTGTCTATGCAGATATGGGTATCTACCAACGCCTCGTTCCGTCATGATCCCGTCCTAAAAATAAGAAAAACGTCGAAAAGAAATAAAGGGCACGCTTCTATCGATCATGCATGAAGGAAACAAAAGAGCGTGCCGCATCGACGTGGGCCCTGTCTAAGCCAGGCACTGAGAGGAGATTGAAAGCAGGTTGAGTCCGAAAGACGGACCGGCTGCACGGCCGGCGGTTGAAGGACACATTGCGTGCTTCCTATCTCACCGCTCACAGGGCAAAGTAGACTGGGAGGAAGGGACTGGAACAAGGCATGGTGACGGTGACGGGATTAGAAACCGTGGACCTGGAATGTGGGGTTAGATATATTTTGGTGATATGGGATAGAGGGGTGCTCACCTTAATGGTCTTGGCATCAAGCTCGAGGCCGTCCTTGGCGGTCATGAACTCCTGGATATCCTTACGCTGATCTCCTTGCAGCTGAATCACCTCACCCATCTCAGTGTCTGCGACGATGGTGCCATTGCAGGCTGTGTGTGGGTTAGCGAATGATGGGACACAGCGGTGACGGGGGAACGTACCAAACTTCTTCTTAATGACCTTGAGAATCTTCTTCTGGTCGAACTTCTTAGGGAGACCCTGGACAGTGGTCAGAGTCTTACGACCATTGCGCTCTGTATGTGGGAAGTGTGGTTAGCATGCGACTCCTTAAAATCGCCGATGCGGCGCGACCGTGACGATCGACAACGAGAGATTAAGTGTGTTCACGTACGCTGAATCCGAATGTGGATGTAGTCCTGAGACTGTTTAGTCTCGCCGGTCTCTTCGTCCGCGTCGGCGAAGGGGTCTGTGAGAAAGAAATGTCAGCCGGGTCCAGTACTAAATTTACCCCGCCGAGGCGTAGATCGCGGAGGCTGAGCGATGAGCGCCGCCAATAAAGACAGACCGATACCGCAGACAGTTGCGAGAGTGCCTCTGACACTGCGATCACGATATCTGGCGTGCAAAAGGCAGTTGTGTCGAGGCGGGCTCGACACGCGCCCACTTTGGAGGGGGGGGAGGTGGCGACCCAACTTACCATGGGACTTGAGGTTTTCGATGGACATAAACTCGGCCTTTTGTCGTAAAAGCCCTTGAAAGCGGTTTTGGTAGAGAGAACGAGGAGGGAGATTTAATATCTCTGTAAATGAGCTGTGGCGAGAGAGAGAGGAGTTGGTACTGGTGGTAGAAGAATTAGAGAGAAGAGCGGCAAAGCCTTTTGAACCACTCACGTTATGGGGAAAGGCGGTGTGTGACTAAGCGATTCACAGTACACATTTGAACTTCACGTTACGTCTCAAGAGTTGTCTACTCTATGATTTCCTTGGAATGCAATTGAATGACTTTGATGATCTGTTGCATTGTGTGATTACAAGAATTGAAGCCTTTCGGGTGTTGGTACAGCATGAACCCACTAGCGCACTGGCATCCCACGACTGGAATGTCTGATCTGATCACCACGTGACAGCACCTGCCCCCGGAGTGAGTTGAAAGAACAGTTGAAGAGGTACAGAGAATAGTATTATACTCGTAGATTTCGCATATAAAGGTATCACAGGAGGGACGAGAACTTGGACTCAGACTCGAGCTCACGGCGAGGGCGCGGGGGGTCCAGCAGCGGTGGCACCCTTGGCGACCTGAGGAGGCATGAAGAGAGGGAAGTAGGTCTGTCGGAATGGTTAGGAAAGGTTGCGGGGGAATCACTCGAGATAAACGTACGACAACGAGGGCCATCACTAGGGGTGTCCTGAGATTAGCTTGGCTCAACCAGGCAAAGGGAGGGGATCACGAACAGGACATGCCAACGGACATGTAGGCCGGAGTAGAGGCGGTCTTCTTCTGGTCCTCGGATTCTCCGAGCCAGGACTGGAGGGAGAAGACAAAGGACACCCTGAATCGATGTTAGAGGACTCGGACGCAGGACTCGACGAGGGACGCAGGAGCTGTGGAAGTACTCACCATCCAATCATTCTGCACGGTGACTGTTGTTAGCAGTGTTGCATGATTCTAGCAAAACCTCATCGGCTCACCTGTTGCGCGTGAACATCTAGGTCGCATGTTAGTAAAGTGCAATCCGAGGGGTCCGGGCGGGACCTACCGCAGCCATCGGCATGGTGCTCGACATGGTGCCTGTTTGAGAAATCCGGTTAGATCCTCGTCTTCCATCATCTCAAGGCGCAAAGTGTCACCGGTGGTGTGGCGTACTGGAGATGTCGGCATCGCTGCTGCTCTTCGGCGGCTCGACGTAGGGGATCGCTGTGGTGGTTCAATATTAGCCAGAGAGCCTAGGGGTAGCTCAGACGGACACTTACCCAGATCAGCCCTTCGCATATCCTTGTTTGAGGCCATTGTGAATTGAGAGGTGGTGAGTGGGAGATGGGAAGTCTCGAGGTCGCCCCCGGGTGCCAAGGCATTGCCCGAGCGGGACTAGACTGGGGGAACTCAACTCTGGAACTCCGGGAACCTGGGGACTACATATTGCTATTGCTATTGCTACTGCATCTGCAACTGCTACTGCTACTGCTACTGCTACCTGGATACTTGGATACTTGGATACTTGGCTACACTGGAGGACGTGATCATGCTTCTGATCGAGATAGTCATTCTTTATCTCGGATACGTGTCAAGGAATTGAATCCGTCGAATCGGATCGCTGGACCGGGTGATCCCTAGATCTGACGCGACAAGTTGTCGGTGAGACAAGCGGAACATGATGCGCCGATCGATGTGACAGACGGTACATCGATCGCCTTGTGAGTGCACGACAGTCAAACACGACATGTCGGCGCCAATGGGGCCACCCTTGGCCCAGAGTAGGATAAGTTCAAAGCCGGACCGTATGATAGCCTCACGTGTAATGCAACGAGCCGACAGTGGGCCGAGACGGAATGTGGACGAGCTGAGAAGAAAAAGAAAAAGAAAAAGAGAAAGACACTGATAAGAGGTGAGCAAAGAAAGCGGCCCGGAACGAGCCCCGAGCCATGAGCCCTGAGCCCTGAGCCCGTGATTTCCATGTTATTTCCATCTTGTTGGCCTGGGTCAGAGCACGGGGCTGATTCCGGCTTCCGCGTTGAAGGGACTGGAATGGGCTGATTCAGGAAGGCGGATGCGACCCCCATTTGCCGACGGGAATCTATTACAGTACGGTGTGTCGCATACGATAAATTAGGGGCAAAGTGGGCGATAGCTAGGTTCCCATAGTCAATGCCCTCTTTCGTCCAGTAGGTCCGATTCTAGGCGCTCGGCAACCTCTCGGCCCACGGTATATTCATATGAATCTGGGGGGAGGTTTGAAACCTGGAGTTGCATCCGGAATGGAAACTCGGCAACAGGATAGAAGTCTCAGAACCATTGAAGTAGTCCAACATACCACGCTCATGCAATCTTGAAAGTGGAGGTAGAACAACCCCCGTCGATCGCCAGTGGAGAAACGGAGGGCGACGGAGTGACTTACGTTATCTTCCATAAACACCTTCCCCGATAACGCCTTCTTTCTCCATTCCTTTCTCGATCTAATCTTTGACCTTGACTTTGGACTCTTGACGCTTTACCCGGGACCCTTATATCCTTATACCCGAATACCCTCCCGATTCGCCCTTTGGCCCCCATCCTGTCAACTCCAAGGTCTATCCATCGCCTCCTAACCCTAGCGTCGATGCTCTGAACCACTCCTCTCCTCTCCGCTTGCATTTCCAATACATATCGCGTGCCTTCCCTTATACTGCCGTCTGCCGTCTGCCGTCTGCTGGGCGATTCAAATGACACTACTCTGCCTATATACCGATCCAAAATGAACCCGAGATGATACCCCATTCCTCTGCCGGCGGCCAATCGTGGGGCCACCAGATGCGATCATTTAATGGTGGCCCCGGACGGATTGATATGGCCCAGGTATCTGGTCAATATGATCCTCCCTCGGACAACTCCCAGCCGCCTCTGTCGCAACCCCAGCCGCTACCTGAGACCCGTCAGCCGGCCGTGGTCGATCTAACCGGCGGACTCGAGTCGCACGGAGAACCCCCGCCGAAACGACCTAAACTCGATGTATCTGGAGGTTCGATTGTGGGGGACGCTCCGACAGTGAATAGTGCCGAGGCAAGGAGTACACCGGGTAGCGCAAGTTCGCGACCTCCGCTCTCCTGGCGCGGCCGCCCGCTGTGGTCTTTCCAGGCCGTCATGTCGGAAATTCCGGGCAGCGAGAGTCGAGGCGAGAACGTGACTGGTTCTAGGAATTCGTCGCCGCCTCCGTTCCCTGTCCCGTCTTGGAGTAGCGCCCCGTCCGATCGCCAACTTCCGGGGTCCGAATCTAGGAACAGCTCTCCGGAAAAGAAAGTCTCGACAATTCCATACCGCATTGAAACCCCTTTGGTGGCTCCAAAGTTGAAGGGCGAAAGTAAGTGAATGTATTTTCCAAAAACTCGTCATATAACTAATCTCTGCATTTAGAAGCCGCCGATTTCACTCCTTGGACTGGTAACCATCCCGAAGACATTCTTAACGAACAAACTGCGAAGCAAGGATATTATGACCGTACGCAAGTCTCTCAGAATGAATCCAATACC
This sequence comes from Penicillium atrosanguineum, assembly GCF_028827265.1. Lineage (NCBI taxonomy): Eukaryota > Fungi > Ascomycota > Eurotiomycetes > Eurotiales > Aspergillaceae > Penicillium > Penicillium atrosanguineum. The sequence continues at coordinate 1,122,505 of NW_026623138.1, read as the reverse complement.
GCGCGTCCCGCATTATATGGACAGCTAAAGCACCGCACGAGTCTGCACGTGCTCTCCTCTGTTTTTGCCGCTGCTTTGGAGAAACGACAGAACCACAACACAGTCCATGCGCCCTCTACATTCAAGCCTCCGCCACGAGTCACGCTCACGGATAACAAACGTGAAGGTTGGCTTCGAGACCTGGCCAACCCATCTGTACCGTTGCGCAAGCTGAGCCGAACCATTCCCCACGGTATCCGAGGCAAGGTTCTTTTAGATCAGTGTCTGGGCAAATGGATTCCAGTGGCCAGAGCAGTGTGGCTCGCAAAGTGCGTGGGTGCCAATGAGATTCGTGCGTTCAAGCGGAAAGGAACGAGTGGTGCTTTGGCTGTGGGCTTGGAAGCCAAGTGGGTTCGAGACTGGACAACGAACGTTCACCAATTCATTGAGGGAGTGTTCAGTTCACACAAACCCACGGATTGGAAAGCCCGGATGACCTACGCAATTGGTTTGACTGCCCGTCTGTTCTTTGAGAACTTGCTGGACCACGATCATTTCATTGAATGGTTCCTGTCATCCTTCGAAGCAGCGTCTCTCGCCACCGTGCCTGTCTGGCTTTTGATGCTGGGTATATACTGGAATAACATCATGCGGTATAGGCGCAGAGGTCGGCGCTTGGCCGAAATTCTGCTTGCGAAGCTGCGCCTTTCCACCGAAGCCAAACTGGAGCCCCTGCAGCCACTTATCGATCGGTTGTCTCGTTTCATTACAAAGCTTGTCCATGAACATACATCATCCATGATTTTGCCAAATACCTGGGAGACGTACAAAAAGGAGGCCTCATCATGCCTCAACCTCTCCTCCAAAGTCGACCGGGCCCTGTTCCAGAGCATTGCAGAACGCAATGCACGTGTCCAGAGACCTCAGAACTCCAACCAAGCTAAACACCGTTCCCCTCACCAACGCATCATTCGCCTCCTCGATTCCATCCGCTCGGCACAAGGCATCCCGGCCGTCTCAGCAGCCTGTTTGGATGTTGTCGACGACAAGGCAGTCTTAGTCTCCAAGCTTTTGGAGTGGCTTGCAACTCCGTTCCGTCACGGCATCTGTCGAGTCTACGTTGGTGCTCGTCTGCTCCGAAAGTGGAAGTCTTGCGGCGTGGATGTGGACGAGTATATACTCTCTTTCCTCACCCGACTCCAAAATAGCAAGAAACTAAACATGGAAAATGTATACCATGTGATCTCCGAGCTTGTCAGGTCACAAACATTCTCGGTTGGTCGGTACTTGCAATGGCTGATGGCAAAGGGTGCTACGAGCCACTCTCCAGGCAAGGGGCAAGCCGCGCACGATCTGCCTTGCGATATTGGGCTGATCGCCGAACTACCCATCAGTCGTCTCCCAGAACACGTTTCGAATCTGCGCAGCACTTTGCTGGCTCGCACTGGACTTTCTGTATCGGATGAGACTGCAATGGTTGCTGATGTCAAGAATATCATAAGCCTACGCCTTCCGGAAATCTTTGATGTGGATATGCATGATGACCTGTCGCTCAAGTCCTTGCCAGTAAATTTGACCTGGGCCGTGAAGGGGCAAATCGGCCAGTGGCTCCGACGCGGGGTTGCTGAACATACTCGCGAAACTACGACTATCCGAGCCAGTCTTCCAGGTGATGCTGGTTTATCGGTTTCTGCACTGACGCCGGACGAGTTCTACAGCGTCCGCGACATTCTAGAGACATTTGGTGACATCTCTATGCTGGCGGATGTGTTGAAGTGTGCCTCAAGTTCTGATGACAGTACCGTTCTCGCGTCCGTTGCCGATACCACAAACTGCCAGTTTGACTCACTGTCCGTTATCGGTGCCACCACCGACCTGTTCCGCAAGTTGGTCGATGCTTATGCAGGCCTGAAGCGCTTCAGCACACCCAGTCTAGACCTCATGTTCTCGCTGATTGAACTCGGTCTCCGGATCCCCAATGAGCTCAATACCGTTTCCATTCTTCGCCAGGACCTTTCTCGCATGGAAAATAAGTCGATGATGGCTGCATCTTCACCAGTATCAGACCATATGCCCGACGCTTTTGTCGACACAGACCCCTTGTTCCGTGAGAAACTGGACCATCTGCTTTTATCTGGGAATGTCATGGACGAGCCTACTCTGGACTCAATCTTCAACACTCTGACCAAGCACCTGGAGTCCGACGATGGCAAGGCAAAACTTTCTGCTAACGACACCTGTCGCTATCTGGCACAGCTGCGCTCTTTCCAGCCAAAGCATTTCGATGGAATACTTGCTCGCTGGGTTTGTGGTCATCTCCGATCTCCAGATCGCACCATTTTGCTCCGTATGCTTCCACCTTTGATTGGAGTCGGATGCGTTACGATTAGGTCGTTCTTGTCCCTGGTTCAGAGACTTCGGTCTTCATCAGCGGCCATTCCCACTGCGCAAGATTTACCTGCGGATCTTGTCGAGCTTCTCGTGTCTCGTGTTGATAATGGCACGTATCTTGACCTGGTTTCCTATCGATTTCAATTGGCACAACAGGAGTTCCTTTCTAAGAACGCTGAGGAAGCACTGGGAATTGTCTGCAATGCTGCGGCCTCTCTCAATGGTGGCGATAGCAAGCTAATCAATTTGGAGGCCGCTATGGTAGAACTGCTGAGGGAACTACTGGTGCGGAACCCTAAATGTGCTGACCAGAAATGCATGCAAAAGCTTGTTGATCAATACCCAGCAGCCATGGGTATTCTTCAAAAGGCGCTTGATCTGTTACTTGGGGTTGATTCGCAGGAAGGAAACTCAGTGATCTCGGAGGTTGAGAAGCTCGCTGGTACAACGGATGATTTCTCGCTTCCGTTCTGCCAGTTGAAGCTTCAAGTGTTGTTTACTGGGAATCCGGAGAACGAGGATCGTAACAGTATCGTGGATACGATGTTCAGGAGTGTCGTGGCAAGCTCCTATGCACAAAACCTCAATTGGGTCGATCTCGTTGCGCTCATGAACCCAGACGCCGTACGCCAGATTCGCGAACGTGCCGAGAAGGAATTTTTTGCTATCCCGCTACTCGAAGAGCCTAACGATAACACTACAGCGCCACATGGTGCCTCATCTTTGAACTCAGCCAAGCTATACCTCACCATCATTGAGCAGCTGGCTGGCAGCATTCCAGAGTCCGGAAATCCTCCAGTTGCCTCGGTTATCGTGGAGAAGATGGACGCTCTTCTTCACAAGATCATCACCTTGCAACCCAATTTAAATACCGGCGAACAACACTCCGGGTTCACAGCCACTCAAGCACGAACCAATTTCGAACGCTCTCTCGCCTTCTGGTTCTCCGCCCTCTTGAGAATGGTCGTCCTCCACCGTGCTTCGTTCATGCAGCCCTCTCCCACCCTGAAGATTCACTCCACCCACGATCAGTCTCGCCTCCTAATCTCAATATTCTCCATTGCTCTATCTCGACTTCCAGGCGACGTACTCCGCCTCTTCCCAGGAGCTGACTACTTTCCCCGCTCCAGCACCGTCGAGGACTACCGCCCCTGCCCAGGCATCCTGCTCCAAACCCATGCCTTAGACGTCGCCGCCTCTCTAATCGACGTCTTCCCAGACGAAGTCCGCCACCAATGCGCCCGCTTCCTCAAAGAGAAATGTCCCCCATTTGTCCCGCTCCAAAATGACTCTCGTTTCCTCTATCTCCTGGGCCCTATGGCGGATTCTCACGCTGCTGCGCTTGCCCAATCTGCTTCAGCTCCCTCTCCAGCTGCGTCCACGTCAACTCCCACCCAATCGCCTGCCACTTTCCCTACTTCGGGAGGCACGCAGCAACCACCAACTTCATCGGCACTGTCTGCTGGAGCGAGCGAAGGTTCGGATTGCATGAGTCGGCTTCGTCTTCAACGTGGTGGTCGGATAGTTGGTCCGTATCCCATTCGACCTTGGGAGCTTTTGGAAGACGCGGCACCTTTCGTGGGCGTTAATGATACGGCCGTGAATTTGGCCTACTTCGATGCGCGACGCGTTAGGGTCTAAATAACACGTGCTATACCACTCCTCCTCCCTCTTCCTCTTCCTCTTCCACGCCACATTTACCCTATCCAACCATACTCACCCTACATGTCATCCTTTCCTATCCTATGCTAGCATCCACGCATCAGCCTTGCACTGCATCACATCACATTGCCATTTGGGGTTCGATTTTTCATTTCTGTTCCTGCTGTTTCGCGGGGTTACTGCTTCTATTTATTTGTCATGCACGCATTGACAGGGCATTCGTTTTTGAGGTATCGTATTTTTTGTTTTTGTATATACATTCATCTTTTCATATCCCGGTGTTGTTGGGCTGGGTTCAATTTGTACGCCTGGGGTTTAGCATAGCATTGAGTGGGTTTATATACATTTCCAATTCATGGCGGATTTGGGCCTGGGTTATTCTATCAATAGTTTTCTTTGGAGTCTTGTTCACTGTGAATTAGGCGGTATACATAGATGGAGACCGCATTGATGGATTGAATATCATCTTGAGATTGTTCTTCAAGCACATAGCCATGTGTTGACATACACTCTACATCTACTTACAGATGCCCTTTTGTAACTGAGCCATAGCCCTTCGTATATTGACAGTTTAGAATGAACTGAATTGCACAGCCTAAATCAGACATTGAGCGACATGATAAGATCTGATCAAATTGGAAGTTGAAGTACCCCGCTCTGCTATCAGCGGGGGTTGTTGGGGTCATTCATGATCTCCAAGGCTGGACTGGAATTCTTCACGATGTCATCTACAGTCGTGGGTTCTTCGAAGTGTTAACCTGCGTTTTCGACATGGATCAGCCAGAAGATGTTCATAAACCCTCTGGCTTGGCCCCTGCGCCATCAGAAACGAATGGACTTCGTCGCGTCCCTGATAAATTCCCTACAGTCGCACTATGGATTCTCGTCGTCGAGGTATTTTGATTCAATGGACACATGTGGGAAACAATTCTAAACCCTTCACAGCTTGGCGAACGATTCACATATTTTGGGCTAAGTGGCCCAATACAAAACTATATCAAGTAAAGACCCAACACCACAATATACAACCTTGCTGATACCCCATAAACAGCAATCCCTATGACCCAGGCTCAGACCTCCCCGGAGGCCTGGGCAAAGGCCAAGCTATAGCCTCGGCCCTAGGAAACTTCTTCAAATTCTGGGCCTACGCATCAACGGTCATAGGCGCAATAATAGCCGGTGCGTTCCAATCAAGTGCCCGAAACCAAATGACTAAATTCACTAATCAATACAGACCAATACCTCGGGAAATTTAAAGCTATAACTCTCTCCCTCGGGATCTACATCGTCGGCCTGATAATTCTAGTCACGACATCAACACCGGCAGCAATAAACTCCGGCGCGGGCTACTGCGGCCTAATCACCGCAATGATAATTATCGGTCTAGGAACAGGTGGTATCAAAGCGAATGTGACTCCGATGTGCGCGGAACAGTATCAGAGCACCGAACCTATGATCAAGACACTTGATTCAGGAGAACGAGTGGTCGTCGATCCAGAACTAACCATTGAAAGGCTATTCATGTGGTTTTACTGGGTGGTTAATGTCGGTGCACTTTCGCCTCTGATTACGGTTAATGTTGAAGCGGATGTTTCATTTTGGTTGGCTTATTTGATTCCGCTCATGTGAGATGTCTCCATTGGTGTTTAAAAGGTGTGTAGGGGTGGGGGTTCTAACTTATAACAGAGCTATCATCCTCGCTGGGATTGTATTTCTGGCGGGACAGAAATACTACGTGAAGATTCCACCACGGGGTTCTCCTATAATTGATGCCTGGGGGGTTTTGGATATCGTTCGGAAAGAGAAACATTTCAGAAACGCTACACCGTCCGCTTTGAGTGAATCGGGTAGGTTGGATAGATATCCTTTTGCGATGGAGGCTCGGTATACGGATGAGTATGTTTCTGATGTCAGGAGGGGATTTATGAGTTGCAAGGTGAGTTGGTGTAGAAAAACATGAATGGTATACAGCTGAAGTGAATAGATGTTCATTTTCTTCCCGTTCTATTTCATTTGCTGGATTCAGATTTGGAATAACCTCATCTCACAAGCTGGGCAGATGGCTTTGCATGGGACTCCGAATGATCTTTTACAGAATTTGGATCCGATTGCATTGTGTATTTTCATTCCGTTATTGGATTGTAAGTTTCTTGCTTTTTGCTTGTTCAATAATCATATACTGATTGTTTCAAGTGGGATTTTATCCTCTTCTTCGTAAGTGGAAGATCGATTTCAGCCCCGTGCGCCGAATCTTCACTGGGTTCTTGCTTGCGTCCTTTTCAATGGTCTACGCGAGCGTTTTGCAGCATTACATCTACATGTCTCCGTCAAATAGTATCCACGTTTGGATCCAAGCTCCGGCTTATGTGCTTGTTGCTTTTTCAGAGGCTTTTGTTATTGTGACAGGGCTTGAGGTGGCGTTTACGCATGCTCCAAAGAAGTGAGTTACTTCACACTTGACTGCTGAAGTATTTGAGATAGGTGCTAACGGGTATAGTCTGAGATCCGTGATCTCGGCTCTTTTCTGGCTGACTATTGGAATCGCCGCTGCTATCTGCATTGGGTTGAGCCCAGTATCTCAGGACCCATATCTGGTCTGGATGTATGGATCTCTTGCTATTATTGGCTTTGTAGCTGGGTGTTTGTTTTTTCTCTGTTTTTGGAAGAGTGAATGTTCCAGTTTGAAAGACGAAGATATTGTCGAGGATGCTCGGATTAGCATGAACGAGGGAACGGTTGGTTCAAAGGCTGCTTAGGGCAGTAGATCTGCTCGTGGATCGGCGTGATCTTAGCTATCACCGGCTTCTTAAATCATTTTTCTGGATAAGTCACTGAAAACTTTGCGTTTCAGATATACCCTATATCGTTCCCTAGTCTCTTCCAGTGGTCATAGAATTGGCAGGGTGCATAGTAACGCTAATTGCAAGTGACGGTAATTTACGTGCTGAAGATGGGTACTTTTGAGGCTATTTTTAACTGGGCCACGCCTTTTCCCTATCACTATCACCTTGCATGGATGACAAAACAGCGAAAGTAACACAGCCATAGCTGACTCCAGAGGAGGCTGTGTTAGGCTCAGCCACAATTGGTGTTTACTCTGTAGGCGACGGAATAATAGAAAACCACAACGCCAAAGCTGGAGCCCAAGGAAATTGTTGCAAAAGCTTCAGATACGAGCTTTTGGCTTCCCAACACCATGTTCTGTGCTGTTGAGGAGAAATGCTCCATGACTGTGAGGAGGTAACTTAACCCAAGAACCTGAGAGTGGCGGTGAGACTTAGGATACATACATTTCCAAACTGACCGATTGCCTTATCTAGCAATAACAAGGCTTTTGAAGATGCGTTTTCACGCTTTTTGGAAACCCTATCAAAGGAAGACCGCCAAAAATACTCGCCATGTGCATCGTCTCAAGATCTCCTCGACGGACTACGAAAGCTCGATTTTATCTCCAAGAAAGGCCAAAATCACCGAGGGACACGGGTCCTAAAGGCCATTAAATCGTTTTCGGACCGTCTTCAGCCGTACTTTGATGTTGTGTCAATATTTATTCAAGCAGATCCTTCAAAAGCGGCCTTCGTGTGGGGATCAATTCGACTCGTGCTGCAGGTAGGTGGAGTCACCGCAGCGAAAGACTAAACATCCAGATTGCGTCGCTGATCGACTTCTATAGCTTGCCAGCAACTATGTGACGTTTTTCGACAAATTAATACAGAACATTGAACGCTTGACGGACGCGTTCCCGCAGTATGAGCAGATTGCTCGATTGTGTAATTACCATGGCCTAGCAACTGCTACAATGACAAAACACCTGGAGGAACTCTATGTCGATCTGCTTCAATTCCTTCAGGCAGTGGCCCGTGTTTTTACGAATAAAAAAGGAAGTAAGCGCAGCCATTATCCCCCTAATGATCAATTGAGTCTGATCTATGATCGCAGAACTCAAAAGAACTTCAACGGCGATCGGCGTGCTTTTCTGGAATCCCTTTGATTTATTCTTTGAAGAGCTACTCACTCGAATGACACATCATCGCCAGCTTCTAAGCTTGGATGTCCAATTGTTCCAAGCTGAGAGCATCGAATCGATCGAGGTCGAAGCGGTGAAAGAGAGAAAATTTGCTGCAGAAGAGCGTGAACGGGCCAGGATAAGAGCAAAGGATACCTCCTCTGACTCGCAGTGGGTAAAAGAGGAGCTTTTACGGGAACAGAAAGGTTGTTATATCTGGATCTACGGAAGGATGATCTACTATGAACAAAAGCTAAATCCATGCAGAAAGGACATCGTATCGCATATCCAAGTGGCTGGCTGCGCCGCAATTTGCGGAAATTCTCCACAAAGCGCATATTGGGCGACAAGAAGGGACAAATTGTTGGATCCTAGAGGACGAAAACTTCCGGAATTGGATGAAGGGGGTCAATGAAAGTCCTCAAATTACACCAAAGAAGCGGAAGTTCGACTCGAACGTGTTTTGGATTCATGGTATGAACTCCACATGCACGGCAAAGCGATCAATTTGCACTGACAATATACGAATAGGAAATCCCGGCTCAGGCAAAACGGTGCTTGCATCGTTCATTGTTGAAGAGCTTCAATCCATCGCCCAAGATGATCAAACACCATTGTTTTACTTCTTCTTCCGGCAAGCTCAGCCAACCGAAAATCATCGAGCAGCTGCTTATAGATCACTGTTGTCTCAAATCCTCAACGCTTTTCGTCATGACGAAGAGATTCTCGATATTTTTGCATTTGCCTACGAAACTTCACCAAGTGGCCAAATTATCGCGACCCCGGCTGAGATGTTTGAGCTGCTTCAGCTGTGTATGATCAAGCTTGCGGGCTCAACGTTCTTACTAGATGGATTAGACGAGTGTTCCGATAACGACTCTCTCTTGACAGAGCTTCTGCTTTTGCAGGTGAATATCTTGTCCAATTGCAAATTCGTACTCCTAAGTCGTCGCAACCTTCTTTGTCTTTCAAAGATGGTTGCAAATGACCGGCAAAAAGAGATGGAACGAAGCTTGGTGAGCAAGGACATCGCTCGTTATCTGAAACATCAACTTGAAACCCTTTTCGAGGATGACATGCTTCCTAAAAGGGCACACATTCCGTCTCTGGCTGAGAATATGGTTCAAGGCGCCGACGGGATGTTTCTTTGGGCTCATCTGATGATCTCTTACTTGCGGTCTCCGGTCTTCACCCCCTCGCGCAGAGTACGAACAATTCAGGACATTGTCATGCCAGAAGGACTTGAGGCTATGTATGAACGCATCATTTGTCTCATCCAATGCCACAATAGGCTTGAGCGTGATCTCGCAAGTCAAGTCTTCATTTGGTTGACTCACGCAAAGAAACGTTTGGATACACCCCAGCTGCGCTCTGTTATTTTTGAAGATGCAGAGGACTTCGATGCTCAAGAGCGCCAGGCCACGGATTTAATCGAGACAGTTTCATTTGTCTGCGAAGGTCTGGTAGAGTCCCGTACGGTAGGTGCAGAAACATATGTTGATTTCATCCATCTTTCCGTGCGAGAATACTTCACCCAAATTGGAGGTGATGCCTTCAGCTCAACACAATGTCGCAATTCTTTGATTCCACCAAAAGAAATCGCACACTTGTACCTTGCAAAAAAGTGTTTTTGTGAACTGGTCCAAAAATCAGAGATTGAGGCTGGCCTTCCCAGACCTTTCACAGCCTATGCCGTCGAATTCGTCATATTCCATTTGAGCGAGACAAAGGGCTTCCTATCAACACCGTCATTTTCTATCAAGATGGAATGGCAGAAGAATGCAGAGGCAGTGATACAAGCCTGCCACAAATTTCTAGGGACTCCAGCCGCGATTTCCAACTGGATTGAGAAGACATATAGTCATAGCATGCTCATGTCGGACAATATCCATTCTCCTCTGGAATTGGATGGCCTCGCCGCTTGGGTGGAATGGGTAGACCCGAACTTGATCCATTTTCCATCCCCCGAAAAGGCCAAACGTCTGGTATGTGATTTGAAGGCCTTCATTGCAGACATGCAAAACGTCATCTACCACTGGGATACCAAATTGAAGTCTGACCCAAGCCTTATCTGGGATGAGGTCTCCGCATTCTCGCAGTCACAATTTCTCCAGCCCAGCACTGCGTCTTCTGCGAGCTCTCTCATATCAAAGCAGCCAGAGAATATCTCGGCAAGCTCCCGATCTCTCTGTACAATTTCCGAGACCTCGCCGGATTGCACCCGAACAGCAATTCTCAGTATCTGGCCCTCCAGTGCGTTTGAACAGAGCTGGGGAAAGCTAGAGTCTGGAGGATCGTTATCTTCAATGCTACACCTGTGCTCAGGCTGGACTGCAACATATGAGATTTGGATCAAGAGCAAAAGAAAACACAGATGCCAAATATCTTTGGAAGAAAAGGAAATTTCTCTACTGATGCGGCAGTCATTCCGGGAGGAGTTCACTGATGAATGGAAAACGTCCTTTCCTCTCGCCATCAGCCCCTCTTTGGTTTCATTCATCGTTCTCAGAACTATGTTCACGGTCGAGGCAACATGGTGCAAATCAACAGAGATTGATATGAGCTTCCAGGAAGCAAATCATCATTATTGGGATGCGGACCTTCAGCCTTTTGAGTCGCAAGATGAGACCATTATTGGTCTGCCGCCATTTTTGCGGCATCTGCATCACGATTGGTATTCTTACAGGTTTACGTTCAGTTCTGATGAGAAATACGTTCTCCTCAGCCAATTTGTCTATCACAGTAAGAAGAAAGACCTCGTCGTTTTGCGCAGTTTGCCTTCTGGCAAGATGCAATATGTCTCCAGATTGAATGTTAGCACCCGCTTCGGTCATGAACATCGACTGTTATCTGTCTTCCACCCGAGAGATGATTTACTTATTTTCTTCGCTTGTGATGCCCTTCATTTCTGGGAGTTTGGCCAAGGTGCGTCTTGTCATTCAAACCAAAGGCCCATTTTTCTAATCATTTCGATCATTAGGGAACTCACGGCAAGTGACCACGGTAGACAATCAACATGGATTCGATAAGCCGAGAGACATTCTTCTCTCGAGCTGCGGCAAGTATGTTCTACTTCCCATGGATACGCCTTCGAATACTCGCACGCAGAGCCAAGTCATCCCTATACCCGACCATCTTCTTTCATCGGAATCGAATTCTGGTTGCTCGGTCCAAGAAGCAGTCGACACCTCACTAAGCCGCATCGGCTGTACAGATGTTTCAGAATTCAATTTCCAGCCTGGACACGTCATAGGGCATCGTCACTTTCATTTAGGGACGAACGGATCCACAATGCAAACAACATCTGGATCCAGTCTGCAAATAGAGCTCGAAAGACGTGAAGACCAAGAGAATTCAATTTCTCAAAGCCTGAAGGTCATCGAGTTTCCGGGCATCGGCTCCTCTGAAGATTATGATTCGGTGATTCAGCTACCTTTGGATGGAAGCTCAAGGGTCCAAATTCATATGAACCGCAAAGTCCAGAGAGGGTATGACTTGAGGCAAAATACATTCGACCTGGCGCCTTTCGTAAGCAGCCGAGATGCACGCTTTATGAGACTACAGACAACATACGTGAAAGGTGCGATCACTCCAGCTGCAGAGGACGGCGGGTGGGAATCCAAGGGGGTGACTGGGCTATCTGACTATCGACTCTTTTCATCAGAGCCGTTGGAGGCGAAAAGGCCATTCGAGGATATCGATCGGACAATGACCAAGCGATTGAGACGATTTGAAGGAACGATATGAAAGACAGACTCAGAGCTTACGTATATGCGGGACTGTCACGCACGACACGGGAAACGGATCTTTGGTAAAATAAAAGCATAGTAGAATTTAGGTATAGATCTAAAGTACTTGAATTCTCGATTGAACGCCCCTATCCCAAACCCAGTCTCGCATCAAGCGAGCATCTAGTGTGAATGATGATGATCCGCAAAAACACCCTGCTCGGCGCATTTCTTCCGACACTCCTCCAGAATCCGCGCCTGCTTAGCAACATGTCCAAGTCTACTAATAACCTCCTTATTGCCATCGTAGAAGGTAAAAACGGCATACGGAATATTCACATCCTCACAAAACTCCTTAACAAACTGCTGCGTCTTGCGCAGATTATGTCTCGGAATACGAGGATACAAATGGTGGATAGCCTGGAACTGAAGTCCACCGTGGAAAAAGTCCAACCAGGTCGGACAGTCCACGTCCATGGTAGTGCGGAGCATCTTCTGCGGGAAAGACTCCCGAGGGCCAAGATCGGCTGTCGACATCGCGTAGTGCGAAAGGGTAATCTGCACATGCAGCGGTGCGGTGACCATGTGGGAGATCAAAACGAAGGCAATCCGACTCCACCAGCTTGGGATGCTGAGGTAGACGACACCGTAGCCGAACCAGGTCCAGAAGAAGATTTGGCCGGCAAGCTCGAACCAGCGGTGCCACCAGCCGGCGCCGTGGCGGGGTCCGCGGCCGACGATGATGTGTTCCCAGCTTAGGAAGTAGAGGTTGAAGCGGCCAAAGAGGAGAATTGGATAGTAGAGGTAGTGTTGGTACTTGACTGTGACCTGAGCGACGGCATCGTATGCCATGATCCGGTCGTAGTATGTGCTGCGCAGACTATCAAAAAAGCGATGAGATAAAGCGAAGAAGGGCATCAGCTCGATGTCGGGATCGTGTTCTGGGGAATTGGTCACGATGTGGTGGACGTTGTGGCTTCGTTTCCACCAGCCTAGACTGAGGCCGCCTAGGTAGTCTGCGATAATCATGCCGATGGTGGTATCGACTTGGAAGTTATGCGTGATACCCATGTGGCCAGCATCATGGGCGGAGAAGACTAGTTGATGCCAGAAGCATCCTAGGAAGAGTCCCGAGAGACAGAACCAGGATCGGTTCAGGAAGAAGAGGAAGAGGCCGAAGAGGAGGCTGTATCGGGATATTTCGATGGCATAGGCGAAATAGTTGCAGTTGTACAGTCCTGCTGCACGAATGCGCTCGTTGAGCTGGCGGTATTTCTGAGTGATGTTTTCTTGGTACTCGGCTGTGAGAGGAGGATACTTGGATTCGTCCAGCAGGATCTCGGCCTGAGTCCGAGCGTCCATCACGTAGGCTCCTTTGGATTCTTCGGTTCTGACTTCTTCTGTTGGCGGGGGTATGCTGCTGAATGCGGAGGATAGGGAAGAGATCGATAGCCTGCGTCTTAACCCGGAATCGTCTGCGTCGAAAATGGGAGATGGTGGAGGTGAAACCTCCTCAGATAGGTCTGAGCTCGAGATGTCTCCATCTTCAGCATCATCGCCGTTGTATGGGCGGAATTGGCCGCCTTGGATAGGAGGAAGAAAGTTGGTCCATCTTCCCTCGATGGAGCCAATCTGGAACTTGCTCATGCGTTGACGTGCTTCTTGTGAATGGAGACTTTATGCCGTCAGTACATTCGCAAGTAATAAAACGAATTGGATGCTTACGCATTGACTTCATCTGTGGCATCTTTGCCAATCATGTGCCTGATGGCCAAGGAGCCACCGGGGTGAAATTTGATCCAGCCATCCAGTCGTAGCACTTTACCGTCGACGATGATGATTGATCTGTTGTCGGCAATCATGCCTTCAATCTCGCGCCTCGAGAGGACTTTGTCCCTGGCCGAAGCCCGGGTAGCTGTCTTGCTCATCTGCGGTGGTTGACGAGATATGTGGAGATACCCAGACCAATATTGCAGGAGATTCTGTTTAGAGATTTCAGAGATTGGAATTTTAAGATTGTTAAAAGAGGAAGAGGGTCAGATAGATAAAGAATTTAAGATTGAAACTATCTAAGACTATTTGGAACAATGGAGCTACGCGAGATCACATGGGAAACAAGTGACCGTGCAGGCAAATATAGAGACAAGGTAGTTATGGGGCACGTTTACTCCCTACCAGCGAACTCCCATTTACTCTGGTACCTAAAACTAGCGCCATAACGCAAGACGTCTCCTTCCCCTCGATCTAAAAGCCAAAGGGGGCAGTGTACGGCGTAGTGGGCCACTTGGGAGGCAATTGTGGACACGGAGTCCATCCCATGGGGATGTTGTAAGGGGAATATGGTAGAACAATAGTGGAGAGGCATGTAGTCCGTCCATAGTGGCGTCTATGGGCCATGTCTCTGCGTCGAAGGCCCCAGCGAATGCCATGCCAGATTAATATGATTCGTTGAGTGGGCCTGAGCCGACGCGTATCCAAATCTCGTGGATTTTGACTCGCTGAGTTAGAACAAGCTTAAACCTAGAGACGTCTCCCCTGGTCGGAGATTGAATTGATCCGTTCGCTAAAACTAGCTTCCCTTCTTCCTCTAGTGGCAGGTGTCTGTGCCTCGAGACAGAGATTACTTGCTAAATTGCTAAAGTGCTAGTGGGCCTTCGTATTCCCTCGATAACGGTCGTCGACCTTAGATACGCAGTGGCGAAACCCCCCCGACCACCCTTGGCACGGCCCTATCCATTTTTAATAAATCTGGTACGGGTACGAGGGACCACTTAAACGCAAAACGCTCGCACTGAGCCGACGGTGAGACAAGAGGCGAATAGATCTGCCACTTTACGTCTCCATCTAGATTGTGGCCGCTCCAGCCCCGCCCACGTCTAAAGGGGTGACAGGTTGAGCCCACCCTGCATACGTAAATTCAGGGCGTCTTTCCTTTCCCGGTGAGGTGCTAGATTTAGCCACGTGCCTGATCCACTACTCAGGGATCCCTGGAGGCTCTCCTGGGGTACTACCGCAGTTGGTGGTTGCGGGGGGTTTCATCCTTTCAACGAATTGTGCGTCGTAATTGGTCTTCTCGCCTAATACGAGTGGTTACTTTTAGACAATTAGGTCAGACATCTGTACTCCGTATACGTATAGGCAACTGAATTTTCCTAAGCACGGCCGACTCCGACTAGTGTTCAGGGGAAGCCCTAGCCTAATCTTTCAGGATGCTGTTCTTGGACTAGTCACGATATCTTTACCTAAATAAGATTTTTCGAGAAGACTCTATCTAGCCAAGCCGCAAAAGAAAGGCAATGACGGGCCCAGAAAAGAACACGTTGATGCCCTGCCTATTCTGGGTAAATCAAATCTACAATTCCCAAGGTTCATACGTACCAGCCAAGCCACAGCCAATTTTGCCGAGCCTGTGCTTGGCTGAGCGCTGTCGTGGCAAAGGCGCTATTCCGCTCTTCTTCTTTTTTTTTAGCAATTATTTCTATTGTCAAAAGCGCCTGATGGTGTAGTTAAGGCCGACTCTCAAGCCGGCTTTAACTACACGACGACGGCGACCATACTTTCTCGGAAATCGATTGAAATCTCAAAGCCGCTCTTAGCGGCAGAATATTGCAGAGTAACATCCTCGTTTTAATCTTGAATCATGCAATCTAGACATGGTAGTCAACAATATTAACAAATAGAATACGTATACGTCTTCCCCTTGGCTGTGGCGGACGACTTACCGAGGCTATCTAACAGCTAGCTTGATGTTACTACGTTCGAAAAAGATTCTTCAGTCCACGAGTATATTGGAATTAATTCTATAAATGTAAAAATCTTGTCTAGCTATATCCTCCCATTCCGGTCCTGGCATAAATCCGGGTGCGACTGCGGACCTGCAATGTCGAAGCACCATGTTCCATACCTAATACAATGTCAAGCACACCTGCGAAATCACACGCAACGAGATAAACAAATAAACCAACCACATCAATAACGCAGAAGACCACTGGTTTTTCAAGACAAAAGCGCAATATCCCTAATAATTCCATCAAGTGAACTTGGACGAGAAGCTCCGCGCTATCGACCCGCTCCGTGAGGTCGAAAGCGGACTACACTACCAACCCTCCCTTGCTCTCTAGCTCTTGTTCCTGAGACTCTTTTCTCGTTTTTTCCTTTTCTTGCTCTTCTGCTGCTATTTCGCGAGCTACGACTTCCATCAGTTCCTTAGGGTAATCGCCTTGGAGACCCTCGACTCCTTTTCGAATGTATTCCCCAATAGTCTTGCCGGTTCGCAGTTGGTATTCCTCATCAACAGGTCTGCGAATGCAAGTCTGGGGACTTGAGCTGCTAACGCAGTCTCTGAGAACATATGACTCGTTGGGCATGTTGTCCGTGCGAGAAGCCTTCTCCTCCTTCTTGTCGGGAGTGGTCTCAGGCGTCGTGTCAGACTCCGAGGTGGGTTCAGGGGTCGTGTAGTCTTCGTCAACTTCTTCTGCTACTTTTGCCATAGCTGGGACGGGATGAGGTTGTTTTGTGAACTCGGACTTACACTTACACTTACACTTTGGCTCAGACTTGGTCTCTGGGTCTGATGAAGATGTGTCTTTATCGTCATCAGACCCTTCATCTTCAGTGTCTGAGTCGTGGACACGGATCAGTCTGGGCCTTTCGCGGTCCTTGAGGCTAAAAATATCCTCTTCGGGTTTGGTCCTAGTCTCAGGCTTGGTCTCTGCCTTGTTTCCGGTCTTTTTCTCGCTCTCGATCTCGGTATCTCCCTCTGGCTCGAAGCTCTCTTTTTCTCGGGGCTTCTTGTCTGTTTCGTCCTCCGTGGCTGTTTCAGCGCTCGTGCACGACCTGTCATCCTCCTTGACCGTGACAATGGTACTAGGCGGCGTGACCTTGTTGTTGTTATGCGGAACCGTGAGAAGGTTCACATCTTGAGGATGGGGCTCACTGTACCCCAGGTCCGGGCTGAAGTATCCCTCGGAGTAATTGGGCATATGGAATGAAGGACTATAATATCCATTGCTTTGCTGGTGAGGTTCGCCCCAGCAAGCCGGTGGATGAGGGCTGTACATCGGCTGGCCGCCCACGATGAATGGACCATTGTTGCCTTTGGGGGGGAAGGTTCCCGGTGGGGGATGGGGGGTGGAGAGACCAGATGAAAAAGGATTGCCGTACATCGGCTGACCATGGATGATGAACGGAGGAGATGCAAAGCCATTGTTTGGGGGTGGATGAGGGTAAAAGGGGTGGGTGATCACCGTATGGTATTTCGTGGACCATGCTGGAACCATTGTTATATCCCCCACGATGATGGCTATTCTCGTACCCACCCCGAGGATGCATGTTTTCCTGGTGGTACTGGGAGTTGCGATACCTGGAATACCCGCGATAGCCACCTCGTGGAGGTCCATTGCGATGCCCTCCACGACCGTTGAATCCTCGCTGGGGATGATTGCCCCGGAATGACTGGTGCAAGTTGTATGGTTTCGTCTGAGGCGGTTCACTCGTCGGCCCGGAGCCAGGCTTGAGAGGGCTTCCATCCATGTCGAGAAGTGAGAGGTAATACGTATGGTCCTTGGAGAAATGCTGGAGATATGTGAGTTGTGGTCCGCACGAGGGAGGGAGGTGCTCACCCTGATGGCGTCTTTGCAGTCATCAACATAGGCAAAGGTAACTTTACCGACGTTGGAAAACCAATTTCCAGACTGATGGGACTCGGTAGTCCAAGCCTCAAGAACACCACGTCCTCCCAGGACAGATAACACTTCTTGTTCGGAGATGGGCGCACCAGAGCGGAAACCGAGAAGAGCCGTTCCTACTGTTGTCAGTCCAGAACACAGAGTTTGGAAAGTGCGACTTATGCTTACGTCTTCCCTTTGCTTTCTCAACTCTTAGATAACGGCCATGTAGTTCTGTGCTTTGGTCGCATTCTAAGGCTGCGTTAGCATCCTCAACTCGCTTTCGTCTATTAGCTTAATCCATTCATAGACGGGAACTACGCATCATACCTCGAACTGCACAAAAGCACCGGGTAGATTTCTCTTTTTGTCTTGTTTAATCTTAACATGGCAAGGGCCGAACTGCAAGAAGACCCTCTTAAGATCTTCGGCCAGCTGCTCGGCCGGGACCTTGGTCGAGAGACTGGAACACGGTTAGCACATAGGTGTTCATTTTATAAACTTAGGCACTTACTTTCCAATGAAGATACACGCATCAGGAGAGAACAGGCCCTGTGCGTTTTTAGCGGAGGGCTCCTCTTGCATGCGATCTCCTCGGCGAGCGTATTGCGTCCCAACATGGGTAACAAACGGCTGTTTGGTCATCTTGTGGGTATGTTTTTGTGCCAAATGGTGTATGTGATGTGGCTTTCAATCAGAAATGAGATTAATAGCGAGTGTAGATAGCCAGGAAGGCCGTTTATAAGATGAGGATGTGTAGAAAGTATGAAGAAAAGAAAGGATTATCAGCATCATGAGTCTTCCTCCGCCGACTATTTGAGTCTCGCTATCTTAGCACAGCCAGAACTAAACCCTTTTATCCACATGTGGTCCGCGTCTCTTCGAGCTGTGAAAATAGCCCTTGACCCATGGCTAGGTCCTGGGGTTGAGGGTTTGGGGGTCAATTTCATTCAGTACCATACCGTTGTGAGGCCTCCGACTACAGATACGTAGCAGGGAAATATGCAATTTCGGCCGGCTATATTCCGTATAGGAACTCTGAATAGTTGGAATCTACAGTGGAATCCATGGTTCCATGTTTTGACAGGGGTGACTCCTCGGCGCAGCTCATCCAGAACCGCTTAGTTGCGGTCATGCAGCTACACTCGACCATGGTCAAGGACAACTATAGAATGTCAAGCTCGAGTTACAAAAGTAGAACATGACAGGTGCATCCCTCGTACGGCTGTAATTCTCATACATCAATACAAATTGAGTGAAATTCGAGGGATGTACATACCCACCCATGGACAAAACAGTGAGAAATCAGGGGTACATCAGCAAAGCCAATTCCTCCGTCCCTCCTGTCACCTATGACCTCAGAGCTTGTCATACAAATTCTTTTGGTCCCGAGCTACCGGCTTTCAAAACAGGAATGGAATTTTCCTCGGCAGACTCTTAGTCTGCTGAACTCTGATCTTTTTGAAAGCAAATTACGGCGTCTCCGAAATTTGAGTAAAGGGGTAAAGGTAGTTAGATACGGTGCTAGCTTCGTGGTCTGCATCAAGCCTGGGCAGCAACAACATGCATTCAAAATCATGTCTAGGAGACTTGAGGCTTTGAACTGTTTACTAGGGGGAATAAATGCGCAATGACGGTTAAAAGAGGAGTGCTAAAGAAAATACATACCCCAGAGGCGCATATACGAACTGTTAAGCCGCAAATTCTGAGCGAGCTGACCTGCCCAATGAAGTTTGATCTCTGACCCGCCTAGAGAGCGTTGCTCTCTCTTTCAGTTCTACACCATCGGCTAGTATTTAACTACACTGGGGGCTAGCGTACATGATCGTGAACTTTGGAGCGATACCCTTTTACAATATTATGTAGTAGAATCGTGAAATAACAAATATTCAACTTAATTTTCGACCCGTAATGCACTCCAATTTATATCTAACGTCTACTCAGGTAGATTTAGCTCTGTCACTTTGAGTCGCGTCATGAGCCGCCTCTATATCTAAGGCTGGTATGTTTGATACTCGACCCTCATATGCGCTTTTACTCGAAGCTTTCTACATAGTCCATAAACCGTCCAACTATTTTTTGCACACCTGGGCAGATGGAAGATGTAGTTCGGAGTTATCTTATCGCGGCAGATCGGCAGTCTTCACGCCACCTCGGGAAGCGGCATCATCCTCGAGCTTCTTTTAACTCTCCCTGCTCCCTCCACCTAACTCTCCACATCAACCATGATTCCCACTCGGAGCTTATCCGCTCAGAGCGGCTTCTTCAGGCGCAGCGCCGAAGAGCTCGGCCGCCTCTCAAGAATTGGTAGCCTCTCCCTGATCCTCCAGCTTGAAAATAGCTAATGATCCCAGCATGGAACACCGAAGCTCTCTCCACTCCTACCAAACCCTATGTGATGCTCGACTTCCAAGATAAAGAGGATGTCCAGGGCTGCAAGACCATGGCGGACCGCGTGGTCGGCGGATTCAGCACAGCTAGCGTCGATTTCGAGCCTGGAGACCCTGAGACTAACACGCCGCCACACGCTCGATTCCACGGCTCGATCTCAACTAAGCTCCCCGATAACTGGCGCGTCGAGAGAACTGGTACGATATTCATCGAGAAAAACTTGGAACCGACGGAACCGAGAACTTGAAGCTGATATTGAGATTAAAAGGATACGCTGCCTTCCGCAACAAGGACCGCGGCATGTGGCTCTTCGGCCGTCTGTACTGGGACGTCGACCCCTACGCTTACCTCGCCCTCCGCGTCAAATCCGACGGCCGCCGATACACCGTCAATATCCAGACGGACTCTGTCATCGAAACCGATATTCACCAACACAGATTGTATACCCGCCACCACCGTATATACCAGAACGCATACGCGAATACGAAAGAAGGGGAACAACCCGGGCACGTTCAATCATTGGAAAATGAGGACCTCGACGGATATCCTGCTCCGCAAGGCGTCCCTGATGCTCTTTCTGAAATCCCGCCTGAGTATACTATCATCGGCTCGTCCTCTTCTTCAGCAACCACTTCTGGCGGGACGGGGTGGGAGACTGTTCTTCTGCCGTTTAATTCGTTCGTCAGGACGAACCATGGCTATGTTGTTGAACCGCAGACTTCACTCCTTCGTCAGCGGATCAAGAGTATTGGTATTGGTCTTACGGACCGTGTTGAGGGTCCGTTCGATCTGCGCATTCATAAGATCTGGGCTACGAATGGAATGAGTGAGGCGGAAGTTGAGGAGGAACGACAGATCTGCGGTGCGGATGCGCTGTCGGTTGATGAGGGCGTTGAGTCGCATTGGATTGAACGTAACAAGAAGTCCAAGGGCACCGATAACCAAAAGAGCACCGACGCTAAGGGTCTGAAGGGTTTGAAGTCCGAATGGGATGAGTGATTTGCAAACTGCGATTGGCAGCAGGCTGTATATTAATTAAGCGACGTCTCCCATCTTTGCCATCAAAGCCCGGGCAGACAAACATGTAAAACATTGGACATGACATTTTCATTTGTTTATCCTTGATTCGTAACAAGACATAGGATGCTCTCTCTTTGGAGACACATCCCCGAAATATACAGCGAGACAGCTAATAGCCCGCTCTAGTTACCACCAGTGATCTTCTCCCACGCCTCCTTATACTTCTCAGCGGTCTTCTGCGCAATCTCATCGCTCATGCGAACACCTTCCTTACCCTTGAGTCCCTCCTTGACCAACCAGTCACGGAGAATCTGCTTGTCAAAGCTTGCCTGTCCACGGCCAATAGCGTAGGTATCCTTGGGCCAGAAGCGGGAGGAGTCCGGGGTCAGGACCTCATCAGCCAGAACGACCTCATCGTTCTCCTCGTCAACGCCGAACTCGAACTTGGTATCGGCAATGATAACACCGCGCTCCAGAGCATACGCGTGCGCAGCCTTGTACAGCTGCAAAGCGAGCTCAGCAATGCGCGCGGCATACTTCTCTCCAACAATCTTGACGGCTGTGTGGACTAAGTTAGCTATCCAGTATCAACAGCAAGATCAGGCGTCACACTTACCCTCGTCAGGGTGAATGTTCTCATCGTGCTCGCCAAGCTCGGCCTTGGTGCTTGGTGTGTAGATCGGACCGTTGGGGAAGGCCTCGCTTTCCTGCAGACCTGCGGGGACCGCCAGACCGTGCACAGTGCCGGACTTCTGGTACTCCTTCCAAGCGGAGCCGGTGATGTAGCCACGAACGATGGCCTCAATGGGGAGGATACGGAGCTTGCGGACCTGCATACTGCGGTTCTGCAGGACCGGGCGCAGCGATGCGGGGATCTGGGAAGGGAGATCGAGGGTGAGGAAGTGGGTGCGCAGACCGGGGACGGTCTCTGTCAGGATCTTGAACCATGTCTTGGTGCAGAGGGTAAGGAGGACGCCCTTGTTAGGGATTCCCTGTATGTTCAGACTATGTCAGTAATCAATCTCGTCGATTGAAGGGAGCAGACGAACATTTTCCATAATCACATCGTAGGCGGAGATGCGATCAGTCGCAATGAAGAGCAGGGTCTTGTCGTCGACCTTGTACAGGTCGCGCACCTTGCCGCGGGCGACAAGAGGCAATGCGCCTTGTAGATCAGTGGTTGCCAAAGCTTCAGCCATGATTGTCAGTTCAATTGAAGAGGAATGAAAGAAGAGAACCGACGATGCGTCATCTTTGCCTTTTTTTTGGCGGGGCACCGATCGCGGCCTGATGGCCTCAGGCACTTATCGAGTTATCAACGCGCCTTCGCATCAACACGTCTTTTCGTTGTCTGGTCAGCGAGATGCGCCATTGCCGAACATGACGCGCTATCTGACACCGTGGAGGATCTCTCTACTGTGCTTGATCACCGTCTATACGGATGGCGTCGTGCCCAATTCGTCCGCGATTCATGTGTTGTCCTTCCTGACCGCGGGTTTGTTCCCTTTAGATCCCGCCGATAAGCAATGGGAGAAACACTACCTGCCCAGCATCACCGAGCTTGAGGAGGTGCTCTCGGGTCATGGGTCTTCGGTTCCAGGACGGACTCTGTGGGATCTGTTCCTCAAGAAGATCTGGTCGCTTGACTCGCTCGATGCGCTTGAGGAGTTCTTTAGCGATGTCCTACCGTCCTTGCTGAGCAAGACGCGTGAGCAATTGATGCAGGATAGAGACAATGGTCTCGCTCCGGAGGATGAGGGTATGCGGTTGTCGCGGAGCTCCCCGCTTGGCGCGTTTGTCCGCAGGGCGTACCTTGAATACACTCGGCTGCAATTCCACGACTCGGTGAAACTGTGGTCTGGCTTTGTGAAGTACCGCCTGCCTACGTATCATAAGTGGGCACGAAGGAATCCGTCCCATGAACAGGCTCCTATTGATGTCAATCTTCACGAGTCCAACAGCTACCTTTCCCAGGTGGTCTACGGTAACATTGAAGATGACGAGGATGAGGGTGTCGTCAGCGTTAAAGATGCTGAGCGTCTGATTGAGTTCCAAGTTGGAGAGCTACAGAGTAGGTCTATCTGGTTCTGATCCTATTGACCGGTGCCGAGGCTAACAACCACAGGACTGGGAGGCAGAGTCCCCGACGGGATGAGGGCCCAGCTCAAACACATTATGACATCCGAGTCCTCTGTACCGGTGCTCATGTATTACCTGGAGTAGGTCCTTTTGAAAATTCTGTATTGCAGATTCTTCTGACATAGCTTAGGTACCTGGATGCTTGGCGAGCAGGTGACTATACATCAGCCTTTGACAATCTCCATCGATACTTCGACTACACCATGCACAGCAATCTTGACCGAAGCGCATATCAATTTGCGCTTCTGAATCTGGCTATCATACAAGCTGACTTTGAATGTTTCAACGAAGCCATCTCCGCTGTGCAAGAAGCCGTCGCTATTGCTCGTGAGTCGCATGATATGAATTGCCTCAACTTTTGCATGAGCTGGCTCTATCACTTCGGCAAAGCATTTCCGGAGCAGATGCGGGAGGTGCAGAACAGCGGTATGCTGGGGAATGAAAAAGAGGGTCTCGCTTTCCTCAAGGCCAAGTCTAAGGAGACTGACATGTGGTCACTCATGAGTACAACATTATTGAGCGAGGCCAAATTGGAAATGCAGCAGGTAGGCTCACCCCTGTCATTGACTTCAAGGGATCCATGTATATTGACCGCTACTAGGGAGAGAGTCTCGCGTCTATTGTCGAATCATTTGTGCGAGCATCACACGTCAACGTGACCAAGAGCCTCTCAACTCCTACGGGTGCGTACATGTTGCTGCAGAGCGCCATGTATGCTCGGATAGGTATAATTACGCCCGAGACCTCACTCATGAATGACCGCTAAACACTTCCGGTAGGAGCGACTCACCTTTCATGGCTAAACACCGAAGTCTTCCGCGAATGCTACAATGAAGGCCAGTCATATGACGACTTCGTCAAAATCACATTCCGCAATTGCCAAATCGTAAGTTGGCTCTTTCGTCCCATTACTGGACAAAGCTAACCCTATATCCAGCTGGTACAAAAAGGCAATTACAAGGAAGCCTTTACGCGCATGAACAAGATCGAGCCCGAAAGACTCCGAGCCTTCAAATACAACAACGCCTGGACCTACTACTCAGGCCTTCTCCAACTACAGCGTCAAATCTGCCGGTGAGCATTATCAACCCAATCATCACTAATCCCGCTAACAATCCTCTAGCGACGATAAAGTAGCAGTCGAACACATCCTCTCGCAACTCCAAGCCGTACAACTCCTCGACTTCGACATGCATCTCCTCCTAGCCTTCCACACAATCGAACACACCCTCCGCCAAGGCGACCACGGCCGCGCACTCTTAATGCTCGAACAAGCCGCCCACTCAATGCAACCCGAAAACTTCGACGTACACTCTCAAATCCGCCTCCTCTGTCTAAAATCCCGCATCCTCGAAAAGTCAGGCCAGCCACAAAGAGGTTTCTCCCTCGCCATGCGTGCGGCCAACATCGCCCACCGCTCAAAGGTCCTCTTCGACCTGTGGGAATCTATCGTCACCCTCTCCGCTATCCTGCTCAGTCTACGCGAGTTCGACGCAGCGAACGAGCTGGTTCAGAGTATTATGCCTCAGATTCTAGAAAGCGAGGACTCTGCGCTCGTCGCGCGCGCGTATTCGGTGCTGGTGGATGCGAATATGGGCATTGCCGGGGAAATGTGGGCGAAGTTGGGGAAGGAGAGTACGCCGGCTCGGAAAGAGTATGTTAATCGGGCGCTGGGGTATATTGATTCTGCGTATGATGCTTATGAGGAGATTGAGGATATTCTGGGCCAGACGGAGATGATGGCGAAGAAGGCTACTGTTATGCATCTCACCGGGGATCCGGTGCTGGCTAATGATTATGCGGCGAAGTATCTTGATCTTAGGAAGAGACGTGGGGCAGAGGTTTGAGGTTTGAGATGGTTTTCTGGGATTGTATTATTAGAGGCGTTTGCTTGTTCGGGACGGTGGTGTTGGGTGGTGTTGGGTGGTGTTGGTTGCATGAGTTCATCTGTCTTAAATGATATGCATAGCTTGCATCTTGTCTGTTTTATTACGAGGTTCCCGATCAGTGCGCTGCTCAAGTAGAAGTATCCCGGTTGGGTAGTCGGACCTTACTACTTTGACACAACTCAAGTCTTCCTTGCTGGCCGATGAATATAAACTCCAAGATCTACGGCTACTACACCTTCGGAATGATTTCAAGGTACAATAAACCCATACCAATGATATTGGATCTAGGCAAGCACAACAGACAAAAGAAATGGCGGAAATGACGGGCTTCACTTCATTCTCTCAAGTACATCCCCAAGCTTCGGGCTCTGGCTCCTCCCCGATAGATATACATGTGACTGTGCACCAAAGACGATCTCTCAAATTGACAGCTCGCTGACCGAGCTTCTGCGGTTAGAGATTGAGAGGGCAACCTGCTTAGGTAGCCTTGTCAGTGTTGTGGTAGTTAACGTCGCTGTTCCAGCTGTGGGAAATGGTTAGCTATCGTGATCTGACAAGGATTGAGTCCAGGGAAGAGCTCGACATGCTGCAATTGCAGCATGCAATTGCACCCGTGAAATGAACAGGGCCTGGACACTCTGCCGGGGCTCGGGTTTTACAATGGTGAGTATCGGAACTTACAAGATGGTCTGTGTGGGAAACGAGTTAGCTAGGTATTCTTGAGGGGTGATGCAACATGGGAAACGAAAACTCACCTTGTCACCGCCGCGCCACGGGTAGTTCTTGGAGCGGATGTTCTGGTAGGGGTACTCGGTGCGCTCCTCAAGAGGGGGCATGTGCTCCCAGTGCTCCCAATGCTCGTTCCAGAGGTTGTAGGCGTTGAGACCGCCACCGATCAGGCAGGGAATGACAGCGCTGTAATATGTACCGTTAGTGGTTTTCCGTGTCGCTCGAGGTGTGGGACAATGGATCCCAGCTGCATGAGGCCAAAACATACAAGATCGACAGCTTGCGCCAGAGGTCTGTAGAGCCATTGAGTCAGTACAAGCTTCTCAGATTCCGAAAGCCATGCCGGAAAGCTCGGTATAGGGCCAATTGGGGGGTCACGTACCGCTGGTGGAGGCAGCGTGGTGCTTGACAGCAGCACGCTCGCGGTTGAACTCGTTGTCGACGATCCACGAGGGCTGGGCCTCGGAGGAGGCGAAGCGGCGTTGGACGGTCTGGCGGACCGGCGCCTGGCGGGCCTGCTGCGAGGCACGCTGAGAGAAGCGGGCAACTTTGCGGGAGAACATGGTGGTTGTGGTGCTGTTGGGCTGGAGGGGAGAGGATCGTACGTTGAAATCGAAGCCGCTTTAGTGGACCTCGAATTCCCGTGATCCCCCGGCTGACTAAGTTGATGTCACTCCACACTCACGTGATATCAACGGTACGGTGACGACGGCGCCTCGTTGTTTCGCTCGCGATAGCGAGCTGGTTGGCTTCTTTTTGCTGCTGGATATGCTGGGCCTTGCTGTGCGCTTGGTCGGCAATGGGGTTTCGTATCACCACGTGGAATGGTATGTTTTGTTCTAGTCTGAGAGACGTGTTTGGTCGAGATCCTGGTGCTAACACTGCATAACAGTTAACGGGATTCGGTATGTTTGGGTTGAGGTGCAAATCGGAGATGGTTACTGAATAATTAAAAAGCAACCCGTTCTCATACCAACCATGGCGAGGGAATCGGACCTTCGAGGTGAGCGTGCCAGTTCGTGATGCGCAGGACGGTGATACTAACTCGAAATCAGTCCATGTTTGACATCCTGGAATCCGACATCGTAGTCTTCCAGGAAGCAAAAATTCAACGGAAAGATCTCCACGATGATATGGTCCTGGTTCCCGGATGGGACTGCTACTTCAGCCTCCCCAAGTTTAAGAAGGGTGAGTCGTTAGTCTCCATTGCTTTTCTCGATTCAAGCTAATTGCCGATAGGATATTCTGGGGTCGTGATATACACGCGCAATGCTACATGTGCTCCTATTCGTGCCGAAGAAGGCATCACAGGTGTTCTATGCCCGCCTAACTCAGCTGTGTCTTTCCGAGATCTGCCAGAGGAACAGCAGATTGGTGGTTACCCGACGACTGAGCAGCTCACGAGGCCTGCTTTCGTAAATGAGGAGAGTGATGAGGATGGCTTGGGGGGTGGTAAGCCGGCGCCAGATCCCAGGATCGATGCCGCGACACTCGACTCTGAAGGGCGAAGCGTGGTCCTGGAGTTCCCGGCCTTTGTGCTCATCGGTGTCTACTGCCCGGCACACCGAGACGAAAGCCGTGACTGCTTCCGAATGGACTTTCTCAGTGCCCTAGATGCTCGGGTACGTAACCTTGTCGCCCTGGGGAAGCGCGTCTTCCTCACAGGAGACATCAACATTGCTAAGATGGCAATTGATTCTGCGCATGCGCTGGAGGGCATCCGCAAGAGGACCACCACGGAAGAAGAGTATATCTCTGCTCCGTCTCGGAAGCTGTTCAACTCATTGCTTTCGGACGGGGTTGTTGTTGGGGAACGTGACGAAGGCAGAGAGCAGCCGATCATGCACGATATCTGCAGATCGTTCCATCCAGAACGCAGTGGCATGTATACATGCTGGGACACGAAACTTAACACTCGACCAGGAAACTTTGGTGCTCGGATTGATTATGTGCTGTGTAGCCTGGATATGCAGGATTGGTTCTCCGACTCAAACATCCAAGAAGGACTGATGGTACTGCTCCATTTGTGCAAACATGCGCGAGCTTTTGCTGACGTTTTTGTGCTTAGGGGTCGGATCATTGCCCTGTCTTCGCTGTCTTCAAGGACCAAGTGCCTTATGAGGGAGGCCTGTCACACATATACGACGTCATGAACCCGCCGGGTGTGTTCAAGGACGGCGAGCGCCAGCAGGAATACTCGTCCCGGTTCATGTTGCCAGCCTCTGGTCGCCTGCTGCCGGAGTTTGATGTCGACAAGCGCCGCAGCATTAAAGATATGTTTACCCGCAAACCTCCCAGCACTCTCTCCCGATCCTCGTCCACAGCCAGCGCACTGGAGAAGCCAGCTGCATCCCCAGCTTCGGAACCAAATACATCGGCAACACCTACTCCCAGCGAGACGCCCACGCCAGCAGTGTCTTGCGAGGCGCAGACTCCAAAGGCTTTGCCTCTCAAACGATCACAGCCGGCCTCTTCAGCTTCTTCTAAGCGCGCGAAGCCTACGCCTACCCCGTCAGCAGCGGGCCAGAAGTCGCTTATGGGCTTTTTCAAGCCAAAGAGCGGCGAGGGTGCGTAGCCATTTCATGACTCGCGAGACGTCAGTGTTCAGAACATCACTCACCCATCACTGCAGGAGCATCGCCCAAGAAGAATAGCATAGTTCACAATCCTGGCATCGCCCCAGCCGCATCTCACCTACCAGAGCCTACACCCGACATCCCTACAACTTCCACAGGTCCTCTGTCTGCACAATCCTCCCCCACTAAACTCAGAACCGACGACTCGTTAATCGACCCCATCGTCAGCAAAGAAGACTGGACGAAGCTATTTACAAAGAAGCCCGTGCCGCGCTGTGAGAGCCACCAGGAGCCATGCGTAAGCCTCACAACCAAGAAGCCGGGCATGAACCGTGGCCGGGCATTCTGGATCTGCCCTCGGCCACTCGGTCCCAGCGGCGAGAAGGAGAACGGCTCGCAGTGGCGATGTCCCACGTTCATCTGGGCCAGCGACTGGAACTCGACGTCACAGTCGGAGGCTTGATATGAGGCAATTCCAGGGTCATTGCATCTCTTCTAGCAGATACCCTCATCTTAGACAATCTATATTGCATGTGCAGCTTACATAGTGCTCTTTTTAAGGCCCTCTACTTGTAAAGGATCCTAACAATATGAATCGGGCGTACTGGAATCATATAGGGACCTCAAGCATGAAGCCCTAAAGTCCAGATCCAATTGAGTTGGACCATGGAAGTCTCTGGGTGACTACGTTCGCAATGTCCTTGCAGTTGTCTGTATGTGGGCCTGAGTCACAATCACCTGGAGGCCTTCAGCAGGAAGCTCTAATCTTCTCATTCAAAGCAGTTAGCCTGAGGAAGTATGCAGAGAGGCTGGGACCTAAATTACCCAAAGCAGTTAGCCCCCGATATGAAGCAAGGGATGGCAGTTACCTGACGTACCTTAACCTCCTGTCCAGTTACCTGCCTATTCATTCACGTATTGAAGCCGAGTCCATGCGGAGTGTTCTACCTGTCGCCCCAATTGTGTGCTACTGCACCCTGGCAGCAAGTCCCCAGCATCCCAATAATAGAGCCCTCTCAATTCATGGACCCAGGATGTAAGTCCTGTAGAGTTAAGCGTGGCAGAGAGTACAGACAGTATTGGGAGTACATGGTGACTTCACCCGGAGATAAAGTTGTGGATCGCGGATCTGCAGGGTCGTCCACGTGGGGGAACATGTTACACGATGCAACTCCCGAGTCTAGTTGGAATTGTCGCCGCAGGATGTAATTACCCGTACGCGGGGGATACAGTTCGAAGGCAGCCGGGGGGGGATCACATGGGTCGAGGTGAACAAAGAAAGATTGCCCTGAGCCCTAATTTACGGCTCCATCTGGATTGCTTTACGTCCGAAAGGAGTCATTTAGGGATACTTCCTTCAATGAGAACAATGACTGGGACAATGAATAGTGAATATGCTGATGAATACACTATCTGAATGTTTCCCTTTTTGAGTAATTTATGAGTCTCCCGAGACACCCTCCCCTGTTCCTTAAATACTTCTTTCTTTGTCTCTTTCTTTCTTTCTTCCCATCCTCAACCTCACTCATCTCATTTCTTTCTCACTTCCTGTCGCAGTCTTCAGTCTCATTTCATCACTTCATTGATCTGTGAACTGCTTGCCTGTTCTCGCCTGCTCCACCTTCGCTCAGTGTTAACTCTTTGTGGCTCAAACTACTCTACTGAGTCTGCTTCTGGGCTCTTTGTTCCCAATTCAACTCATCAAATTTTCTCTCAAGTCCATCTCCTCAACATGACTTCCCCAGCTTCACAGAACTCTGATTATGCTGAAAAACGCTTCCTGGATTACCTGTGCAGCATTCCAGCCTACAAGGCATCCCAAATCCTGGGGCTACAGGGCCCTGACCTTGACTTTCCTTCCTTTGCGGCTGCCATGGTTGCTGGTATTCCTCTCCAGTACTTCGACCAGCCACAGCCAATTGTTGATGGTCCCCGCTTTGAGGTCCGGGATGGAAGCCTCACTCTTGTCACCAAACCCAATTCAAAATCAAAGATGAATTGGCCAACCCAGATTGCGTCCTCGCCCTCATCGGCACCATTTCATGTTGCGCCTGCTGCTACCCGTCCTGCATCTCGCCTCCGCTCCTTGAACAGCTTCATGCTCTTCCGCAGTAAGTCTAATCACAGATCTCGGTGACAATTATAGTACTCATCATTTTTTTTAGGCTTTGTTGCTCCCCTGTTCTACGGGGTCACCCAAAAACAAAAGTCGACATTGATTTCCACCATCTGGGCCGAGGAGCCACTTAAAGCCCAGTGGACAGTCATGGCCAAGGCGTACACTTTTCTTCGCGACCATTTTGAACTAGGGGCCATTTCCTTGAGTGACTTTACTGCAACTATTGCTCCCATGTTCGGGATCCCCTCTGCTAATGAGTACATCACGATACTCGGTTGGACAATCATGTCATGGGCTCTTGAGGACGGTCAGAAGGGCTTCGATGTGACCCAGAGCTGGGACCCCAACCTGGCTGATTTAAATCTCCAGCCTGTGTCTGTTGAGAATATCGTTGACCATTATCAAGAACTCAGGAAGTTGGTCACAAAGGATGGCTCTGTGTGGCCGCTACCTCAGCAAGGTTATTCTGCGCTGGCACTCAACTCAAACTGCCCAATTGACTCCCGCCAAGAGCTTCCTGACCCCTACGGTTGGCTCTTCAATCATCGCGGTGAGCGTCAGGATGGTCCTATTGAAGATCTCCACTTGATGGATGTGTACAACAACCCTGGCCCTGATATGGACCATATTCGCGACCTCATGATCATCCCCCCTACTGACATCCTTGTCAATCCTAACTTCGATCTTGAGCTCGCCGATGAGCTTGATAAACTCTTCCCGGACATGGAATTTTCAATGCTTGATGCGCATGGGCTCCTCAACATTCAGTAAGCGCCACCATGACTTCTAACTTACCCACAGATCTCTGCAACAACTACTCACCTTCTCCACGGCATGCGGCAATCACCTCCGTTGACCCTCTCCTCCAAACGCCCTCCGTCATAACAACATCGCCTCTGCCAGCCATGAGCATGGTACCTGACAACGTTTCAATCTCAACCCCCAGACTCTTGTCAAGTTCCAAAAAACATCAAGAAACAGAATAAATCCAACTCAAAAAAGAATTATCATTCGTCCATTTTTCTGCTCTTTTGTCTTCTTCTTTCTCCGTTGTCTACCCTCCCTCAGCCCTGCGTCACTACTTGTTCCTTGATCTCTTGATCAGACTCGTTGTGGATAGGCTCCGAATTTCGGCATGATTTTTTCTTCCGTGGATCTACTTTCGACTTCCAACTTTGAGCTTAGCGATTCACCCTGTGCTTAGCGACCCCACATTCTGCATGCGCTTGGCCTCCCAGTCGGAGCGTCCTGAAATCTCGACATCCTATTCCGACATCCTGTCAAATCCATCCCATGGTTCTTCTTTTCCCACAATTCCCGTGAATGTGTGTCGCTCATAGGTTCGAGACAACAAATGAAGCATTCTATTTACTTCTGTTCGTTGTGCAGTATCTCGTACACCGTACGCCGTACAGTGCATTCTACACTACTTCCAGTTTGCAATTATCCCAGTCTAGACTTGTCTCTCCAAGTTCCAAGCTCCCGTGGAGACCGAGGTGACGTGTAGAGACTCGTAGTCAACTGTCTATTTCTTTGTTGCGGCCTTTGGAGATGCCGTGCCAAGACGCGATCCGCGGGTCGATGTGGGGCCGTGTTCTTTATTTCAATGCAGGGATACGTTGATAGGTGCAAAATAACGGGTACATTTCGCTAATCTCTCGAGCAGCTACGGAAGTATGAATGGAAAATCGAAAACGGATGCACTTCCAATACCGGTTCCGGGATATACACAGTGAGGGATCAAATTTAGTCTTCCTGGTATGAGATCTTGCGCATCTCGCCCAGACGTGTACGGGCGCGGGCGAGGTTGTTCTCGAGTTGGAGGATCTCGACCTGCAGAACGGAGGGTTAGTAGGTGCTAGAACTATAGGGGATGGGAAACGTACCTGCTGCTCCATCTCGCGAACCTTGAACTCGTGCGAGCTGAGCCTGCCGTAGTCTTCGGAGTCGCCTTCGGCGCCGTTCTTCTCGGCGATGATCGCCTGTACCTGGCGGACGAGTGCGCGGCATGCGGCACCAACGGCCTTGCTGGCTGTTTCCAGGCGGTCTTGGGTCTTGCTCATGAAGGTGGCCTTGACTCGGCTAGCGGCGACTAGCTGGGCGGTGCTGGCGGCGACGTCGTTGGAGGCGACGATGAGCTGCTCTGGGGAGTTGCGGCCGGAGATGACGCCGTCGGCAGTCTCAATGAGAGTGTTGGTTGATACGGCCACGGCCTTGGCGGCGGAGATTAGGCCCTCAGTCCAGCGGTTGTTCTTCTTGTAGAATGCTGTGCGGGTCGAGCTGCCTCGGCCTTCACGCACAATCTCTTGCTGAGACTCGGTGGCGGCCTTGATCAACTCGGCAATAGCGTTAGTCACGGCGATGGCGGCGGCAAGGATTGCGTCGTTGATCTTCAGTTCATATGTTGAGAAGCCGTCGCGGGGCTTGTTCTTCAGTTTGGCGAGACGCTGGGCTGCGGCATCAATGGCATCGGCGGCCTTGAGCAGCTCCTGGTCGACAAGGTCGCCCAGGTCGCCATTGGTGTTAATCTTGCTGCTCTTGGGCGCGAAGGACTCCACCATCTTCGACAGGGTCTGCAGGTCGCGCTGGACCTCCAGGTTGTTGTTGATGACGACGTCGGTCTTCTGCAGGGGCTCCATGCCGTCGAGGCGGAAGGACTGGAGACCACGGAAGAAGCGCAAAGTCGCTTGGGCAGACTTACGGGCCGCGTTGAACAGCTGGTCGGAGCTCTTGTCATCGTTGGCGAAGCGGGAAAGACCCTTGGTGTTACTGAGAGTGTCTGCAATCGATCCAGAGAAGACAGCTACTGTGCGGATGATCTCGGCGTGGGGGCTGTTGGGACCGTCGGCAATGAAGTTGTTGAAGGCCGTGGAGAACTCGGTAGCAGAGGCCGAGGCCTTTTCGATCTGCGACAGGACATAGGGAGGCGAGGCATTAGAGTTACCGGCCTGCATGGACGAATCCATCTCGTACAGAGCATCATCCACGCGCTGCACACCAGCCTGCAGCACAGAGTCAATGATGTCGTTGATCTTGGCCACTGCGCCGTGAAGAACAGTGTCGATCTGGCTATCAAGCGCATGATCGGTATCGCCTTGGTTCTGTAAAGATCCACTGATTAGTATGGGGGGGCATGGGAGCGTGGAGTCATCTTGAGATCGACACTTACCATCTTCAGCTCCTCAATTTCCATCAAGAGCTCGTCCATGCCAGACTTGTACACTTCGAGTTCCTCGTCCTTCTCACGAAGAGCAGTCTCGTGGTCACCATCCCGCTCGGAGTGGCGGCCAGAGATGTCTTCAAGAGCGCGGGTTTTGTTCTACGCTGGTCAGTAACAAAGCTTCTACATGACAGAGGGCAACTACTTACCCTGAGAGCCTCCTCCAGATCAGCCATCTCGCGGTTATACTTGGACAGCATGGACGAGATCTCCGTGCCCTTTGAGCGCTCCGCATTCTCAGCACGTTCAAGCGCCATCCGAAGCTCCCGCTTGATCTTCTCCAACTCATCCTTGCCGGTGCCGGTGACACGATCCCGATCGTGCAGCGCACGATCACGCTCACGGATCATATCAGCCAACTCTAGGTTCTTGGTTTTGATCTCACGCTCCAGCTTCTCACGGCGTTCAATGGCCTCCTGTGCGGAAGCAGCCTTGAGCTTGAGGCTCTTGGTGGTCTGCAGAAGATCCAAGTGCTCCTGTCGCAGCTGCGAGTACAGCTTGGCCAGAGCCTCATACTTGGTCCGCCAGGTGTTGACCTGCTCTTGCAGAGCCCGGATCTGTTCGTCCTTGGAGGCACTCTGCATGTTAAGGTTGCTGTTAAGCTGGTTCATCTGCTCCTCCAGGTCCTTGACTCGGCGGTCGTATTGCTGCAACATCAGCTGGTCCCGCTCGTACTGGGCTCGAGCATTGAGGTTCTCCTGCTCCAGCTCTGCCAGGCGGCCCTGGGTATGTGTCTGGTACTGGTCACGGAGCAATTGCTCTTGTGCCAGCCGTTGCTGCTCGGCCTGCAGGCGCTGCTGCTCCTCGAAGTCTTGCTGAGCCTGCTGCTGGGCAAGCATCTGCTGTCGCTGCTGGTCCTCCCATTGGTTCTGGAGGCGCGCTTGCTCGGCCTCGTACTCCTCTTGCTGGCGTCTGGCCTCAGTGGTCCAGAAATCGTTGATGGGTTCAGGCTCGGCAGCCACCTTGGGAGGCGGCGATGGCTGCTCAACCTCCTTGGCCGGTCGCCTCGGCAGAGCGGGGCGTTCATCTTCATCACCGAGCAGGCTAGGGGGGTCTTGCGGCAGCTTGGGAATGGTGATAAGACTAGTCAGGTATCGCAAGTTGGAGCACTCGTAGTAGAACCGAACAAGACGGTAATGCTGGGCATCATATCGGCCGCGGAGAGGCTCGAGAGCTTCATCTTCACCGGTTGCTATACAACAATTTGACATCTTAGCGGACGATTCACAATATCCAAGAGAGTAGGGGATTCCATACTTGTGTGCATAGCTCGCAACATGCTAGTAATAAATTTGTAAATGCCATAACTCTCCTGCACCAGAGGCACCAATGCAGAGATTCGGCACTCGTTGTTAGTACCAGATTGGAAGTGCGAAAAAATAAGCTTCTGGAAAGCATCAATCTGATCCTGCAAGGTCATGAGATCGGTGATAGTCTCATATCTATAAATCAATTAGCGCTTTGAAGGCCAATTCTTCGAAAAAGATTGATGCGCACCCTTCATTAGGATCATTGATCGTCTTCAAGCTAATGTATTCCTCGTACTCGAACAATCCTGCAACCGGTTAGACAACCACACCAACCCACTTCACTCAGAACAGCATACCATTGAATTCAGGGTGATTCCGGTGGAAACCCAGCTTTGACTCGAGGAAAAACACGTATTCGCGAATGAGCGGAGCGTATCCTATTCAATGTCAACAATCATATCCACCCCACGCGCCCCGCCCTCGGACGTATCGCGCATCCCAAACCAGCAGAGTATCATACCTCGAATGCCATCTCCTCCAACACCGCGCATCAAGCTATCAATCCAATTGGAATGCTGCTGCGCCTCGCGCACAACAATGGGGTGACCTTCCTGCAGCACCTTGTGGATAGTAATAAGAGCCTTGAACGTCTGGACCTCGTCGGCAAGGACAGGCTGCCTATAACGCACAAACAGAAGTCAGTGACGGTTTCTTAATACTTCCTCACGATCTCCGGGGTTCCGCATACACTTTCATGCCCGCCCAAAAGGCCGCCGACGATTTGTGGTCCCACGTGTACACGATACAGCTGCGCACATGTTTCCCTGTGAGTATGCATGTCAGTCGGGTCAAGCGCCAGGCGCAAATAGGGGAGTCTCGGCGAGGATCAATGGCTTCGCTATGCGGACGTACGTTTCG
This sequence comes from Penicillium atrosanguineum, assembly GCF_028827265.1. Lineage (NCBI taxonomy): Eukaryota > Fungi > Ascomycota > Eurotiomycetes > Eurotiales > Aspergillaceae > Penicillium > Penicillium atrosanguineum. Next base: position 1,086,822 of record NW_026623138.1, on the reverse strand, counting down.
GCGCAGTTTCCTCTGTCGCGAGTCAAATGGTTAGCCCCCCGTTCTCACTTCGTTTCAGGGCCGGCATGACCGGACGAGCACTTACCGATACTAGTGGCCTTGCGGATATTAATGGCCAGATCGGCCTCCGTCCTGTGCGATTGAGGTTATTCGACTGCTTGCGTTGGTTTGGGGGGGGGGGGGGGGGGGTGGCAGTTGTCCCGCTTACCGACTCATGGTGGCGATGCGAGTTCAGGGGAACTAGAGCACCGACGGGAGAAGGGGTGATAGAAGAGCCCGGGCAGCGCGGGATATTCCCAGTGACAAAGCGCTGACCGGAGAAAGAGAGATGTGAAGCACAAGTTGTCGAGTGCACGTGGAGAGCAATGACGTTGGGGGAAAGCTGGCGCCTGTCAGTCTTGGCGACGCCTAAGCCGCTTCGCTCGGCCCATCCTATCCTGGCCCATCCCTTGTTCTTTACTACGCGTCACCTGCGCCATGTAGGCAGCATGAATCTACTTTTATATGTCGGAATTACAATTTAATATATGAAAGGAGTGGTGTCATAAAATTGCGTATCGAGTTCGCCGGGCGACATCGAAAGATACTGCTTTCTATACAATGGGACCCTGAAATGCCGACGGGATGCTTCTGCTGGCAGATACAAGAGAGCCCGTCAAATAACACAAATCCTTCAAACACCTCGCAGTTCCAAATCCAAGTGATTACACAAGGTCTTGTTCAGATTGGCCCGTCGCCCGGCTGCCTAATGTCGTAGGAAACTCTGGATCCATATCATGCCGATGAAACTTCCACTTGTCCGGGCGTTGGAAGGGCCTCGTTGCTGTCTGGCGAAGAGGCCAGAGTCTGGTCAACAGACCGCATGGACCGATCATCTTGGCTATCTTCAGGATCCCAAGTGGCATCCGTCTCGGCTAGATCGGCATTGGATGAGGCCTCGCTCTCGAGGAGAATGGCCTCCCTTGGACCACTTTCCGAGTCTACATCGCCGACCGCCGGACTGTTCGGACCCGAGTCCAGCGGGGCCTCGACCACAAGCACCTCGTCTGCACGATCAGTGCGCAGATGAGGGGGAATCGGCTTTCTGCGAGGCAAGGGCGGAGGCGGCACGGGTCGATGATCTCCCGAGTTAGACCATTCAGAGTAAGGCGGTGCCGCCACCAAGGGCTTCCGCTTCGGCAGCGTGCCGGACTTTCTGTTCAAGGCGTATTTGTCCGGGCGCAGTAAGGAGGCTCCAGGAGGAGGGTGGGGATGTCCACGTCCAATGGGTTGATCTGGGGTGCCAGCGGGCGTTCGAGACGAATCTTGATCATGAGGTCCCTCTCCTTTCCCAAACACACTCATGCCCCATTTCTTTGCAGCAGCGGTTGCCGACCCAATGGTCATGTTGCCAGAAGCCTTGTCATCAGATGTCACTGACTGGAAGGACTTGGTGAATGTCTCAATGGTACTGCGCCGGCGCGACTTCTCGCTCGAAAGCGATGTGGTAGAGCTCCCTCGAGAGCTTCGGGGGCGCTGGAAGGAAGGCGTGTTCTCAAGACGAGCGGATGAGGGACTTGTGATAACCTGATCCCCGAGGAGGCCAATGCCGTCAATAGATTCCGCGATGGAGGAATTCCGGCTGTGAAATGCATTCTCTGGCATCATAATACCGCCAGTGGGCGGCGAGCTGCTTGGAGTCCTGTTCGGAGAGGTAGGTGGAGAACGGCTTGATATTTCAATCATAGCACTAGTGGCGTTGCTCTTGTCACCCTTCTTGGTTGGCGATGCAACCTTGTTTGCATTGTCTGCAGTGACCACTGGATCGGCTGCATTGGAGAACGTGTGCGAGCGAATAGAGCGGGGCGCAGGCCTGCTGTCGGATCTTTCGATACCGGTGGAGGTTGCGCCTGAGTTTTTTGACTGAATATCCGATGTGGATTGTTTCAGGGGCTTGCGGGCTTTGACTTTGGTATTAGACTCGGAGAGAGCAGGCATGCTCATCGTTCGCTCATCCTTGGACTTAAGCGCCTCGATCGAGTCTCCGCGGACACTCTTCGGTGTTTCCGGAGGTTCGCCAGACTCATCGGGTATTTCTGCATCGGCATCGAGGTCTGGCATATCTCGCTGCCAGATACCACCACGGAAAGCTTGACCCATGGTGTCCAGAAAGGGAGCATCATCCCAGAATGGCAGGACAATGCTTTCTGCCACCACTTCACGGATTTTACTCTCAATGGTGCGCAGAATGAGACTGTAGGTGATCTGCTTCGAGCTGACAATGGGTTGAATATCCATCACCATTCTCGGCATGGTTTCAAAAGTTATCCAAAGTCGATTGCTCGGTGGGGGCTTGAAACGGACTAGCAAATGACCTTCGAGTTTCTTCAACACCACTGCTAGCACAATATCGACTTCTCTTGCTTTGAAACGAGGACCCAAATCAATACGCACCGTGGCTGAGATCTCGAGTCGGAAATTTCCCGTGTATTGAAGATCCATCTCCACGCAGCAGTTGCCATCCACGGTCAGATCCTTCAAGCGAGGATTGGTGATGAAAGGAGCTCCTTCGCCCATAACGATTTTATGCAGACCAATCTTACTGATGAAGTTCGGCTTGTTCACTCGGGAGATCTTCTTAACAATCTTGCACCGCAGGAACTCCTCTAGCTCGGGAGTCTGATATAAAGCCAGAAACAAACGTCCAAAGAAAGCATTGATCCACCGTGTCTGCAGCTGCTCTTCTGAAGAATGCAATCTTTGTACGAGGGACACAATGTGCTTCACGTTAAAATCCTGCTGCTTAGGAGGGCGGTCTGCAGAACTCCACAACTTGGTCTGGTTCTGAAGCATGGCGAAATAAAAGTCCTCCTTATCTGACAAGTTCTCAGAGAACAAGTAGAAGGGCGGTGTTGGTCCTCCCAAGTCTCCCAGCGAATCCAGTCGCCGTGAAAGACAGATAGCATTCCTCTTGAGCCACAGTTCGGCCTCCGGGACCTCAGCTTCGCCGCCGTGGACGGATACATCGTGATGAGCGAGAGAAATCACATAGCGGACCTCAACCTGGTTTACGTCGTCATAGAGCATCAAGTGGCCATGTCTAAGCACAGATTAAATCATCGTCAGCTCATTTCCAACCAGGTCCAGACATACTCGACCAAAGCAGTGCATACCGGAGAACAATATAGAAGACGTTCCTAGCCCTTTTCGTAGTCTTCCCATTCGACTTCGTCGGCTCAATACTAGGCGCCTGTTTGCGGTCGAACAGGCTCCGATACATTGACTGATAGACACTGGGGCTCTCGGCGGCAACGACCTCCCCGGCGGGGGTTGTCCTCTCCGGAGGTTTCCCATTGACACCACCAGGAACGTATTCACGACAGACAGCAAAGTAACCGGCAGCGACATCGGTATCATGGGTGCGGTGGAACTTCTCAGCCAGCTGGTCGGTACCGGATTTCAAGCTATATTCGTCATCGTCAGGCCGAAGCACCGAGTCGGGAGCTTCACGTGACCGTTGTGAGGACAAGGCATCAGGGAGTGTTAGGTAGGCATGTAGCAAGAATAAGGATAGCACCAGAGGGACGAAGGTAATTCCCCCCAGCACGTAGATTAGGAGGAAGCTTCCGAGTAAACCCATCGGGAACCAGTCGATCAAAGCGGGAGGGTGGAAAGCTCCATAATTTGGGGACTGGATCCCTAGAGCGGTGTAGATGGAGGTTGCAATATAGAAAGGGGAGAGACCGGCTCCTATTGAAAGCACAAAACGAGGGCAGGTAGCGAGAGGTCTAAGTAGACAAAGCAAAGCGCAGTTGGAGAGGTCAAGTTGCAGCTTCCACGCGCGCGGGAATGACGGAGGTCCAGGGCCAGCGTTGCACTAGTAAAGTTATGTAATACTTTTGCTATAACCTGGAACATAGCTAAATTTGTATGGTAAAATTCATTACATACGTTGAAAAACGATTACGTAACTAGAAGCAATACGGGGAACCCCGCAGGATCCGAACAACTGTCAGGAACCGCAACTCCGCAGAAACGAAACGACTAAACGACTATATATAGGTCATTCAGAAGGTCTTTTGTGATATTTTTTCAATAAGAAAGGTATCTACAGGGTCAATAAGATGCTCAGCGCTTGTACATTGCTCCCTATAACTTGATTGGCTGGTTCTTTGCTGCACATTATCTGGTCTCTATACAACAACTATGCAGATCCCTTCAGAGTATTCTGGAGGTCCCATCTTCCATTCGATAAGATATCCGGCAACTACCTCGAGAACAAAAATGTCTCATTACCAGCTTGAACTAGAAAGCAAAAGGCTCGCATCATCGGCGAATCGGACCTTTGAGCAGGAAGCCAAGCTTGTAATGAATGTTGTGGATCTAGGCGCTTAATATGAACCAAGAACAATCACATTGTATGAATTGAATTCTCTGCATCGATCCTTATTTTAATGATATCACATCTCCTGGGGTCATGATCAAGGCCGTAGTATCTTATGACTCGTCAATCTACGTCAAGTACCTGACCTTGAATGACATAGCACAAGATCGAATCTTCAAATCACTGAAGATTACTATAGTGCAATGCATCTATTTCTACAGTCTGTGTTTCCATACCTGCTATAGAAGGCCAGTCTAACTTCAACACGGAACAAAAGTCCAGACGTGATTAAGCAGTGCAGCATTTGCCAACCTTCTCGTTGGTCATTCGATTTTACACGACAATGCCCATTGGCGCACAGTGAACATGCCGTAGACATTAAACAACACTTCAAGCATATAAGATTATGGACCCAGATATAAAGGGCTACAAACAGCACCTGTGGTAAATATAATAAAACATGATATCAGGTCATTCCAATCCAAGTCTAAAAACCACGCATCTAGATATTTAAGTTACACATGTACTTCCCCAAACGAAAGCACCCAAACAGCACTGAGAGAAAAAGTGGGGTGGTAGCAATAAAACAGACATATATATGTTTACAAATAGTACTATGTACTTCTCTCACTTTCTCCGATTCATCGTCTTCTCGCACATCTCAATGAGGCCCGACTTGGCCTCACTGTCTGGGAAGTCGCTGATGGCTGCAACCGCCTTGTCGGCGTAATCCTGCGCCAGAAGGCGGGTCCTTTCGACACCGTCGCTGCGGTAGACGAGCTCACGGGCCTATTTATTATTAAATTAGTACTGCAGTAAAAAGATTTTGAAGTAGGTTGAAGTTGACTCACCCGCTGCACATCGCCTTCCTCACGGAACTTGCGGCCAACCAAGGGTCCAAGCTCGGGGTTGCTCTTCCATGCAAACAACAATGGAGCGGTGGCCAGACCAAGCTCCAGATCAGCACCGGCGGGCTTGCCCAGCTCGGCTTCCGTGACGGTATAATCCAGCATGTCGTCAACCAACTGGAACGCCAATCCCAGGTTCCGGCCATAGGCGTACGATGCCTCGATCACCTCCGGGGCACTCCGGCCCAGCACGGCCGCGGAACGGCAGGACTTGCTGATCAGACTGGCGGTCTTCAGGTAGGTCTTCTGGAGGTAGTAGTCCAGGGTCTCGTCCGTATACTGGGGCTTTGACTCATCCTGGGCGGTGTTCTTCAGCTGCATGAATTCACCCTCCACCAGATTGGCGATGACAGTCGCCATCAGCTCGGTGACCTCGGGGTCGCGCAGTCGGGCGAGAGCCACGGAGGCACGTCCCAAGAGGAAGTCACCAGCCAACACGGCCATCTTGTTTCCGAAGGCGGTATTCGCAGAGCTGCTGGCGCGGCGGGTGATGGCGTTGTCGATGACATCGTCGTGCAGGAGGGATGCGGTATGGATGAGTTCGGTAATCTCGGCCAAGCGGCGCTGCGAGGGCAGGATGTTGTCGTCGCCTAAAAAGTCATACTTAGACTCGGCGGAACGGGACACAAGGGGGTTGACGTCGGGGTTGGAGTCGTCGAGTATTGAGGGCGCGCTGAAAGGGTTATCGACGGGTGATGGACTCGCGGGATTGTGCTGCTTGCGGGGATCCAAGGCTGTGGCCTGGGACATGAGCAGGACCAGCAAGGGCCGCATGTGCTTGCCCTCACTGCGAGTATAGTATTTGGCCACCTTGTCCAGTGCTGGATGGCCCGATCCCAGCAATTGGCGAATATTCTTGCTCAAGAACTTCAGCTCCTTTCCGACGATGCGCAGAGGGTCGACCGAGACGCCGGGAGGAGCCTTCGGCAGACCTTTGAAGATGGCCTGGGCGGCTGACACAGCAGCTCCAAATGGAGACGCATCTCGTCGGCGGGTAGGGTGGTATTTGCGGGATTGAATGGAGAGGTGGGAGAGGAGCAGGTCATCACGAAGGCATTGGGTGCACACGGAGGTCGAGGATCGCGTGATGGCCAGCCCGGTGGCCGAGAGGGTGCGAGCGCGCATGCTCAGGGGCTTCTCAATTAGATTCGAGAATCAAGAGGGAGCATGGAAAGATTGGCAATGCTAGATGCAATGGTGATAAGGTGATACGGAAGAGGTCTGGGAAACTTGCGGGAGGAAGAATTCGAGCTCTCGGGACGGCACGGACCACGCGCGAGCCCCGGTCCCGTATACTTCAAGTACGTTTCCTATCGTTTCTACCATATTGAAAAATTCTAGATCATGACTTGGCAAAAACAATCAATACTACTGCATCTAAAGTAGAGTATCTTCCGAAAGAACCGATGTGCCACCAGGCTTATCCTCTTCTGCGCCCTAGGCACTGTATACTGCACCACTCTACACAAGGCGAATGAAAATGAAATAATTCCAATATAAGAGACATGAAAAATCGCGCCGGCCATCTTGGTCCGCACATTCCCCCTCTTGGTACATCCTGCAAAGAAAAGCGACATCCCCGTCGCGCACAATTAACACATAAGTTGAAGAAGGCCGCTACAGCGTAGAGACCTATGCATTGGGGCCAGCGTTGAGAGAAATGCCGTATCAATCACAGACTATCTTCTTAGATGGCATCGAAATCGCCTCCAGCATCTTCATCGTCCATGTCTCCTTCTTGGATCTCCTTGGCCAACTCACGCTCCCGCTCGCGAGCCTCCTGAGCGCTCTTGAGCTCGAGGCGGTGCTGGTTCATCGGGAATCGCATGGCCTAGTAGAATAGTCGTCAGTACAGTTCGGCTCGGATTATTCTGGTTGGGATAAATAGCTTACCTTGACACTCTCGTCGTGAAGAGCCAAGCAAGCGCGAATGCGCTCGTGGAACGCCTCGCCGGGCTCCCGGGTGGCATAAATGTCACCCACGTCCTTGCTCTTCATGAACCCATGTTCATGATCCAGAGTAGCCTCAATGACGCCATCACGAATGGCCTTAGCCACAATGTACTCAGCCGACTCCTCGCTATCCAGACCCAAGCGGAGACAAATGTCACGCAGGGAGATGCGGGAGTAAGACAAGGACATCATGCGGATACCGGTCTTGATGACGTTTTGCCTCAAACGAAGAATGAGTGTGTAGGTGCCATCCTTGCGGAATGCAGCACTGTGGGTGTTGACAATGTTCAGGAAGCCATCCAGGTCACCGACACCGACAGCCTGCGCAAGCAGGAAGTAGGGATGCATGGCCTTCTCCAAGGCCGGCTGGCGGAAGACCGCACGGTCCGGGATATCACCCATCAGCAGCTCAACCACCACAAGCAGCTTGTGAGAGGATTGGTAGAACCCACGGGCGCTGTGGCTGGTTGGGGACTTACGGGTGGCACCGATCAGATGGCTGTGAGCCTCGGTGTACTGCAGCTGAATGGCACGAATGCGGCCGAGGTAGTAGAGATACCGAGCAATCTGGTTGTTGGATGCAGCAGCAGGGAATCGGTTGTGCGAGATCAACAAATCCGCCTGCGTGATGTGGGAGGTGGAGAGATAGTTGCGGAGTAGCAGAGTCATGACAGTAGCCTGTGTGTCAACATCTTTCCGGAGAACAGCAGTTCGTAGGGCAGCCAGCAGGGGCTGACGGATGGTGGTAACAGTCGCCGCGGGCGAAGGAGCGAGAGGAGCGATCTGCTCAAAGAACAGAGAGTAGTAGAAATAAACGCGCGCGGCAAGAGAGTCCAGTGTACGGCGGTTGAGGGCCCGAAGGCGCTCGATCAAGTTGGTTGAGAACTCCGCGCCCTGCTGAATCTTTCGCTGGTCGAAGAGGTAAATCTGAACCAAGATGGAAAGGTACGCATCCACTTCGGGCAGCACCTCCTTCGGGGCCGCTTTCTTCTCCGCATCAACCTCCATGTTCGACGTGGAATTCTCAAAAGCACCAGCTTGGCCGAGAGCCTCCAAGAGGAAAATAGCTGTCGAGTTGGATGCTACGTATGTGTCGGTAATCACTTCGGCGAGGACCTCGGGGTTGATGTGTTTCCGCATGGACGATATCGATCGTAGGACACGTAGGGTGAATCGGGGGTCAAAGTGAGCGACGGCTCGGTCAAGAAGGGTGAAGTTGGTCTTGATGTCTATCATGTGAGAAAGTAGTGATTGTCAATTAGCCAAATGATCCGTGAGAGGGAGTTTTGACCAGATAGCAACGAACCTTGAACAGCCTTGACAGCCGGATCGATCTCCGGCTCGGCCTCCTCAGCGTCACCATCCTCGGCACCTTCCATCGTCACGTCCTCCTCCTTATCCTGGCCAGCCTTGCCGGATGATCTGGAACCCTTGGTCGGGGGAACTACAACAGTCATCTTCTCGTCACCATGCCGTCCCTTGTTGGTGTTGAATGAGGATGTAGGCGCACCTGCCGTATCCTCTCCCATCTCAACGTCCTCAGAACCATTCACACCGTTCTCCGCATTCTTCGAGCCGTTAACGTGTTGGTCCTCCTCGCCCATACCAGCGTTCGATGCGCCCTTGGCGGCTTTCTTTGCCGGAGCTGACTTGGCCTTGTTGGCGGCGGCGCGAGTCGTAGGCGCGGCCTTGTCTTTGGAAGGCGAGCTCTGAGAGTTCGAGCGAGCCTTTTCACCGTTAGCAGATGAAGAGGTATCTGACTTGTTGTTTGATCGCAGAGAGCGCCTCTCGGCCGGCATCTTTCCCAAGCTGTTGAGCTCAGCTGAGCAGTTACCAAGCTTCAGAGGAGGTTAGGGGGAAGAGCGATGAGAAGCACGAAACAGAGATCAGAAGCAAAGGGCAAATCCAAGAATGCCAAGTTGCCAATTTCCAAGAAAACGATGGGGAAAACGGGCAAAGCGACGGGTGGATGAAGTGGACGGGTGATGTGATGTCAAGAGACGAGGACGGGCACAAGACGCCTGAGGAGTGCTTAGTCAGGGAGAGAGCTTACTGGCGATGCGCAACGGCGTGTCTCCGAGGCTTTTGAGCTCAAGGACTGAACTTCAAACCAGGTTGGGGAAAATATGGGACAATTGGGAAGGAAAATAGGAAGCTCCGAGCTGCAATCTTAGCTATTTGAGTCTGCTGTTGCTGCGTTGTCTTCTTTTGGAGCCTGAGGCAGCGATGGCAGCTCTCCAACCCAAAACAAAAGCTGCGGATTGTTCGCCGCTGCACCAACACCACACCGTAACCATGCCACTTCTCGAGTCACACCTGGAGCAAATTGCTCTCTCTTCAAATGCCATTGCCGACCTTCCGTTTGTGCTCCGCTCGTATGGCTTTGTTATCCGATGTTAATATGCACATCTACAGATTCCCTCCGCCCCGCATCTTTACGAACGCGTTGCTAGGCTCACACGACATTACCCGCTTGATTAGAGATACCGAAGTCCATGAACGAGCGCTGTTCCACGTTGATCCGGCCTCCAAGTCTCATGGGTCACAAAGGCGTGCCACTAGGCGTGGGACTACCTTCTCTGCCGAGTCCGAGTCCGAGTCAATGGCCAGTCGAATTTATTCTGCCCGCAACAACCGCAATCAGTCCGCTGTGGCCCGAGTCTTAGGCTCAGATATGATGGAAGAAATAAAACGGTCTGCCGGCACATCGTCTCGAGGGCGTGGAGAGGTAAATGTTGAGGTCCTACTTCGGGGAGCTGAGATTCTATGCAACGTCTAGTAAGTTGGAGCGCTAAATTATCCGCGGGAAATGCCCTAACCATAGAGCAGTCCCGTCGCTGGTGCACAAGAAAAAATTGCCACTCTGCGCTATCGCCACAAGTTGATCGCTGAGTCCATTGCTCAACTGGAGAATCGCGTTGCTACCAACACAGCGGAACTCGAGTCCATGCGACACTCGTATGACGATGACGAGTATGACTTTTCCCCTATGCCTGAAGCAGACTTAGAGGCACTGCAAGTTACGGATGAAGATATCGAGCGCGAATTGGCCGAAATTCACGACTTGGAGCGAAGGAAACGAGCTTTGGAGGAGCGTGTCACAGGCATGGAGCGAGACCTGGGTGGCTTGATGGGTTAATCCCATGCATTGTAGATGTTTGATACTTGATGATTTTGATGAGTTCTATGAGCGTTACACATACCCAATGATGAACCTTTTTTTTTTTTTTACTATGTACTTTCCCTTCTTTCTAATGCACATGGAATCTTATGGAAGCTTTTCCGTGTGTTTTCATCTGAATACAGACCCTTTGTACCATCCTTGTTAATGTTTACACCAGCTTAATTTAAATAATTGTATTCTGCCAATTAGTAGCAGCTACCTAGATGAAAACCATTGTGTGCTGTACACATGGGGCGCGCGTATAGAAGAGTACCTCTATCACCATGATATTCATTGAAAATTATGGCAGCTTCCAAAAATACGCACTATATCACGAGTATCATTCTTCGCGTTTAATAACAGAAATAGCCTCTGAGGCATTTTCAATACTGATGAAGCCCATCTGTTAGGCAGCGCATTGAGGCTCCGGAAAGGCGGGTGCCAAGACCGACGCGGACCTCCTCTCCAAAGTTGCATTTCAGCTATCGCACCATCCAGGACGCATCTTATCTCAAGTCCTGCACGTCTCCAGGGCTAGGACGAAAGAAATCAAACGGAGAGTTAACACTGGACATTAAAAGCGAATCCTCATCCCTCGGCCCGATTCGAGCGCAGTCGTGAACCCGATTCCATCATTGCTCACGCGGACTCCTCTGAACACCGAACGACGACAGCCAGCAATATGGACGGGTCTCAGGGCCAGGCGGGCCAACCGATGGGGCAGTCTCAACAGCACTCCAATTTGATTCGGACAGACCAGGTCCAGAAGCTTCCGCACCTGACGGACCAGCAAAAGGCGCAGCATACCCATGTCGTGCGCTCCCTATGGGAGTTGCTCAACACCCGCGATCCCCAGACTGCCGAATATCAAAATGCACACATGAAGCTATCCCAGTTGTCCCAGAACTTGATGAAGGGTATGCGGATCTTCCAGCAGAACCGCCAGCAGGCCCTCCAGCAGCAGCAAGCCCAGGCCGCCGTCGTGCAGCAAACGGGTCAACCGGTCCAGCGAACCCAGTCCAACAACCCGCAGAACCTGAGCCAGCTGCTTCCCCAGATCCAAGCTAAGGTCAGCTCGCTCAATTTCTACCTGCCGCCCAATGTGACACAGGAGCAAGTGCAAACATGGATTCCCGAGGCTCGGTTGCGATATGGTATTGCATTGCAGAAGCAAGAGGTTGGACGGGCACGAATTGCGGATTTGCGGACGCAATTCTCGCAGCGTCAGGCTCAGGGCGCTATGCCCAACGATGAGGTCCAGGAGTTTAAGAATCGACAACTGGCGGCCGAGAAGCTGTTCAGGGAGGGCAGTGAATTCTTGAACAAGTTCAAAGAGCAGCAAGAGAGCTTCAAGATGCAGTCGCAACAGAATCCTCAGATGAATCAATCTGTCCAGGGTACGACTGCACCTGCAGCTCAGCCTGCGCCGACAGCGCCTGCAGCGCCTCAGGCCACTCAAGCGCCAACAGCAAATGCAACGAGTGCGATGCCAGGCCTGCCGCCGACTCCAGCACCACACACCATAAACTCGGCAGTGAATGCGGCGCGCAGCCAAGCAGGACAAACGGCGATGTCCCCCACGACTTCGCAGCTAGGACAAGCACCATCATCGGCAAGCGCTACGCCTGCCCCTCCGAACGCTCAACAGCCAGGACAGCGACCTCAACCACCCTCACACCAGGGCACACCAGGCGCGCAAGTGACATTTACCCAAACCCCCAACGCCGACGGTTCGACTCCCACATCAACCGGACCCCAGCAAGTAAACAACCAAGCCCAAGGCCCGCCGCGTCCACTGTCGCACCAAGCCGCGATGCAGCAGGCAGCGCAGAACTACAACGCGAACCAAAACCAACCACCACTACCTCAAGCCATCAACCAAGCCGCTGCAAACCAGCAATCTCACCCCCAAGGCTACCTCTCCAACCGATCCACTGACGCCTCAGCCCGTAACATCAACATGGCCATTCCCAAAACCCTCAACATCTCCACCCCCGAAGCAGTTCCAATGCCCGCTGCTCGCCCATCACTCTCAGGTGGTCCGTCCCACGCTGCTCCAGGCATGATGTCCCAGCCCGCCGTCCAAAAGCACCCGGGCTACGTCCTCGAAGGCGAAGGTCAGCACGTTCTTAGCAAGAAAATGCTTGACATCCTCGTTCGCCAGGTCACCGGCGGTGGCGAAGGCGAGATGCTCACTCCTGACGCAGAAGAGGTACTACCCCCAACTCTAATATCTCCTATCCACTCCCAAGGGAAGTGAAGGGGAAAAGAGTGAAGTCAGAAAAACTAACATCCAACAGTTCATCCTCCAAATGGCCGATGATTTCGTCGACGACGTAATCACTCAAGCATGCCGTCTCGCCAAACTGCGCCCTTCCTCGTCCCTCGAGATCCGCGATATTCAACTCGTTCTTGAGCGCAACTACAACATGCGCGTCTCGGGCTTCTCAACCGATGATCTCCGCACTGTGAAGAAGCCCCAGCCTACTCAGGCCTGGATGCAGAAGATGTCTGCTGTTCAAGCTGCGAAGGTTACGCAGGGTCGCTCGGAGTAGAGGCTCGGGTCTGATTTACGACTTTGCTGCGAAGTTCATGCTTCTTTTTTACGTGCTCGCTCTCTTTCTTAATACTCGGGTTCTCGTGGTTTGAGAATGGCGTTTAGATGGGGCTTTCTTCTTACATAGTTATGTCTTTGCTCGGGGCGTTTTGTGCTGGAGAGGATGGAGATAAAATCTATGAGTCGGTGGTGACGGGCTCCTTTTAATTTACTCTTTGATTGCATAGATCGTAAGTACATGTAGATTAAAATCCTTAGAAGACCTCGATAATTGGCGATTGACTCAAGAGTCAGGAACACACAAGACCGTGCCCTATTTCTAACTCCTCTACACTACAATCTACAGCAATATAATCAAAGTCGGACAGGTTAAGTCACATTCTCCCGTCTCACCGATGATCTAAAAGTATTTCGACTACTCAATTGGGCAGTTGAAAGGAGAAAGGAGAAAGGAGAAAAGACAAAGGATAAAAAAGAGCAAAACAATGTTCCACGTTGGATCTGCTCATCAGAATCTAGGCAATATTGAATACGCGACCAAGATAAGAACAAGTGGTATAGTGATTGGTACAGGGTATGGCGAGTTGCGCAAGGAACAAGACACAAGACACAAGGAAAAGGAATCCGGACATAGGAAACCTGACAGAATCAAAGATCAATAGACAAGAAGCTCGAGGCTTTAAGGAAATTGGAATTGGAGGCGGGGCCTCTGTGTCGTTCGGGACGAGGATAGACGCAATTGTTTGAATGATTGAACGATTGAGTGAATGGCGGGCTGATGCGAGGACATGAGTATGAAATGCGTTTAGTAATTGAGATTGAGATTGAGATGTTGTATAGAGAACGTAAGTTGGTTGTGTCGATTTTTTTCGACGGGCGTTTAGTTGTATAAATTTGTGGTTTGTCGGAGACGTGAGCAATTGTGCTCGGGTAAAGAGAGACGGGTGAGAGGATTTAATTGATCTCCTCTCGCAGATAACAAGGTCATCCTGGGGATGATGAGTGGATATGGTGGATGTGGTGAAGGTGGAGACGAGGCGCTCAACAACAGGAAATATACGCGTCACTCGTGAACATCAGCGGGGTCTGTCGGAAACGTTGAGACAGGACAAGAGCAAATGAGAAGAGACTCCAAGAATTCCTCTTGTATGTCCATGCGAGTTTAAACGGAAAGAAGCGGTCTATCAAGCAACAAGAGGGATATCTCGATGAACACAAGGACGAAAATCAGAGACAAAAGCCATGAGAGTCACCGCAGAGAAAACGCAAGAGGCCCTATGCTTTTATTGCTTCCGTGGGCTCAGGGCCGGGGCTTCTCCGCGGTCAACATCTTTGCCTTTGATGTCTTTGCTGGGGGGCTGGGGGCGGTCATCGATAGGAACGGGAGGAAGTTCTTTGTCGGTGGGACGGTGACGGCTGTGTGAACTTTGGTCTCCGACGCTGCTGGCTTCACCCGCCTCTTCCACTATCGGGAGTGTCGAGGTCGGGCCGGGGCCACCGGCATCGTTGGGGTCCCATACGGTTCCGAGGGTTCGAGGGTGTGTGATTGATACATCCTTCGCAGCCTCCTTCTCGGCCTCATGCATGGTCCTTTCGACAGAAGAGGATCTTGACGATGGTCTCTTCTCTCCCGACGGTTGCCGTGCGGAAGCCTTCGATTCACGTCGTTGCTCAGCTTCTTCCTTAGACATAGTGATGCCCTTGACGAAGTTGATGAATCGATCACCATATCCCTCCGGAGGGATGGGCGAGATCTGAGTTCGATCGCTGGAAAGGCCCTTGAAGAAGTGCTCCATCTTCTTGACCATTCCGTAGTGAGTCAAACAATCGATGATCCCTAGATAGTAGATCTCTTCGCCGGGTTGCCCATTCTCATGGGTAGCTCGGAAACCACCATCATCGGCATAAAAGACGTGGAACTTCCGTTCGTCGAGAATCTCGTCCGGCATCTTGGCAGCTGCTTTATCTAAAGGCACAGGTCGCTCGCGCTTGATCAACATGCGGAGCTCCCGAGCCTTGCGCTCATTTTCCAGCTTGGAAGGGGTGCGGATAAGCATGTTCGGACTCGCTTCCTCTTCGCGGTCACCCCCAGGCTGGAAGACTTGTAAAGTCTTGTCACGCAACTTCTCTTCATTGCCGCGTCCTGTATCGTGTATTCCAACCAGGAGAGAGTAGTCCATGATTTTGAGCTTCTTGAGCAATTCGACATCTCGTTTCAACTGTTCAATGAAGAAGTCGCGCTTCGATGGGCCACACTGCAGGTGACGGTTTCTCCGAACCCAGTTCAGATCTTTCATGGTCGCCCGCGGGTTGCGCTCAAGATCCGATTCCTGCAAATCTCGTCCAATGGTTGAGCCCTTCAGGTCGAATGTCTGGTGAATATCACGGTGAGGCGGGAACAGGTTGTTCATCACCACGAAGTGAATCTTCCGTCCGTATGCCATCTTCACACGATGTAATCCATAGAACTGCGAAATTAAAGTATTCGGGTTCTTTTCGACGTGTCGGTAGTATTCGGGCAGGATCTTTCGAAGGAGTTTGTGCTCGGCGTGGTGGATGGTCTTGATTATGTACTTGTAGTCGCGCGAGAAGTAGAAGAAGCTGCCACTCTTGCCAGGCGAGCCCAATTCAGACAGTATGTACTTGCTGGTGAGGGACATCAGGTAATCGGCCGGATCGAGTCGGAACTTGGCGCGAAGGTGTCGGAAAACCCAAGGCGCATAATCCTTGAATTTGAAATCGTATTTTGCGGAGGGTATTAATTCGTTTCCAGTACTGTTTAGGGTTAGCCAAATCTGAACAACACGTTTGGGGGATTGAGACAATCGTACATATCAAAGGAAAACTTATGCTTGGCATCAAAGTCGGCCGGGGTGAGCTCCCGGTCCATCTTCGCATTGATTCGCGACACCGTGAAACGAATGCCAGTCAACATGTTGTATGCGGTGACATAGTTGACGTGGTTCTGGTCGACCTTGGTGCCCACGATAACCCGGTCATCGTCGTCATCCTCGCGCCGTCGTCGCGAGGCGCGCCTCTGTTTGATTGCTTCCGCCCATCGTGCTGCCTCATCATCGGCCTGTATTTCGTCCAGCGGCACATCCGATATGCTTGCTTTCGTTCCACGCCGAACCATACCGAATGAAGTTCGCCGACCGCTACCAGTGGTTGGTGAAAGTCGGCCACTGCTATAGGCAATGTCATCATTCTGGTCTCGGCTATTCCTTCGAACACTGGGCGCTCTCGGAACTTGTAGTGAGTGTCGTTGTCGGACACTGGACGGTTGTGAATCAGGCATTGAGGTGACATCGGTCGTGGTGGCAGGTGGTGATGAGTAGCGGTGCTGGTTGGGTCTGGGGGCCAATCGTTCCGGGTCTGGGGAGTGACGGCCGGAGTCGTCCTGTTGTGGAATCTGTAACAGAGAAGGGGAAGAAATAGTAGCCTGATCCGAGACAAATGGTTCATCTGCGGAGGGACGGTGAGCATCCCCATTGGCCATCTGCTTCCCTTGGAGAGACCGCTGGCTGAGGGCGGTACCGTTCACTTGCTGGCTAGAAGTGGACGCTGTCATGGAGCCTGCTCCAGGTCCAGCGTCCGATGACTTCCGATCCAACATGGCGGTCGGCCAGCCAGCGTCCCGAGGGTCTCTAACCGACCCGTTTCCTAACGAGTGCATGCTGCCGTCCTTGGAGGGCAGATCGCGCGTATAAGAACTGACGCTCGATCGTGGGCCATTCAAAGAGTATGCGCTTCCGTTCAAATGGAGAAGGCGGTCATTCTGAACAGCGTCAGGGTTCGCGTCTCCGTTGATGTTGATGGTGCCGTTGCCGTTGCCGTTGCCGTTGCCGTTACCGTTGCCGTTGGCCCAGTTTGTCCACAGGAAGGTATTTCCGACGGAGTTCTTATCGTGCGATTTGCGATGAGGGGATTCGAACGAGTGGGGATGTGTGGTTGTTGTCGTTGTCGTTGCCGTTGCCGTGGCCGTGGGGTAGCTGTCGTTGGACAAAGATGGCATTGCTGTCGATTCCCAGGGAAACGGGGGTGACGTGAGGTCTGCGTGGGCCGGCAACCCGAGGTGACGGCAATGGCCCTTATTGGCGGACAGAGAAGTTGTGAAGTAGACCGTGTTCCAGCGGATAGAGGGAGGGAGAAGAAGGGGATGTTGAAAGGGTCGGAGAGGTGAGTCTCTGCTCTTTTCACTATCTCTGTGTCGCTTGGCGGAGGGAATATGACAAGATTAGGGGGTAAGGGTATTCGATCCTAGAGAAACATGATCGGGACCATGCAAGCGGACAGTCCAAAAAGAGCAGGCTATGCAAGACAGGATTAAAGAGGGGATGGAGGTTGGTTGTCGGGGAGAGTAAAAGACCTGAAGTGACTTGCGTGTCGTAATTACTGTATTGCCGCGACTCCACTGTTCAGCTGCTCTACGCAGTATCACCAGTATCAACCGTACACGGTTATTTACTCTGCCGACTCATTCTCTCTAGCATCACACTCGCTAACAAATAAGACTATTAGATTACACTCGACATTCTGAAAGCAAAGCCTGAGAATCGAAGACGGTGCCCACGGACCCCGGACAACTCACAACTCACTGCCCCTCCAAGTCCAAGCCCAGGTCGAAGTCTTCCTGCAAGGAGATCGCCGTGACGTCGTACAGGGTGTACCCGGTCCAACTACACACACAACTCGGCTTCTGCCTTCACCGAGTCCCGTCCGTAGAGCATAAAATTACTGTGTACCGCTGACAAACGATCCGTCTTCCGCGTAGGATCTCACAAAACACCCGAGTCCCTGTCCCTGACCCTGACCCAAACCCAGTGGCGCAGCAGGGGAAGTATCTGTAATTGCTTAATATCGACCGTCCCTACTCTCAATTATTTAATTATTACTTTCTAGAATTCATCAACGGAGCCCCAAAGATAACGGCTCCACCCCCGTACACTGATGAAATCATCCCCGAGTCTCCACGGTGATAAGGCCAACATACCATGTGCAAGGTTCTGTTTCTGCTTACCCCTATCCTGTATTGGTATATACCCATTCTATCACTTAAAATGCTACCGAGCTGTAAGGCTGAAATTGCCGTACAAACACTAAGGATCTTGGTACACCACTCCACTAGATAGAGACACCTTGGGACACCAGCCGCTTGAAAACTCGATAACTAATCATCCTCTTAACGGAATAAATACCAGGTCCGATCGCACTCCGAATACACTATCGCCCCCACCGATACAACACCCTGCAGACCCACGGTAAACATTAACCCAATTGAGGCCACTTCACTCCCAATACGACTATGGGATTCTCTGTAAAATTCTCCGTATGGAATCTAGACCTAATCTCGGAGAAAATAAAAAAAAGTCACAAGACTAGTATCAGAGCTAGTGAAAAGGCGTACCGTACGCCACCTGACTGCCCTGACTGCCAAACAGTCTAGGCGAAACCCGCCAAGAGTGTCCGTCGATCTGTGGCTCTTTGCACGGCACCGCCACATGTAAATTTGGGTGCCTGGGACAAAGGGGGTGGATATTCGTCGAGTCAATTGCTCAATGTTACTTAGTGTAGGATTCCAGATGCTATTTTTGAGTTAAATTACTCGTCTACTTTACTAAAAGTTTGAGACCCAGTACTGATTCAAACATTAAACGGCCTACACATGATCGAAAGAAAAGTCGGATCGAACGAGATTTGAGATTCCAATTCCAGAGAAGTCGAATTCTCTTGCAATATAGCATAAGAATCCCAAGAACGCAATAGCGAAGAACATAAGGAGAAGATAAACTATGAAAAACGATTTCCCCATTGAAAGAACCCACCGCAGGACGCCATTCCATATTCGACTTTGGAGAATAGCAAAGCCGTCATAACGAAGATATCCCATAAAAAGCAACAAAAGAGAGCCGTTCACCGCCAGATCACACGGGGTCGAAGGAAAGAAATTACAGCGGAAGAAAAGGCCAAGAAATTCATGTCGATAATGCCTCTCCCGGAAGAGCGCACGTAAAGTGGGAGAGCGTCATTGAGAAAAGAGGATTCATCTGCCTCTTATTTCTTGGTGACACGCTTCTTGGCCGCTGCCTTGGGTGTCGGGGGGGCAGTGGTCTTAGTGACGCGGCCGGACTTGGTCTTGCTGACGACCTTGGGCTTCTCGACGATGGCGGGGGCCTGGGATTTCGGTAAGTTTTGGTCTGATGGCAGGGCTGGGATGGAAACATACCACGGTTGAGGTCTTGCGGACCTTGCCAGAGTTGGCCTTGGGCTTGGCAGCAGCCTTCTTAGTAGCTGTCTTGGGAGCAGCCTTGGCCGCGGTCTTCTTGGGGGCAGCCTTGGTGGCGGCAGACTTCTTGGGTGCGGCCTTCTTGGCGGCGGTCTTGGGGGCAGCCTTCTATGAGGGTTATGAGCAACGAGCAGCAGACCCGAATCGCGACGGCAACATACCTTGGTAGCAGTGGCCTTTGTCGCAGTCTTGGGGGTAGCCTTGGCCGCGGGCTTAGCAGCGGGCTTCGCGGCAGGCTTATCAGCCGCGTCCTTCTTAGCCAGCTTCACGGGGCCAGAGGGTCCTATAACGCGACGCGTCAGCGAACCATCACATAACAGGAACGACAAGGATAAATTTTCTGCTCGTTAATGCCATGGCATTACGATAGAGCAGAAATGCGACAAGACAAAAGGTGACATTGCGCGCGAGAAAGAAAAATTTGGAGACAGAAAACTTACCCTTAGGCTGAGAGAACTCGCCCTTCTCGGCACCGGTCTTGATAGCCTTGTTGAACTGGGCATCGAAGGCGCTCTGAGACGCGATTGTCACCTTGTTGTTTGACATGACATACTTCTTGATCGCCTGACGGCTGAAAAGCAAAAGGAGCGTAAGTACATGGTTGCGACAAAAAGAACGTGTCTGGTCGCCCAACCGTATGGGCGCCGGCGAGGGAAAATCACAAATACGTACCTGGAACCATTGCGCTCTTTCAGCTATAGGCAGAAAGACAAGTCAGCAATGAATGGAGAAGAACAAAAATCATCCCAGTCGATGTGGTGGTTGGCCATGCTCAGCGACCGGACGTGACACGGTCGGGCGCGCGACCCGGATCACAACAAGCCGGGTGTCGGCGGTGATCTACTCACGTTGACAATAGCGTCCTTGATCATTTCTATATGAATGGAATCAGCAGGCGTTCGCGACAAAGGCGATATACATTTCATCTTTACGCGATGAGATGGTGGTTCAAGATCAGAGGAAACATACCACGATAGGAAGCGTGGGCCGCGGGCGCCGCCTTCTTGGACGCGCTGGTTGCTTGCTTGGGAGGCATGGTGAAGTGATGTGGGGTATTTTAATTGAAGGATGAATCCAAAAGATGGAAGATCTGAGATGAAGAAGATGAAGTTGGAGAAAGTAGGAAGAAGCAGTAAGTGGAAGGGGGTGGGAAAGGCCGGCGGGGCATCCGTGATTTATAGGTTGCCGGTGTTGACACAAGATCACCCCCGTCCTAGGAAATCCCCTCCCTTCTTTTTTGCCTCTTTTTTTTTTCCTTTAACTTTATCTACTTCCATTTTAATTTGTTTTTCTTATTCTCTATAGGTCTATCTCCTATACTCGGTTGTTGTACTGCTCTTCCGTAAAGTCGCGAGTCTCGCGCTCAAACACCAACCTGCTGAGAATGGTTGGCCGCGCGCATTCCCCCAAGATGGCAGACAGCCTCCATTCCCGGGCCTTCGACTTTCACCGTAGAATGGAGTCTACTGAAATGCACTCTTCCCGGCGTCTCTGAAACTATTTCTTATGCGCATCCCATCTCGTTACGGGGTAATCGCGCATCTCGTACCTGGTGCTCTCCCAGACCACCATCTCAAGTCCTACTACTTTCCCATTATGGCGCAGATACATTCCAACGAGACCGGAGGGATCCATTGCTCCTGTCCAGCCTCTCCCCATGCAGGTATGGAATCCAGATCTTCGCGCCCTGCTCTCGGAGCGCCGTAACTAAAAACGAGGAAGATCTACGCGCCGCGAACGGCGTAGTAGAGTATGTTGATGTCGAGTCGAATAGTCCTAGTTATAGTTATTGGTATAGCAAGGTACAGGATAAGGATATACTTCTGATCTGATCTCGAAGCTTCCTCCTTGCCTAGGACCTGCAGAGTCACGAGGCGCGACATGTGTTGTCATGCACTGGCTAAGTTTCCCCCGCTGCGCCTGGATTGGCCGTTACTACTCGGTCCAGTCCATGGTCCATGGTACTTTGGACTGACCGATGATGTCTTCTATTTTTTGTGGTGTGATTTGCGCAGGTGGTGGATGTTGGATGGATAACTCACCTGCACTTGTCAACCCTAACTCGATGCTTTCCGTTTGCGCTACCCGTGATCTTCTCCAGGGCTGTACACGCGATCACTCACTCGGTAGTTTGCAGTATCATCTGAAAAATAAGATTAAAGTAATTTATCATGATATTCTATCTTCTTTGCACCTACCCTTTTATTCTATTGCGGCTTGAGCTTTATCGGTCTATATATCAACGTAACTGGGTGGCAAATGGTGGTGTACCCCGCTGCAACAACGATATATATCTTCCCAAAACGGCAAACACCCGAAGTCGCGTCGGCTTTGATAGAGCACCGCGATCCGCAAACTACAGCCAATCGATTTACCAACTAGCGTGATCCGATTCCCACTGATCGCTGACTTTGTTGACTTCTTCGCACGGCCTGCGCGTCGGACCAACCGATTGATCTGGCATCGGCCCGACCACGTCCCAATCTGCCCAGATGCCCAAGGAGGCGTTTTACGATTTTTGAAAAGACTTCAAATTACAAGAATAACAAACTGATGAAAATAAAATAAACATTTATCTTATAGAATCCCATCCTCAGTCTCCACACAACCCCCGCTACAAAGTTGCAATCGCCGCACTCGAGAGCATCGCTCGGCTCACACGAATCAAGGGGACCGGCACCCAACACCTTGATCCCATGCCCCCTCGCATTATTGAACGCAGTTAGACCAATCGAGGGTTGCCAAATGACTGAATACTTCAAAGTGACTTAATATTTCGAGAACGTACTGTGCCCCGTCGGGAGATCAATCGTCGTCCGTTCGCGGAAGGGTTCTATCTCGCTTAGCCGCGATGATCTATACAGAGTCCTTGAGATCAGGCTCCACCACCATCACAACCAACTTCCTTGTATGATATTTGAAAGTAGACTGGGCTATGTGGATGGGTTCTATTAGAGGGAAATGGTGATATTTGATGTGTTTTGAATACTACGGCGCTGGGGATCAGTGGGGAGACTTCGACGTTGACGGGTCTCTTGTTTGCTGATCTTTGGTTTGGGAAATCGATATTCCTTTCCGAGGAAATGAAAATGTATGAAATAAGACAGTAGCTCTGTACTAATTCTGTTAAATAGTGCATTTTGGGTGATATGATATGCTAGAGTTCATGCCTTAGGCCGGGCTCAGTAAAAGAAGACAACCGCACCTGGGCCACCTCCACGATAGATATGTGAGAAAGTCTGAAAACAAGGAAAAGGGCCATGCACCGCCAACGCCAGATTCGTGTAAGATCGACAGCCGCATGGGCTAGAAGGAAATAAAAAAAAGGTGAGAGAAACGTGTGATCAGCCTATCGGCACCCGTATCTCGTCACACACTTAGCCGGCAGCACGCGGCTTGGCCTTGGCCTCCTTCTTCGCCTTGGCTTCGTCCTTCTTGCGCTTCTTCTGGTCTTGCAGCTTGGAGTCATGCTTGCGTTTTAAGCTGGCTTTTTCCTGGTCTGTCTTTGCCATCGGCTTGAAGAAGCCTTCGAGTCGGGATTGTTGCGCACTCTTGAGGTTCTTGGTCAGGCGGGCGGCTCCGTTGCGGACGCGGTCTTCGTTGAAGCCTTTGTCTGTTACTAGGAATGCAATCAGGCCGTCAATGTCGGGTGCGTCCCATTTGAAGTCGCAGCTTTCGTGGTCTGCTGGGTGCACATCTGGCGTGACGAAAAGGTCGCGGGCGTCTTGATAGGGCCAGCTTTCGGGAACGACGAACTTCTTCTTAGGGTCGTCGTTCATATATTCCAGAACCTTTTCCAGGCTTCCGTGCTCGCGAATAAGGTTCAGAGCGGTGCTGGGTCCGACCTTGGGAATAGGCTCGAGGTAGTCGCAGCCCAGAAGAATGCAGAGATCAATGAACTGTACCATCACTGCCGTTAGCTAGTAGACTTTCCCACTCCATTCATGAGAGTTCCATACCTGCTTGCGATCCATGTTCAGCCCCTCAAGCGCCTTGTCCAAGTGAATCTCCTGAATAGGCTCCTTCCGCTGCTCACTGAACGTCAAATGACGCAGCAGAATCGGCGCCTCAAAGCACAGCGTGTCCATATCCTCAGAAGCAGCCGCATAGACCTTACCCGCGCGCGCCAAAACCGCACACTGGGCCTCGGCCTCAGTAGGGGCATCGATGTACGGGATACCCATCAGCTTCAGCAGCTGCTTGCACTCGGCGTTATGCTCGCGAGTGACTCGCACCGTACGCCGAGAAAATTTCTCAATGTCCTCCGCGGTTCCGGTTTCCTTAGCTTCCTCGTGGGCTTCGTGGGCTTCCGCCTTGCGCGCACCTCGCTTTGCCAACTCGCCGGACTTGAGCTTCGGCGGAGCGCCATCGAAGACGTACAGAGGCTTGATGCCGTTGTCGACCATTCGCAGCGTGCGGTAAAACATGCCCATAAGGTGTGATGTGGTTTCACCGGAGTCACTCATCAGTTGCTGGCCTTCGGAGCGCACAGCAATTAGGAAACTGTAGATGCTCATTGATCTGTGGCGGGTTAGTATGTGAGGCCCTAGGGATTGTTTCGCAATCATCGACGTACGCATCCTGGAAAGTCCCGAAGTCACCGGTTAGCCATAAATTCAGAGATGTGAAGGAAAATGAGCAATGGAATGCGACATACAATTGCGACCTTGCGGCCGAAGTGGTTTTTGATCTCGCCCGTCTTGATCGCATCGGGGGCATTCTCGGAGATGACCTGGTACAGATCTGGCACTTGTTAGTAAAATTCATTACCGAAATCGTGGAAATGCCACTCACGCTTGATACCCATCTTGGCGGGTGTGCGTTCGATCAAGGTGGGTGAGGTTGAAGGAAGGTCTTTTGCAAGCCTCCACCATGAAAGACGCGACGCGACGATGAGCTGCGCGCACCATCACTTAGACCTAAATAGGAATAGCGCATCCAAAGTCACCTCCTCACGTGACCAGACAAATGAACGTTCATATCGGCTTGCTACCCTTTCTTATCCAGCAATGCGCTACTTTTGAATCGTCTATTTGAAGAGAGAAGGAGGAAAGCAAAGAAGCTGATATATTAATTGCTCGGATAAAAATTAGATCAACTGGGTCTCAAGACCATTCTTATGCATTTCTCGCCTCGTGCTCCTTACCACAGGACAACCCTGCATGTCCTCGGCGGTCACATTGAGATTACACATGAGATGTTGAGCGCCGCTAATGGTAGACTGGATGTTGGCTGTGGCTGAGTTGGTTTGACCTTTGTATTCGTTATCAAGAAGGGAACCTAGAAATGAGATATTGTATTTTGGCTACTATTGACCCACGAGAAAGTTATTGCGGCAACGCATCCTTAGTTCGATGGTCTGCTTCTGTTATCACTATTGTTTACACCACAGTATTGACACCAGTTGCGATGGAAGATGACACCGAAGAAACCGGTATGTCTGAGTCGGATGCGGTCGGATGAGAAGACCAACATGGCTTTTGAGAGGGGACGAAAGAAAAAGGTATGAAGATGATGTGTACGAATCGCGCAAGTGAGGTCGATAGTACGACATGCGAGACGCATAAACATAACAAGATAAAGAAACAAAATGAGTACGACTCGACCAAGAAATATTACAGATAAGTTGTCTCACTAGTCCTTCTAAATCTCTTATGGGATATTCCTATACATCCCTTTTTTTTTGACATTTTTTCTTCTTCTTTCCTGATCTGTCTCGAACGACTCAAATCCCAACCGGACAGATAATTAATCGCCGCCCATCCAGGTTCGTTCAATTGACATCCTTGGCCTAGCTATAGAAATGAAAGATGTAGTGCAATCGGGCTGTGATGGCCACTTTACGATGCAGTCATGCGCTAGAATATTTTTCCCGAATACGACACTCGAAGATGGATATAGAGAGCCATTGCGATAAATCATTTCTTTCAAGGTATGTCACAATAGGTCCTATGTTAAACCCCTAACATCTTGCTCATGCCCCTAGGAGAGATTGTACTACCCTGGAAAGCAACCCGTAACAAGCCTATGAAAGCTCAGACGCTGACACTGCGCAAGTAGACTATGGAACTCCCCGCCAGATCCTGGAGACTGCCTGCAAGGGTTTGAATGTCGCGACACAGAGGTTCTTCGAGACTACCTGCGAAAATATGGAGGCCGCCTACAGTAACAGTGCCTGCGAGGGTTTGGACATTACAGGAGAGAATTGAGATTCCGGGCGTGATGGCGTTCAAAACTGCGAGCACACTGCGCGCGAAAGCGACAAAGCCCCGTATAAAAGGATCGAGACTTTGCGACAAAGATTCAATAGTGCCTGCATAAGCATCGATTCTGATAATCAACTCTTGATTCTTGCTCCCCAAAGTTCGAATATTGCCCGTGGCAGCTTGGATATCGCGCGTAAGGGCTTGAATCTCGACCGTTATCTTCCTGATCTCCTCTATGCTGTTGGTTGATCTGGTGTGTGGATGTTCATCCGGCGAAGCGGTGGAAGTATTGGAAGTGGTCGCGGCCGGGGATATGCAGGAGGGAGTTTGAAGAACGAGGATGTAGAACTCATTGACTTTGCGGCTAAAGTCCTCAATCCGGTCCGGGAGCCTCTTGAGACGCTCATTGTTGTCGATAAAGAGGGAAGTTAGATCCGAAATGTAGGTCTGGATAGAAGAAGACATGATGGATTGGATGCCTCGGCATTTGTTGTCACCACCTTCAATGGACCTAGTATTGGCCCTAGCTCCGAAGGGGAATCCAGCTACCAGAGTCAGAAATCAATATCTACAACAGTCACTTGAGAAAACTAAACCCACTGTAATCGCAGATGTGGGAAGGTGAAAGTAGATGTAGTGGCAGCACCGCAGTAAAAGATACCCAGTGAGGGTGCAAAGCATCAAGAAATGGAAGTGGATGGAGAGGTAGAGGAGGGGATATGGATGAAGAGATAATAGAACAAAGGGTATGAAGCCTCCGCTCATGAACATCGTTTGCACTTGACAAATGGATAAGAGGCAGACATGACAAACGGCCGAGCACTTTAAAATTTGTGTCACTTTAGATAGTGGCTTCTTCACTCTTCTTAGCTTCATGACCGACTAGGCATATTTCAATAATGACAAAAAGGCATACTGGATAGAGAGAAAGAAGATCAAGTGCATTTCAAATTAACCCCAGCTGTGCAAGATTTACAATGAACTTCAATAATATCGTCAAATGCTTATTCATCAACACTTTAATTCGCCGAAAGGACAAGTCCACCAGCCAGACCCATCAAAAGCGATGGCCTGCTCTTAACATGCCGCTGGAATGAACTCGTTGCTTACTATTTTCGACATGATGGGTCGTCTGCATCTCATACTTCCAATATCACGTGACTAGAAGAAGCTTGGGCCAGCGGAACTAACGGTTTTCATGACCGCCTTCCGAATGTAGTAGTTCGGCCCCGGGTCTGGACCGGTAATGCCTCAGGCCGGGGAGGATCCCCGCTTCTGCTATTATTCCCCAGACTCTGCCATGCGGGAGTCATACCCGACTTCACAATATGAAGCGGAATCGCATCCATTTTGAGGCCAATGGCGATGCGTCGTCCGCTTCTCCCCAAGGCGGCTTTACCCCGGAGGACTCGCGGGCACCGAACCATGTCCCGAAGATCTCGCGGAGGATACGCGCATGTACCGAATGTAAGCGACACAAGGTGCGGTGCGACATGAAGGCGGGTGAGGTGACATGTTCGCGATGTCGGCGTATGGGATTGGAGTGTGTTGTCAACAAGAGTCTTCAGACGCTACTGGAGGATGAAGCCGAGTAAGTCGTAGCTACTTTAGGGGTTGCGATACAACAAGCTAACAGGAGCAATTTAGATGGAAGACCGTGATTGAGCTGGCAATGACAGATTTGTTGAGGAAGGCTCAGCTTCCGGAACTATCATACTACCAGGCCGGCGGTGGAACTATCGAGACGCCTTCGAAGAAACGGGGCCGGAAAGAGTCAACTGCGTCGGTAGATGATACTCTTGCTATGGGACACCAGAGAACCGATTCAATGGATTACCCTGCGGGAAAAGCAACTGGATCAAGCTCGTCAAGCTATACATTTTCGCAGCCACAGCCGCAATTCTCTATAGACCACGAGGAAACAAGTGCTACATCGTTGGTAACGGCCCCCATGGGGAGTTTATATGAGGTGACACAGCTCAGTGAGAATCGTGAGAGCTCTCCCGGACAGCAGTCGCCGGATCAGGCATTGGTGACTGATTTCATATCGCGCGGAGTGGTGGACCTACAAGAAGCAGAGGAGTTGTTCTATCACTTTGACCAAGTGCTTAACCGTTACCTTTGGGACGGAGCATTGTTGGCACATAAAGATCTGACATCGGCTCGGCGGTCATCGTCTATGTTGTGTGCTGCTATCATGGCTGTAACGGCGTTGCATATGCCTACTAAAGAGCGCACTTTTGACACTTGCTATACTGAGTTTGCCAAACTCGCGTCTGAGTCTATGCTCGGACACCATCATACCATGGACGATGTTCGAGCCTTGTGCATTGGTGCTTTTTGGCTGGCAGACGTGAGCTGGAAGCTTTCTGGATACGCGGTTCGCATCGCCACTGAACGCAACTTGCATCAATTCTACCGCAAAGCCCTGGCAGGATCTCCTGAACATAAGGAACAGGCCAGGTTGTGGTACCTGCTCTATGTATTTTGTTTCTTGCCCCGAATACTCCCCTCAAGATGCTAATAGATGCGCAGACCCTTGAGCATCACTTCTCCATCGCATATGGTCGACCGCCGATCATTCACGAGGATCTCGCAATAACCAACCACAACACCTTCACAAAATCGCCAAACGTATCCCAGGGAGACCTACGACTACATAGCCAAGTTGACCTGTTCATAATTCTCACCCGTATCTACTTTGCATTCGGCCCCGATGTCGATCTCGAAGTGCCAGAGAGCGAATTCCCCAAGATTGACCAGTACGACTTGGATCTGGGAGACTGGAAATCAGCATGGCTACCAAGGCTCGGTAAGATTGTATCCGGACCCCTTGTTGAACTTTTCTTTTGCTGATTCCGTCCACAGCTGGGAGTCGTCACGTCGGTGCATATCCCTACAAAGCCGTCTACATGCACTACCATTTCTCTCGACTCCAGTTGAATTCAGTCGCCTTGCGTACTTACCACTCTTCAACCTCATCACGAGTTATGTCACCGGAACGCAGAAAGCGGGCCAACATTGCCATTGAATCGGCCGTCGCCACTTTGCAGGTCTGCCTAGACGAGCGTGACATTCAGCGGGCGCTGGTTGGCGTGCCGCTGTACCTCCACAGTATGATCACTTTCGCAGCAGTCTTTTTATTGAAGATCGCAGCCAAATCATGCTCCAACGGCTCAAACCTGGGCCCTAGTCAACACAGCTCGATCGCCTCGGCTGGTTTGCTTGTCGACGTCGGATATGTTCGGGTCCTTGTTGGTCGGACTGTTGAGATGATGGTTGAATGTAGCCAGCGTGCAAGCGAGCGTCACCTTAGCCATCACATCGCACGCGGTCTTCGGAAGATGCTCACTGGACTCGAAGAATGGGAGAAGCGGAACGGCAACCCACAGTCTATGGTGTCGACTCCGCGAGAGACGCCCTCCTTGTTCAAGCCGGTCATCATCCCCGGCGCCCAGATTTTAGGCGAGCGAGACACTATCTTGAACCACCCCCCTCCGTTACTAGGAGTGGCACCTTTGTCCGCGGAGCGCAGTAATGGATTCGAGCCCATGGGCAAACCCGAGACAGGTCTCTCAGCGGGCTCTATGGATCCGATGATGGCGGATCTGTGGGGATTCGACGAGGACTATTTCCCCACAGGCGTGTTTGACTTCCTGCAAAGCCAGATGCCGGCGTAACGGGCCTGGTTCTTGGTTCTACCACCCCTTCTTTGTATATAAATAATGACGACCCTGTTGGTCAATAATCATGACAGATGAATATAGGCATTAGATAGATTGAAAATATTACGTTACGGTACCTGCTCCATTGCAATTCGGATGTACTTACCCCATGGGCACCGATGAGATGCCGAGCCACCGAGAGAAATGACGACCGAAAAACTCCGAGTCGGACGGACCGACATGCGAATTACTCGGAACTTGTATCGAATCGTTTCGCAGAAACCAAATTCCTAGCCCCGATAGTCCTAGTGTCTTGTCGCCACTCATTGAGCTCGGTGATTTGCTGCCCCAGAATTACCGAGGTTCTCCGTCACTAGTGCATATTTGATTGAGCTCCCCCGCAACATCTTGATAACCGCGAAGCTCATTCTCTCCACCCCCTACACTCTTCCTTTCCACAAAATGATGAACCGATCACTACTGCGTGCCGCTGCGCGCTCTGTCCAGGCCGGTCGTCCCGTCGCTGGCCGCCGGTACGCTTCCTCCGCCGTCTTCAATTGGGAGGATCCCCTCGCTGCGGAGGAGCTGTACACACCGGAGGAGCTGGCGGTCCAGGACACAGCCCGGCAATATTGCCAAGATCGATTGATGCCGCGTGTCTTGGGTAAGTCATTCTGTCTACATTTTGATTTAGATACTAGCTAACATATCTTCGCTATAAGAGGCCTACCGTAACGAAGACTATGACCGTCGAATCCTCGAAGAAATGGGCGAGCTGGGCTTGCTTGGCGCCTCAATCCAGGGATACGAATGCGCCGGCGTGAGCACCGTGGCCTCCGGCTTGATCACCAAGGAGGTGGAGCGCGTAGACTCCGGCTACCGCTCTGGTATGTCGGTACAGAGCTCACTGGCCATGACGGGCATTTACGAGTTCGGTACAGAGGAGCAGAAGCAGCGGTGGTTGCCAGGTCTTGCCAAGGGCAAGCTGTCCGGCTGCTTTGGTCTGACCGAGCCGAATCACGGCTCTGACCCTGGATCTATGGAGACGGTGGCCCGTGAACACCCGACCCAGAAGGGCATGTATTTGTTAACCGGAAGCAAGACCTGGATTACTAACTCGCCCATCTGCGATCTGGCTCTGGTGTGGGCGAAGCTCGAGTCCACCGGCAAGATCCGTGGTTTCATTGTTGAGCGTGAGCGCTGCACGCCTGGCTCTTTTGAGACTCCCGCAATCAAAAACAAGAATGGCCTTCGTGCTTCTATTACTGGCATGATCCACATGGATGATTGCCCCGTCCCTGCGGAGAACATGTTCCCCGATGTCGAGGGTCTCACGGGCCCGTTCACCTGCCTGAACAGCGCCCGGTTGGGCATTGCTTTTGGTGCCATGGGCGCCTTGGAGGACTGCCTTACCCGTGCACGTGAGTACTCGCTTGAGCGCAAGCAATTCAAGGGCAACCCGCTGGCCAAGTACCAGCTTGTTCAGAAGAAGCTGGCCGATGCAGCCACGGACGCTGCTTACGGCACATTGGCGGCGGTGCAGGTGGCTCGTCTCAAGGACGCAGGCAAGGCCACCCCGGAGATGATATCTATGATTAAGCGACAGAACTGCGATCGGGCGCTGGTCAACTCGCGAATGTATGTGTTTCCTTTTTGTTTCTGCCCAAGTGATGCTAACTGTTTTATTTCCAGTCTCCAAGAGATCTTTGGCGGAAACGCTGCCAGTGATGAGTACCATATTGGACGTCATGTGTCCAATTTGTTCGTGGTGCAGACTTACGAGGGTCAGAGTGATATTCACGGTAAGTGGTTGCGTGCCCAAACCTGGGACTTGGACTTGGGCTGACATCCATCTCAACAGCATTGATTCTCGGCCGTGCTATCACCGGCAAGCAGGCCTTTGTCTAGATCATGAACTGTATATAGATTGTACATCTACACCAAAATAAATGAACTATACCAGCGATTTTATCAAAGGCAGATACCGGAGTTGCCGCTTTCCCGATCGGGACAGGACGAACGCCGCACCCGCACGTGACATCATCGAGGGGCTGTATTTTAAAATTGCAATTGAAAGCAGTGAAATGCTCCCATGGCCACCTGAAACCCGTCACCTAGTCAATAGATCTTAAAAATGATATGATAATACATAGTCATACTGTAGTCATCGGCCTTGTACGTTCTCGCCCGGGTATATAAAGGCCAGCCCCACGGTCTTCACAGTACAGATGTGTCATGCGTGGCGTGTATTGGTAATACCCCCAACGACACCCGCCTGCCCACTTTCCCCCTCTTTCTTCTTCTTTCTCTTCTCTCTTTTCCACACAAAGACGTAACCGTACGTGTTGCTCCGGCTCTGAATATCGTCCCTCACTGACCTCCTCCAGTCTTCTTCTTGTCACTCTCGTCGCCATGGCTCTCAAGCGCATTAACAAGGAACTCACTGATCTCGGCCGGTAAGATTGTGCCCGTCGAGCCTTCCAACCTTCATCAAGTCTGAATACTGATTCTTGTTCCACAGGGATCCCCCTCCTCCTGCTCCGCTGGCCCCGTCGGAGATGATCTGGTATGCACTACGAAACACCTTGAATGCCCTCACTCTCGCTTTCCCCTCCCCCTTTCTCCCCCGTCGTGCCCGCCCCCTCTTGGCGGCAGCCTTATCGTGCGGCGGGGCTGAAAGTGTCCCCAGTGCAGATCGGTGGGATAATATGGAAGACGGATGACTGACTTGTTTCTTTTTTCGCTGCAATAGTTCCACTGGCAAGCAACCATTATGGGTCCTGTGAGTCAATTCTGTGTCCGGCGGGAGTGATATTCGCGATACTAATATTGCCCAGGGTGACTCGCCATACTCGGGAGGCGTCTTCTTCCTCACCATCCACTTCCCTACCGACTACCCCTTCAAGCCCCCGAAGGTCAACTTCACCACCCGCATCTATCACCCCAACATCAACTCTAACGGCAGCATCTGTCTGGACATCCTGAGGGATCAATGGAGCCCTGCTCTGACCATTTCGAAGGGTGCGTACTCCGCCGAACCTTCCCCCCCTCTCTCCCCGCAGAATAACATAACTAACCATCTTCAGTGTTGCTCTCGATCTGCTCCATGCTCACAGACCCCAACCCCGACGACCCGCTGGTGCCCGAGATCGCGCATGTCTACAAGACAGACCGCCCCCGGTACGAGGCGACGGCTCGCGAATGGACTCGCAAGTACGCTATTTAAGATCGGCAAATTTCTCAACAAATCTGCCCATCCCTCATTCCATTCATCCGTGACGCAGCCTCGTTCTTCCTCATCGCTCCTTTGCATCTTCTTTTCTGTTTTCTGTTAGAATCAGATCCTGTGAAGCCTGGCGTACCGTGGTCGTAGAAACTTTGCAACCGGGTTGTTTTTTCTTTCATGTGCGCGCGTTGCAACTGTTGCTACCGTTTCCTAAACGCGTCTCTGTTAGTCCGGGGCATGTCATATCAACGATCATTATGACCCTTTTCCTGCATTCATGGCATCTCTTGTGTGACTCGGGACCTTTGATCTGGGAGTTGTGACGCTTCTGGAGA
Organism: Penicillium atrosanguineum; assembly: GCF_028827265.1. Classification (NCBI taxonomy): domain Eukaryota; kingdom Fungi; phylum Ascomycota; class Eurotiomycetes; order Eurotiales; family Aspergillaceae; genus Penicillium; species Penicillium atrosanguineum. The sequence goes on along the minus strand of NW_026623138.1, from coordinate 1,054,160 downwards.
TTAAGTCTCTTGCTGCTTTCTTCCTGTTCCTCTAATCTCGAAGAAAAGAAAAAAAGATAATATCCCTCGGTGATAAAAACCTTCTTCTCGGTATCTTGGAGACCGCTGTGGTTACGGTGCTAGTGGATTGATTCGCAGGAGTGACATGGCGGAGATGACGGGGTTGGCGGGGACTGCGTGCTGATGGCTGGTGGAGGGCTTTAACGATTTCTTTTTTCTTTGTCGCAGATAGCACAATCCAGGCAGGCCCGTCTTAAAAAACTTGGTTCTAAATTGTAGCCAAGTTAGCTGAAAAGACGTCTTGACGTAAACCTTCCTCTCACGAACTCCCAACCACACTTTACACACATTCTCACTTCTAGCCACTGCTACAATCACGGACAATAACGTCAGACATGGGATACCTCGAGTCCTTTGTCACTATTCTTGCCCGAGGAGACTTGACTTGAAAAGTACCTTTAAGACGGTGTTTTCTGATAGACACGTGTTGGACCAGAAAGATGTATTCATCCATCAGTACTGAACAGAAAGACCGGCAAAGTCGGACATTATAATCCATTGTCATACCTCAGCTCTATAGAGCAGTGGAACCGACGTATCGATCACACCTGGCGGTGAGGATGCGCCGCATCGGTAGACCAAATCTCCCGCAATAGATCGGGTTGAAGCTATTGCCAGCCAGCCACTATGCATTGCCGTCGAGTGGAGTATTTTCTAGCCAGTTCTTTGGGCAGGTGGATGCTGTTGTGCTGGCGAGGAGGAGATGTTTGAATGATGAATACGCCTCTAAAAAGCATATAGGCACTCGAAAAGAGGCACAAAATGCTATCGAAGATAGCCACCCTCATACCGAAGCAACGGCAGAGCCTATAAGGCGTGTTCCGACACAATAAGGTTATCGTGGAGCGTGCAATTCTCTCGAACGATATAATCAGTCGATTGACGGCCGCTCGCGCCCTCTACTACGGAAATACACTATACGGCATATTAAACCGCTCAGCTACTCTGGCATAGTCGGTGGACGAGATACAAACCGATCAATTGCGAAGAGGAAGGCAGATAAGGCTATTTGGGATACAAAGCGACTGGCTGAACTACATGAGAGAGTCCACAGCAAACCGCTACCCAAACAGCCTATACGGGAGAGTGACGCATCAATAGAGGCAACGAGGGCAGCAGAAGAAGTTCCTGAGCTTTTTCTCCTGATCCAAATCCAATACGTTGATAAAAAGTGTGAATAGCATCAAAGTTGGTCTAGCGGTGAAAACTGGTCTACCGATGAAAATCGGTCTACCGGTGCGGCACACCCTCACCGCCAGGTGGGCGGCGATATTACGAGGCACAAATACCAGTCCGTCACTAGGGCGATTTCGATCGACATAGAGATCCATACTCTGAACCTAGTCTTCTGCCAGGGCTGGAATGGTTGTGTCTTGCAAAGGTCCCATAAGAGATCATGAGGGGCCTTCGTTTCATTTGGTCGATGCAGGGAGAGAGCTCCATTATACTCTGTTGCATCCCCTGTAGAGGCGATATGTCAGAGTTGCCAGTGGCCGCTAAAAAACTAGGTACAAAAAAGGTGCGAAATATATATTTCCATGCCCATCTCCTCTAGACAAAAGTGCGGTTACTTCGTATCATCCACAATCATAGTACGAAAATCCCGACGATCACGGCGGCGCCAACCACCATTTCTTGAGCCGTGGCAATCGGCATAGCCGCATTAGTGGTGGTGGAAGCAGTAGGCCTCGAGCTTGCATCGGAGCTCGTGCTTGCTGCTGAGCTCGAACTGGCATTGGAGCTGGTGCTTGAAGCCGAGCTCGAACTGGCAGTCGTAGAAGTCGCCTCATTAACCATAATAGTCCTGGTAGCTAAAACCTTGGACGATGCCGAAGACACCTGCTCCGAATAGTCACTCGCAGTGAATGGTATTTTGGTAAAACAATCGCCGGCCGTGGACCAGCTATCATAATCATCGGTTGTCGTGGTCGAGTCGCTTGTTTCTTCGGACGGAGTCATGTCGTTCACGCAGCAGAAGGCGTCGGTGTCATCGATCACCATGTTGCCGTAGCAGCATTTGGAATTGCCGTCGGGTGGAGTGTTTTCTAGCCAGTTCTTTGGGCAGGTGGATGCTGTTGTGCTGGCGAGGAGGAGGGTTATGGGAAGGAGGAGATGCTTGAATGACGGCATGGTGTGTAAGTCCCTTGATGGGCCGGGGTTGGGTTATTCGGAAGGGTTGAGGGGGCGCGGGATTTGAATTCTGGGTGGTGCTTGAACTTTGTAGTCGAGATGGATGCCGAGCTTTCTAGACGTGAGTTGCCCTGCGCACGGTGCTGGTGATAGTTCCCTGCTTGATTGGTGCCGACGCTGCTAGTGTCCCCTAACCCGGAATTACGGACGAGGCTGAGACCCTTGGCGAAAGAATTGGGGGCCAAGGTTCATCTGCAATCCCGACTGTTCCGAGGGGAACTTCGGAATCATTGGGACGAGTACGTGCTATCTTCCTGGTTAGAGGAAGATCGTAACCTGGGGCCAAGGGTAGTTCCTAGAAGAGTATTGATCATTGAAAGCATTTGTATAAATGCAAATGTAATGTGAATTGTAGGTTTCTAGAAATGCAAAATGTACCATAGCCATGCAAATATTAATGCAAATGAACAACTGAAACCAAATGTTATCTGTCGTCTGTGTGTGAAATGCAAGTGTGAGGTGTCGAATCCAGGTCAAGGTCAAGGGCAAAAATAGGATGTAAGTGAAAATGGAAAAGAAGATGAAAAAGGAGATGACGGGAAAGAAGATGCAAGATGCAAAAACAATCCAAGAACCTAAGCATCAAACAGCAACCTGACTCCCCCGTCGACTACCCGAATGCGAAGGCGCCTTACTTCCACCCGCCTTAACAGTCCGGTGCGAAGCCCTGGACACCTGACTAACACTATCCGCGGGTCTGACAGGCTCGTCCATCGTCGATCTAGACGAGTGTTTCGAAGCCTTCGAATGACTCGAGCGATGCGAGTGGTGTGATCGAGTCCGGCTCCCAACTTGACTAATTGAGTCATCCGGCGTGACGTGCGAGTTTACGTCGAGGTCGATGACACTGTCAGGCAGAGGCACTTCGCGCGCGGACACGTGTGATTTGTTGCCCTGGCCTGCGTGTGCGCTGGCGCTGTAGTACGTTGCGTGTGAACCGGCGGGGAGCGGAATATTACGCGCTGAGCGCGTGGACGAGGCCGTGCTGACTGCGTCTTGGGCCTTGAAATGAGATTGAACAGAGTGAGAGGAACTGGCGCGGTGCATTTGGGAAGGCTTGCTGTGCGAGGAGTATGTGCCTCTGTCGTCATGGCTGTGGCGGCGTTGGAGGCTCTGTGGAGATGCTTTGATTGTTGAGGCCGAATGCACGCTACCGGCTCGCGGCTTGTCGGCGGCGTAGCTGCTGATGAAGGTGCTTGGGCTGCAAGGGTGACGTTGCTGCGAGCTGTGGCTGGGTGGTGGGTACTCGATTGCCCGGAGGGGAATATCCTCGGGGATGCTGAAAATGCTGCCATCTGAGGCGCGGCGGCCGCGGTCGTCGTAGAACTCGGTGGGCTCGTAGATGGTGCTGGCGCGTGGGTTCTTGGAGAAGGCACTGCGGCTGACGGTAGATCGGGGACCTGATGCGCTGGTGTAGATGCTGCGCGCTGGTGGAGCTTCGATGGCTCTCACGGAGCGTTGCGAGGAGACTTGGGATGGTGGTCCCATGAGATATTGTTCCTCTCGCCGAGAAGAGACATGCGATGGCGGTGCCATAAGCTGGTGGGATTCAGGCGTATAATGCGAAGCTTCCTTAGGCTTCTCAGTGGTTGACTGAGAGTCTCCCTTGACCATTGCATATGCAACCGCAGCACCAGCAGCGGCACCGATCAGAGTACCGATAATAGTCTTAGCTGCTTTGCTACCATCATCGGGTTTCTGGACCGTCTGCGTCGTATAAGATGGCGGTGGACCCTGAGACCGATGGGAAACAGCAGTGGGCGCTTTGGATACTGCAGTCGGAGTTTTTGAAACGGCAGTGGGAGCCTTGGAGACAGCACGAGACTTGGCCTCAGATCTGGGAGGTGCAACACTCTCAGCCTTGACAGAGGTAGCTTTGCTGCTCTTGGACACAACGGATCCATTTTCCAGGACCGCTATTGTCGGTCCTCCGACTTCTGATGCAACGACCGAAGCACCGGGGCGGTATACCGCTTCGACGCTATTCCCATCGAGATCAATCACGGCGGCACTGTAGTAGCCGGATATTGAATCTCGTTCTCGGGGCTCACCATGGAGCTTTGCGCCGGCTTTTACCGCGGCGTAGACGAAGGACTGGACAGCCTCTTTCGAGGGGGCTGGGAATGCGACGTGGACGGCGCTGACCGCAAGTCTATGGGGTGTTGAGTCAGTCACTTATCCCCACTTGGTAATATCAAACAAGTTGACTTTAGGAACTTACCCAGGCTTCTGCTCGGTAATCCAGAAATCGGCGGGGGCACCTGCCTTCTGCCCGAACCCGATGTACTCTTCCACTCGACCGATAAACTGATATCCCAGAGGCTGGAGACAAGACAGGAAGAAGGAAGTCGCGGTAGGCAGGTGGGAGACTGTCACAGTTAGATGCGAGACAGGCATATCGAAAAGATCGCGTGTCGGGCCAGCGTCACGATCTCAGGACAGAAAGGATGTATTGAATGATAGATGAATAGAGTATGAAGAAGTAGAAAGAAAGACCATATGCACCTGGTCAGGGATGGAATATATACGGTGAGAGGATCTCCCAAGTCTATAAAAGCCCTGAACGATGACACCCCACCATTCACGTTTCCTCGAAGCCAGTACCCAGTCGGAGGCAGACTATCAGAAGGGGTAAAATAGCCTTGATTCCCATAGTTTCCATAATCTCCATAAAAATAGGAAAACAGGGCCCTCTCTGCCCAAGATGCAACCGATTATCCGGCTATCCACCGGCCTAGAATGGATAAGCCCATGGCGACTGGGTCTCTCTTGTCTGCGTGGAGCAACCAGCTGCCAATGCAGTGTGGATCGGTCCGCTTGTTGGCAGCGTGAACAGGACACCCTACCGCATTGAGCGATCTGCACGTCGGGAGGTGAAACGCTGGTTCTGGAATTAGAGTGAGGCGGCATTTGAGGAAAGTCCTGTACTGCGGTAGCGTGATTAGTCTTGCGGCAGGCGGATGTAGGCCCGAAGGGGGGGCCTTGGACATGTTCCTGGCCAGATTCGGTGAGGAGTGGAAGGTGTTCATTGGGGGGTATGGGTTTGTAGGTGGACTGGCCGCTCGGATCTCAGGGGGGCCAGGTCATCGCGGGGACTTGGGTTTGTGGGTCGTGGATGAAGGTGGGAATGCTCGGTTGGTTAGCTGGACAAATCGTGAGGCGGGACGTGGTGACAGTGGAGCATTTTTGGAACGCTCATTTGCGCAATCGTGGTTTGGCTCTTGGGCAGTGGTGCTGACCGCCACTATGGACGTGCTTTCCGAGCTCGTTTGAGTCACTCCATCTTTCAATCATCTTCGAATTCTGGTCGATGGACCCGTGAGCCCGTGAACCCGTGAACCCGTGGACGAGAGAGTCGAGAAGTCTCTGGGCACGAGTGCAATGCCCAAATGAAGCCCTGGGTCTTCGTCTACGTCTACAGATATGCATAGTCCCGATTAGCTGCATCATTAGTCGCAAAGTGAGTGAGGCAAGTAGCATGCCACGTCGAACACTGGAGACAACGTGACTTCACACTACTTGACAGGATCTACAAAGTACAAGATATCGGTACTACTCCGTAGTGCCTGCCTAGGTAGATGAGCAACCGAAATTCTTTGTATTCTCACACAGTATGTGCCTAACAGGAGCCAGACTCCTCTCTATGTTCACTTTTTCTGGTCTCGCCACACACGCGGGCTGAGAGTCGGATTCAGGACTGGACCGCGAAAAGGAACCAAATGCCATCCAGTCCGAGTGTCTCTTTGTCGAAGGGGGGTTCCCAGTCAAGTCACCCCCCTTTACCCTGCTCCTAGAGCAACATCGACGCTGGCCGTCCCGTTCTCGGGCATCCCGACAGTCAATAGATCTTCAAAAAACACAAAATGAGAAGAGTAGATAAAAGGCGTGTCTCGGGACGGCAGTCGAAAAGAAAACAAGAAATTGTCGAAATTCATGTACCGGAGACGGACCCCGTTGGTCAACGCATGAGGTCAAGCTCAAATTTGAGAATCCCCGATCCGCTGTGTCAACTCGTCGCAAGGAAATTCGTTGGGATTCATGGTAATTCACGGGAATCTACCGAATCTGCACACGGAGGGCAGAGGGCGCGCTTACAGCTGCGCAACGTTCAGCCTGCCGATCACAGAATATCCCACACCTCCTCGGCCGCGTGGCAGAACTTGCTGCAAGCCACACTGGCACTCAAACTGTAGTTGCTGATACTGATGGTGTCATCCTTGAACGAGTCGGCAAAGTCGTCGTGGCCCTTGGCCATGGCACCAACGAAGATCGCAATGCTCTCCTTGGGGCCCAGCGACTCGACGTAGTCCTTGGTGCGGACCACGGGGGCGTCGAAACTCATCGTTACCTTGCGGCAGTTCGGGGGCAGATGGTCGAGGATCGGGTTCTTGATGACCTTGAGGAGCTTCTCCTGCGAGTTGGTGGAGCGAATCGACAGGCGGTGGAGCAGCTGGACCATCAGACCGGCGAACCGCTTGAAGGTTCGAGGAATGCGGACGGACGGGTTGACCTCGATCAAAACACCCTTGGCCGTGTGGATGAAGATTTGGAGGCGGCCAGCCTTGTTGACGGGGGAGTCCAGAAGAGTGAGGAGACACTAGAGGGGATTGTTAGCCCATCATTCAAGCATGTAAGCATGTCTATCGTAGAGCCTACCTGGTGGGTAATATCCGGCCGAGCCTCGCTGATATCACGATTCATCTTGCGCATGATACCGATGTGCTCGTCACTGTTCAGCAGAGAGTACTTCTCATCCTTGCCACCGCGGCCGGCGGAGGCCCGGTAGGTTTCGAGACTCGCATTGGAGAGAATGACGATCAAACGCTGGGTGTCCTTGTCGTGTGTGGGAATGGTGACATGTTGCTCCGCAACGAGTTGAGGCAGCTCGGGCGGGGGGCACGACTGGGTCCCTGTAGGTACAATCTTGTTAGCCATGTGCAAATCCTGCGGGCCTCGGTACGCTATAACACGAAATGGAGGAAAGAGGATTGACAGAGTTGGTAGACAAAAAACCACAACGTTGAGGAAGCGGAAGTCTGCTTCAACGGTTTGCTGGTCCGCAGATCCTGGGCCATTTGGAAAAGGGTTGGGCTCTGAGATTGAAAAGACCGGGGAAGGGTGCAGGTGAGAACAAAAGGCTACTCACTCGCGCGCTTACGCTTTCCAGCTCCAGAAGCGTCGTCCGACATGGTTGGTATGGGAAATGAAGTTGGGGAGGAATCAGAAGAGATTTTTGAGTTGACTCCGGCTCCGCAGATGGTTCCGCGGGTCAAAAGCGGGACCGACACTTGACTTCACAACAAATGTTGCGAGATTCTCCGAGAGAACTTGGTCTTGTAAATATTTGGAATTGAAATCGTTCAATCTTTAGCTCCTCCATATAGGCCGGAGAAACTCGAGGGTTTTATACGACAGATCACCGACTTCGGAGATTCCGTCATGGCTCTCGGGTGAGCTTATCCTGCACGCTGCAGCATCTCCATCGCTTTGCAGCCGGAGTTATATAGTCCGTATTGCCCTGCTTATTCTTCTATAGAGTTTGAATGGCCGTGGTGAGAGGCACTGAGAGGACCGCTGATGCTCTACAGAGGACCCTCCAAGGATGGAAGTTCAACACGACAATCCGAGTCCCGTCTACTGTACAGTACTGTAGGTACCGACCCACCTGCTACCTGCGTCCAGGAGTGACAGTCCAGGGAGCCCCGCGATCCCCCTCAAGTCAAGCGGGTGATGCGCGTGTGTAACACGGAGTTGCTGACCAGTTTCTACCAATCAATGCCCGCGGAGCCCGCACATCGAAAGCATTAGAAAGCTAACCGCCGGAGTCCGTCAGTCCGCAAGAACCAGGCAAACCGAGTCAAGAGTTGATCCGGGGTGATACGAGCAGGGTCAGCAACATAGCCGCACATCCGAAATGAAGCTAGTCTTTGGTGTGCCAAAGAAGTGCCAGTAGTGGCAGTAGTGCCCGTTGAGCCCGTGGCTGTCACGGCTGAGTGATCCATCTCCTGAGAATTGAATTTGGCCCAGTAGCCTGCACTCCCGTGGCGAGCCCAGCTCACTCTGAAACTCTATGCTGTACACACAAGCATACCCTGGAAATCAGGGGGGCTGCCAGAGAGCGTATGTAACTTTGTAAACCTCGTAATTGCCGTCTCCATCCACGCCAATCAGTGAGCTCGATCCCAATCACGTCTCATCGGCACAGCCCAATCAGGATAGCCAGGAGGCCCAGTTGCTTGTGGAAGTGACTGGAAGTCCGAGACAGTGGGCGCAAGTCCATGAAAACATAGAGATGACGAAGTCCAGGAACAGAGCTCTCTAGCGGTCTGCGATCGGCAAAACACCTTGCACGATGCAATGCAAGATGGGAAATGAGGGCCGTGAGTGATGGCTAGGTGGGCTAGCGTACGGTAGGTTTAGGGGCGTAGGCTGGGCGAGGCTCAGAGGCCACGAGCAAGTTCTATAGTCAAATGGGGCGAAAGGGAAATGGAAATAGTATGTGAAATAAGCGTGTGGATGACTGGTTCCTGGAAAGGGGTTCTGCCCGAGCATACCAGGCAGAAATCCACCAAAAGTCAGGAATGGGAAATGCACAAATGCAAACTGCAAGATTCAAAAAAGGCGGCTGGGATTTCTTTCCTTGTATTTGCTCTTCCCAGGTGTATTCTCTATACTGAACTCATCTTCATTCATCTCCCGGGTGGCGATTCTTGTTGGACCTGAGCTACTTAATACCGAACAGCCCCCATCACAGCCCTGGAACTTGGTATCGACTGGAAACCCAACCTCCCCTGGACTTTATTACCCCTCCAGCTTGACATTTCCAACCCCAGACCGCGAACCGGCAAGGGATAACTGTAAGTTGAGCTTCCCTCCCGTCGAACAATATGACCTAAACAAGTTAGCGCCACGCGTGCAGTGGAACCTATGTAAAGTGCAAAACCCCCCCCGAAATAACAAACCCATCCTGCCATTATTCTGGGCATAAGGGAGATGCCGTGGACTGTCACCAATTCTTTTAAGCGGTATGTTCTTCTCTCCTCGTTCAAATACGCCTACTAACTTCCCCCAACAGAGGCCTGATGAAAACATACGGAAGACCGACATGGCGCGTTTATGACGATGAGCGGGCCGCGAAGAAAAGACGCGTCCTAGATGAATCCGACGAGGCAGAGACAAATCTCCAGAACGCGATCCGTGAATCGTCCGCTGCCGTACTGTCCAGCCCTTCGCGCCGCAACTCAGTCGTGCCGTCCGAAGGCACCCTGGACGATATCGACGATCTCACCACGCCGCCATCCTCGCCGCCGCCGCGACTGACTCCCCCGCCGGCGAACACCCGCAAACCCACCTTCGCTTTTCTCAAGCGCAAGCACAAGGACGCGTCCGCGGGGTCCCCCTTGACAGAGGTCAACTCCAACAGCGTGCGCTCTTCTGCCGACCCGCCTAAGAACAAAGCGCAAAAACCAGCGATGCGCCAGATGCAGATTGATTTGGGGAACGAGGTGCGCAAGACCTGTACGACCTGTGGCATGGAATACATCCCCTCCAACTCCGAGGATGCCGCCCTGCATAAAAAGTTCCATGAGATGAACTCGACCGGTGTTGATCTGGGCAAGGCATTCATGCGCGCGAACGCCTCACGCTGGGTCTATGAAGCTACGCGATTCGACGAGGGCTACGTGGTCATTGTGGATCGCAAGGCATCACCCAGTGCCAAAAACCAAGCGAAGAGGGTGCTCGAGGTGGTCAACAAGGAACTGTCATCTCCGGAGATTGAAGATGAGCTGCTCTGGGGTCAGACAGAGCCTCCGAAGGATAAGAAGGAAGACGGCGAGGACAAGGTGGACCGATACCGAGTTTTCCTCCATATGAAGGACAGCCGATGTGTCGGGCTCTGTTTGACAGAGCGCATCTGGGAATCACGACCGGTCGCACAGGAGGAACCGAACGGAAATAATTCGTCCGTGTCGGTGCGTGACGAGGTGCACCCAGCCATTGTCGGCGTCTCACGCATCTGGACTTCTGGCGCGTCGCGCCGGAAGGGTATCGCCCTGGATCTCTTGGACTGCGTGGTGAGCAACTACATCTACGGCATGGAGATCCCTAAGGACCAGATCGCATTCAGCCAGCCTACGGAGAGCGGCAAGCGGTTAGCACATAAGTTTTTCGAGGAAGAAGAGACATGGCATGTGTATAATGAGAGGTGATGGCAGGGGTCGTTTAGTTTTATTTTTATTATGGGTTCCTAGGGGGGGGGGGGGGGGGGTTTCTTGGGTTTCCTGTTTATTTCCCGGGGAGGCCATTTTTATCGTGATTCATTTGTACCATATATTGCACGACTCGTGTACCAGCCATTCAAACTGAAAATTTTCCTCTGTTTTGACAGGTTTAACGGTTCTTTTGGTATAAGTATACTTTTGGTGTGTAGCCTCTCGGGGCTCCCGGACTGCGTCTATCGGAAAGCGGCGCGTAGAACTGGTCAAGAAGCTCGGCGGGGATGTTTCTTCCCCCTCTTCACATCTCCGTCTTCCTCTCGTTTTACCCTCGGAGCTGCCCCCATCGCGATGTCTGGTTCCAATCCTTTTCGTAGGAACTTGGACGGTGAGCCCCTCCTCTCTTCCCCCGATGCCCGCCACTTCCGATGACATGATGCAAGGAGCATTCAATCCCCCACATCAAGCTAATGAACTGTGAAACAGGTGGTTCTGTCACGGCTATAGCACCACAGCCTCCAGCTTTCCCAGCTACCAGCAATGTAGCCCCCTTGCCCTCCAACCCCTCCGTCCCGGTGCCCAACGGCTACCCCGGGAAGTCGTCTTTATCGCTCGAAGTCGAGACCGATGGCTCGACCTCCGATGAACAGGCGGACCCTTTCAATCCCGATTCATCGGTGGGCGACAATGACGGGGACGATGAGGACGATGCGGGTAGCTCCAAGAATACTCCTGTTCTCGTCGATCGCCCGCGAGCATCGTCTGGGTCAGCTCCACACCTAGCTCCATCCGATGGATCATCGTCTACACCTTCCTCAAAGCTGTCATTCAAACCATCCGAACACAAAATGCGGTCTACGGCAGATACCCAGGCCTTCAACTCGGCAGAAGACGTTGTTTCAATGACCCGGCCGAGACAGATGTCTTCTGAACAAGAACAAGGCACCAGCCGTTCCAAAGACAGGAAACCTCCGCCGCCGCCTAGAAGCCATCATGGAAAGCGAATTAGTATTACAGGCAGTACAGCTTCTCCCTCGATTGCCACGCCTCCTCGATCAAATAACCGCCTTTCATACCATGCATCTTCCCCAGAGAGCTTGACCTCTGCACGAGCATCGGGCACTCCCAATGCCAGCTCAGTATACAATACAGCACCAGGGGACTACTTCTCGGTTTCTTCTGAAACCCCAAGGGCGACCGACTCAACCGACTCGCTTCATCGCAGCAATTCCCAACCCAAGCGACCACCGACGCCGCCTCTCAGCCGACGCCACAGCCAAATGCGGTCAAAGTCCGCCCAGTCCAAATCTAGCGGCAGTCGATTAACCATGTCTTCGCTTGATTCCGAGAGTAACGATAGCTCCCAGCCTCCGAGTCCAGGCCGGTCCACCCGTTCCGTCGCTTCATCTATGTCTCAGGACCGCAAGCGCATCAGCATGCCCCCACCTTCCGGGGAGCCGCGATCTGGGGTTACAGATTCTCTATCACCTCCCCCAAGCTCAAGGCCCAATCTCAATCAGGCTGGACGCCGGGCCTCATCGTATGGTAGTTTAGGAACGGGCTCCTCCACAGCACCACCCCCACCCCCGCCTCGTCGAGGACGGGACTCGCAACGTGGTAGTGACGGGGGTCTAGTGTCGCAGGCTACAGAAGGAGCAACCCTGCCACAACCATCCAACGCGAGTGATATATTGGCGGATTTGTCGCGATTACAGAAAGAGGTGGATGAACTTCGGCGAGCACAAGGCCAATGAGAAATAAGCAGCAGGCTGCATGATTGGATCTTTTCTATAGCCGAGATGACTTGTATGAATGAAATGTATGAAACACTAGCTCTTTCATGGATTTCTATTGAAATGTGAAAAGGTGGGGTTGCCCAGGCCAAACATGACGTCGAGGCCCAGCGATCACTGAAATGCTCCCAAAGATTCGCGGATCCGTCGTTAGTGACTCCCCGCAATTTCCATCGTATCTCACACTTCTTCAACTACCACTTTTGCTTTTGTTTTCAAAGCCTCAAGGTCTCAGAGCCTTCAAACTGACGCATTGATCCCATCATGACTACCCCTACGCTGATCAACCTCCCTCCTCCTCCCTCGGACCCCGTCACCCCGTCCGACATGGGACCGTAAGATCTCAATTGCCTTTTCAACTTTTCAACAATCAAACTAACCTTACAATCCTCCAGAGGAACCCCCAACTCCGGAACCACCTCCCTCTCCGCGCTGTCCACCACGGCCATCAAAGACGGCCACCAAGGCCAACCATTCCCCCACGGCCGCCACGCCCACCAGTCCTCCTCCGCCTCGGCCTCTTCAACTACAACCCTCGAAGCCGAGCGAGCCGACCGCATCTCCCGCCTCGCCGGCCTCGAACGAGTCGCCACGGCCCGTCAAGGACCCACCACCGCCCCATCCGTCCCCCACGGCCCAGGCTACTTCGACGGCCACGCCCTAAAAGAGCGCAGCACAGTCGGCAGCGCCAGCGCCACGGGTAGTTTCGGCGGCCACACGACCTGGACATCCAGCGATACATATGAAGCAGACAAGATGAGCGAAGGCCCCGATGCAGATGACGGACAGTCCAGCGTCGGCAATATGAGCGATGAAGGGAACGCTAGTCTCGTGGGCTTTGGAGAAGGCGCGAATAGTACCATTAGCGGTCCGGTGTCGCGGCCGCCAGGTGTTAGTCGCATCTCTTCGGGTGGGCTTGCTAGACCTACTTCTATGAGCTCGAATGTTGGGAGACTGAACCCGCTTGCTTCGTATATTCAACAGCAGGGCCAACAGGGGGATTCGATGATGGCTGCTTCACCGACGGGTTCGACTACACCCGAGCCTGTTACGGAGGATGCGCGCATGGTTGATGGCATGACTTTTGATTCCGATGTCGTTGATACCACGGCGAGGACCCCGCGGCTGGCTACTCCCAACCAGAGTAGTGGTGGGTTCGATTTCCCGAGTCGGGAATAGGCTCCGTTAGGGGAATGGGGAGATCACGATGGGCTGGATGGCATTTTGATTTGTTTTTTATGTGGATTTTCTGTTTCTTTGGTTTGATTCTACCTTTGCTCGGGGTGGGATGTGGAATGTATTTCTATGGACGGAGATCGGGCATTCAGACACCCTGCTGGGTGGCCACGACAGGTATGTATCGGTTATGAACTATTTCAGCGCAGTTTAGCAATATCGTTTTTCTCTTCTTTTTTTTGGTTGGCTGCTTTGGCTGCTTTGTGGCGTTGCATGTCTAAGAATGAACATTGATATCCTTTGATTTGATCCTGTGCCCAGGTGGCGTAAAATAGTACATTACACATTATACACATGACCGTGGAGTCTGAACATAAACAATGGAGAATATGAAAATATATGAGCATTGAAAATCGGTGAACGTCGTAGTCACACTACCACTTAGTCTAATGAGACAAAGGGCTCAGATGACGGCATGCCGCCGAGCTGAACCCGCCCGAATTTTCCACTCCTTTGACTTGACTCTTCAACCTCCCCACCCTGAACACCTCCCCTCCCCTCTCGGACTCCGCCCTCTGCTGGCATTGACTTGTCTAGCACTGAAGATCCATCTCTCCGACAAGCAATCTACTTCTTGCGCTTACGCTCCAATTGAGCCTTCGGCATCACTCTTGCCTTGCCACGTTTTCGCTTCTGATCTGATTCCCGTCCCAATCTCACTTGAGTCGTCCTTTGATCGACCTATTTCGTCTTGATACCGTCCTGCCTTTTTCGCTAGATCCTACGTCCCTGTTTCTTGCTCGCACCCCGCTTGCGACTTTTGACTTGGGTCTTTCCGATCGGACGTCTGCATCTTCATCTGGTCTTTTGGTAGACTTGATTTTGAGCCGATAGCGATACTGATCTGTCTCTTTCACGGACGAATTTTAAAGACATTCTTTGGTGGCGACGTCGTTCCAGATTTCGAATTTCGAATTTCATCATGGCGGCTCCTACGCAACTTGCTTGTGCGTTGTTCTCTGATTCCCCACGATGAGTGAATGGCGGTTGCCTGGATTCATTGGGGGCGTGTGGTTGTTTTGATGCACGTGCTGACGTTGACTTAGACCGTACCCTCAAGGGCATTGGCATCATGGATGCTGCCCCTACTTATGAGGCTCTGCCGGGCTTTGCGAGGTAGGTTTTGCGATGGATCTGGGCTACGAAATTGGGTGACTGACTTGTGTGTTTTGGCAGACCTGAGGGAAACCTCCGCTGTAGCTCTTACTCTCCGTGCGGCCGTTATTACGCATATGCATCTCCTGAAAAGTACGTTGATCCTGGGTATTTGTTTGGTAACTTGCAGTCTAACAAATCTCTTTGTAGGGTCACCATTGTCGACGCCTCCTCGGGCAACATGGTTTCGACCATCCCGGCTGAAAACGTGTTCGAGCTGGGATTCTCCCCGCTTGGCACCTATGTTATCACCTGGCAACGCGCCAGCAAGGACGAGAATGGCGATGCGACAAAGAATCTTAAGGTGTGGCGCGCTGTTGAGAGTGGAGACGAGCACACTGTTGTGGGCAGTTATGTCCAGAAGTCGCAGACAGGCTGGAACCTGCAGTACACCCCGGACGAGAAGCTGTGTGCCCGTGTTGTGACCAACCAGGTCCAATTCTTCCAGAGCGACAACTTGTCCACCGTTTGGAATAAGCTGCATGTTGAGGGGGTGGCTGATTTTGCCCTCTCGCCGGGAAAGACTCAGTCCATTGCCGTGTTTATTCCTGAGCGTAAGGGCCAGCCTGCTGCTGTTAAGGTCTTTATTGTGCCGCAATTTAATGCACCCGTTTCTCAGAAGAGCTTCTTCAAGGGCGACAAGGTTCAGCTGAAGTGGAACTCTTCTGGCACTACCTGTATCGTCCTTGCGCAAACTGAGGTCGATCGTACTGGAAAGAGTTACTATGGCGAGACTACTTTGTATCTGCTCAGCGCCAGTGGGGCTTTCGATTCCCGGGTGGATCTTGGTATGTTTCTTTTTATATCATGAAAATCATTGACCAGATGCTAATTCACGCAAACAGACAAAGAAGGACCCATCCATGATGTGAGCTGGAACCCCAATTCCAAGGAGTTCGGTGTCGTCTACGGCTACATGCCTGCCAAGACCACCATTTTCAACCTGCGCGGTGTGCCCAAGCACACCTTCCCTTTGAGCCCACGGAACACCATCCAGTTCTCTCCTCATGGTCGATTCGTCCTGGTTGCCGGTTTCGGTAACCTGGCAGGCCAGATGGACCTCTATGACATGGAGAAGAACTTCCACAAGATTACTACTGTCGAGGCCTCCAACGCCAGTGTGTGCTCCTGGTCCCCCGACGGTCAGTACATCCTGACTGCCACCACTAGCCCGCGTCTGCGCGTTGACAACGGCGTGCGCATCTGGCACGTCAGCGGTAGCCTCGTGTACAACGAGGAGATGACCGAGCTCTATGATATCACCTGGCGCCCCCAGACCATCGAGCAGCACCCCCTCGGTGACCCTTTCACCCAGCTGCCCGTGCCTCACCCTTCCGCCACCGCCTACCTGAGCACCCGCAAGGCCCCTGTCAAGTCTGCCGGTGCCTACCGCCCCCCCGGAGCCCGCGGCCAGCTGACCCCCCCTCGCCTTCAAGCGTGAGGACCAGGGTGGCGCCGCCTTCGTCCGCGACGGCGTCCCTGGTGCTAGCATGAACGGCTTCGGCAAGCCCCGCCGCCGCGAAATCCCCGGCGCCGAGCCCGCCGAGGAGTATTTGCCCCCGGGTGCCGCACCTGGTGGTGGTGTCCCCCTCCCTGCAGGCGCCGACGAGAAGCTCTCCAAATCCGCAGCCAAGAACAAGAAGAAGCGCGAGGCCGCCAAGAAGGCCCGTGACGACGAGAACACTGCTCCTGCCCCCGCCCCCGCCCCCGCCCCTACCGGCCCCAGCCCCGATCGCAACCGCTCGCGTGGCAAGAATGCTCCCGCCGTCAACGGAAATGGAAACGCTCCCAAGCGCCCCCCCTCGCCTCCTCCTGCCCCCATTGGTCCTATTGAGCCCTCGGCCCAGGATAAGAAGATCCGCGGCCTGCTCAAGAAGATCCGTGCCATTGATGAGCTAAAGATGCGTCTTGCTGGTGGTGAGAAGCTGGAGGATACTCAGATGAAGAAGATTCAGACTGAGGATTCTGTGCGTAAGGAGCTTGATGCTTCTGGCTACACTGGTTGAGCGGGATGCGATGTCATGTGTTGAGTTGCAAATAGGAGCGGATCATATGGTGCATTGGGTTTTGTATATCGTCTGCATATTGCATTCCAGACGTACAGAACCCGCTTTCTATCGAAAATATTAGATGAAATTGAATCGACTAGTGCTGTATACTTCAGTTTAGAGAAGCATGTTTCTATTTTCCGTCAGCCTGCCATATTGCCATCTATTCTCACCCATCTGTTGAGAAATGGGAGTAAGTATCTAGATAGGGCCTTTAGGACGTCAATGAGGCTACCGAATGGTAGTTGCAGAGTACCAAGACAATAGTCGAACCTCGAATGCTTCTTGAGGCCTATATTAATACGGACTAAGTGCCTAACGGATGCTATAGGATCCCACAATGTCTCCCGGCGATCCTTAAAGAGACAAATGTTAACATGGGGTAGTGTCAGTGCCTCTATAAAAGTAATTGGCACAATATTCTAGCAAGGCTCCGTGGTGGAGGATCACCCCGAAAACGTATCCGCAACCCCATCCTCTCTCTCCAGCCTCTGCCTCTGCCAATTAGCCTCCCACCACCACAAACTAAGCTCACTCAGCTTCTTCTCGTTCGCCTCCTCCACCTCATGCCATGGCTTCTTCGCAAAGATATAATGTACAGCCTTGACCTCCTCATCCCTCCAAATGGCCCCGTGTACATTCTCTATCCGAAGAGTCTTCAACGCATTATAAACATATGGAAGCGCAACCCAACGCCCATCAAAGACATTTGATAGTAGCTCCTGGTCAGGGAAATCGTATTTTTCAATCCTTTCTGTCTCTTGCAGTGCAGACAAGATCTCACTGTAGATCCTGGATGAGGGAGTCACGACAAGTACGCCGCTGTTTAGCATGCCGACGCCTGAATTTGTTGGCGGGGCGGAGTTATGCGCCGAGTCTGGGATTAGGTGTTGTGCTGTGTATGCGCAGTTTGCGGGGATCCTGCGTCGGAATAGATTAGTATGTGAAGTTTGAAAATATACCTAGAGAGCAAGGTATCCAAGGTGCGTTTGAATATGGAGAAAACGTACCAGTTCGCCGGATAATGAGGCTTCTTCATCGGGTTACACGCACAAGCATGCGTCGCTGCGAAAACCCGCTTTCCGGTCCCGTCTTCTAGAGCCGCCTTCGGATCCAGCTCTACCTCCATCAATTCGTCCATATTTTGGCGCACTAAGATATCGCCATCTAGCAGGACCACGCGCTCGTATTCTTCCAGTGAGAATGTAACTAGCTTCGTCCATGTGTCGGCGAATCGTGGGTCTTGTTTGTATTCGCGCGTGCTGGCGGGGACGACTTTGGGAACCCATTGTGCGGCGATGCCGCGAGACTGGAGAATTTTGAGACCTTCGGGTGGGAAGCTCGAGGTGTAGAAGGCCACAAAGGAGTAGCGGGTGCCTTGGTTTGGAGGTGTAGCCGTGTTCGTGTTCGTGATGCTGGGGTCAGGTTGCGGGTGGTTAAGGGAATGGTGAAGGGTGAGGAGACCGGGTAGGTAGTCCATGTTGGTGATCAGGGAAGCCCATACTGGTTCCAAGTGTTAGTACTGGGATTGGAGAACATCAATGGGGTTGCGATGCTGCTGCTTTCCCTCTCTAGGTGGGATGTGCTGCAGCTGCAGGTAGTGACTTACTCCGCTTAGAAGGGGACGGGGGGTTTGTATTTGAGTCATGGTGCAATTTTCAACTATTGGAAGTATTGAAAAGAGTCGGAGATCATAAGACGAGCAGAAGAATGAGACGAGAAGGGGGAAAAAAGGAAGGCAATTATATTCAAGGTGGAGATCGGAGTTCGTTATCGATACGAGTGCCTCTCGGATCTGCGGAGACTCGGAGATTAGAAGATTGCGCCATTTTTGATATTTATGTCTACAGAATGTCCCATCAGAGCCGATTTACGCACCGCATTCGTACCGGACTACTCCCTTCTTTCCATCTCCATAGCTGCCAATGTAAGATTTGTCAAAAAACAGATCGGCAACTATACAGACAGCAGAAGATAACAGGGAACCCGGAAATCAAACGCAGGCGTTGCAACAAGAATGCTGCAGAGGACACAAGGTCCGAGGCAAAGGTGCAAGCACCTTATATGATGATTTTTGATATATCGCATCCGATACAGAGCTTATTCCTCCCGAAGAAGGAATTTCAAGGCATTGATCTCGCCTTGCGCTCCACCTTACAGCGCGAATGGGTTCCTAGCAAATTGAAGACATGTGAGCAAAGAAAAAAAGTAGATTATCATCGTTGGCATGGGTATCATCTATAGTCGAGTCTGCCCATTGATCAAGTAAAGACGCGGGTCCGCTTCACGGGGCTTCCCATGCGAAGAGATGCAGCTCCGCTCTGCATGCCGTTCAAAAGACGACCCATTCCCTCCACGTCTAACTCGCCTCGTTGCAGCATCATTTGATCATTCTCTGCAAGGACTTGCGGCTTTGCTGCGGCTGGCGCAGAATCAACGGATTCGTGCAAGCGGGGCGCAAGAACCATAATCTGGTGTTCCGCCGCGACAAGAACATCGAAGGTATGGCGCTCATCAGCCTGCGAGCGGCGGGCTGGTGTAGGGAGATGGCCGATGGCTTGGAAATTTTCACCCATCAAGCTCACATCTTGAAATGGGGTCACACGGCACCTATTCGAGGAGTCGAAAGTGCCGGTTGTTCGGACTGCATTGCGCCAAAGCGAAAGCAAGCTGGGGATGACAGCACTCTGCTGGCCATGGCGCAACAGGATCGACTCGTCTGGCAGTTGGTCTTGGGAAGAGTTGGTCTGGCATACAGAGATCTGACCACGCAGGGATGGACTGGCCGCAGTCATCGACCCTTTGAGAAGAGTGTCTTCGCGCACCCTTTTTGTTGATGGAGTCATCGGCGCGAATCGTGAACGGTGCTCAGCCTCGGACTGACTGTTGCTCGGTGGCGTCATAATACGTCCGCTGACAGCATATGCTGTCAGCGAGCCTCCTGTGACACCTTGGACACTCGACTGACGGTGCAGCGGACCCTTGGTGGCCCCTGGTCCAGCTCCTTCGAGATCCCAAACACCCCATTCACCATCCACCAGCAGAACCATAATGGCTCGGCCGCCCAAAACCCACTCCGCATCAATAATCGTCTTGCGGCGAGGAAAACCAGTCGGACCTTGCTCAAAGCCGGGGTATAGACTTATGAGCCAACGCCCTTCTGTGTCAATGGTTTCGTTATCCTCATGCGCGCTGGATGCACGTCGTCCAGATTTGGAAGGCTTTTGGACGGAAAAGCAAGAGTAAACCTTGACGCATCCGCTGTGGAATGCCACTAACAAGTTTGAGTGTCGAGAAGACGGATATGTTGAAGGGTTAAAAGCGATTGTCTGCGCGGGAGACGGCAAGATGCGTCGTTGAGAAACGAGCTCTTCCTCTATCAGGTGGTAGGTCAGATCCTTGTCAGAGGAGTCCTCTTGAATCGGAATACGATGCAAGAGCAGCACGCCGGAGCCTTCAGCAGAATGTGTTGCAACAAGCAGGTCCCATTTTCCTGATCCTCCAGCTCGGCTTCGAGACTTTCTGCGTTCTTGCTCTGCCTCTATTTCCTGGCAGGTGAACGTGAGAGACACGCCGCGGGGAATATCCTGATGGGTCACACCTCCACTGATAGTGAGGGTTTGAATATTCCAGGTCTTGGGATCAGTCTGGGCTGGGTGAGGCGGAATGAGCGGCAGAATCACCACTCGCGTTGAAAGATCAGAGCAGACGGCTGACATAACAATGTGGTCCTTCACAATAGGCGGGAAAGGGTCGAGAGGCGAGCGCGCCTCTTCTGGGAGAGCACGAGGGACAGCTAGTTCGAGCACCCGGCTTCCCAAGGGAATATCGATTTGTCGCAGGACCGCTTCATATGGGAAAGCAGGGTCGACCTCGGTCTCTTCGGCGACGAAATCGTAGGAAGGTCCTTCTGGTACTGCAGATGCCACAGGCGCATCTTCCTCATCGGAGTCAATGATCATGACTGAATCGCCTCCGTTATTCGTCGTGCTTTTTTCCTGAGTCAATTCAGGCTGCTCCAGTTCTGTGAACTGTCTTCCTCCCCACCATACAACCTTAAGTCCGGTCTCGTAGCCGTAAACGATGATTGAAGAGCCGTTAGGAGCTCGCAGGGGGTAACCTTGAGCTGCGTGGACGCGGTGGGAAAGCCGGTAGCTAAGAATTTGCGAAACTTCGTATCAGTGGCAAACTCGAGTCGCAAGAGCAAGAACCGCAGTGCCTACCTTAATTGCAAGCCATCTTCTCTGGGCCTGACCAGCGGCGCCAGAGGAAAGGAAGGCATGGTGTTGGTTACGATGCCGAGTGAAGGCGAGAGCTTCGAGCAAGGCGCCGGGGGCACCACAGGGATGGCTAACAAGCTATGCGTCAATAGCTCAAGCTCATAAACCGAGTGGAATGAGCTTTGTAAAAGCAATCCTGCGAAATGTTGTATTTCGGGGGGGAATGCGATGGTGAGTTGCAATGATGAGAAAGAAAGGTGTGTTATGGTCGGGCAAAAGAAGTTTGGGGAAGTCGGTCCAATCCCGCGTTCCTGCGCGTCTCCAACTTCAACTCCGATCAACAATCAACCACTCTACTACTCGAAATGACTCTCTGGTGGTGCGCACTACTCGATTAATTCTTGCGCAGACAATGGAAGTGGTCCAATCTGCAGCTCATGCCGCCAGAAGTTTCCTCGTGACGGCGTAAAACGATCACTACTTTGTTTAACAGCCCACCATGGCGTCCACTCGCTCGCTCGGCCTTCACGAACCCTCGGCCGTCTCCTACCTGGTTTCGGAGGGAATTCTACAACCTGATCCGTCAAAAGATCAGTATAATTGGACAACATGCGTGGATGATAATGGATCAACCGGCCCCGTGGACGACGAGCTGGTATGGACAAAACATTGCGTGGTATGGTCTCGTGCAGGGATGGTGAAGCGAGTGTTTCGCCTAGATCCTGAGAAGGAAGATATTCGACATGCTTTGTTTACCCATTTTGCGGCCGGCCATGTCAAGCGCTCTGTTCATGATACTACAGGCTTGAAGCATCCTCGAAACGTCGGCTCGGGAACGAACGCGCGGGCCGGTCAAGGAAAGCGTCAAGGGAATGAGCCAAAACCGACCAGCTCAGAATCGACGTTGGACCTGAATGGAGATGCTCAGGTAGCGGTGGTTACTCCGCATCAGGTCAATGCGAAGATGTCTAGAGCTCTAGTGGTGGTCTTGAAATCACAAGCTCATATATTCTTCGTTGCGGGAACCAGTCATACAATCCCACTCCCTTTTGAAGTTGAATCTGTATTTGCAACTCCCCGCGGACTTCTGTTTCAGCGAAAGATGCCCGAGCAGATTCCTGGGCCCCAGCATCCAACTGCGCCTCCGAATTCTTTCTTAACGTCCTCGCTATTCGATCCTCGTGCATCACAGACGTTGGATATCCCACCAGCTCCTTCCAAAGGAGCGCGGCCATCTTTGAAACTTTCCGCGCCTCGAAGCGCTCCATGGGCTCCAAAATCTAGCTCCGCTTCAGATCTTCCGCGGGTCTTCTCACTCATCGATCCTCATTCGGAGATGGGCTTGGTTGTAACCTCGCAGCCTTCTCATTTAATGTCTAGCAGCGTCAACAGCACAAAGCGAAGGCCATCCGGGCTGGAAGTTCTGGACCCTGTCGACGAGATCGTGTATATTTCCCCCAAGGATGAACTCTCGAGCTCGAGCCAACTCTCCAAAAATGGGCCTTTGATATTAGTGGTCACTACGAACACAAGCACCGGGTTACATACGGTGTGGACCGCCCGATACAGAGATGACGAGCCGGGCTCTTCGGCAAAAGAAAAGGCTCGACGATACACCGAGGGCACTCAATCAAAGAGACGCAGCTCCCACTACGGTATGACAACTGGCACGACCACACCAGCTGCTCGCCCTTCAGCAGCTCGCGAAAGCTTCGGACCTTGGACAGAAAACAGAGTCTCATCCCAGCAAACCGAGTCCAAGAATGACCCCGAAGAAGATCTGGTCTCGAGGGTTGCGCAGGATTTCGGGGATGTTGGTGTTCCCCTCAAAACGTCCAGACGAGTGAGCTCACTCCTTGCGCGGACTGATCTGGCCACTGGCCAAGATCGACTCACATTCTCGGAGCTTGCTACAGGCACTCAGTCTACGACTGCACCTCATGGCGGGCTGAGACAATCCATTGGAACTGGCAGCATGCGTGGCAGCTTTGGCTTCAACCCACGTGCTTCACTTCCTCCGGCCACAGGATCTGTGTATAGCACTACGGGAAGCTTTCTCGATGCTCCAGTGGATAGACTGTTGGAGGAGCTTAATAGCAATGCCCTTTCCGAAGGATTCGAGAATATTGCTCTTCGGGAAGGGGCGTCCGGACTGCCAGAGGAGCTTCTACTCACCAAGGTAGAGAGCTTCTCTCCCATGTTCTCCGGTAGTTTCCGGGCCTCCGCGCAACAAGCACCCACTCGCCACCTGAAGGTCTGCACGCTGTGCTCATCGGACTATGGAAACACCCATAATGGAAACGCAACCTCGGTGGCAGTCTGCATCGTGGATCAAGACTCGCAAACCATGAGCGTGGTAAATTTGCAAGCCGAAAGAGTAGCAGTATCGAAGAAGCAGAAAATGGCGCCTTCTAAGAATATCAAGCCCTCAAAGAGACGGTCCTTGCTCGTCAATGCAACTGGCATCCAGCATGTCCCCAACGTCTGGGATGTCTCCCGAGTAAGTGATGGAGAGACGTCGCGCATCCTCACCCTAAGTGTATCCGACAACGGGGAGCGAGAGCTGTCATTGCAGACTCTTTGGGGCAATCCTACCAAAGTCGACATTCCAGTTCCGTTGCAAATTTACGAGCCCCATGGAATTTCCGCTGGTAGGCTGGTCTGCCGTCCGAGAGAAAGCGGCGTCAACCGGGTCATGGCGGACCCTGATCTCGTTTTCTCGTCATTTGACCACGCATGCTCGAGAGGGAAGATTGATTTGGTAGATACAGAGAAACAACGACACAGGATCCAAATTCGAATGGAACCCCGAAACAACCTCGTCAAAAAAGTCCTCGGAGTCTGCAAGTTCGTCCTTCGTGATGCAGAGAAAGCCGGAGATGGCATTTTGTTGGCTTGGTGGGAGGTTATGAAGTGGCTTCAGGAGAAAGAAGATATTGAGAATGATCTTGAATGGACTGCCATGGTCATCGTCCTGTTCTCTCTGGCGGTGCCATTTACCAAGCCGCCGCCGCCACAGACCCCTGCCAAGCGCACACGTCGCAAGAAGGGTCTTCTACGATCGAGTAGTGGTACTTACGTGGACCTAGAAAGCTGGGAAGCTATGCTTGATCTAGAATCAGGACCTTCGGGTGCCACGGCTCCATGGATGATGGGCAGTTCTTGGGGGTGGATTGTTGAACAAGACGCCATTGAGAACCTGGCGGCTCGCGATGCATCCCGTACACCGAAAGGTGAACAGCCTAATGCAAGCCGGTCCACCTATCGCCCGAACTCTTATCTGACACGGTGTATCTCTTTGACTCGTGAGTTTTTACAGGATCCTCTGGGTGTTAGGGCCTCGGGTCGCGATGGCTATTTGCCTATTTCGGGTGCATTCCCTGAGAATACAAGGTGCACTGCCCTGGGTACCATTCTTGTTGGTCTTCACCTCCTGCGAGAAGAGCAAAAGCTCTCAACTTGCGACGCCGAAGAATCTCAACACCCTCTCGGACTCCTCGCCCCTGTTCTCGCACAGCTTGGTGGCTGGCTAGGATGGCAGTCTTGGAAATGGACTGAGGATTCCTACTTTGGCACAGAAATGGCCAGTATGGAACGATGGCAATTCGAAGATACTCGGGTTTCTCAGCTCAATGTCCCCGGCGAACCGTTCCCTCCGCCTTCAATTTTCGCCTTCCTTATGGACGCTGCGCGTCAATCCTCTCCATCCTTTATCACTCTTTTCGATATTATCTCTGCATCAGATCGAACCCCCAGAAAAGGACGTACGTGGCAGGAGTGCTTCACCATTACACCGCGAAGCTTAGCGCTCAACGGCTTCCTTGCCGAAGTTCACAACGTGACGACTCCATTGGAGAAGATCAAGCTCCTGCATCGCTGGGGTTTCACCAAGAGCATCATCGACACTTTCCCTGAAGGCGTTAGCGTACCGCTGTATGAAGTCGTCATGCAGTGCCAGATCGAAGCTTCAACATCGTGGAATGCAACACTTCTTGAACTGATTGACCGAGAAGATCTTTACATGTCAATGAACCCAGTTCATGCTCAAGTGTTCGCACCGCCGCAGCATTTTGCTGTCTCCCATGAGTCTGTGCGCGATTTCCATCACATCAGCAGCTCAGCTTTGGAAATCGATGCCGTCAACGCATTTGAGGCATCCGCAGAGGCTGACCGTTTCTCGGTCACCAGATTGGTGTTTCGTGAAGACAAGCGCTTCTTGGAAGCTGCCCGTCTTCTGAATCAGTCTAAAGCACCAGTTGCAGACTGCGTTCCTGAACCTGACTGGACAGACTCCGATCTCCTTGAAGCGCAGAAAGAAATCGTACAACTGGTGTCATTCCGAACGTTGTCTACGCCTGCAGGCCGTGCCATGCTTGCCTTCAGTGGCCGTTTACCTCTGTTGACAGAAAAGCTGCCTATCCCATCTTTTTCGCTACAATGTGTTATGAAGCCTTCCAACGTGACTGTCAGTGCCGAAAGATCCTCTTTCACCGAGGAGAAGGTATGCTGGGCATTCTTCCACAATGGTGTTTCGACTGGCCTAGCAATCTCCAAGGGATCCAAGGGCATTGACACCTCTTGGATCTTATTTAACAAGCCCCAGGACCTCACAAACAGACATGCCGGTTTCTTGTTGGCTCTGGGTCTGAATGGTCATCTCAAGTCTCTGGCTAAATGGGTTGCCTTCAAGTATTTGACTCCCAAGCATACCATGACCTCCATCGGTCTCTTGCTCGGCCTTTCTGCGTCATATATGGGTACAATGGATACGCTCATCACGCGCCTGCTATCTGTTCATGTCACACGAATGCTACCACTCGGTGCAGCAGAACTCAATTTATCCTCGTTGACACAGACTGCCGGTATCATGGGCATTGGCCTCCTCTATTGTGGTTCTCAGCACCGGCGTATGAGCGAGGTTATGCTCTCTGAAATCGAAAATGTCGAACAAGAGGAGCTGTCAACCTCGCAAGAGGACTTAAGAGACGAAGGATATCGTCTTGCTGCGGGCTTTGCACTTGGTCTTATCAATCTGGGCAAGGGCAAAGATCTACGAGGAATGCGTGACATGCACATAGTTGAGCGTTTGCTAGCCGTCGCCGTGGGCACCAAGAACGTTGACCTGGCACATGTGCTTGATCGTGCCTCCGCAGGCGCGACAATCGCTATTACTATCATTTTCATGAAGACAAACGACTCTGTCTTAGCTCATAAGATCGATATTCCTGACACTACTGTTCGCTTTGATTATGTGCGACCTGATCTCTTCCTATTGCGAACGCTGGCACGACACCTTATCATGTGGGATAGCATCGATCCCACTATGGAATGGATCAACGCAAGCCTCCCCAATGTGTATCAGCGACGGGCCCGTCTTACAAAAGTGTGCCATCTCCGTAGTGAGGATATGCCATTCTTCAATATCCTTGCCGGCTTATGCTTTGCCGTGGGTCTTCGATATGCCGGCTCTGGCCACACGCAAGCACGGGATCTGTTGCTTTTCTATCTGGATCAGTTCATTCGCATTTCTCGACTTCCAGTGATGAACTACGATGCCAAACTCGCTCGCAACTCAGTCCGCAACTGCCAGGATGCCGTATCTCTATCCGCAGCGGCTGTCATGGCCGGTACGGGTGATTTGGCTCTATTCCGGCGCCTGCGCTCGCTGCACGGTAGAATCGATCCAGATACTCCCTACGGCAGTCACATGGCAGCGCATATGGCCATCGGCATGCTATTCCTCGGCGGTGGTAGCTACACACTCGGTACATCTGACCTAGCAGTGACCATGCTCCTCTGCGCCTTCTACCCCATCTTCCCAACCAGCGTCCTCGACAATAAATGCCACTTGCAAGCCTTCCGCCATCTCTGGGTTCTCGCAGCCGAACCGCGCTGTCTCATTCCCCGCGACCTCGACTCCCGCCGTCCAATCTCAATCCCTATCAAAATCACCTCCCAAGACGGCTCCATCCGCACAATATCCGCTCCCTGTCTCCTCCCAGACCCCAGCGGAATCACACGTATTGAAATCCGCGGCCCAGACCACTGGCCACTCGTCCTAGACTTCACCCAAGACGATGCCCTCCGCAACAAATTCCGCCATGGAGATCCATCAGTCTACCTTCGCCGCAAGGCAACTTACAGTTCCTCCGGCACCTCCACATCCGTATTCGCATCAACCCTCACAGGGCTCAGCGAAGCCCAGGATATCCTCCTCGCAACAGCGGCATCCTCAAATCCAGCAAAGGGCCTCCCACCCTCTGCGTGGCCGAACAAATCATCTCAACTCTCAACCACTCTCTCCGCAGCATCAACTCCCGATAAAAGCCCATGGGACTGGATCTTCACCCTTCCATCACTGCAATCACTCGACATTCGCGAACGCTCCCTCGTCCTCCCATCCTCCTTCCCATCCCCATCACCTCGTATCAACACCCTCATCACCGCGCCACCATGGTTACGCACTTCCGCCGTCGACGCGAGACTCGCTCTCGAGCACACTGTTCGCAACATCGTGCAGTCTGCGAGAGGCCGTGGCGCGGATCCGGATCAACTGCGCGACCGCTTCTGGCAGCTCAAGTTGTTATTTGATTGGCTGGATCGTGTGCAGAGTGGTGATGAGCCTGATGCGTTGTCTGGAGGACTGCAGCAGGTGCAGCAAGCGCAAAGCCTCTGGCTAAGGAGGGACTTTGTTGAGGAGGCGAGGTGGCAGGTTTGGGGGATGCAGATTGAGGATCAGGGTGGAGAGTAAGATGTAATTCAGGATGTTGTGTTTTGTGCTGAGGTATTTGGTGGTTCGTGGTTTGTGGTCTGATTTTCTATTTTGTCCCTTATCTACTGGGACTGGAGCTGGTATTCTTGTACGATATGTGATATCCTGGTATGATAATGCAATGCAATGCAACTTGTCCACACTTTTCTTCGATTCCTATTACAAGTCAATCGATGAGATAACCTAGATACTCCTGAAGCAACGGCCATGCCTTAAGATGTGGCACATGTATTCCCGGGTGTTCAAAATGTTGAATGAATGATACTTAACCAACTTTGGAAATATTCTAGAGGAGTTGAAACATACTTGGAGAACCAATACTTTGGGGCCCCTTAGATCATCTCTTATGTAGAGTTGTAAATGCTTATAATGCTTGTATATTCGATAAAGATGCTAAATATCTGATCATTTTTGTTTTCGATATAGTGCTATGCATGTCAAGACAGAACACTTCAGACTAACCCAGGATTCTAAATCTCAAGAAAAACACCTGGTCGAAGTTACCAAACTACCGCGGCCGAGACTGTCCCTCCTTCAACAATCCACGATCACCACCACCGCCCTTCTGCCACAGCCAAACACCCTCAGTGGCCCATGCAGTAGCACTCGCATGGCGTCCAATACCCGAAGCTAAAGGCGTAGCACTCGCCCCACTTTCCTCCTTCTCGTTCATCGCGGCTCGACTCTGAGGATCCGGAATACCCTCCGCCTCAGCCAACATGCCGCCCACAATACCTTCTTTCTCAATGACGAACCACAGTCCCTCTGATAGTTGTCCGCCGCGTTCTCCGAACTCGTCACGGCCGAGACGAAAGAGAATTCGTCCGGTGACTTGCCAGGCTACGCAGCGTTGAGCGGGGAATGTGGAGCGCGAGAGGATCGCTAGCTCCGGGATTGTATATCCCGCTGCATGGGGATCGTCGCCGTGGTGGTGCAGGCCGAGGGTCGTGGGGAGTGAGAGAGATGTATTTGGAGCGATTATGGAGCCACGAAGTGAAAACCGGATTGCAGACGGTGCAATGGAGATGGCGTTGCTGGCTGGGTGGTAGGCTGAGGTTGAGGCGGGATCTTCTTCGTCGTCTGGTGGAGGTTGGAGCCATGAGAGCGCAGTTGGGTCGTGGGATATCTCGGGGAAGTAGTGGGATTGGAGATCGGAGAGGAAGCTTGGAGAGGATGGGTCGAGGGTTGGCATTGGCTGGTTTGGTTGCGGGAAGTGGAAGGGCTCGATTATGGCTGGGTCGAGGGAGGGTCGTTCTGAGGCGGGATGGAGGTCGGTGGGTGTTTGAGTTGGGGGTGCATCATCACGTCCACGCGGTTTGGTGGGTGCTTTAGGCGATGGTACCACTGGAACGGACGGTTTTGGGGCAGGCTCGGGCTTAGCAGCTGGAATGTCGAAGGAAACAGATTTCTTTGGCTTTGGTGCCGCCGGGCTTTCTGTTGCAGGTGCCGGCTTGGGCTGTTCGTTGGTTTCATGTCCAGGATCCTCGATCTTAGCTCGACGAAGGAAGCGCTCTAGTAGACTGTGATCCATCGATTCCATCAACTCTTCCTGCTCGTGCTTAATCTGCCTCTCTGACATGGATGCCAGATGCCGGCGGTTCTCGTCCGCGATAGATTTCTTGTCATCTTGCACGGTTGGCGGAGATAGCTCTGTGACCGGTGCAGCAGCCTGATCTTGCTCTTGTTCCTGCTGCGCCCGTCGCTGCTTGAACGAGGAGATTTTATTGCGTTTGCGGTGCGCGGGGAATCCGGTGGAAGAAGCGGTGGGAGTTGGAGGGGCGGGTGCGAGCGGGTTGGCGGAGGTCGGCTCTCTTTCACGAATCTCGCCGATGAGGTCAAAAGGCACTGGCTTCAAGTCATTAGGGGACTCATCGTCCAGATCAAGGACAAAACGTTCGCCGCGAAAAGCCATGGCGTGAAAGATGAAGTTATGTCAGCGCGGGGCCTGCGGCTCAAAAAGCTAAAAATGGGGGATGCAGGGGCTAGCCCGATCGGGTTAGCCTTCATTGCGGATGTGCTAGGTCCAAAGTGGTAATCATGCTCTGCCCAAACTGGAAAGGTACACCAGTTGGATAATCTTTAAATGAGCGCTACAAGGGCTTCAGCACCTATAGATAAGGTGCGACTTACTGGGAAACTGTCAACGACACATTAAATAGTTTATGACTAAGCTTAGATCAGACGTTTGACAGATATCAGCTGACGGCGATCCCATGTTCACTGGAGGGCCGTGTTCTGGAACAAATCTCCGGTCACCAGACACACAGATCTAGTAATCGAATGGTAAAAGAGAATAGTCCGATCACTTAGGATTCATTGGCCTCTAATTAAAAGTACCACTTTATTCATTCATTAGACATTCCAGTAAGATCATGCCAGACATGAGATGAAACGGGCGAGGGACATGTGGACACTATACGCGGGAAATGTGCAACTCCACTGACGCCAGATCCGCGCGCATGCGAAATGTATTGCTTCAACAATTCACTGAGCCATCAGGTGCGCAGTGAATTGAATAGACACTTCGTTTCATAACCTGCATTTCTATCCATCCATCTCAATTCCACGAGTCAATCGGTCTTTCCATACTTAATCGATATCAAGTACATTAAGCTAACTCGAAGTAAGGTTAACAGACCTAAAATCTGGCACATCAAACTGGCTCCTTGTTCGCTTTCCCCTTTCCTGCCCTTTTTTTCCCTTTTCCCTACAATCCCTTTCCCTAATTTTCCCTTCTTCTTTTCCCCCCCCCCTCAACCTCCGTCTCAAACTATCCATCTCTTCCATCTTTTTTTTTCCCATCCGGTGTTCGAGTTTACGTGTTCCACCCGCCCACTCTACAGCACATTTGTCTTATCTGTTCCTATTTGTTTTCTTCCATTCCCAATCCCAACTGGTGATACTCTCGGGTGTTCAGCCCCGACCGTATCCACCACTTGGGCCACCATCCCTAAATCCATCACTATTCATCAATTCGTCATTTGCC
Source organism: Penicillium atrosanguineum (assembly GCF_028827265.1). NCBI lineage: Eukaryota > Fungi > Ascomycota > Eurotiomycetes > Eurotiales > Aspergillaceae > Penicillium > Penicillium atrosanguineum. Next base: position 1,023,484 of record NW_026623138.1, on the reverse strand, counting down.
ACTGATCTTCAACCATGTCTACGGATACCCCTGGTCCGGGTATACCTAAGGCAGAGCCTGTCGAGACCGACACCAAAGCCGAGGCTCCCAACAGACGTGCTTCCGGTGCCAGACGGTCGCGTCGCAAGAAGGACGACGAGGCCGAGACACCCAAAACCAAGGCGAAAGAGGCTAAAGAAGCAAAGGAAAAAGATAAAGAAAAGCCGGCCCGTGGTCGTCGTCCTCGAGAAAAATCGACATCGACAGCAGCTTCGCGGAAAAAGGCCAAACTGGAGGCTGCTGGGGACGAAGCCACCTCGGGGCCTGCTGCTCTTCCGGCAGACTCCAGTCCTGCACCCGCACCCGCGACACAGCCAGCACAGACTCCCACTTCCACCCCCTCCTCAAGCTCCTATTACTGCGCCTGCGCCTGCTCCTTCTCCTGCTCCTGCTCCTGCTCCTGCTCCTGCTCCTGCTCCTGCTCCTGTTCCTGTGCCAACCCACACCCCGCCATACTCTCAAAGTCCTCATCCCCCGGCTCCTACATCTACCTATACCCTGTCGCAACAATACCCGCCTCGGCCACAGTCACAACCTCCGCCACCTCAGCCCACTCAAGCTCCTCCTCGCAAGAGTGGTCAGAACTTTGATCCTATTCGATCCGCTTTTGACAATCCTTCTCCTGCTCCTGCCTATAGTCCGTCTACTCAGCATGTGGTATCACCGCGGATCAACTATCGCGCCAGCGCGTCGCCCGCGATCTCCAGCATCATTGACCCGCCGGCGCAAAACGCCCACACTTTCCAAACACCACTACACCGCTCTACTTCCGGTCATGTCTCGACCGTACACTCTCCAGCGCCTCCTGCCGCGGTACCAACACCTTCCCACCAATCTCTAGCTCCTTCCCCGATCCCAATGTCCTCTCCGTCCCACGGAGCTACCCATACTCCTCAACACATGACACCTAGCAATTATGCTCCTTACACACCGTCTGAGCAGCGGCCCATGCAAACACAGCCTCCCAAGTTGGAACTTTCCTCGCCCGCCATACAGCCCCAATATCAGCAACATCCTCCGCCGGCTCAAATGCAGCCCCAGTCACAACCCCAGCCGCCGGCTCAAGCTCCTGTACCGGCTTCCACTCCACAGCGACCTGCTCAACCTTCTGACGCGATGGACATCGACACGAAGGAGCAACCTACACCCAGCACAAAAAAGGAGAAGGGCACAGGCACTGCGCCTTCTTCAAAAGCGCCTTCTCCCAAGCCTGCTCGCGCAGCTAAGGACGCTCCTGTGCTCCCTCAGGGTTCGGGTCTCATCTCCAACGCACTTTTCGGTGGCACCGACGACTCAAAGTCACCGGATGAGCGTAGCATTCCCAATATCGTCGTACACGTTCCGCTGCTGCAAAAGGGCAACCACATTGTCAACTTTGCGCAACTCGCTGAAGAACAATATGGTTTCGCTGCCCTGCACCCACGCCTAGCCGCTCACAAAGAGCGTCTAGCCCGCGTCGCAGCTGCAGGCGCCGTATTAGAGCGCAATGACAAAAGTAAAGGTGTTTCAGCAGGTGAAAGTGCCGACGAGGATCTGAGTCTCGATGTCGATCGTGACAGTGATATGGATGGAGATGTTCCTATGAGCGGTGCTGGGGCAGGAACCAACGGCGCGCCTTCAGAAACTAGCGAGGGCAAGAAGAAGCGCCGCAAGAAGGTGGAAGAGTACGACCGTGATGATCCTTTTGTTGACGACAGTGAAATGGCATGGCAGGAGCAGGCCGCTGCGAGCAAAGATGGATTCTTCGTTTACAGTGGCCCATTGGTACCAGTTGGAGAGAAGGTCCAAGTGGAACGGTACGTACCCTATCTATTCGAGCCTCAGAAGTCAACTCTAATATCTTCCAGTGCCGACGGAACTATCAAGCGTGGCCGTGGCCGTGGACGAGGAACAGGCAGAAGCCGAGCCCTCACCTCCCACCCGCATGTTCCTATCGCAGCCGCTGTGCCCATTTCCCAAGATACAGGTCTGCCCCTCCGTGGCCCAGGCTCAAGAGGCGGTACCTCGCGCCGCGCACGAACAACTAAGAAAGCCGCCGAGGGCGACAAGGGTACCCCCGAACGCAGCGGCTCCAACGCATCCACCGCACACGAAGGCCGTGGCCGTGGTTCAGGCCGTGGTGGTACAAGCACCCGCGGGGCAAAGGTCTCATCAGGGCCCTCCTCAGGACCTTCCCCGGGCTCGTCCACATTGCCAATGATGGATCTCGCTCCAGCTCCCTCAACCCCTGGTACACCAATTTCCAACCCCAGTTCGAATCTCGCCCCTGCGCCTGGTCCTAGTCCGTTGGCTGGGCCGGAGCTCGTTATGAAATAGATCACTGTCAGTGGACAGATACATTTGTTATGGAGTCATGTTAGGGTGTTTTAACGGAGTTGTTCTTTCATTTTGGAATACTTTATCGCTTGTGACGGTTCCGGGTTATTGGACTGCTTACTGTTGCTTCCTGGTTGGTGCATCAGCTTTGTGTCTATATGATACTACATCTATTCATGCAGTGATTTGATCATGCTACATTCGTCTAAGTCGAGGTTGCGTAATTAGTCTGAAGATGTACACGTGCGGGATTGTTAGAGGACAATGTCTCCTTCTGGTCCCATGTTGTATATATATGCCTTCGGTGCTTTGAACATTGAAAGGCTTCGATCGAACCTCATATTCAATTAGATCCCCAAGGCCCACAAGCTTTCTAGGCCCAAAGGGACGGTCGAGTATAGTCAGATCTAAGTGATAGTGTAGTATCATGAAAAATTGCATTTATGTACGCCATATTATGCAGAAACATATTCGAGAACGGAAAACAAACATTGGCCAAGTCATTGTCGTTGCCGAGTCAAAATCATCGTACGAAAGAAAAGGAAATGATAGAAAGGGAATAAAGGAGAGAAGCATCCACAAGTGGGGGAATAGAAGGCAAAAACGAAGAGAAAAAAAAGAAGAAATGAATTTCCATAGATCATGGAAGGGGGAATGTGCTCAGCCCTGCCTTGTCTTTTTCCGTACACAGCGCCAGAAATGGAAAACGAGGCAGATTGCCAAACGTGGAGAAAGAAACCAGGACCATGATAGATGATAATTTATGAGAAGGAAACAAAGAAAGAAAAAGGGAATGAAGTGGAGCAGGCGAGTCGCAAAATCATGTGCATATGCAATTCACATCTGAGTAAATCACGATGAGTATGAGTCGTTTCAATGACATATCAACATCCCGTGGCTTTACGAGCTGGCTCCAGGCATTTGGCTGTGGTAGCCGCGCCAGTTTCCACCTGCAGATACAGGGGGAGGAGGTGGTGGTCCACTTGGTGGGGGAGCGGCGCGGATGGGCATTGTCGCAGGGTTGAGGTTGGTGCGAGACTTTCCGTTGTGCGAACTGACGGACCGGGGGCTCATGAACGGGCGGGATGGAGCCTCGACAGCGGAGACGGGATCGCCGAGAAAGCGCGATTGCATGCGGCCGGACCGTGGCTCATTGTCATCCTTGGTCTCTAGTGAAAGGTGCTCTAAGGACGGTGGTGGTGGGGACCGTGCGGAGCGCGAGGACGAGTAGTGGTGGTTTTGGCTGCTCGGGGGGCCGTAATAGCGGTGGGCATCGTTGCCGATGTTCATGGGGATCTCGCCCGAAGGCGGGTGCTGCTGGTATGGGGACGGGGCCTGCTGACGAAGTGGAAGTGGTTTGCTGGTGATAGGGGTGGCTTTGGAGATCGGTGGTGGCACGGGCGGCGCTGCAGCTGGTGATGGCGTGCTTGCTGAAGGTGTATTCCTAAGGGACTTGGGCGCAGGTGGTGCCAAGTAAGACTTGCGATTGTGTCGTTCCATCATGCTGATGGCCCAATCCTGCAGGTCGACCGGCGTGCGCTTGGCTGCTTGCAAGAAGGCATCTTTGTCCTATACTATAGTTAGTGGTGCATAATGTCCGTTGGATGGTTTGACCATACGTATAGCTCTCGCGGAGTTGGTCGTTCCTCCGACTTTTTCAGCAGACACTTGCCAACAAAATCGTGCAAAATGGGAGGGAAGGCATCACTCTTAGGAAGCTTTGGTGCGGTTTCATGAACAATCTGCTGAAGCAGGTCCAGAATACCCATGGGGCCTGCACTGGCCCGATCTCCTGCTGCAGAGTCCGAGGTATCGAATGGGAATCGGCCCACAGCCAGTTCCATCACAGTCAAACCCACACTCCACACATCCGAGCGAACGGTGTAGGCACCTCCTTGAATACGTTCCGGTGCCATGTAGGTCGAAGTACCAACGAAGGTATCGGCGATGGAGTTGACGGTTTCAGTGGCGACTCCAAAATCACAGAGCTTGATATCACCGCGCGAATTGACCAAGACGTTGGACGGCTTAATATCACGATGCATGATACGATGGGCCTCATAGAGATAGACCAGACCGGCCAGCACAGACTCGGTAATCTTACCCAGCACATCGACTCGTACTGGACCAAAGTCCTTTGAGATTCGGTCGAGAGACCTGTAGTTCACGGCGTCAGCCAACCCCTCTTTGTCTGATTCATCACACACCACCTACCCGCAATCCATGTATTCCATGCACAGAACAATATCCCTGGCCTCATTCTGGAAGGCACCGTAGAAAGTCACAATATTGGGCGAGTTGCAGTCGTGTCCGACCCGAAGTTCCCGTAGAATCTGTTTCCGCACGTTTTCTTTGGCGTCGACTCGGATAATCTGGTACCAGGGCGTTCAGTCAGTTGATGCCCTCGCACTATCGATATCGTGGACACGCACCTTTCGGGCCATCACGACCTTGGTCGAGGCATGCATAACCTTGGAGACGGTGCCTCCATTTCCAGCTCCGAGCTCCTTCAACGTTACGAGATCCTCGCTGCGGAGGTCGAGTCGGAACTCCAGTCCAATCTCTAGCGTATCGGTAATGCCCTCGGAGTTTCCAACCGCACCGGGGGCCTGGGCATCGCCATCAGAGGCATTATTGGCAGCTGGCTTGGGGGTCGCATTGAGGGCGAGGCCTTTGACGTTCTTGCGCTTCAACGTCCGGGCCTTAAACTGGTCCGCCATGGCGGAAGTAGAGAATTGTTGAGAAGGAGATCTCTGTAGGCCCTGGCGCTGACGGGGGAACGAAAGGAAGCGCGGCGGGGAACCCGATATCACAGTCGTTCTTGGCGGAGCTGATTGGATATCGCGGGCGCATCGACTTGACCAACAAAACAACCGGATTCACACTGGGCGCCAAAGGGAGGAATTCTATGGCTTCTCGGTTTTGGGTGTCTTTTTTCAGGAGGCAGATTCGGCGATACTTTGCGGCCATACTGAAACACAGGTGTTCCTGCTTCTCCACTAGTCCTCACCCCATTGATGACTCCCCGAACTCCTCTTGGGCATCTACCATCTGTTTTTTGATATATCAAGTTTAGGGAAGATGGTAATTTTTACACAGGCAGTTCTATCAGAAATTCTACTTTCTTCTTTCGGTATCGTGAAAATGGTTCGAAAATAATGAACAAGAAGGAAGATTTGGAAGATTTGTGTACTTCCCAACATGAGACACAGGTGATATCCTCACGTGATACCACCAGCCACCGAGTCAGCCACAGCGCGCAGTCTCCGCCACCGCGTTCTCCTTCACAGTCGTGCTTCGTCCTTTCTCTGCGCTCGCCTCTCTTTCTCCCCCCAACGCAACCCCTTTTCTTATCACCTCCGCGTCTCGGGCACTGCCGGGTGCCCTGCGCTGTTGCACTCTCTTTCAATCTGCTATTCCCTACCCACTGGGAGTAGCTCTCTCCCCGACCAGCCAAAATGAGTCTCCGCGACTTGGTCGAAGGCGAGGCCTTGATGGACGATGATGAGAACGATGAGGGCATGGATGACTACGACGGCGAAGGCCGCGAAGGTGCCCGAACCGGCAACCACTACAATGACTCGAGTGACGAGGACGATGAAGATGAAGACGATGAGGAGGCCCAGCGCGCCGTGAGTCTAGATTGGAGCTTCTGGATGCCGAATTGCGCGCTAACAAGCAATCGCTTCGATAGGTTCGCGAAGGCTTTATTGTCGATGAGGATGAAGAGGTCGAGAATCGCAAGCACCGCCGGCGCGGCGAGGGTAGGAAACGGCGCGCCGCCGACGAAGAGGAACACCTCGATGAAGAAGATCTGGAGTTGATCGGTATTACTGCTCCCGGTAATAGAGGCGCGACCTCTGAGGTATGTGGATTCGATGGCATTGGTCCGTCGTCCTTTTGGTGAGGGCGTCGGGCGTTGTGAATTTTACTAACAACAGCTCTCCCGAATCGACAGTCCAAATTTAAACGCCTGAAGCGGGGCAAGGATCGCGAGCAACAGCAAACACCCCAGGGAATCGATGATATGTTCAACTCGGACGATGAAGAGGAAGCTCAAGCTCCCCAATACGGCCATGGCCGATCCGGCCGCCGCGGTGCTTACGATGAGATGGAGGGCTTCATCGAGGAGGATACATTTTCTGACGAGGAGGGTCAGCGAGAGCAGGACGACATGGAGATTGCACCTCCCGCCCGCCCAAGCATGCCCGGCCTTGGTGCTACCGAAGCGACCGGTCTCGACGAGAACGCATTGGAAGATATGCGCGCCGCGTTCGGTGACGGTACCGAGTATAGATTCGCCCTCGATATTGAAGACCAAGAAGACGATGAGAAGGAAGACGAGTCCAGACGTCTGGATTTGAAGGATGTCTTTGAGCCCTCCGAGCTGGCCGAGAGGATGTTGACGGAGGAGGACAACGAAATTCGTCTGCTCGACGAGCCCGAACGTCACCAGGTCGCCCGCAAGCCCTACAAGCATGTCATTCTGTCGGAGGATCAATTCCGCGAAGAGGCTATTTGGATCTCCAATCTGATGTTGCTCAAGAAGCGCATGGACCCGGAGCTGCGCGAGCCTTTCCAGCGCTCGGTGGCCAAGATGTTGGAATTCCTGATTACAGACGACTGGGAAGTTCCCTTTATTTTCCAGCACCGCAAAGACTACATGATTCATGCGGTCAAGGAGCCCGTCAACGGGGCCGATCCCTCCGACGAAGCTGCTCAGTATAGCATTCGCGCCGAGAAGCTTTTGAACATGACAGATCTGTGGGATATCTTCGACTACGACCTGAAATTCCGTGCGCTGGTCGACAAGCGTAACACGATCCAGAAGGCCTACGACAATTTGCAGAACCTTTTCAGTGTCAATGATGCCAACGTGGAAGACCTCTTGGCTGCGGCCGCTACTATGGAGGAACTCCAGGATGTACAAGACTACATCCATTTCCAATATGCCGCGCAGCTGCGCGATATGGCAATGGTCAATGGTGATGCCAATGGAGAGCCCCATCGGCGCAAGGCTTCCAGCAAATCTTTCTTCGAACGGGTGCGGAATGGCAAGGCTTATGGTATGGTGCGTGCATTTGGTATTTCCGCCGACGCTTTCACACAGAATGCTTCCAAAGAAGGCCGCCGGCAATATACCGAAGATCCCAGTGAGGGACCAGAGGAGCTGGCAGACCAATTCGTCGACACTGATTTCTCCAACACCTCTCATGTTTTGAAAGCCGCCAAAAGCATGTTTGCCGAAGAGCTTACTCTGAGCCCTAAAATGCGAAAGGTTATCCGCCAAGCTTATTATATGAACGGAGTAGTCGACTGTTTCCGCACAGAAAAGGGTCTGCGCCGAATCGACGAGCAACATCCATACTACGAGTTTAAATACCTGCGGAATCAGCAGCTCATGGACATTGCACGACGCCCGGAGATGTTCTTGCGAATGCTGAAAGCCGAGGAGGAAGGATTAATGGAAGTCAAGGTCCGCTTTGAAAACTTTGAACAGTTCCGCCAGCGCCTCTACGCTGATATCGAGTCCGATAATTACTCCGAGGTTGCTGATGCGTGGAACCGTCTTCGCCGCGAGGTGCTTGACTTGGCCCTCGGCAAGTTGGAGCGGGTCATCAATCGCAGCGTCAAGGAGAACATCCGACAGGAGTGTGAGAACCATGTGGCGAAGGAGTGCCGTGAGGCTTTCTCCCAGCGCTTGGATCAGGCTCCTTACAAGCCCAAGGGAATGGTCCTGGGTACCGTGCCACGAATCATCGCTTTGTCCTGCGGAACCGGCACTGTGGGCCGAGACCCAATTCATTGGGCTTATATCGAGGAGGATGGCCGTGTGCTAGAGAACGGCAAGTTCAAAGACTTGTCAGTCGGTGACCAGAGCCGTGGGATCTCGGATGGTGCCGATGTAGCTGCCTTCCAGGATCTGGTGGAACGTCGCAAACCAGATGTCATTGGTGTCTCTGGAATGACACCCGAGACCCGTCGCCTTTACAAGTACCTCTCTGAACTCATCGACCTGAAGGACATTCGTGGAGCCACTTACGCCGATGACCGCGACGAAGAGGTCAGTGATCGTCTCGAGGTGGTTATTGTCAATGATGAGGTTGCCCGACTCTATCACAACAGCCCTCGTGCTCGTCAAGACAACCCTGGCTTTGGTCCCTTGACCCACTACTGTGTGGCCTTGGGCCGATACTTGCAATCCCCGCTTAAGGAGTATGCCTCGCTGGGCCGTGATATTATTTCCATTCAGTTCAAGCCCGGCCAGCAATTGGTGTCTCAGGAGTTGCTGCTCAAGCAACTGGAGACTGCTCTAGTAGATATGGTTAACTTGGTGGGTGTTGACTTGAATGAAGCGGTTACCGACACTATGAGTGCCAACCTCCTACCCTATGTCTGCGGTCTTGGACCTCGAAAGGCTGCTCATCTGCTCAAGATCGTGAACATGAACGGCGGTGTTGTGAACAACCGTGTAGAGCTTTTGGGTGTCAATGCACAGTATCCCGCTATGGGTGTCAAGGTCTGGAACAACTGCGCCTCCTTTGTCTTCATCGATTTCGAGAACGCCGACCCTGATGCCGACCCGCTGGACAACACTCGTGTGCACCCCGAAGATTACGATATTGCACGCAAGATGGCCGCTGATGCGTTGGAGCTGGACGAGGAAGACATCAAGGCCGAGACAGACGAGAACGGCTCGGGTGCGATCGTCCGCAAATTATTCCGTGAGGAACAGCAGGACCGTGTCAATGATCTAATTCTTGAGGAATACGCCGAGCAACTCGAGAAGAACCTCAACCAGCGAAAGCGTGCCACTCTGGAGACCATCCGTGCAGAGTTGCAACAGCCATACGAAGAGCTACGCAAGCAATTCGTCTTCCTCAGCACCGACGATATCTTCACCATGCTTACAGGTGAGACGCCAGAGTCCCTGACCAACGGCATGGTGGTGCCTATTGCGATCAAGCGGGTGTTCGAGGATCACATCGATGCCAAGTTAGATTGTGGAATTGATGCGCTGGTCTCAGAGACCGAGCTTGGTGTCTCCGTTGACATGCCTGTCCGCTCCGTCTTCCAGGTCCACCAGACTGTTCCCGCCAAGATTATGTTCTTGAACCGCAAGAGTTTCACCTGCAATGTTTCATTACGCGAGGACCAAGTATCTGATCCTGTCCGTCGTAGCCCCGAACACGGCTTCAACGACTGGGATGAACTCCAGGAGAAGAAGGACAAGGAGTCGATGCAAGAGAAGACGCAGCGCGGTGGCCAGGCCCAGCGTGTTATCAAGCACCCGCTTTTCCGACCGTTCAACTCTGCTCAAGCCGAGGAGTACCTGGGCTCTCGGAGCCGCGGCGATGTGGTCATCCGCCCTTCGTCTCGTGGTCCCGATCACCTTGCGGTCACCTGGAAGGTGGAGCACGGTGTCTACCAGCATATCGATGTGCTCGAACTGGACAAGGAGAACGAGTTCTCGGTTGGCCGTGTGCTCAAGGTTGGAGGTCGTTACACCTACAGTGATCTTGACGATCTCATTGTCAACCACGTCAAGGCTATGGCCAAGAAGGTGGAGGAGCTGATGGCGAACGAGAAGTACCAAAAAGGCAGCAAGTCTGATACTGGTAAGCTGACTCCCTTTTCACCAATACTACTATGTCACTAACATGTTCGATAGATCAGTGGCTCGAGACCTACACCAAGGCCAACCCTCGTCGCTCCGCCTATGCATTCTGCATCAACCCCAAATACCCCGGCTACTTCTTCCTCTGCTTCAAGGCGGGCGAGCACTCCAAACTCCAGAACTGGCCTGTCAAGGTCATCCCGCAGGGCTTTGAACTGCAGAAGAACCCCTACCCGGATATGCAGGCCCTGTGCAACGGGTTCAAGCTGATGTTCACCAACATGCAGGCCAGTCGGAGGTGAATGCGTCGTCTGTACAGTGTACTATTCTATGGGAAATTTCAAGGAAAAGCGGATCAAAAACAAAAGATGGGCATTGCATTTCTCGAGTTTCCTTCATCTTTTGTTTTCTTTTAATTTGATACACCTTCTGGTCGTTTGGGGGTATGGGCATCCTGTAACCAGTATTTATTTTGCAATGGACAGCATTTAGCATGAGTGGACGTGACAAGGCGTAGAACATCGAAAACAAGGCTACTAGGCTACGAGGATGATGGAACGTGCCTAGGCATGCGGTCAGATCTCGGCAGCTGCATAGAAACTAGAAGTATAGCGTGTCACGATCCCAAGGTTCAGCGTGGATCCCATGTGAACAGCAATTCCTCGGCTTCGGGCCATTTGATCCTCTTTGGGGGGATCTTTAAATAGAGGAATGTCGTCAGAATGTGGTTGACGTAGTTCCTAGCTCCTAGTTCCATTCTTGTTAGTTAGTATTATTTTCTATTTCCTGATTTCTTATGGTTCTGCTCTATACATTTCGGTGCCTGAGTCCCTGAAGAGTTACGTAGCCCTCCGCCCGTTATTGTTTTCCCCCTCCTTCAGCCGCAACTCCACCGGACCGCGACGGCTCACCTCAACTCTGCACCATGGCGGCAATGGAGGAGCTGGAGATTCATAGCAAGGTAGGCTGCAACTGAATACCTTCTACCTCCTCTGCTAACCTCCTTCAAGTCCTACTTCGTTCGTTGGATCAATGTTAGCGCAAACCACACCATCTCGTGGAGTATCCAGCCACACAAGAAGTCCGTGAATTTCGGACTCTTCAAGCACCCCGGCCAGTCCACTCAACTGAGCTCCCAACTGCCCGCCTCCGCTTCCCACACCACCGATTCAAACGAGAACCTCCCCGCAACGGCCGCGACTTCCGGCTCCCGCAACCAACAGTCCAACGTAGTCGAGAAGCTGACCGGAATCGGTCTCAAGTCGATCAAATGGATTGGAAAATGCGAAGCCAACGTTGTGTTGCAGGGGACATATGATGTGCCCACTGGAGAGGGTGGTGACTACGCACTCGTCTTCGACAATACCTTCTCCAAACAAGTCTCCAAGACCCTCACCCTCGTCCTCTTGACTTACCCCACTGGCTTCCAGCCTCATGTCTCGGCGTCAGCTTCGATTATGCGCTCCCAGATGAGCGGCTCAAGCGAGTCGCTTCAGCAGCCGCGTGCGCGAAGACGCGGTAATAGCCGATCCACTCTGAACGCGCAAGTGTCCGATGCCAACGTACATACTGGTCAGCTTCAGAAGCGGCGCCGAAAGAGAGGTCAGGGCTGGGCCCGCAGGTTCTTCTCTTTGGACTTCACTTCGAGTACGCTTTCGTACTACCATGACCGCAACTCAGCTGCGTTGCGGGGTGCTATCCCGCTATCATTGGCGGCTGTTGCGACCAACGAGAAATCTCGCGAGATCTCCATTGATTCGGGTACCGAGGTCTGGCATCTCCGCGCGAGCAATGACCAGGACTTTGTGGCCTGGAAGCGTGCTCTGGAGAAAGCTTCTTCGCGGGGTTCTTCGAAGGATGAGGGTCTCACTCTCCCGGGTCGTCCTGAGCTCCGACTGCCCCTCCCATTGACGCATTCCCCGGCGGAAGAGAACGAATGGACTCGAGTCGAGCGTCTCGTCAGTCAAATCTCCGGATCGCGAGATGCAGTACGACGTCTTGCAAGGGATACCGATCCCAAATACTTTGTGTCTCCATCTCCATTCCCGTCTCCGCTCCCGTCTTCCTCGGAGCGAAGTCGTGGCCGTTCTCCTAGTCCTCATCCTCCGTCAAACGACTCTGGCGTGGACCCCAGGCGTCCTTTCTGGAAGCGCAAGACTAGTGGCAACTCCAGTCATAGCGGCAAGCAGGCTAATGCTAGCAATTCCCAGCTGGTGGTGCCGATCAAGGAGGAGTCTAGCAAACCGGCTAGCATTCATAGCCATGCTGATGGGATGGATGCTATTCATGATAATCTAATGGCAGTCCTGCGGGATCTGGATAATGCCGTGACTGAGTTCTCGAGTCTCCTTGCTGACAGTAAGCAGCGACGACACTCTCTCAAGCCTGCAATGACGAGTCGTAAGAGTATGGAGTCAGATATCTCGCAGGAGTTTTTCGATGCGCCGGACGGGGGAGCCGCATCTCCGCTCTTGACGATCCAGGATAGCGATGGCGAAGACGATAAGGTAGACGGCGCCGCTGAGGAGGTTGAAGATGACGCACCCTCTGATAGTGATGGAGAATCCGAGTCGGCAGCTCCTCATGACGGTGCCTCGCCCCTGTTCCCATCCCGTCCCAAGTCATTATCTCCGCTTCCCTTGGAGAAAATCCGCCGTCGCCAGACTATCCTGGCTCCAACAGTCATGCCTCCGAGTCTCATCGGGTTCTTACGCAAGAACGTCGGCAAGGATCTATCCCAAATATCCATGCCCGTATCCGCAAACGAGCCACTTTCTCTGCTCCAACGCGCAGCAGAAATCATGGAGTATTCCTCGCTCCTAGACCAAGCCTCCCAGGTCTCAGACAGCGTCGAAAGACTCATGTACGTTACTGCATTCGCCATCTCCTCGCTCTCTAGCAACCGCGTTCGCGAGCGCTCCATCCGCAAACCCTTCAATCCAATGCTAGGCGAAACATACGAACTCGTCCGCGAAGACCGCGGCTTCCGCTTCATCGCCGAAAAGGTCTCCCACCGCCCCGTCCAACTAGCCTACCAGGCCGATAGCAAAGAATGGAGTCTTGCGCAGTCCCCACTGCCCAGCCAGAAATTCTGGGGCAAGTCTGCCGAAATCACAACCGAGGGCCGCGTTCGCATAACCCTCCACGCCACAGGCGAGCACTTCAGCTGGACGCCAGCTACCCAGTTCCTGCGTAATATCATCGCAGGCGAGAAATACGTCGAGCCAGTCGGTGAATTGACTATCTTCAACGAAACAACCGGCCAACGCACAATCTCCACTTTCAAAGCGGGAGGTATGTTCTCCGGCCGAAGCGAAGAAGTCTCAACTCGCGCCATCGACTCAAGTCATAAAAACCTCTCCCTCGGTCTAACAGGAACCTGGCCCTCGGCCCTCTCCTTGACAAAGGACGGCTCCCCCACCGGCAAACCGATCTGGTCCGCAGGAGACCTCGTCCCGTCCGCGCCAAAACACTACGGTCTTACTGCTTTCGCCGCCGCACTTAATGAAATAACGTCTATCGAAGACTCTCATCTCCCGCCCACAGACTCGCGTCTGAGACCTGACCAACGTGCTCTTGAAGACGGTGATCTCGATCGTGCTGAGGAAGTCAAGGTCCAGCTGGAAGAGGCGCAGCGTGCCAGACGGCGTGATATGGAGAATGCTGGCGAGTCTTGGATCCCGCGCTGGTTTACGCGGGTTAGTGACGGCTCTGATGGAGAGAACGCTTGGCGGTTGAAGGGTGGTAAGGATGGTTATTGGGATGAGAGGGCGCGCGGTAGTTGGTCTAGTGTCGTGCCTGTTTTTGAGGATTGAGGATTGATGATTGATGATTGAGGATTGAGGTTACGGTTGAGGTTAAGCTTGACGGATGATTTATGTTGGGTCTTGTGGGTTTGGTTACTGTTTCCCTGGAAAAGATTGAATTTCAATCGTGTAGAGGGCTAGATACTCCACTCTAGATATGGTTAAGTACATTTGCATTGCATTGCGAGAGGACTGGTTTTACGTATATTGCTGGCATAAAGGTATTCAGTGGATTTGCCGTAGACTCATCCGTAATTTAACAAAATACAACTTAAAACAAGTACAGAAATCGAAAGGCATAAGAGACAAAACATGCATCTTCGATGAGCGTTACTATATGGAATCAGATCCATTTCTGTGTAAAAGGAGGAGAAAGTGAAGGCATTGGGCCAATGTACTGGAAACCAAAAAAGCATAATTGCAGGATTCACGTGTAGTGATGAGAGAGATTTGAAAACCAAAGGGTGTAAGTATATTACTCCTCGTCTGAGTCCTCAGTCTGTGCAGCCCAACGCTTTGAATTGCGCATCTTCGCCGCTTTACGCGCACTGGCACGATCAGGCGTGTTCTGGTTCGCGTCTGGCATCCGCATCATAACAGGCAAGTTATCGAGAACAGAACGATTACCCTGGAAATAGTGCTCGGCGAAACCACCCTGCAGGATTCGACGCAGGGAGCTCAAACGAACCCACTTCCACCATCGGTCGATGCTCATGATGCCGTGTCTGCCAATTTTGACGGTCAACGTACTGCCGTAGTGGCGGTTCGTGTCTTGGTCGATGGCCATGTTGTAGCGCGGTCCGCGGCGCGGATTCTCGACTGTTGTGAGGATCGAGGCGAAGTTGCTGTGCAGGTTCTTCTTGTCGCGTTTGCTGATGCGCTTGTTATGGATTGTTGCGAGGCGCTGTAGGGAGCGTTCAAGCTCGGGGGTGTTGTGGTAGGCGTTGTAGCGCTTGACAAGTTTGGGGCCGGAGGCGGGCTCATTGGCGTGCTCGTCCTCTTCGTCCTCCTCCTCCTCCTCTTCTTCTTCGGAATCCTCGTCCTCTTCTTCGGTGTAGCTCTTTTCGTACAGAATAGCGATGTTCTCGCCGGCTGCGATCTGGACACTGGAATCGCCGCTGTCAAGCTGGTCCATAAAGATTTGTACTGCTTCCTCGCTTTCGCCCTCGAAGTCATCGACTTCGGTTACTAGGAAGCCCCAGACTTGCAATGCGGCTGTCACGCTGGTTGGATCGTCTGCGGCTTCGATGGACTGGCCATCTGAAGCGACGATGTCCAAAAGGAAGGTCATCTGTTCGAGAATACCATCTTCACCTGCACCACCGAAGATAGTACATGTACCCAGGCACTGAATGGCTGCAGCTTTGATCGCATAGGATGTTGAGTCGCGGATGATGCGGGTCAGGACGGGTTCGGCGTTTTCGTAAATCTTATCGTCCGAGGAGGTGACGACCAGCAGTTCAATGGCACGGAGAGCCAGAGTGGTCTCACGAGCACTGGCCTCACTTCGCACACTTCTGATGAATGCGCCGAGTAGGTCGGCAACCGACGCGCGCATTTCCTCTTCGGCATAGTGGTACTTGGTGAGGCGGCAGAAAGCAGCCAAAGCCTCCTCGCGGCCTTGCACACTACTGCGCTTGCGATCCAGGATCTCTTGGATGCGATCCGCCAGTTCCTGAGGCCAGTCGACGTTTTCTTGTTCCGGGTTGTCATCGTCGAGTGAACCGATACTATGCGTTCATTAGTACCCCGCTAGTAAAAAAAAACATTGGTGACATCATCCCGCCACGATGTGGGACCATCGAGACTTGAAATGCACGAAAAAAAGAGCGTGAAAAAAGGAAATCGCGAGAGCTAAAAGTGACAGCTTACCTCATAGAAGTCTCGTCAGAGAGGAAGCCTGCATCCTCTTCATCGGAGGCGGCTCTACTCGCAGCCTGTGACGACTGCTTGGAGCCAGTGCGAGAGTTGGATCGGGAAGCTTCTCGAGAAGCTGCCTTGCGGGAGACGGTCTTGCCGCTCTCGAAGATCTGACGACGAAGATCAGGCATGATGAAGGGAGATATTTGTGATGAGGTTCGAGTTCAGAAAATTGTAGGATTCCCTCTTAGTTCGAGGTGCCGAGGTAGCGTGGGAAACGTGGGATGAAAAGGTCACCCTATTGGAACGGAGCTATGGTAAAATGAAAAGGAGAGCTGAAGATTGTAAAATAGCACATAGTCCTGCAATAGAAACATCAAGGGTATAACCAAGGTAGGTGAGAGAGGAAGAGAAAAAAGAAAAAAAGGTTGCCTCCGTCATGTAAAGCCTGCTTAGGTGAGTGGAATGTGTAATCTGCCGCCCGTGGCTCGCGCTGACCGCCAGTTTGCGGGGGTTTCCCCTTTGGGCTTACATTACTTGCATTCTTATTTGACAGGCTTCAGTCTAGTCGATACTAAGGGGCTAGACTCATAGTCTATCTGATCTTCGGGTGTAGTTTAATTCAGGACGTTCTATAGTGGTCATGACGTTATTTTGGGGGTATCGCCTATCATACAATTGAAATCACTATGCTATTTCCCATGAATCACCACCTCCAGAATGTGCCGTGCCTTGGCTCCCTCCAAATATTCCCGACCCTCCTGATGTAGCTCATCTTCATCGTCGTCGTCGCCAACCTCCAGGTCCACCTGAAGACTAGCTTCATAGGCTCCCATCACAGTCTCCTCGTCCACCCGCACGCCACCTTGTACCAGAACACGAATACACTGTGCCAGACGGGCAATCTCCCGGCGTGTTTGCGGCGCAATTTCATCGTTCTGGCTAGAGTAGATTGAACTAGAAACCATCTCTTCCATGCGTGTGATAGAGACGTTCTCAGTGGCGGAAGAGGCCGCAGCCGCTCCGTCTGCGTGTTTGGAGATCCAGATATACCCGTTCACTCCGAGGATTACATCGACATCACCGCCACCGTTAGCAGTGTTCACAGTCCACACCTGTCGTCGCGACCGCACCACACCTCCAGTTCCGCTTGAGGCCGCGGGTGCTGATGCCGAGCCAACACCACCCTTGGTGCTGGTGCTGGACGCTCCACTGCCACCGGTACCTGTAACAGCGAGGAAGACGCCATTTCGGAGCTTGCCATATTTCAAGGAACGGGTGTGAAGCGAAGCCGCTCCATCTTGGTGCACGCTCTGCACTTCCGCAACAACCAAGTCACCCTCGCTGAAGAAAGTCCGGATCTGGAGCTCGTCGGCGCTTGTTCGTCGACGGAGGATACCACCGGGCAAGTTGATAGCAGAAAGAGGCAATCCGGCGAGCAGCGGAGCTGCAACATCGACCTTCCACCGCCTGGATTGCACTTCCACAATTCTTCCGATTACGAGATCTCCGATTTCGGGTGTATATCGAGCCCGCAATGGGTGCACTGAAAGAAGCTTGTTGGTCTTGTTGATTGTACCAGCCACGGTAGCGATAATCGAGGTAGAGAGGGGGTTCATGTAGGTTCCGTGGCCTCTGCTGAGTGTTAGCTCCGTTCCCTTCTGCAAATCCCTGGCCCGCAGTGGCTGAGGATCAAACACTCACCTCATCCATTGAGGATCATCGGTGACCACCTCGCCGGGTGTCACAATTCCCGTTCCAATCTTGTTTTCTAGTCGGGCTCGTTTGGTAGGCCGGTCGAGAGAAACACCGCCCATTTCGGTGTCCTCGTCGGAGTTGATGGACATCTCGTCCTCGGAATCAGACTGGCGAGGACCAAAGTCCTCTACTACAGGAGGTAGAATGGTGATTGCCATGTTGATTCGAGCAATCGGTGTAGAATTCGTTTTGGAGAGGTGGAAGTCGCAGCTTCAACTTTGAGCGGAGACTTTCTCAGTCACGTGATATAGACCCACCGAAGCCTGAAGTATACAATTTAAACAGTACCAGCTGTATCTGACTGAAATCGGAACGCAGACTACAGTCCAGAGATAAAATGATATAGATAGAAACTAGAAATATATCTACAGTGGGTGTAATGGGAAAGCCTATTCTCGAGTTCAATATCCCTGTTCGTTAGGTTGGCACGGACTCAATCCATCCGAGAGGCCATGGAATTTCTCTTCTTGCGTCGACCGGCAGCTAAGGGAATTTGCTATGGAACAAAGCCGTCGGCAAATTTTCTGATTTTCACTCATGCAGTAATTATGTCTTTTTCAGGGGGTCACGCTAGCCACAAAGCATTTGAATCGGCATCAGTCAGGGTTTTTTTGCAAAGCCTCGAGAGATTAGAAAACAATCGGTGATTTTTTAAGCTTCAAATCTGAGAACCTCTCCGCCTGTTCTGTTGAAAGTAAGAATCTAGTGAGCAACCGCGCGGAGCTAGTTACTCGGTACGAATGCCTTAGAATATCGGAGAATCGTCGGAGATTAAGATCTGTTCAGGTGTAATAGAAATGCAGAATAAGTATAGCGCCGAGGTTTAGAGATGGAAGCTAATGCTTGCAGGGGTTCGACATGCATTAGCCTGCGACCTGAAGACAATCAAAGCGGCACTCGCTATTGTCGAAAAGAGACTAGATGGTGTCGACGTGTAGGAGATCCTGCGGGGAAGTGGGAGAGCTACAAACAGTACTGTGTATTAGCTCCCTCTACAATACAGCACATCAGCGTCCAGGCCAATCGGGATGATAAGCCTTTGCATCCGGGCATAGCATCTGTATCGTTCGTTCACCCAGGGCTCGAACCAGAGATTCGTGACTGCAGGAACGCACCTACAAGGAAGAAGTCAGCATGGAGAGGGGAAGGGCGCTTTGGCAGGGGGTCTAGCCATATCGAGACCAGCTCAACCGCTACTCGGGCATGTTGTGCTACAGCAAAGCCAACCCTTCAGTGCCGATCAAAGATAGGTACTATTCGGTTTTTATAAAAAGTACTGTACTGTCGGTAACTAGGTGCTTTGGGGTAATTTGACTAGGGCGTGAACGCTATTCGATCGGTACTAATCGCTGTGCGCAAAGCCACCCGGCAGGGAGATTACGTAGGCCGCCCCGAGCGAGGCCTAACCGGAAAGTTGTTGAACCGAACTGAAAGACCGTCTATCTAGATATCGCAGTTAACCTGGAGAGCCTTTTCTCCTGGTCCCCTAGAATCGAGCACCTCCTTCTCTCTTTGCAAGCCTCAACGTGTATTTCCTGATATCCTTCATTCTGCTTATATGGGAGACGATCACAGTCCAATTATTCGTCTCCTCGGTATTGCCGCAGTCCCGGGATCATCCTCAGCACTACTCGATACGGGATCGTGTAGGACATATCCCTTCAATCATGATGGCTAAAAGTATAGAGACTTAGGACGAAAATGATGTAGATGTTATCAAGGAGGGCCTGATAAATTGTCGGAAAGATCCGAGATACCTCCAATCCTCGCTTGACAATATTCTCGCATGTGCACAAAGCGCAATTAGATTTGTGCTTTTCACACACGGTCCGGAGGTTGCCATTCTACAGTAACGTGCATAAGGTGGTTCGAGATTCACAATATGAGCATATGGCATTCGATGGTGTCGCACGGGCATTTACTAACTTACCTAATGGGGACGGGAGCATCATTGCACCTCGGAAGCAGACATGATCACCACAGGATACTTCCTTCGAATTAGGTAGCCCTACAATACAAAGTCCGACAACCGGGTTTTTTGATACAGTAGCCTGTGGAAATAACAGTCTACAGGTTGCGCTGCAGGGCACGCTGAAGCACGATAACATTTACCGAACAATGGGCAGGCCGTGTCCAGGTGTGGGTCTGGCCTGGGGCTTCAGCCGTCCCTTCGTACTTTTGTGTTTATTTTTTTCATCAGCATCCAATCTATACCTGACTCGGCCATACTTCGGCTTTCACTGAAGGTTCTAGTTAAACGGTTCGAGCGGACATACGGGGAGTCCCGTGCCCCACTCCCCCCTTTCCCTAGACGTTTCCTGGCATTCCTTCCAACGTCGACAGCTTCCCCCCGAGCCTTTGAAAAAGCGTCGCGACCATGGCTGGAAATACAGAGCAGATCGCGGTGGTAAGTAATGCTTTCATAATCTGATGTCATCGTTCTCACCTCTCGCCTAGGACCCCGATTTCTATTCTATGGCCACTGGTTATGGTACGGAGCCGCAGGACTTTCAGTCGTGAGTGCTCCTGCGAAGTATACCTCCAGACATATACTAACTTTAGTATGTATTCAGTGAGACCACCTCTATCGCGTCCGCAATCGCGAGAGGACGATTCGAAAACGGCCGAAGGTAAATCCACTTCGAGTCCACGTTCACTTCTTTGAGACTAAACCGAGATATAGATATCAGGCCACTAAAGAAGATGACTACTGGTCAGTTGCGATGCATCAATTTCATTTCACATAGACTCACCAGTTCCAGGGGTCCTTCTGACGAGCAGCAATTCGAGGCGTTCGAGATTGGGTAAACAGCACCTCATCCCTACATCTTTCATTTTTCGCTGGCTGACAGCACTGTGATGTTAACAATCTCAGCCACATGGTGTTTCTCGTGTTAGATCACAACCAGCCAAACCCTCTTTTCCGAGCCCCTATCGGCGAACATCCGAAGTTGAGTTTACATCGAGGCAATCATGGCTCGAACGTTCCGCTAACATCACAATACAGAATATTTTGGACATTGGAACTGGTCAAGGGAGTTGGGCAATGTATGTCAACGAATGTTTCGTTTCAAGAGACCCACTAACACGTTCTTAGTGATGTTGCCGATCTCTATCCGTCAGGTACTAATTTTCTTATTCAACATCTTCGATTCTTAGACTGACACTGGTTAGCTACCGTCCGCGGCGTCGATATTTTCCCCCCGCCCGTGTCATGGATGCCCCCGAACTGTGTCTTCGAAGTGGATGATGTGCTTCGCGAGTGGACATGGAGAGAGTCATTTGACTTCATCCATCTGCGCCTAATGTATGGCGCTTTCGCTCCTGATGGATGGGACCAGGTATACAAACAGGCCTACGAGTAAGTTCCGTTTCTCATCACCTATCATTCCGAGTCATCAAGCCCTAAACTCTTGTTTCTTTCGCTATAGTGCCCTCGAACCCGGTGGCTGGATCGAGCAGATGGAAATAGACGTTCGAGTCTATAGCGATGACGGTACCTTGAAGAAAGAACACCAGCTATGGGGGTGGGGCGACATGTTTATTAGATGCTCCGAGCGAGCAGGACGGTCGCTCAGAACTCACGAAACGATGCGCAGCGCAATTGAGAAAGCCGGGTTTGTGGACATACGAGAGGAAAAGTACAAGATCCCCCTAGGACCTTGGGCTAAGGATAAGTTACTCAAGGAGGCCGGGCACCTCCAGTTTGCCCACTGGAATGCCGCTCTAGAGGGTTGGGCGATGTGGCTTCTCACTCATTTTGGGGAGCCGGAGCCGTGGACGAAGGAGGAGGTGCAGGTGTATCTGTCTAAAGTGCGCAAGGAGCTAAGAGATCCGCACATTCACGCCTATGAACCTGGGTAGGTTTTTTTTTCGAATCGCACCGCTGAATTCCGTGATGCTAATAATGTGTAGGAACCGCGTGTGGGCAAGAAAGCCTACCAAGGAGGAATTGAAAGCGAGGGAGGCAAGTTTCAAGGTCGAGACATCGCCTTAAACCTGATTTGCATCTTTGGACCAAATATTCTTAGCGCTGGAGGCAAGCTTGCGTATCAATCAACTTATTGTTTTATGCTACTTACAATCATGGATACTCAACCCTCATGTTCAAACATGTGAAAATAACATATCTATATGCATAGTCTTCAGTTTTCTATCTGTATTTCGCTTCTATGATCTTGTTTCGGATATGTTTCTTCCCTGAAGAGTTGTGGCCCTCGGTCCAGTACCAAAACGCTAGAAGAAGTCCTTGACGACATAGCCTATCCACCGTATTCACTTTATAGTTTGGCCCGATTTATATTCATCTTAGCTCTCTATTATACAATTGTTCGGCGAAAGTCGATCTATTACTTTCCGGTTCTGGCAGAATCTTTGAATCAAAATTTCTATGGTTGCAACAAATTCATTTCCTGCCGAGTCAAAGGGAGGCTCACTTCCGCCAGCACCATTCAGTTGTAGCAATACCCTCTAGCATTTTCGTTTTGGATCCTAGGGGTAGCTAGTTACCTAAGAGCGTGATAATGTTTCAGACTATCTCGCATCTCCGAGAGAATGGGACTGATCCAGTATTGGTGCTCGTCAGGCTGAGTAAAGGGTAGGGGAGATAGTGTCTTCGAAATGACCAGATACGAACTATGGTAATCAGAGCCATAGTCTAGGCCGAATCAGAAAACAAATTAAGAGTTAAGAAGGAGTGTGTTGACTGAGTGTCGATACCTCAGGAGGGTGACTAACAAGAACAGGATGGTGCTGCTACTCAGGTGGCGGCCAAGCGGCTAGCTATAAGTTTCGAATGGATAGCTAGTTCTTCGGAGTCAGTTTCCTCGGTTTCACCGGTCCTCATATTCTATTAGATCTAACTAATAAAAGCTAATTTGCCTACCCTAAGAAACCAAAAGATCTTTTAGTTAACTTTTCCAGCGCTAAGAGACAATAGAGTTTTCGACCTCAGATCGAGGCCCTAACAATACGAGAACCGCGGTTCACACCAGCCGCTAAACTAGTGCAGTAATTAATCTCAGATTCGCTATTTACAAGGTCCTAAATGTCTGTCAATTCGCATGATCATTGCTCCGTGAAACAATATGCGACTGTTTCAGCTCCGATCGGCAAGTCGACAACGGGTCTCCACGCAGTGTTCGTGCGCAATTATGGAGAGAGCCCCCGTAGATGGCTTACGCCCCCCGACAATTTGAAACAATGCGCCAAGCGTTTGGGTCTTGCGTTTCAAGCCAATCGCAAATTTGAGCGTCTCTGTCTATTATATGAGACAATTCAACGGTTGTATCCACTGCATTTTCGCCTCTGATGAGTTTGGCAATTGATCGGTCCTCTAGGACGAGATCGGAAATGGAGGCTTATCGTTAGCCACATGGTTCGCGCCCCTCAGGTCCACTGTACAAAACAAGATGGATGTAAGCAACCCATACCGCGTTCCTTGCTTTTCTCCCCTCCATCTTCCTCCGGCGAGCCTTTTATCTCTGCAATCATGCCTGCCGAGGAAGCCATCCGCACGGTGTCGGCCCTGGCCACGCAACTCGGCAACCAGATCTCGGTGCATATGCTCAACTACCTCAGCACCACCCAGGACCTACCCGATGGCTTTCGTGAGCTGTCGCACACCTTCCTCGATACCTGCCGTACCTTGTGGGCCATTGAAGCCGGGGTGACTGAATTGGCCGCCGCTAACCGCGCCCTACCAGAGGTCATCATAGATGAGGTAGAAAAGAAATTTGTTGCAGCATACCGCGACTTTCAACATCTTGAGAAGGTGATTCTGAAGCTCGTCCAGTATGAGCACCGTGGAACGCTGGGAAAGATCCAGCGAGGATGGCATCGCCCCGGTCATGAACTCAATCGCATTCACGAGTCGCTGAAGAAGACCAACGAAACTCTTCAGATTAGTGGCATGGCCTTTCACTGGTCCCTTGGAGAAGCGCATCCGGAGGAGTCGGTGGGCATTGGATACGCGAGTTTGGCCGCTGCCCTCGACCGCATAGCCAAAGGCCGGTCCGTGATGGCCGTGAACAAAGCCCCGTCTATCGACCATGACCGTTCTCCACCATCAACCCAAAGGCAGTCGCCCAGTTCCATGCGGCCGACACCTTCCGTGCCCACAAAAGAACCATCCACCGTCCGTGGCCCAAGATATATGCTGACCGGAGATCTCAAACAAGACGCTCCTCAACAAGATTCTGAGAGCATCGCCGATGGTATCACAGACGACATGTCCTCCATCCTCTCTTTGAACACTTTCTTTCGCGCTCAGCCCGGACGTGAGGCTGAAATGCGCCCCTCTTTCGACCATCGCTCGCTGCCACCTCGGCCGGCCAAGTCAAGTTCAGCAGCTTCTGCTGAAACCAGCATGCCGCATGATAGCGACACGGATCCCGATCTAGGGCTACATGCCAAGCCCACTCTGTCAAAGTCAGACGCAATTCCCTTCCTGCGCCCCCAACTCAGTCAGACGATAGCTGGGGTTGGCCCCAATGCCCGAGATAGTTTCGTCTCCGCAATGCGAGGGCGTAACCACAGCTTGATTGAACAGCTATTAGCGAGCGGGGTGTCGCCAGACAAGCATGAGAACTTCCATCCGCTTAACGAGGCTGTTACCCAACGCGAGATCGAGAGCATGCGGCTATTGCTAACCTTCAAAGCGAACCCCAACATCCCGGATTCGCTGGGCAAAACGCCACTTCTGTTGGCTGTGGAGCAGTCCTTCGTAGACGGAGCCATGATGCTGCTAAGCCACGGCGCAGATGTGAACTACCGGGCGAAGCCAGAGTTCGAGTCTCCTCTGAGTTATTCCATCGCGAACAACAAGGTTAATCTGACACAAACACTGCTCACGCATGGTGGCAACCCAAATGAAGAGACGCGCAATGGCTCGACGTTGCTAATTGAGGCAATTCGCAAGCGGGCGCCGCAGAACCTCGTCGAGGTTCTACTGGAGGCCGGTTGTGACCCCAACCGCAAAGACAACTACGGAAAGACGGCGCTATGCGAAGCGGTGCAAAGCGACCAACCGGTCATCGTCACAGCCCTACTGGATTACGACGCCAATCCAAATCTGCCGGGCCCTGAGCATGCCCTCTGGTCCGCCGTCTACCGCCCAAGCTGCCTGCGTATCTTGCTCGCGCGCGGCGCTGATACCCGAAAGGCCCCTGGCCTCATGGAGAAAGCGACAAGTGTTAACAGTATCGACGCTGTGCGCGTTCTTCTGCAAGCTGGTATCGACCCAAACTGCAAAAAGGACGGAATATACACGCCACTGTGCTCAGCCATCCGCGATGACCGTCCAGATATTATCGCTTTGCTGCTAAGTCACGGCGCCGACGCCAATTTGATGGCGTCCGAGTACCCAGCCTGGAAGTGTATCACACACAAACGCCTGCATTTCCTCCCGGACTTGGTGGCAGCTGGCGCTGACCTCCACCAACCACCAGGCATCGTCGAGTGCGCTGTGCAGCTCAATAACACGGAGGCTCTGCACTGGCTCGTGGAGCAAGGAAAGGCCAATCCAAACGATCGCAACGCCCAGGGCCACACGGCTCTGACCACAGCTATCCGCGAGAAGCGTCCGGAGATCCTGGAATGGTTGCTAGCGCGTGGCGCCGATCCTAACCTCCGCGGCCAAGACTGGCCCGTGTATATGGCGACTCAGTCACCGACCTTGATGCAGCTCTTGCTTCCCTCCATTACCAATCTAGCCGCGCACAAGGGCGTCATGGAGAAGGCAGTACAAGCAAATCAACTAGAGAACATCAAACTACTACTAGCGGCCGGCGCCAATGTAGAATGGAAGAATGGCGGCGTGTTCTCACCCCTCACGACAGCGCTGCGCGAGCGTCACTCGGACATTGTGCATTTCCTCTTGGATGAGGCTGGTGCCGATCCCAACGCTCCCGGTGAGCATTTGCCACTGGTCAAGGCGATACGCCGATGCGACGACGGTGATTTTTCCATGATCAAGTTACTGCTCGAAAAAGGAGCTGACCCAAATATATGCTACCGTGATTGGAACGCCATCATGCAGGCTATTGAGGACCGCGATCTTCGGCTGCTGCAACTCTTGATTGAGAAGGGTGGTCGTGTTGACCTTTCTCAGAAGGATGAGACGGGTCAGACCGTTCTGGATATGGCTGATTCTTCTGGCTGGCTGGAAGGAACTCAGCTTCTGCTAGGGAATTCGAGACAATGATCATGCATTGTCGTTGAGAAACATACTACCTCTCGTTATTCTGTGGCATTGCTGCTGTTGGTATTATAGTACGGTTAATAATCGTGACGAGACTTGGTTGTGACACGCAGCCTTCAGGTGTATAATCCCGCACTTTTCCTAATTCGGATGAATAATTTGAATGATTCACCCAATCTTACTGAAATACCATTATTTCCAACTGATCCTTTCATGACTGTGATGTCACACGATT
This sequence comes from Penicillium atrosanguineum, assembly GCF_028827265.1. Classification (NCBI taxonomy): domain Eukaryota; kingdom Fungi; phylum Ascomycota; class Eurotiomycetes; order Eurotiales; family Aspergillaceae; genus Penicillium; species Penicillium atrosanguineum. The sequence goes on along the minus strand of NW_026623138.1, from coordinate 997,652 downwards.
TGACTATCAGCTACTTGATTTCTAGAGAAAGTAGACTGCGGAGGGATGGATCAAGTGTGGTAACCTGATATTTCCAACATTGAGCTAGAATAGATCTACATAGCTAGTGGTTGTTTGGCTAAAGTGTTATAGAAATTGCATGTCTGGTTTTCATTTTACACCAAAGCTAATGAGTCAGTGATGCCTTTTTATTTGATCTTCCCCTAACTATAGAGTCTTCAGCATTTGAGCACAGGGTCTTTCCAGTATGTCAAAAGCAAATTAAATCATCATTCTTCCCGGTGAATCGGTATACTAATCCCATGCAGCCGTGTAGGTAGTCCCAAATGCCATAGTAATACATCAAATGAAAAGCAAAAAATACAAGGGGATCTATGCTCAATCTCAGGTCTTTTTGGCACTGCGATTGGCAGTGGGTGTCGACTCTTCTTTCTTTTTCTTTGGTCGACTGCTACCGCCCTTGGGCCGGTATCCTGTGTCTTCGTCACGCTTGCGCTTGTTCTTGGGCGTCGGCTCCGCATCCGCTCCATCCTCGTCCAAAACTTCCTTGTCTTCCTCTTTACGCTGTACAGGTGCTCGCTTGGATGCTCGTTGATTTGATGGTCGGGATGCGGACTTCTCGGAAGCAACTTCGTGATCCTGTAGAGTTTGAGGTTGGTTCCGTCGCAGCCAGTTGTACACTGATGCTGGGTTTCGAATGGAAGCATCACGCTCCCGCTCGGCAAATGTGGGCGGGTCCGGGACGCGCCCTAGTTGCAATGCGGCGGCTTCATCGCCGAGCTTTGCGTCTAGAGCTAGATAGTACTCAGTCTCGTGTTCTGGGGTGAAGTATCCAAGCTTGCGTTCGGCCGCACCGGCTCCCTTTTCTTGGTCTGGAGCAATGGGGTTGGTGTGTGGGACTTGGCTGAGGTTGCTGTACTGCATTGATGGGGCGAACTCTTTGTTTCGTTTGATGCTTTGTTCGACTTGGCGGAAGGCGCTCGCTGAAAGATTGCCTCCTGCAAGTTCGGCCTTAGCTTCTTTCAATGCAGTTCTAGCGAGGGTCGCGTCATTGACCAGGGGCGCGATCTCTTGCTCGGAAGCGGAGAGGGAAGGGATGTCGCCGGGCATGTTCAGATCGAAACGCATGGTAGGGGAGACATGGATACTCTCGTTAAACTCAAGCAGAACTTCGAGCAATTGACTAGAGATGAATCAGCGATGGTCCGAATGGCTGGAGCTTTCGGGGAGAGGATAGGACTTACTCGTTCTGTTCCTGGATGCGCTTGGATAGATCCTCAATCCGTAGTTCTTCCCGAATAAGAGTCTCATTCTCTCGTGTTCCTAGCTCAAATTTGACCTTCGTCTTCGCATATTTCTTTCTAAGACACTGTTAGCCAGAGCTCTGCCGTCAGCTAGGAGGTATCGGAAGACATCGTACTTGAAAGAGCGCACCGACTGCTTAACAGGGGGAGCTGCCGGAGCATCAGGGAGGGTCTCGGAAGCCATCGTGTTAGGTGCCTGTGCGATGGTTGAAGAGTTCAGATGTGAAGGGGGAAATGGAGGCTGAGATGGAAGAGGAGTCGGAGAAGTCAAGGCGCGCCAAGCCCTGCGCGATGGGCGGGTCCCGGCCGCCGTAAAAAATTATTGCAAAGTCAATGGCCTTCTTTTTTTTCTTGACTACTATCCTCCACCTCTCTTTTTTGGAAATTCTTTTGCTGCTGCTGCAACATCCACCGAAATAATGGGTGAAACTACCGATAAGGTCGAAAAGGTCGAAGAGGTGGAGAAGGTCGACAAGAAGGACAAGAAGGAAAAGAAGGAAAAGAAGGAAAAGAAGGAAAAGAAGGACAAGGCTGAGAAGACGGACAAGGCTGAGAAGACAGACAAGGCTGAGAAGACAGACAAGGCTGAGAAGAAGGACAAGAAGCGCAAGCTGCAAGATGGCCCCGAATTGGAGATCGACGTGAATGCGCCGGAGCCAGCATCTAAGAAGGCTCTGCGCAAAGCCAAGAAGACGAAGGAAGCCCCTGCTGCCGACGACGACAAACCGAGATCTGAGAAGCCTGAACCCAAAAAGACGGAGTCCGCCGCGGAGAAACGCTCCGACTACGGCGTCTGGATCGGCAACTTGGCCTTCCAGACGAGCAAGGACGACGTCCGCAACTTCTTCGTCAACGGCTGCACATTTACCGATGCTACAATTACCCGCATTCACCTTCCCAAGGGCCCTGAAAAGTTCGGAAGGTCGCAGAACCGGGGCTTCGCCTACGTGGACTTCTCGACACAGAAAGCCCTTAAAGAAGCAATGGGACTGAGTGAGCAGCTTCTGACTGGTCGCCGCGTGTTGATCAAGGACGCGAAAAGCTTCGAGGGACGTCCTGAGAAATCTGAGAGCCAAAGCAATGCAGGCCCTGTCTCCAAGTCCGGTCATCCTCCATCTCGCCGAATTTTCGTGGGTAACCTGAGTTTCGATGCTACAAAGGAATCTCTCGAGGAACATTTCGCCCCATGCGGAACCGTGGAAAGTGTGCATATTGCAACTTTCCAGGATACAGGGAAATGCAAGGGATATGCTTGGGTGGAGTTCGAAGAGATTGCCCACGCGGAAGCAGCGGTGAGAGGCTACGTCTTGGTTACTGAGGAAGAGGAGGAGTCTGACAGTGACTCGGACTCGGACTCTGAACCTGAATTTGACTTTGACGCCGAGAAGAAGAAGAAGAACAAGAAGAAGTTCAGGAAGCCCAGACAACACCGAGTATGGGTGAACATGTTCCTGGGCCGCCGTCTGAGAATGGAGTTTGCAGAGGATGCGACAACACGCTACAACAAGCGCTTTGGCAAGGACAGGCCTCGGACCGAGAATGATGAAGATAACGGCGAGTCCGAGGGCCAAGCCTATGTCAGGAAGCCAAGGCGACAGGAGATTGACGACTCCCGTTACTCCAAGGAGACCGTGCAAAAGCTCAGTGGTGCCATTGTCGAATCTCAGGGCAAGAAAACCACATTCGACTAAAAGGTTCTCCGATTTCCGACCACATCAAATCAAACGCGGCTCCCTCCATGTGCTGGTTGTGATAGGGTTGGTTGCCGATTCTTTGCAGCAGATCTGCAGACACCTGGGGATGTTCATGGGTCTCTAGCAGTGATCTACCTATCTGCAACTATGTTGACGTGGCATCGACGTCGAGGAAGCCCAACTTAGGCCAATTTGGGCCACTATTCGGTCCACCGATACCCCGACTTGTACATGTTTTGATGATTTTTGTGTATGGCGTTATCAATCAAGGGTGCCGCATGCACCGGTTTTTAGATCCACCCTGCATCCCTTTGCTGCAGAGCGCACCTGTATGTGGAAATCTTACTGTTCATACTGTAACAATTTAAATTTTGAACTTTTTTTAACGATTGTACGGAGCATGATGCAAATAGTAATATGAACAATGAAGTATGAGTATGGAGTATAAAAGAGCAGAAACACAAAGAGATCGACAAAAGACGGGCAGAACCGCCACACCGCCCGGCACTAGCCCGATCGGGGGTGACGTCTCTTTGCGATGTCATTTCAGGTCTCGAAGACCTCGCTACTTCTCATCCTACTCCTTCTTCTACCTCTCCCCCCTTGCTCTTTTTCTTTTCTTCGATCCCTGTCACCTTGAGTGCAGCTACACAAGGTGTCTTTTTTTCTTCTCTCTACCCTTTTTGCTCATTATTTTGCTTTCCTTGACCTTGGTCCTTGTTGAAACTCGGGCTTGCCGTCGCCCGCACTTCCTGCCTTGCCCCTTCCCAGTTGGCTGGCCCCAACACCAACCCTCTAGCAGGGTCCTTCTTCGGCTCTTTCGCAGGTCCCCTCATACACATCACTCATGGCTCCTCGTCGACGCCACATCGGGGCTAGCCGTAGGAAGAGAAGGGAGGATGAGGGCGAGGACGAGGGCTCGCTGGCTGGCGATGTCGAAGATGATTCTTTGAGTGAAGGATCAGCAGACAGTCGTCAGGATGAGGATGCCGATGGGGAGGGCAGCGAGAGCGACCACGATACTGCGACAACGGCAGAGCCGGGCAAAGTCAACGGTGGCCAGGTGAACGGGCGTAAACGGGGTCAGCCCCGACGCAACTCCACATCACCGAGAAAGCCAGGACTCAAGACAACGGTATCGGACACCGAGGCGATGATGAAGGGTCTGAAGATCTCAGGCCAACCTGGCGAGGATGTCCACTTTGACGAGATGGAGGAAGGTCGAGAGCTCCAGACTGGCCGCACCCCGTCGGCTCCGCCTACCGAGCCGAAGCGGGAAACCTTGGCTGCGAAGAAGCGCCGCGAGCACGAGAAATACGTGAAGGAACGAGGCCAGAACCCGGCTTTCGTGCCAACTCGCGGCAGCTTCTTCCTTCACGACAAGCGGACGAACGAAGGTGGGAACGGTCGTACCTTCAACAAGGGCAAGTCGAGGCCGGTTGGTCTTATCGTAGATGGAAATGCTCGCAGGTACAGTGGTCTCGCCAACCCCCTCCGAGGTCACTTTTACTAACGCCTCACAGGAACTCTGCGAAGCCCGATGCGAGTGAAGGGCAGTGGGCCCACGATCTTCACGATACCGTGGCCGGCGATGAGAAGCCCGCACCGAAACACTCGTCTCTTTCCACAGCACCTCAATCTTCGACAATAGTCCCGACTGCTCCCCGATCTTCACCGCCGAATCGATCCTTCTCTAGCACAACCTTGATGGGGAATGCGTCTGTCCGTGTATTCTTACCGGGCATGGCCCAGGAAAAGCCGTTCCCCGTGATGCTCAAGAAGCATACCCGGCTCCCTCAACATCGTCCTCCCCTGCGCCGCGATAAACCGGTGCGAATCTCTCTTCCCAGCCAACCTCCTCGTTATATCTTCCCGTCTACTGAGCGTTCTTTCATCTTCATTCCCCGCGCATTGCGACCCAACCAGCAAGGCTACCGCGGCCGTGGCCGCGGAGGTGGATTCTACAGTGGACGACGGCCCAGCTATTATTCCAACACTTATACTCCGAGTGTTCTGAGCCGTCGGTCCTCTCTTGGTATGCCCGCATCTCAAGATGGATACCCATCACCCGCGGGCTCAGTCTACTCCCGGCCAGTCATGGTCCCACCGGACGCTGGCAAACCGGTTGTTCGCCTGCCACCTCCACCACGTCCCCCAGTCGGCATTCCGCCCATGGCGCCTGGCGCTATGATGCCCCAGGTCTCATCGATGCCACCAATGGGACCGATGCAGCCTATGTATCAAAGCCGAGCTGGCCCAATTCCGATGCATCAACCTCGCCCTCAGAAAGCCGTATCCGTGGCGGACATCGAAAGTCCAGTGGCTTTCCCGTTCAATCCACCGCAGCCCCAACAGGAACAGCCATTCCATCACCAAGTTCCCGGACCTGGCCCCGGACCTGGCCAAGACCCAACTGTCCGTGGCCCGCCCAGCCAGGCTTCAGGAACTCCGCTCTCCCAAATCCCAGAGCGGGCAATTCACGCTCAGCCTTTCCAGCCGTACGGCTACCCCCAGCAGCCTGGATTCTACCCAAGCTATCAACCAGGCAACATGTACTACGGAAATTCAGGGCCCGAATATCCCGCTTACAACGGACCGATGGGCCCAGGTACTTCTGTACCGAACTTCAATCCCGGTCAGCAGGCTATGCCGTACGCCGGCGAGCAACCCTCGCAGGCTGATACAGTAGCTCACGAGTCTGGAGGCACGGTTTACTTTTATCAACCGGGCCAAGTGTATCCGAACCCCAACTACGGAGCGACAGGGTCGGGAGCCGGGGGTGTGGTGGGGATGGGGGGCATGATGACGCCTCCCAGCCATACGTATTACTATCAACAGCCACCTGGAGCCGGGGGAGTGTACTACGGCCAGTGATCGGAGCTTTTGGATTCCCTCCGTTGGATGATTCCCTTTTTTTTTTTTCCTCTTTTCTTCTTCTTACTTTCACCATTTCTCCTTTACCCCTCTAATTCTTTCTTTTTCTGCCGTTTTTTCCTCCATGGTTAGACTTGGATTTGTATGCATTTGAGCGTTGTTCCCCCCTCATGTCCCCGCAAAAGCCCCCACATCACTGGCACTTGGATCACTTTGCATGAATCTAGGCTCTGCATGACTTCATCTTGTTTCTTGCGGGCTACGAAATTTTAAAAGTACGACCGAACACAACGTAACAATTCCTGGTTCTTAGTAGGAGTGATAAGAGTAGGCCCGTGTACTCCGTAGAGGTGGGAATGTATAATCAGACGGAAATCGGGCACATGGGTCGCCCTTTATGTTGTCATCCTTTTTAAAACCTGTTCACGAAATTCACATGGTCTCTATATGATTCTCGATTTATTTTTCATTTCCCATTTCCCCCCCCTGCATCATCACGTCTTGCAGGTACCTAGGTCCAATACCTACCAAAGAGTGAACGGAACTGCCTCAGCCCACATTACCTAAGCCAAACCAGCTGACCGGCTGTACAACACGTCCAAGCGTCTCTCTCTCTGGTCTCCCAGTTCATCTACTTCATTCACTTCTGCCTTCAACACCGTATTTCTCATCATCTTCATCTTCATAATAAAACCCCCTTGATCCCCTTTCTTCTTCCTTACTCTCCCTCATTTCTCCGTATTTCAGTTGTTCACTTCCCCCGAACATCTTATCTCTCCACCTTCCTACTACTGGCCCAGTCCCCAATCCCCAACACCATGGCGACCCCAGCCCTTCCCACTCATCCAGGTCCAGAACATCTGGTGACAGTGAAAGTTCTCTACAATGACAGCAATCGGCGATTCAAGTTGCCGCTGAGAGACCTCAAGGCGCAGGTCTTCCCCCAGAAGGTAAGAGTCTCCACCCGAGCTCCCCGACCGGACCTCGTGTCCGCCCCCCAATCTCTTATCATGATAATCGGCTCGGCCATCTCGGTCACACTGTTTCCCTTGGACCTTTGATAAACCTACTCAACTCGAGTCTCTACTGTTCTTGTTCTTGTTGACTTACTGTTGCGTTGGGTTTAGCTCCGCTTGCTCCTTAATGTTCCCGCGGATGTCAACGTCATCCTCGAACGTTATTCCGATAGCGCCGGCTCTTACATCCACCTTGACTGCGACAACGCTGCTGTCTACAAGCAACTCTTCCGAGCTGCTAAAGCCAAATCCAAGCTCCGCATCAAAGCCAGTACGGTCGACCCCTCGGCCCCGACCACCGACACCGCCATTCCGGTGGAGTCAACCAACCAGATGTTCCCGTCGAGAACTAGCTATCTCGATACCGTTCTGAGCTCCCCTGTCGCCGTTGCTAGCCCTGAATTTTTCCCTATCTCTTCTGAAGCTGCTCCTGTTCTCGCTGGTGAAACCACCGCCCCCCAGATCACGCTACCCATCGGTCAGCCTCGCTACCGGGACTTCGAGATGGAGCAGGACAAGCTTCGCTTCCCCATCATCTCTCACAACTCCCCTGGCGGGATGTTCTGCATCGACTGCAACAACTGTGGTCACTCCATTGTCAACGAGCATTATCACTGCAGCATCTGTGAACACGGAGATTACGATCTGTGCCCGCAGTGTGTCGAGGATGGCGCCTCGTGCCGCGGTGAAGGTCACTGGTTGATCAAGCGTGTGGTGGTCAACGGCGTTGTTACCACCAGCACAACCGAGAAAATCCCCCCTCGTCGGGTGCAGGAGCGGATCATCAAGCCCGCCCCCGTTCAAGTGCAGCGTGCACCTGAGCCTACTCCCGAGCTCATTCCTGGGCTCGTTGAGACCGTCCCGGAGATGCCGGCCACTGTCCCTCCAACTGACGTTAAGAGCTCGGATACTGCTACTCAGGGAGATGAGAAGCCCATGTGCAATGGATGCTGCCGTGGTATGTACTTCCTATCTCTATACGCCCTCAGATCTAGCTAATGCTGTTATACAGAAGCCGATGAAAGTAACTTGGTCCGCTGCAATGACTGCGAGGACTATGACCTGTGCCTTCGCTGCCTATTGAGAAACAAGCATGGTCACCACCCTGCTCACACCTTTTCCCTCGGCTCGGATCGCAACTTCTGCTTGAAGAACTTGATCATGTCTCGCTGCCTTCCTGGCCGCCAGTTCAAACACGCTGCCATTTGCGATGGTTGTGACAATCGCATCGTTGGCACCCGCCACAAGTGTCTGTCCTGCCCCGATTGGGATTACTGCCGTGACTGCATCGCGACTGCCCCCAACAGCCATCCGGGCCACCGGTTTGTCCCTATTTATGAAGCCATCAGTGACCACCCTTACGGGCACTCTATCCACTACGGCATCTTCTGTGATGGACCTCTTTGCAAGAACAAGCCCGCACAGAGCTACATCTCTGGTGTTCGCTACAAGTGCGCCGTCTGTGACGATGTTGACTTCTGTGCCAGCTGTGAGGCACTGCCCACCCACGACCATAACCAGACTCACCCCTTGGTCAAGTTCAAGACTCCTGTTCGCACTGTGACTGTGAGCACTGTAAGCGATGATGGTGCCAGCGGCGCCGTGGCCCTGGGCGATGATGTCTCTGCTCGCTCTCGCTCTGAGGCCAATACGACTGTCGATGAATTGCCAGAGGAGAAGCCGGTTGTCGTCCAGGAACCCGTTGAGGTGGAGGCCAGCAAGCCAGAGGAGGCCAAGGTTGAAGCTGCGCCAGCTGCACTAGAGCCCGCCACTTACGAGCCATCCCCCGCTAAGAGCGTGATTGGCGGCTTCCAAGCTTACTTTGTCCGTGATGCTATTCCGGATGGTACCAAAATGCCTCCCAACACACTGTTCCGACAGACTTGGACCCTTTACAACCCTGGTCCCAACGCCTGGCCTGAGGGTAGTGACGTCCGCTTTGTCGGTGGAGATACCATGTTTAACGTTGACTCTCATCACCCCTCAAGCGTGGAGTCAATCCGCGCTGCCATGGAGAGCAACAAACTGCATGCACCCATCGAGGCCGGTCAGAGTGCCGACTTCACCGTGACCCTCCGAACTTCCAGTCGTGAGGGCACTGCCATCTCTTACTGGCGCTTGAAACTTCCCAACGGAGAGGCAATCGGTCACCGACTTTGGTGTGACATTCAGGTGCAAGCTGCCATCTCTAGTTCCAGCTCGGATGTCGAGACCGAGCCTACTCCTGAGGAAGATTCTAAGACGTCCCAGTCTACCGTCGCCGAGCCTATTGGTAGCCACATGATCTTCCCCAAGCTCGAGAAGGAGTCTCCTGAATCCAGCACCCACGAGGCTATCATGCCCTCTCACCGCGCCCCCACCGTGTCAACCGCTTGTGAGGAAGATGATATGGAAAGTCTTGCCCTGGAAGAGGTCAGCACCGATGCCGGCTTCCTCACGGATGAGGAGTATGATGTCCTCGATGCTAGCGACCAGGAATATCTTGACGCCAAGCAGTCCACCCACTAAGCGACTGTCTCGACAACGACCTACATGAAATGGAATGGGAATTTGCACACTGGGAATTTTCGGACAGCACTCAACTTTTTTTTTTTTTTTTTCTTTTTGACAGATTGGCCACTTCTGCCATGGCCAATTAATGACTTTGTATCCTTGAATTTGATGGCACTATCTTCTCTCTCTTTCTCTCTCTCTCTCTCTCTCTCTCTCTCTCTCTCTCTCTCTCTTTTATATCTTCTGCGTTTTCCTTTCCTTATGCCGAGGCCCGACTGGCTCTGCATCGGCGCTTTTCAAAATCGAGCAAAATGAGAAAAAAGATCTGCATATTGCTTAGGATAGTCAATGCATTGCTGCTTCCATTTGGTTGTTATCTCGTGTTCATTGAAGAAAAGGATAGAGAACACAAGTTCTGGCACCTGGCCTTGGATTCTGTATCTATCTAATTGGTATGACTACAAATTACAAGGCTGTACTCGCAGGGCTCCAAAGTGTGTGATATTGAAGAGATATCCAAGACATACGTAATGGCATTGGAGAGGCTTCTTTCGGATCATCCACAACTTGTCAATCGTCGACCACATTTGAACTGGCGGACACTTCTCAAGGCTCGAGAAAGGCAATGAATAACCAGCGAATAGATCGGGCGTTGTCTAGGAACTTAGGAGCTAGAAGTTCAGCACAGATTTGGTCAAATTTACACAATCTGGTATCTTCGGCGACCCCTAGGGATGGTATCTCCTTCCACCTATATCAAGAGGTCTGTCTAAACGCGCAGAGTAGTATCCCTTGTTGGGTCTTGGAAAAGGCTTGCGAGCTAGCTTTGGGCCTTTGAAAGCTGGATAGAGAGATTGTCTCACACGAGAGGAAGTCGGACGATATAAAGCCTAACATCTTGTAGATGCTGGAGGGTTTACTATAGTAAGCTGCTGCTTTTCGTTTTGATTCTAGACAAGACTATTAGTAGCTCTTTTCAATGCTAGGAACAAAGCATGAATGAACTGGAAAAAAGAGATTCAATCTGACTGGTGTGGACTGATGGCACTAAGCCCGTAGACGTTAGAGGATCTCAGCAAAACCGCCCTTATCTTCTAAGGTCAAGACGGACCTAAATCCCCTGCGTCCGCAAGGCTTGTCGGCCTTCGATGAGGCCGAAAGGGCCGAGGTGACAAAGTCTCCACACCGGGGCAGCTAAACTTGTCTCGGCCGGAGGTCAGTAAGTAACCCGGTAATCTCACACCCTCACCTGCCAACTTTATGCTGAAAGATAATACCTGTTATGCTGGACTCTGTCATTTGGCTTGAGAGCACCTCGTGCTCAATTTCTGAATTTGGGAGATTGCATACAGACCTACGAGACTGCGAGTGTAACGTGTCCTATGCTTCGTTTGACTACATATATCCAAACAAACTGATCTATAAAGAGCTGGAAATTTGAGGGTGCTCAACTATGATCGAGACTAGTTCCAGGGGGCTCAAGTCCACATGCGTGTGGCCTCCACATACATAGTTCTGAAGTCAGTCCTGGAGTGGACATCGGTCGATCAAACACATCGCAGACCCCCATTTTTAAGTAAACCCTAGGACCTGCCCCGTCTCCACCCCCGCGGTGGTCGGCAATGACGAACTGTGCTCTTGCTCAAACCCGAGGTCAAGGTCGATCATCGATTATTAACGGAGCTCTCATTCTATTACCCGAGCTTCCTCTCTTCTCCACATTCTCCATTCTCTGTTCTCTGTTCTCTGTTCTCTGTACAACCCCACCCATAGCTATAGGTATAGCTCTTCACCATGGGCTTCCTCTCCTCGGCTTTCGGTTTAAGTCTATTCGCCGCCCTCGCCGCCATTCTAATTCCCTGGGGAAACCATTTCATCAAAATTGGTGGTCCCTTCCTGACTCCAAACCCCACTGTGCTGGCCGAAGGCCATGGTCCAATTTACATCGAGGACACCGTCCACTGCGAGGATGTCCACCACTACCGCCCCGCGAACCTACTCTTTGCGGCATGCGAGGACTTCAAGAGCACACGCTTTGACTGGTTTCCCCCGCTGGGGCATTTGACACCTCGGCCTGAGGCGCGGGGGTCAATTCATGTTGTGGACCCGAAGGTGAGTTTACGTTCGGCTATATCGTGGAACTGTGTTAACCTGGTATCACTTAGACTATGAAATCTTCCCGTCTGGAATTCGAGAACTTCGAGGGACCCTTTGTGACCCATGGTATTGACGTCATCGAGGACCCCAAGCAGGCCGATGCCGTCTACATCTTTGCTGTGAACCACCTGCCGAACCCGGACCACTGGTTAGCCGAGGACGCCGACGATATTCCCAAGGCCCGTTCGCAAATTGAACTCTTCCACCATGTGTTGGAGTCCAAGACTGTGCAGCATGTCCGTTCCATCTGGCACCCGCTGATTAAGACTCCCAACGACGTCTACGCTGACAGTCCCAACTCGGTCTATATTACCAACGACCACTTCTACCGCGAAGGACACATGCGCCTGATTGAGGACCTCTGGCCCTCCGCTAAGTGGACGACTATTATTCACGTCCAGCTCACGGACCTAAAGGCAAAGGACTCTGCGGGGCTCGATGCCTCTGTCGCACATTCTGGTTTGTGGAACAACAATGGTCTCGGCCATGGCCGCACTGAAGACGAAATTGTGATTTCTAGTGCTATGGGCGGCGAGTTATATGTTTCCACGCGTCATCCCAATAACACTATCTCGATAAAGTCGACTATTCCCTTCGATACCGTCACAGATAACCCCAGCTTCTTTGCGGATCCTTACCGCACCAATGCCGACGACGCGAGTGGTTACGTCGTGGCTGGAGTTACGCAGGGCCTTTACCTTCCGAAGACCGCCAAGGATCCCGACGCTACTGACCCATCTCAAGTCTGGTATGCTCGGCCGAAGGGTGATGGCTGGGAGAAGAAGTTGTTGTTTGAAGATGATGGTTCGCGAATTCGCTCGGCTAGCGCTGCAGTCTTGGTTCCCATTGAGCCAGAGAAGGGTCAGAAGAAGGCCTGGTTGTTTGTGACTGGCTTCTTGTCGGAGAAGATGATTGCTGTGAAGGTGGGTCTGTAGTCGTGCGGGGAATTTTGTCGATAGTTGCTATGATAGTACATATGTAGTGCAGCTGTCTTCTCCAATGAGAAGAAGCAATGAATGAAAGAGTCAATCTCTAAGTCTATGAAATTGGAATCTATTCTCAAGTACCTATTATTGCCATAAAAAAAAAAAAAAAAAAAACCCCCCCCAAGTTCAAACCATGCGCGCGTCCTGCCTCGGATGTTAGGTGTCTAGGTGTCCCTCAGGTGTCGACCTCCGCCCCGAGGCCAACCTCGAAACCTGATATTCCGCGAGCAACACTCCTTCATCACCTCCCTCAGCACAGTGATAATGTCCTCATTCATACGGGGCCAACGCGCCCTATCCCAATTTCACCCCCGCTCCAATATTCAAAGACAATTCCACCCCCGTCTCCCCGCCACGATTCCTCGCCTCTTCTCAACCTCCGCGGCATCACACGCCGCAAAGCAAGACTCAACAACCGTGACAACGCCCCCATCAACCCAAATCGACGCACCAGCAAGCACCCTTCCCGCCCCTCTAGACCTACCTACAGTTCTCCCTGCAAATGCCCAAACCTCAGATAAACTAAAACGTCTCGTGACCATCGGCCGCGCATACCTCGCCTTCTACAAAACAGGCTTGAAGAACGTCTACCGCAATTACCGTGCTTCTTTGCCTCTGCGCGCCTCTCTGGGCTTACCGGCTTATATCCCAATCTCACCCCCCCGCAAATCCTCCAATGTCAGTCCCCACAAGGGAATCGATATGGGAAGAGGTCAATTCCAACTCGTCGTTCGCTCGGCACGAGACGTGCGAAAGATGATTCCTTTTACCTTGGTTCTGATTGTCTGTGGGGAATTCACGCCCCTTATTATTCCGCTCTTTGGTTCGGCTATTACGCCGGCGACGTGTCGTGTCCCAGGGCAGGTTGCCAAGGAGCGGGATGGAGCGTCGAAGAGAAAAAATGCGGCGATGAGGGCCCACGCGCGTGCCATTGAGCCTGGGGCGTTGAATCCCGTTTCGGTGGGGAGTGGGGAGGAGATGAGGGTTCTTGCGGAGTTTGCGAGCCCCCGTTGGGTGAAGGAGGCGGATAAGGATGCGGTTTTGAGGGCTTGTGCTGTTTTTGGACTGGTTAAGAGTCATGCGAGGCTTGGGGGGAGGGCTCTGGTGGGACTTGTTTATCGGGCCAGGTTGGAGAGGCATGTGGAGTATTTGGGGATCGATGATGGGATGATTAGGGCTGGTGGGGGCGTGAGTAGGCTTAGTGCTGATGAGGTGCGGATTGCCTTGGATGAGAGAGGAGCTGGGGATGTCGCGGCTTTGTATGCTGGGGAGAAGGTTAAAAGGGCGGAGAGGAAGTGGTTAGAGAGGTGGTTAGATGTTAGGGAGGGGGAGGTGAAGAGTAGAACGGGGCAGAGTCGCGTTCTCTGAGGGGAATGGCCTTATGTATAGTATTCATTGGTATAGGGTTGTGTATGATATATTTAGATGACCAAATAGATGAGATGTGATCTACTTGAGGCGAGTCATGGATTGGATTGTTTGGAATTAAAGAAAAAAAAAAAAAAAAAAAAAAGGCGTCTGACCAATGCATTCTGGAAGAAAGTACTTATGTGCAGAAAGATATAACCCTGAGAATTGTGACAGGTGCCTGGAACCATCGCTCCAAATAGAGGGTATCGACAACAGAGCCGTAATTATCAAAGTCGCCATATGATATGCCCAGAAATTCAATAAAGCATTCGTCACCGCGCAATCACTTGTGCAGTCGCCGGTGCAGCAGACCGAGTCTGACCGCGATTTTGTTTTGCCCATCGCAGGCCGCAGCTGTTGCAGAGATCGCGATTGCCACTTGGTCCTCGCCGCCACTCGGGAGTATTCTTGGTCCCACACATGGCACAGGCCTTCTCCACGGAGATGGCGCTCTGCTTGCGCTTGCGCTTCTTGCGTCGACTCAGAAGCCGCTGTAATTCGTCGGCTAGAGTTCGGTTTTGCTTTTCTAGCTCGCGTAATTCAATCTGCCAGTTAGATCCGCGCGTGGGATTCAGCTCGGTAAAGAATGTAGCCGGTACATCTGAAGGCGAGATACTGCGATTCCCGGCGGGTAATCCGTTCAGACCAACGAGGGTTGAGAGACGAGATGCTTTTTGCCCGATGGCACCATATTGACGAGGCGGGTTGGGGTCAGAGGTTGTAAGAGTGGTCCTCTTCGCTGTACCGGGGACATGGGCCATTTCCTCGTCCTCGGCAGCAGATACGGCAGCAGAGCCGGGAGGGAACGTTCGTGCAAACCGGATTTGGGCGACGAGGAACGAAGATCTGCTCCCGTTGACCCCATCTCCAGCGTACAAAGTGGTGTGCGCAGACAATGCGTGACCCTTCTTATGACGCATCTGGTGTCGGAATGATGGAGGATCGGCAGGCTTATCATCCATGGCTTGTTCATTGGCGGCTGCCTCCAGGGCATCAGTAATGGCGTTAGGATCATCTTCCGGCTCCATGAGCTCTTGGATACCCTTGCCAATCAAATCGTCAGGTGCACGTCCCAGGACTGGCTTCGACTTGGAAGTCACAAAGAGAATCACGCCAGACAAGGAGATCTTGGCCCAAATATCGTTTTCAGCCAGAGCAGCAGAAGATCCAACACGAGCAATTTGGTCCAGTGAGTAGACTGGGCGCGGGCGGCCAGTCATAACAAGATAACGGCGGCCCTGTTGGGGGTCGATGTGCCATGCACCGTGACTCTCAAACCACATGTATCCCTTGTACTTTTGACGGATACGATACACAACGCTCAGGGGTGCTGGGGTCGTGCTGGCCCGCATGTCCCGGATCACGGGTCCGATGTCACTCGGATGGCAGATAGTGGACAAAGTCTTGCCAACTAGCTCGATCGGGTCATATTCCAAGATCTTCCGGCAAGATGGCGACAAATATAAGAATTCACCGTTGAACGACAACACATGTATCACATCGTCGACGTTTTCGACCAAAATGCGGTCCAGATACTGTCGTGATACTCCGGAGCCTGGCACACCTGCTGCATTGAGAATAGCAGTGACCTCGTCGTGGCCAAACCGAGTGACCAGGTCGGGCCGTAATCTGTACACATCTGGCGGCGGCACCACATACTGTGGTAACTGGTCGCGCTGGTAGTTTATGCTATACGTGCCGTCTACGTAGACATTAGTAAACAGACCCGGGTACTCGAATATCAAATTGACATACCAGGATTTCTCCTTGTGACAGCGTCGGGTTTCTCGACCAGATCAACCTGGAACCCGACGTAGAATCGATAGTCCTCCGAATTCCACTGAATAGGAATCATGGTGATAAGATTCATAAAGGGTTGTCCACCCTTGCGATAGTTGATGATACTGGCCTGGATTTCACTGCGGTCATCGATGGTCGATCGCAGGCGATACACTGTCTGTCCATCGACGAAAGACCGCTTGGTTCCAGGCGTGATTTGGCCATGAGGATCCTGCAGGAATCGGCAGTTCTTGCCGATGATCTCATCTTTAGTGTATCCAGTCAGACGCTCAAAGGCATCGGAGATGTACACAATCGGTTGATCTTCCCGCAAGATGTCACACATCACAAAGGCACAGGAGAGATCAACCGCCCCAATGTTGATTTTGGGGTTGGATCGCATGGCCACTCGACTCTAGAGAAGACGTTAAGACTCCATGTCACATGTTGAGACATCTCAAGATAACGTACGAGCACTCCTAGGACATCGAAGCCACTGTTTGAGTAGATGCCAGTGTGCTCCGTCGAGCCAGCATCAGGTGTTGACAGCCCCGGGGACTGTGTTTCTGACGTGTGGGATATGCGTTAGCCTGGGATAAGAAAACGGCCAAGTCTAAATCCCCGGTACCTCGCTTACCTTTGATGACGGCGGGCTTTTTGGGTTGGATGGCCACCGGCTGCGGCGCCCGATAAGAGGCTTGCTGTGCATATTGTGGGAAGTGCTGCTCCTGGGTTGAGTGCTGGGCAGACACCTGAGGCTGATCAGTCGCTCGCTCGAAATCGGAATCCTCAAAGCTCCCTGTCGAGTTGGGTCCAGTCTTATAGGTATCCTTGTGGGGTTGGGGAACACTCGGTTGTTCGAGGTACTGGCCAGCGTGTGGCAGCGACTGCACGAAGGGGGTATAGTTGTGAAGCTGAGAGTGATCTAGCGCAGGAGTGAGTCCCATGGAAGTCGCGGGGTAGGTTGTGGGCGCATCGTAGGCGAAGGCGTTCACTCCGTCCAGGTTCATAGGCAAGGAGACCCCGCCACTGGGGTCGGTATCATAGGTTAACATCACGTTGGAAAGACGCCCTTCCAAGTCGCCCTGGGGTCTGGTCCGGTCGAAGGACGGCAAGGCCAGGTCATCCTCCTGGGATAGCATGGCGGCGTTATAGGCAAAACTGTTGGAGAAATTCATCAAGGAGGGATCGTGAGGAATCTGTGCATTTTCATCTTCATCGCGAGGCTGGTCATCGCGAGAATAGCCCATGGAGAAGTTCATCGAATTCGCCATGGCCCTAGGTCCCTAAGGGATAGAAGGAAATAGGCCTCGGCCTGCGTGGGGTCCAGAATGCAACGCCCGGGCGAGTTCCAGAGCCCCGGGTAGGGGGACCAACGGCCTGGATTCCCGTAACGGTGGCCTTCCGGTGAGGACCACTTCGGAGTCCAGATCAAAGTTAAGATCAAGTGCAGGATCTTTGCCGGAGCTCCCGATAGCACTTTGCACCGAGATATTAATGTAGATTTGTGGACTTGGTAGAAGAGAAAGGGAAAGATGGATCCCCCCCATCATTGTCTCCCTCCAAAAGTACAAACACCCCCGTCATTGTGGGCCCGGCTTGCGTCCCTGGGCCAATGAGTGGCCGGTGAGTTGGGTGACAGATGAGTCCCGCCGTATTCAATGTATTCAGTGATTCTCGCCCGTGTGCAAGGGGGAATTTCCTTGGAGTTCAGGGCAGTATTCTCTTCTTCGCTGCTTTGCGCATAGATGTATCGCCGTGGTAGCTGCACACCAAGCGGGTTGTTCATCCCAGGTGGAGGGGTCCGGTGGATGCGAGCGGGCTGGAGGAGTTGATCTATCACAATTTGCCAGGGGAAAAGGGCCCGGACGCGATGGAAGTATACGAGTATGCTGCAAGAGGTGGAACTTTGTGTGGACAGAAGCAGCCGACCACTTCAAGGTTCAACCGGTTCGAATGGTTCCAGTGTAAGGGATAAAGTATATAGAAAGAAGAAATCGAGATTGTGATTGTGATTGTGATTGGGATGATCTCGTTCTCTCATAAAGGGATCACTGTCCGACTTTCAGTCAACATCTCTACAATCTTCCATTTCCACTTCCTTCCCAGACTCAACCCCCTCTCTCCCCCGTACTTTTGTGTTCGCCACGGACCTTTTCGCTTCCCTAGTGCGACCTCCGACCTCCGACCTCGAGCCTTCGCTCAGCGTGGTCTGGTCGCGTTGGCCACGCGATGGCGGACAAGATCTCAATTACCATCTGTGGCGACGGCGGATGTGGTACGTTAATGCAACCTTCTTTCCACCTTTTCCCCTTTGCGGGAACATCGAGAGACCGTGATTCGGTGCCACCGCAGCGGGCTCCTTTGCGATCGAGATCTGATCAGATCGGGGAATAGGTAAATCTTCCATCACCCTACGGCTGGTCCGTAGTCAGTGGATTCACGAGTACGTTTCCCCTTCCATTGGATCGTGCAATCGCTAACCAACCCCATGCAAATCTAGGTATGACCCAACCATCGGTACCTTTTTCTCCTCCCCCTGAATATACGGTCGCGCCCCCTGTCTAATGCGCACCCAGAGGACTCATACTCGATCACCCGCACAGTCGATGGCCTTCCCTATTTCCTTTCAATTACCGATACCGCAGGTCAGGAGGAATATCGCGGGCTATGGACGGCGTCGACGGTGAAATCGGACGCGTTTCTGCTGGTCTACGACATTACGAATCCCTCGAGCTTGGAGACTTTGAATTACTTCATGGACATGATCAACATGGAAGCTGAACAGCGCGTTGAGGACAATGAGCGACTACGAAAGGAACTCGGCGATAAAGGTGCAGGAACCTCCGTTGGCCTCCCACCACCAGTGAAGATCGTAGCGGGCAACAAATGCGACCTGAAAGATGGGCGCGCCGTCACCTCGCGCGAAGGGCTGGAATATGCGCGTAAGAATGGTTGTGGGTTCATGGAGACCAGTGCGCGCGAGATGGTCAATATCGAGGAGACGTTTGCTCGTAAGAGTACCGATCTGCAGGTGTATTTGCTATGCTAATGGGAGTAAACAGATTTGGTGCGTCGGGTGGTTGAAACCCGTCGGCTTTATTATCAGTCCGCTGTGGGCGCGCCGTTGCGATTGCCATCGCGAGCTGGGCACTCCGTCCACACTACGGCGCTTCCACTGACAACAGCGGACGCTAGTATCGGGCGGGGGTCTCGATTTCGGCCGCATCGGTTTTTTGCGTTTGGGAAGGGCCGAAAATTGACCGAGATCATGGCTGACCAACATGCACACAAAGACGGACAGGAACCGATCGACGAGGTAAAAAAGGTGCCGAGTGCAAAACCGCGCAGGCATTATATCCGTCGGCTGTGTTGCTGGTGTTGAATTGTATATCCTGTGATATAAGTCAGGCTTCATATACCCATACCCCTTTGTGCAACAGCAACGTTCTAGTAGAGAAGCTGAGATGACAAAGTGTCTACCTCGGTAGGTCACGAGGATGCCAAAACATGGTATCGACCGGGAAAAATCGCCCGGAATATTCCTCCGAAAGATGTGGTATGGCCGAGACGGTAAGTCGGGTCTGCAAGAGAATATCCACGGGTTGGGCGGCACTCAGGCACGCCTTGAAGAGCTATCGGGGTCTGGATTCTCGAGGAGCAAGTTGCCCTAAACAGGATTGCCAGATGGGGTACAAGTAAATCCCGGATCAAGCTTAACTTCCTTTTTTATGAGGTCATCGTATGGGACGATACTACCTAGAAAGTCGTAGTTCGCTCGAGTCAAGTGTACCTGGATGGACAAGCTCACATTTCGTGTCCAAGAGGCTTATTCTACGTATGAGCCTACCTGTTGATGGAGATGCACACTCGGTGGTGATGGCGGGCTAGACCGGCAGATCGTCGCTGCTTAAAAGAGGATGCGGTCAGTAGAACCACTGTGGCACGGATATGGAGCACGATCCCCCAGAAAAGATATTAATCATTAGAGGATATACGAGAAGCTAAGTGCCCCTAGAAAGTTCGATAGTTTCTCTGCCGAGTGTGGTCACGTCATGACTGCTTGCGGGCCTTCGGGTCGATTACACCCTAGCCAGCCCGAAGCCACTCGATGAGCGTCGATTGGAACGGGGGTCCCTGTCATGAATCACTATGAGCTTACATGACAGTCGATTGCCTGGTACGGAGTACGAAAACGTACTTCCTAGCTCGTGTTCGTACCGTTTCTCACGGCAGGGGCTTGCCGAGCAGAATTAGCGCTTATACAGTGCTCCGTCCGCACATTATTAATTATGCACGGCTCCCACCGTTACACGGGGGAAGCTGAGTGATACTCATCTGCCCCTGAACTCATTATGATTCATGAAACTAGTCTCTTACGATTTTTAGAATTCTGGATTTTCTTTTTTCATTTATCTTTTTTTTGTTCTTCCTACCGTAAAGTTCGTTTTGCACGGCTTAAGTGGCCGGAAGTGCAGTCCAGCCGGATCTACGTCAAGGCGCTTCAGAAGTCTCCGAGGGCCGATGGAAGCTCCGCTCTCCGTGAGAAAATGCCGAGTCATCCTTTCACCCACCCCACTCCGATAGTGTAATCATTAAGAAATTTCATAAAAAACCGGCCCTGTGATCAGTGGATCCCCCATGTTATGTTCGATCCGATCGTATGCTCGTACATGATATGCTTTACTGTAAATCCCTCGAAAAATAAAAAATCCAAAAAAAATAATAATTATTAAATCATGGAATAATAAAAAAGAAAATCCTAAAATCCTAAAATAAAAAAGGGCCCCATCCCCTCTCCCTTATGAAAGAATGACTATATGATCCTTGGGCCCTGCTCACCACTTGACCCTCAAACTTGGTTACACCGACAACTACAAACTCAATCCTCCTTTCGTCACGACATCATTAGACCGTGGTGGTTGACGTCGATTCACTTGTACATCCTCCGGATTTGGAAGTATAGCTTTTCTCTTACCTGGCTATACTCTCTCCCTCTCCCCGCCTATACGGACCTATACACACACGCATCACACAATATGGCAGCTCGACAATCAACACCAGGCTCAGACCACTCCCACTCTGATAATGTTCGCAAACGTGTCTGCAAGGCGTGCGATCGCTGTCGCTTGAAGAAATCCAAGGTATGTGGCACTGTAGCGGGCACATCGTCCATACACTGACCGACCAAGTGTGACGGAGCAAGCCCGTGCTCGCGTTGTCGTGCAGATAATGCTGTCTGCGTATTCGGGGAACGAAAGAAGGCCCACGATAAAGTGTACCCCAAGGGGTGAGCTGGCACTGTCCAAGAGAGAGAGAAGTGACACGTATATGCTGACCACCACCGGTTTTTACTAGATATGTTGAGATGCTCGAGCAGCAACAAGTCTGGCTGGTCCACGGCCTCCAGGAACTTTACAGGCGCACCACCGAGGGCGAAGGGTGGCCTGGCGACCGTTTGAAGACCGAGCCCAACGGCCACCCGCTCACCCACGACCTGCTTACTCGTCTCGGCGCCCTCGACCACACCAAGGGTGAGCGTTTCGAGGATAGCCCCGATTCTATGCAGCAGGACTTGTGGCGTAACGGCATGCAACGCCAGGAATCCTCTGATGGGACCGAAAGCCCTCAGAGCCCCGTCGCCCGTACACGCTTCTCCTCCGACGCCTTCTCTCAGACTCAGACACTGCCCCCTACCCCGCCGGCCTACAGCCCCACGACTACGGCCCCCGTCAAGCAGGAGATGAGCAATCAGCAATTCATGCACAATGGGATGCCCATGCAGGGTGTGGTCAACCCGCTAGCCTTACAGGGTGGACCTCAGCAGTGGCCGAATGGTGGATTCAGCTCTTTCGACGAAATGGATATGATGATGTCCAGCTCCGATTACGCCAATCTGTCTTTCGATGAGCCCATGTCGTCGCCCATGTTTAATCGCCAGATGCCTATGAATTGCGTATCCAATGATTACGACGACTTTAATCAGTTCTTGAATCCGAACCCGACGGAGATTACTTCGATCTAAGCGCCTTCGATTTTGATTCGAAATTCTTTAACGCCGTATGACGTGATGCATGTATACTATACATGTGCTTTCTTGGGAGGGGCTTTCTTTTCTACTTTCCATTTGGGGTTGGGGCTATTAATCCCTCTTTCGATTCGAAAGCAATTGGGGATCCTAATTTTACATCCTGTACAGATTTGGGCTCGGTTTTTTTTACTTTTGAATGGAGTTGGAGACAAAACGGGGGAGGCGTTCACTGGGGTTAAATTCAATTGAAGTCTTTCATACACACACTCGTCTCCAATCTGTGGAATCTCACCTACTTGACACTGGTACTGACATCGACGGTGACACCGACACGGAGCAAGCTGCCGAACGGGTCTTAACTCCACCTGACTAATGCATCTGAGGACATCTGTCAGCGCGGACTTAAACCCATGTAATCCCGAACGCCAGTATTATACGAGGTGCGTTGGTCCCAGTTCTTTTTTGAGTTCGAGACTCGTTCTCGAACTCCATCGACTAAGTGATTTCTAACTGGTTTCCAACTGATTTCCACTTGATTGCTAAACGTGCAAAGCTGCATGAATGAGCGGAAGCCTGGTGGAGCCCACCCTCTTACGTGAGCCCATTCCGACGTACAAGTCGTACGCAAGTCGTTTTCTTTCAGGATCCACTGAAAGCCGAAATGCCGATTTGCCGTCTTTTGAGCCAAACTGTCCGCGGTCCGCGGATTTCTATTTTCCGGGCATGAATAGATGTCTCGCCATGTTCGCCCCTGGTAGAGTTCAAACCCCTGGCACAACCTGACACAGCCTTGCACAGTCTTTCACAGCCTCAGGACGGGCCAAGTCCGGGGTAGGGTTCGCCCTTTCGGCGACCGGAACCCCGTTCTTGCCGAGCCGGATATCCTAAACCCGGGGGTTTTATGCTATGTAGAGTACTGGAGTATCTTAACCCCGTTGGGATTTAGGCTCGCAAAGTCCTATTGTGTAATTCCGCTTATACAGCGGAAGGTGCCAGGCCTGATCTGATGGTGGGTGGCCTGATGGCCTGACAGCCGGGGCCTCGTGGCCTGCTCTTTCAGGCCTGAAAGCAACGGGCTAATTGTCACGGGAAGCCCCAGCCCTAGATATCTGTCAACCCTGGAAGATACTGTTTAGCCTAAACGTGGAGCTCCTGAATTGCCTCAATTGCTTCCACTTTACCCCCTCCGGTGGACATTTCCGTCTCAATGCGGGGTCCGAACGTCATGCCAGACCCTTAACTTCTCCATCCCACTTCCCCTCCTCCACGTTTCTCCCCCAGATCACAATGTCCGCCCCCGAACAAGCCGAATTCACTTTCCTCCCCCTGGGTGCTATCATCCAGGAGTTCCGCGTCGGCGGGAAGAATATCGTATTGGGCTTCCCTACTCAGGAGCACTATGAGAAATACAACACGGCACACTATGGCGCCACCATCGGCCGTGTTGCCAACCGTATCAAGAATGGTCTTATCCAGAACTTGAACGGTAAGGAGTACCAGCTCACTACTAATAATGGCCCCAATGCTCTGCATGGTGGTGAGAAGGGTTGGGGTAAGCGCGTCTTCGACGGTCCCCACACTGTCAAGCGTCATGACCGTGACGCTCTGCTTTTCAAATACCGCCACGTCGACGGAGAAGAGAAGTACCCCGGTACCGTGGAGGTGCGGGTCTGGTACACAGCCAGCAAAGAGGGTGATGCTAAGACCGTCCTGACGGTTGAATACGAGGTGGAGTTTGTCGGTGATGAGTGTGAAGAGACAGTTGTCAACATCACCAACCACAGGTAAGCTTGCTTTTTATAGAATGTCAGCCGCTTTTATGCCCCATGCTCATACTCGATGCTTATTCTAGCTACTTCAACATTGGTGACGGCCCCACCATCTCCGGTACCACTGCCCAGCTGGCGACCCAGGACTACCTGCCCCTCGATGACACCGGCATCCCGCACGGCACCATCGATAAATTCCCTCGCGATGTGACCAATCCCTTTGAACTGGTCGCAACAGGTGCACACATCGACGATGTCTTTGTCATGGAAACCGAGCCCTCCAAGATCCCCCTCGACACGCGCGATCTGCCCGTGCGTCGCCTCGCTGAGTTCAGCAACGCCAACACCGGTCTGCATCTCGAGGTGCACAGCACTGAGCCCGCCTTCCAGTTCTACACTGGCAAGTATATCAACATTCCCTCGATCGACGGTGCCGCACCGCACACTGAGGGCGCTGGGTTCTGCGTCGAGCCTAGCCGCTACGTGAATGCGATCAACGAGCCTGAATGGCGGAAGATGGTGCTGTTGAAGAAGGGCCAGATCTTTGGTTGCAAGAATGTATACAAGGCTTGGAAGGAGTAGATGTCAATTCCGAGTTCTATCCGACCCCGATCCGAAGGTTTCTGTATAGTTCGAAGACAGCCTCAGGCAGAGGTCTCTACATGGGTGGAGTCTTGATGTGTGTTCGCCATATTTTCTTTTCCCAACCTTTCCAAGTGTTCTAGTAGATTTAATACACTAGTTACAGTGGTAGATAAAATACGGAAGAAAAAGCATGGTTGCCACCGCGGCAACATCCACCTTGAATCCCGCTATGCCGAGCCGAAGTTTCACTTCCCGCTGACAACGCCGATCCACTGTTACTATCTCGGCAGCCCATTTCTACTGTTCCATGCCGAGTCCTTGATCCGTCCCTAGATCCCCTAGTCCGCTCTTCAAAGCCCAGATCGATACTAGCTTGGCGATCGCGTAGCTAGGGGCATCATAGCACGGAGATAACACACGCACACACTGGGGTTAAACCTCCGTAGACCCATCTGATAGGAAAAGATCTAAGCCGCCAATGGCACAGTGAAACCGATTTGGGAAAATACCGAAGATACCCTCGGAAGTATTTATTTTCCCATTGGCTGAGTCCATTCTCAACTCAGAACTCAGAACTCGGAACTCGGAATTCAAGATTCAGGCTTCAGGCCAGTCTACGGTCGACGGTGGATACCAGACCCGATCAATTCTCGTGGGCTGGCAATTACTCAATCCAGCTCTCAGATGACAGAGCGCTGAATCCACTCCGTCCCAGCCCCTTAAAACTTCTAGAATGGTTCGAGAACTCTCGGCAATGCGGATACAAGATGGATCCACTCCTTCCTAAGCCAGGGATGAGAGATGCCTCGTCCGGGTTAGTGCGCCTGGGTCGTGTGCCGTATGCCGTATGGCGTATGCCGTTTCGCGGAACCTTTTGGTCCGAAGGACGGAGTTAATGTATTGCCGTCAGTAGTACATCTTAGTACTTCCCGTGTCGGGCGTCGAGGTGGCGCTAGGAGGCTACTCAACCACTATCCTTTTTGAGGCTTTTTGGGGTTCGTGCGGATCTGTCGATCGGTGGTAGCGTTTATAGTTGCGTATAGCGTGAAGCTCGGATGTTGCGCGTTGGCTTGGGCCGCTTACTGTTCCCTTCGGTGGTCCCTGCGCTGGGCAATCGTGGCGAGTGCTTTCGGTTGGCTATTGCTATTGCTATTATTTAGGCAATTATCGGTTTGGATGGGGTGCGGCGGTGTATACTCAGTCCCGCGGGTTTCGATCATGGCGACCTTTTCGATCTTTTCGATAGCTTCGATGTTTTCAATAGTCAAGTCTTGGAAGATTTTCAAGGTGGACTGCATATCCCAATGCATATTATCCAGTCCCGGTGCATCTATATGCATTCAGTGGCATTGCTTCGCATTGTTTGCTGATACAGTCACTCTGGTAGCCTTCCGGAGCACCAACTGCATAATACCTCGGCAGGACGTTGGCATACGTCGCTGGCCGACTGCGTGACGATGGTCACTCTTCGCTCCAGGCATCGGGAAGAGGTACGTCAGAGCATGGAGGACACATCCCTTCTGATCAGCTTATACAAACGGGGTTCTCATTGTTTTCTTGAATCTCTTTTCAAGATCTTTGATTGAAATGTGTCTTGGCTTATCGGGCCATACTTCGCGAGGTCTAGACACCTACTTTAAACCGTATCGGGCGTGCACAACATAGTAACATGAAGCCCCATGACTACCATAGGACACATACCACATACCAGTGCCAAGAGAACTCGCCATAACCATTCCCTTCTTAAATCTACATCCATCTTAGCTACTAATGAACTGCTCCATCAAAAGAAACCCAGGGGTACCATCACGTGACCCTCCGGAAGTCCCCGACCCCGCGCGGGGAGATCTACGGGCTGCTTGCTGCTTCCTGTTCCTCCACTTGAAATTCAGTTCAATTCAATTCATCATGGCTGCAGCACACGGAGACCTACGGCACCTGCTGCCGGGCAATTACAAGCGCCTCATCTCAGAATGGCTCGAGGAGGACTGTCCTAGTCTGGACTATGGCGGCTTTGTCGTCGGCGAGACGGAGGGCGAGGCCCGGTTATTAGGCAAGAGCAATGTGAGTTGATCGCAAAACCCATCTGGGCAATGTACTGATCATATGTAGGGTGTTGTGGCTGGTGTCCCATTCTTCGATGAAGTCTTCTCCCAGCTTGGGTGCACGTATGTCCTACCCTCGACGTTCCTCCAAAAAACAAACATCTAACTTAAGAACCCTGTACAGCACCGAATGGCATGTCAAGGAAGGCGACATCCTCTCCCCTGTCCAACACTGCGCCACCGTTCGCGGACCCATCCGTAAGATCCTCCTCGGCGAGCGCGTCGCCTTGAACATCCTCGCCCGTTGCTCTGGCATCGCCTCCAAGTCCGCCTCCATGCTCGCTGCCCTGCGCAAGCAAGGCTGGCAGGGTATTCTCGCCGGAACACGCAAAACAACTCCTGGATTCCGTATCGTCGAGAAATACGGTATCCTGGTCGGTGGAGCTGATCCCCACCGCCACGATTTAAGTTCGATGACTATGCTCAAGGATAACCATGTTTGGGCCTGTGCGAATAACCGTGCCGCGGCGGATGGAGGTGTTGGAAA
The DNA here is from genome assembly GCF_028827265.1 of Penicillium atrosanguineum. Taxonomy (NCBI): domain Eukaryota; kingdom Fungi; phylum Ascomycota; class Eurotiomycetes; order Eurotiales; family Aspergillaceae; genus Penicillium; species Penicillium atrosanguineum. Next base: position 970,962 of record NW_026623138.1, on the reverse strand, counting down.
TCCCAGTAATATTGAGTCTATTGCGGCTGCTATTCCGAGGGCGGTGTTGGCTGCCAAGGCCACGGGTGGGTTCTCAACTAAGGTTGAGGTCGAGTGCCGGAGTGTCGAGGAGGCGAATGCGGCTATCGGGGCTGGCGCGGATGTAATCATGTTGGATAACTTCACGGCGGAGGGTGTGCGTGAGGCTGCGAGACAGCTGAAACAGGAATGGGCGGGTAAAGGGAAGGCATTCCTGATTGAGGTCAGTGGTGGGTTGACCGAAGAGAACGCGCCGGCTTATACGTGCCCCGACGTGGATATCTTGTCCACCAGTTCGATTCACCAGGGAACGGGCATCGTGGACTTTTCGCTGAAGGTCTCGTTGCGGTAGGTGGCTGTATCATACGGAAGACCGAGAAATGTATTTGAATAAAAGATACAGGAGAAACGAACAACAAATCGATCGAAATCCAGAACGCCGCTCTTCATGACCATCGTGACGTAACTCGATCAACCCAGACATGGGCGCCAGTGATTCATACCGAAGAAGTGAATACAGGTCTGTAAACAGGAACAGAAACAAGAGGCAGGGGTATTATAGTACACGGACATAACTGCATCAAGAGTCTCCACATCATACTTCAATGTCCACCGTGATGCCCTCTCCTTCACTCGATGTCTGCCCTTCATCAGAGGTCGGGACACGACCAGGCTGGATCCCAGATGGACCACGTCGTGTACGTTCTCGTAGGAGTTGATCACGAAGTCTCTGGTTCTCGACATCACGCTCCTCCAGCCGCTTTCGGGCTCCGCTGCGGTCGAGAAGACGGCCTTCTCGTTCAGCCTTGAGTCGCTTCTCCAACTCGTGCAATCGATGATGCCATTTGTCATCGGTTCCTTCCCAGGTGGCTGTGCCACTGCGCGAGCGATGCGTCATTGCTCCCGCATTATTGGTGAGAGTGCTGGTTGAAGAGGCGTGAGAGGGCTGAGGAAGGCCTGTGGAGCTGCGTGCAAGGGTTCTATCCGAGCGAGGCCGGTCCCCAATGCCAGAAGTGGAGTTGTGACGCGCCAGCGATCGTTCCACGTTCTCTGCCGCGCTGAGAGATGGAGACCGAGGAGACATCACGGCCGCTGCCGCCGCGGAGGCCGACCCATGAGTCCGGCTATTAGACTGGAGCAGATTAATCTCAGCCTTCAAGAGTCGGTTCTCTCCTCGCAACTTGGCCGCTTCTGATGACGATGAGGAACCCGAGTGGCCTCGTCCGGACCGCATGGTCTTGACCGTTTCCTCAACTCGCTCGAGTCTCCGGGCTCGCTGGTTGAAGGAATGCTCGAGGTTTGTATATTGCTTGGTCAGGTCATGTTCGATGCTCTTGATCTTACCCTTGAACCCGGTGACCACACTCTCAACGGTCTTGAGAGCAAGCATTAAGTTACGGCTAAAGCCAGGCCAAAACAAGATGTTTCCAATGACCTCCTGGCTGGGAAGGTTGCCGTTAATCAGACTGTTCGAATGGGCCCAATCTGGCCCGCAGATCGAGGACAGTCTCTTCCAAATGGTAAGGAACATCGTATTGCGTTCGTTTAACTGATCCCGGAACTGTTGCTCGAGGGATGTGAATCGCTTGCGGTCTTGGTTTCGAACGTTCTCAAGATCCGTAATGCGAGAGTTATTTTGAGTGATCGTGCGAGATGCTTGATGGTGGGACTTGAGAGACTGCTCGAAGGATTGCTTATCAGCTCGGCGAGCTTGTCTCTCACGCTCCAGTAGCTCGGAGAGCTTCCGGGACTCCAGTCCATGACTCTCCAGGAGAGCGTCACGGTTTCGAAGTAGCGAGTCTTTCTCATCGAACTGCTGCCGCAAGCTTTCCAATTCAAGTGCGGTGGACTCGAGTTCTTTCTGGAGTTTCATGATGTTGGAAATAAGACTTGATCGGCTGCCGCTGAGGTCTCCCAGCGTCTCTCGGAGGTTGTTCTCAAGATCCATGAGACGTTCGCGCCAGGTAGTGGTCTCAATTTCTTGAGTGGACAAACTCTTCTTCAGCCTACGGACCTCTTCTTTGGCTGCCGAGGCCTCACGGTTCAACTCGTTCATAAGTCGTTGGACCTCTTGCTTCTCCTTGCTTCCAACAACCTCACGCTGGTGTCGCTCATCTGCCAACCGTTGCTCCAGCTCTCTAGTCTTCTCCTTTTCGCTGTGCAAGCTCATATGGTACGTCTTCAACTCGGACTCCAGATCCCCGATGCGGATCTTATCGCCATCTTGCTCTTCTCGAAGGAAGGCAATCTCGTTCTGGCTTGATTCGATCTGCACGGTCAAGCGTTGCACCTTGGAATTGGCTTCGAACAGACCCTTCTCCAACTCCTCCATCTCGCGGTTGGTTTCTTCAAGCTCCTGCTGTACAGCCTTGTACCTCTCCAGGTTGTTCTGTGCATCTTCCTCCAGGCGAATGATACCTTCGCTAGCGGAACGCATCTCTGCCTGCAAAACCTTGAGGCTCTCATCCTGGTTTCTCAGGTCTTCGTTCTGGCGCTGACATTCGACAATCTTCTGGTCAAGCTCTTCACCAAGAGCGTCCAGCTCTTCCTGTGCCTCGCCACGAAGATCCTGGAAAGCAGCCTCACGCTCATCAGCGATCTGCATGGCTTGGTCTCGTTCCAGGATGGCCTGATCTCGCTCCTGGCCCAGGCTTGTCATCTCCTCTTCTGCTTGGTCAACATCAGCCTGGTAAGCCTTATCAAGTTCTTCCAGTTCATTGACGTAATCGTTGAGCTGAGCCCGGATTGCCTGGTTCTCGAGCTTGAGTGTCGACAATTGATCACGAAGCTGTCCGTTCCGAGCTTCCAGTTCATCGCGGTCCATAAAACCATGCGACCCAGTGCCGTCGCTGTGTTCAGACCCCGGCCGCATCTGAGCGCGTGACGCTGAGCGATCAAGGATGCTGTCTCCGGCAACGGATCGGCTGCCATCGCGCCGTGAACCAAGCTTCAATTCTTCTATCTCCTGGTACAGACGCTCCTTCTCTCGGTTGCGAGATGTGAGCATCGAAGTCTGTGCGCTGACTTCCTTTCTCAATTCTGCATTCTCTTGCTTCAAGAGTTCAAGCTCCATCATGAGTGGATTGCTTGTGGATGTATTCATCATAGCACCCCGAAGCGTCTCATCACGCAGTCTGCGGTTTTCTTCTTCGGCTTGTTCACGGGCTGCTGTCTCGGCATCCAACATATCCTTCCACATGTTCTGCCCAAGATATTAGCACGATTGACGCTGCAACGGAATCCTCTACTCACTCTCTCTTCGCGTGCACCCGAATCTGACCCTCCTCGGTTCTCACTCAACGAAGTGACCATTTCAGCCAGGCGTCGCTTCTCGGCTTCTCGGGAAATGCTTTCGGTCCTCAATCGCTCAATTTCGAGCTCGTAGGTTTCAACACGCTCGCGCAAGAACACTAGCTCTCCATCTTGTGCTGAGTCCCGGTCATCTTCTGACGCCTCAGGATCATGATTCACCATGGAGTCCTTGTCAGACTGCTGGTCTTTCATTTGCTTTTCCAAATCACGGATCTTACGCTTCAACCCGTGGTTATCCTTTTGCAGCCTCAACTTGTCCGACTTGAGTTCGACATTCTCGGAAATCATTTCCTTGATGCCTTCCTCGGACCGCTTGTTCAGAGCTTCATTGAGGAAGTGAATGCGCATCTTCAAATCAAAGTTTTCCTTCGAAAGACGATCAATGGTACTGCTCTGCTCCTTGAGAGTCATGGTTCGACCACTTCGGCCAAATGCCGGAGTTGAAGCACCTGCACGCTTATCTGGAGAGGGCACCGTGTTCCCAAAGTCTTCTCGGAAACGTTGCACGAAGTTGGTGGGAACTTGAATACCTTTGACGCGCTCTGCAATTGCGGTGTCGGTCGGAAAGCTATCCTGAGGTCTGGCCTTGGGCGTTTCCGGTCCTGAGTGTCCATCGAAGCCTGGGTGCTGTCGTGGAGACTGCGGTGAGCTTTCCTCTTCCAGTGTCTGCAAGCCACCATCTCCTGACACGGCATGTCGTCTCTCAACAGAATTTTCTTCGCTATATCCTGAAACGCCAGAAGCCATGCTTCCGAGGCTAGTCGTCCGGGTCATATGGTCGCGAGATCCTGCATTGACGTTGCCCCAATTCTCAGAGGCTGCTCCTCCAGACTGGAGCGCGTAGTCGGCGCCAAGTGTCGCATCACTGTTGGTAGTTTCGGTATTATTGCTTGCGGCTGAAGAGTATGACAAACGGTTTGTGGACTGCCGACTAGTGAGGTATTTGGGTCTACTTCCTCTTCGGGAGAGACTACCTCCGGCACTACTATGGTCACTGAATAATCTCGAGGCGCCTGGAGACAAATCGCGAGAGTTTTGACGGAGTTTTGAGGGGGTAAGTTGCGACTCGTTATCTGATTGGGACATTTGAGATCTGAACGGTCGTTCATCTTGGAAAATCTGGCTGCTATCGGGAATATTTTCGGAGAGTGTAGACTGATTGCGATACGCGGATCGGACGGCGGCTGATGCTGTAGGTGACGATGCGAGGGAATCGAAAGTTTCATCATTATCTGCTTGTTGTTGTTCATGCGCGCCCGGCATCACTTCAGAATCCACGGTTTCAGTTCCTTCGGTGAGGGCATATCGATTATGCTCCTGGTCGGTGTAGGTCTCTGATGGCGGTATAAAAGAGAATTGAGACGACTCGGTCTGCTGTGTTGTGTCCGCATCGTAGTCACCACCAATTCCAACGAGGTAGGTATCGTCTGCGCCGGCCCTGGGACCAGTCGCAGCGATGTCAATTGTCGAGGGCTCAGGCAGGAAGCTCGACTCCATGTCCATCAGCTTCCGGCGCATCTCATGTTCCTCTATGAGGGTTTGGTTGTTCGCCCGTTCGTGGTCGCCATTTTCGGACAAGGGGAACAAGCTGCTGTCGTCACAGTCGATCAAGGGAGGCAGGATGCTGTGGTCTTCAAGGCCCTGTAAGTCCGTGGCGGTGGCCCCATTCTCCTTTTTCTTGTCATCGGTAGATGTGGTTTCGTGCGCGTCAAGTTCGGGTTCGGGGTGTTCGGGGTGAGTAACAGGGTCGTCGATACTCGGGGTGACGGCCCCCCGCGCGTCGTCGGCCATGAAGTAGTCTGAAGCGCTTAGATCGGCATCCAGGGCCGAGGGTGTCGGGGTGAGGAATGCGCCAGGTGAGTGGGAAGTGCGCACCGAAGGCGGGCTGTCGATCGGAGGTGTCGCAACTGGGGTTCTCGCCCTGGTCGACATGGTGACGCCCCAGTGTTTTGGGTCTCCACCGATACCCACTGCGGTTGGCAAATAAGCGTGATCTAGTTCAGCACTCGTTGATAGCTCTCATTGGATTCAACTCGAAGGTCGGTGCGTCAGATTCTGAGACACCGCAGAGCTCTGGTTAACTTTACGGGAAGCACAAGGGGTGGGCGGTAGTATCGACACAACCAGGCACATGCTTAGACGGTCTATTGCCACGACATCTTATATAGAGGCCGTTACTGCCACACAATCTTGTTCTTGTTTTCTTGTTTCTTGTTTACTACTTAGTCCTTACTATTAACTATATAAATCTACAACTATGGTTCTTAACTTAAGAAATCTCGTTGACATTGCTTTCAACACAATCATGGTATCCATATCATCAGTCACATCGTGTCCCTGGCATTAAAAACAAAGTAATCCAGTAATCAGAAAAGATACCAAAAAAGAAAGGTGGGAAGAATGTATACACGAAACAGGAGAAAAGCCGGTCCATCGCTTTTGGAAAGTATGTAGCCAAGTCCCCCGGCCTGGAGGGTATATACAATGGTCTGCAAAAGAGGAGGAGAAGAAGAAGAAGAAGAAGAAGAAGAAGAAGAAGAAGAAGAAGAAAAGAGAAATTGCAGCGCGTATTAAGCATTTGCAGTAGCCTGCCCCGGTTTCATTTCCTCGTCGGCAGGAGGAGTAAAGTAGTTGTTGGACGAAGCGTGTATCTTGTCCTTCTGGTTGATTGCGTTACGGAGGGAGTCGATGTATGTGCGGAACTTAACAATCTCGCGCAACAAGTACGACGACTTCCGCTCCCAATTGGCCATCGCCTTCGCGGAGTTGGGATGGCGTGGCGAAAAGGCCAGTGTCATGGCAGAGCGTAGCTCATTGTGTCTTGAGAGGTCATCCTCGACATTCTTGACGTAGGCCTGCAGCTTCTTCATTTGGTCCTCCTCGGTCAGATTAGAGGCCGCCATGCTCTGTTGCGGAGGACTCCAATCACTGATGTTGACCCGATCCGCAGGAAGTCTGGGTCGTACGCTCTGTTGATCGATGGAGCTTCGGATCGAGCTCTGGATGCTGGGTCGGGGTGCGCCAGAGGAGGGAGGTGGAGACCGGTTCTCAATACCCACCAGAGCACTGTTGATGACGGCATCGCTCCAGCCATATTCGATGTTGCTGACTCCTCCCATCAGAGGCTCCTTGGAGAGACGTGCACTCCAGTAATTTGCTGTGGAGACGAACTCACGCACGATCTCGGGGGTGCCAGCCTGGAAAAGATGGACTGCACCGGTGGGTAAACTCAAGGCCCAAACATGAGGGCGAGATTTGGAATATCCGGGAGGGGGGAGAGCACTCGCAATCGTCTGGCGAAGCATGAACTTCCAGATTTCCTCTGCATTCTCCGTCCAGTTGCCGCCGCCGACCACAACACCCCCCGGTTGCTTGGCTTTCTGGCGCATGGACTTGGATGCATTTGTGAACGAAAACAGACGCATCCAGCCTTGTTGAATAACAGCAAAGCATTCATTCCAATTGCGATCCTTGGCGCGCTTGTCCACTGCATCCAGGTGGTGCTTGTGCTTGACACTTCCTTCCTTGGCCCAAGGAGCACCGGCCAGAGCCAGAGTCTCATCCTCGAGAAGAGGAGTAGTTCGCTCTGGCTCATCAAAGCTGTAGATTGAGGTCGCAGAATCTTCGCGGATGATCGCCTGACTCAACGCATTGGCGAAACCAATAGATTGCTGGTATTCTCCCCGGGGGAAGTCGGATCCAAAGGAGTCCACAGAGGCAGATGTAAATCTACCTAACGAGTACTTGCTCCAGGTGCTCGATGCGGTGGGACTCCATACAGAAGACTGATCATCCAGGCTAGTCCGGCTGGAGCCCATCATGGATGGAGGATAGAGTCTCGCTCCACGGGAACGAGGCTTGGACGACCATCTCGCAGCTCCATGGCGAGAATCGGATGATCGGCCACGGGGGAAGATGTCCGAGCCGCTCTTGCTGATGGTACTGGGACTCCTGCGAAGAGTGCTTGTGGCGGGACCAAGGAAGTTGCTAGAAGTCATGCGAGAAACCTCCTTCTCTGGCTGTGCGCCGTGGAGAGGAAGCCTCTCCTTTGCAATGGAGGTGTAGAAATCTTTCAAAACCGCTTCCACCTGTTGCTCCCAAGCCCTGACAGTTCCAATAAATGGGTTATTCACTAGCGGATCAGCATCATCCATTGAGCTACGGCTAACATCCCCGGGGAACGTTGGCGAACGAGCAGAGCTTGGCGCTGAAGGCGTCGAATCCGAGCCAGTAGGTGCAGTTTTGGATCGGTTAGCGGGGCGCAATGTTTCAAATCCTTCTGGAGCCGCGTCCATGGCTACCCGATGGATTGTGGGCATCGTGTTTCGTAGAAATTGCGTTTTGGTCATTTTCTGATCGATGTCGGCCAAGTGCAGGTCGGTGTTCAGGAGAAGAATGGAGTAACAGATTGTGTGGACAACGTCTGATACGATGTTAACAATACTTCAATTGATGGTACCAAGAGAACCACTTACCAGTAGCTTTGAAGCCGTGACTTGGGTTACAATCGCACCATCGGCACGAGAAAGCATCCAAAACACGGTCCACTTGCTGAGTTTCACCCTTTAACACCAAGCGTTGACACAGGCTTCGGAGAGCAGCCAGAATATTGAAATTCGACCAATTGAACAGTCGCATGTAAGCTTCCCGGATTGTAGCCCGGTTAGGGTCCCCCAGCCAAGCAGCCGTGGACTCGTTGCCCACAACCTGATCTTGACTATCAAAGAGCTTTTGAGCTTGCTCGCGATCAGTCGGTGTGGTTCCATCTTCAACAGCCTCACCCGGGCCGTCCATCTTGTCCTCGTCGTCAATTGTGTTCGGTTCCTCTGTTTCGATCACAGGAGTGTTGAATGCCGTTTGATAGTGAGAGGCCTCCGATGCAGCAGGTGATTCGGGAACGTTGCTATCCAATGGGATTTCCAACTTGATGGTCCCAGCCAAGCTTTCACGAGAAGCATCAGTGGACGCGGTCTGTGTCGATACTATCAGTTTGCGAGAGAAATCTTCAGCGACAGGTGACAGGGCGGCGGGGGCAGCATTTGAGCGCTCCTCCTGCAAGGGGGAATCGGTAGATGATGTTGGCTCCACCTCTCCCGCGTCTGAAGGCTGATCGTTAGTGCCACGGCGATCTGCCGGCGAGCGATCTTGAGGCCGGCCCGCACTGGGAGGCTGCAGGGTTTGCTGTCTAGCCTTTTGGTTTCCGTTTCCTCCAGGAGCCGAAACACTTTCTCTTGGCCTTTGGGCCTGTAGTAAGGTGGATTCGCGAAGCTGTGTCTGCCCATCAAGCCTCTCTTTGACTTCCTGCTTCTGGTTTCCCGGAGCCCTATCGAGATACGGGTTCATGACCTGCCGCAGACTGCTCACTGGACTTGGTTGCGGCTTCATGGAATCCATCATGTGGGGTGCGACCTCTTGCGGTAGAATGATCGGCGGCGGAACACTGCTATCAGTCACAGACTTCTTACGCCGGCGGAAGAACGAAGACTTTTGCTTGATCACCTGCTGAGGCCCGTCGCGTTTAGTAGGGGTACCGGCTGAACTCTTGGGGGGCTCCTTTCGCAGCTTCAGGTTGGCAGTGGCCCCGGCCGCATCCTTGATCTCGTTATCTTGCAGGTAAGACAGGTCATTTAAATTCGAGACGGGCTCTGCTGAGCCCGGCGAAACAGCTTTGCCTGAGCCAAATACGCGGCGGAAGAAGCCTGGGCGTTCCTTAGTACTTGCGTTCGAGCCTGCACTTGCGACATTGGCGGTGATCGTGGTAGTCGTAATCATAGCACTCGGTTCCGGCTGGGGGAAGGCCGGCTTGTTATAGGAAATGGTTGGGCTCGGAGCAGGCGGATCTAACGATGCCGAGATGGCTGGAGGAGCATCGAGATCCGTATCACCGTGAAGATGATAGTCAGTGTCTCGCATCTTGAGAGCTCCGGTGCCAATGTTGTCTGGGTGACCCTTTCGCGCCTGAGGAAGAGGTGCGTGATTTGATCTCATGCTGTTTCGGCGCGATGCCACGGGTGTCTTTGATGCAGCAGCAGTGGGAGTCCTGTTATAGTCATGAACCTTCCGCGGGCCCGCTGGCACGCTTGGGGTGGGCGCCGCATCGGCATCGTATACGAACGAATCCTGGGCCGTATTGGGCTCGTTCCAATGGCTGTACTTCTGAGGGCCGCAGTCGAAACTTTCCGAGCGTCGACTCACCCCTCCAGAGTCTGCTCGCCTTCTGGGCATCGTGCCAGAATAATCAGTAGAACTGCCTTTACTGCCTTTGCGGACATCGCCGGCCCTTGGCATCGTTCCACTCCGAGAGCCCATGGCGTCCCGACTACGGGCACTGCTCATTCTCCTCGGCGCTGTTGCCGACCGGTAATTTGAGCTGCTGTTGCTTCGACGGCCTTTGGTGGCCGTAATTGTTGCATAGCGCCCATTGCCATCTTCAAACCCATATTCCGCTTCAGAAGACACCGAAGACGAAGAAAAGGTATGACCCCGATACCGGCCATTCGCTTCGTTCTCAAAGGCCGAGTTGAAGAGACGATAGTCATCTAGAAACGAAGGTTCTGAGGCGCCAAATTGGTCGAGTGAGAGGAGCATGTTATCGACGATCGATGTACGGGCCGCATGTTGGGGAGATAGGGAAAGATCGTGGGGGTCTCGGTCATCGCCAGAGTCGCTGGCTCGCGCATCAGCGGCGGCGTCTGGGAAGGCATCGCGGATGGAAGGCCGGTTGTAACCCCGTTTGGGCCGATATTTCGCGGTCGATGTTTGAGAGGGAGGTGTTCGAGGAGGAGAGGTGTATACGTCGCGCTGTGAAGACATTGTCGCGCTGGTGGACCGTTGTAGTTAGGGTTTCCGCGGTCATTGATGCTCAGGGAGAGAGTTGGTTCGCGAGCGGAGAGGGACGAACAGCGTTCGGTTGGGTATAGGGCAGGATTTACGCACCGACAATGCCCAGGACTTGGGACCAGCTGTGGTTGCCCAAAAGTGACCCGTCAGGTGGGATGGGCCAGATTTGCCGACCAGATCCAAGGTCGGAGGTCCAGGCGACTCGAAGCACGGGGGAGTTTCAAGCGGTCATCGCATGTCCAAACAAGCAAGGAGGTAGGCGAAACGGCTGCTTGCAGGTGCAGGTGCAGATGTAGGTGTAGGTGTAGGGCCAAGGCAACTGGCAACTGGCAACTGGGCCGAGTCCGAATCCCAAAAAGTTGCGAGGGCGAGATTCCGGGGGCGGGACGAACTCCTGAACGGGGAGGCGGTTCTCAAGTGGAACTGCGGTACTCAGGCACCACCCTCTGGAACCGTGGGAATCCTAATTCAATCGAGTAGCAACCAAAGTCTTATATTGTTTAAACGTGGGAGAATTAGAATCGGAATCAGAATCATGGATGAAATAGGGAGGAACTTCGAAACAGGGGAGATAGTCACTAGGAGAAATCGGGGACTCCCTGATCGCCCTACATTTTTATTTTTATTTTTATTTTTATTTTTATTTTTATATGCTGAGCTCAGGGGTCAGCACTGCGCTGCGTACCTGAAGTGTCCTCCGGTTTCCTCAAATTGACGGTGAAGGGTCCCTTCCCCCCCCCCCTCTGGTCTCTCCTACCCATCTGATCATGGAATACTTCAATATGATACCTCATTTGATGGCCCTGGCCCCAAGTCGATCTGAATGGCAATTGCGGTGGATCCATCAGTGGGGACGGCATTCAGATGAGACGGAACCAATGCCGGGGGATTATCTAGCTGCTTCATGCTTCATGATACATACTGTACTGCAATGCCATTTCGCTGTCCCGGACGTCAGGTGGATGTGATGCATCGTAACTTCAGGGGCCAATCTGATCGGCTCTGTGTTTGCCGAGAGTTAGTTTGATCGGAGAATCGATAGATATACCCCAGGTGCCACACACCCCCGTTGTTCCACTTGACGGAGAACAGCTTAGTCTACAGGCTCTGCAATGCGTGACATTGTCAAGCAGTCTGTCTTTTCCCCCCTGCAGAACACCCATGAGACCGATTGAGAGATTGTGAGGCGAAAGAAAAGGGTCGCGGAATCCAACAGTAGAGAGACGAGAGACGATCCTGAAAATTAAAACCATGAAACACAAAACAACAAGGTCTCCCTGGGGTCAAATCTCGCATATACTGAGCTGAAGAGCGAAGGAAAGTCGAGAGGATGACCATACTCTCCCATCCATTTTTTGACTCGACTCAGACTCTACACACCGCAGCATTCACGTGAGCGATGACATAACCCAGGAGGCCACGAAGTAGGAGCAACGAGTGCCTTCGTGATTCCCCAAGACCAGGGCCTTTGACCATGAACCCGCACATCTCTGTCCCTCGTCAACATGCCGGTCCCGCCAATTTCGGCTCTACCCCAAGTCGCGGCTCCAGTGTCCGCATGCCGCGTTTCTTCAAGAGGTGAGTCCCTCTTCCCTGTCCCCCATTCCCCCGGAGTTCGAGGCTGACCAGATCCACAGGCTCTTCAAGTTCCCCCAGATGGACTTTGAGATGGCTATCTGGGAGATGACTTCTCTATTGATTGCACCTAAGAAGGTCTTCAAATCCATATACTACCATGTAAGTTTGCGCCGGTCTCTGTTTGGTTGCTGTCGTTGCTAACCGCGTCGGGGTCTTTGATATAGAAACGTGAGTCGTGTTGCTCTTAATCAGAGCCACCCAATCCGGTGCCTTAACTCGTCTATCGAAATCGGCCGTATTGACCCGTTCCCAGAAACAAAAAACACATGGCATCGCCCCGATCCATCCTTCACATACCTCCTCTCGTTCTTCCTCCTCCTCACAGCGCTAGCTTGGGGTCTGGCTTACACCCCCTCTTTCGGGGCCATTGTACGCCTGTCTCTGCTATTCGTCTTCGTCCATTTTATCGGCTCGTCCCTGTTCATCTCAACCATCGGCTATTTCGTGATCGGCCGACTCTTCGGTCCCAACGGTGCCGCCGCGTCTCTGGCCGGTCTGCGTGGTTCTCGGGGCCGCCGACGCGGGGCCGCTCAGGGCTTGTTTGTACAGCCTGGCGAGAAGGACCAGCTGGAATTTGGATACTGCTTTGATGTAGGATTTGCCCTCGATCCGTCTCAACATGCTCGTTCTCTAACGCCGCGGTGTCTAGGTCTCCAATCGAGCTTTCTTCCCGCTCTACCTCCACCTCTACGTGGTGCAATTTCTCCTCCTCCCTCTTCTGACCCGCAGCCCGAGCAATTTCCTGGCGACCTTCCTCGGCAATTCGCTTTACCTCTCTGCCCTGATCTACTACACCTACATCACCTTCCTGGGATATAACGCCCTGCCCTTTCTGCACAACACCGAGCTCTTGCTCGTCCCCATCATGGTCTTTGCTGTCCTCTGGCTAGTTAGTCTCATCGCTGGCTGGGGTGTTGTCATGCAGGGCCGAAGCGTCGTAGGCCTGTTCTGGGGCGTGTGAAACATCACAATTCAACCCTACAAAATTTCCGCGCGGCCAATTCCATCACTCACTCAACTTTGGGGGGAGGGTTCGAAATTTCCAAACCCCCGTGTATGAACCATTTCTTTTCTCTCTTCCTCTTCTCTCTTGGTCATGCATCCAAAGAGTAATTTCCGTGTCTTTGCTGCGTTTGGGAAGGCGTCGGTGTACATGATTTTTCCATCTATAGGATCAGGCATCTTCCATTTCTCTGCGTGTCTTATTAGATCCAAATACCAAGTCTTAAAATTGTCTTCCTTGCCAATGTAATTCCAGGATTGGATATACTTCTACGGGTGGGTCAAGCCCTACTACATGGTGCAATTTCGTGATGCGTATGTGTTGGTGTTTCCAGATCTCCCAAACATAATCAAAAGCAAATCAATTCTTCTTGCCCTTCTTGGGCGCAGGCTTACCCAAAGCAGCAGCCCGCAACTTATCCTCACGCTCCTTCGTAAGCGCAGCTTTCTCACGGGCTTGCTCCTCCTTCTCCTCCTTCTCAGCCTGCTTACGAGCCCGCTCCGCCTCACGCTGCTCACGGATAATAGCCAACCGTGCAAGATCAGCACGCGCCTCGTCAGTCTTGCCCTCTGCGTGCAGCTTCATGTACCGCTCGCGAGCCTGCTGCGCCTGGACGGCTTCGCGCTCTCGTCGTGAGAGCTGCGAGATATCCTTCTTCACAACCTTCTTGGGCTCCTCCTCATCATCGTCCTTCTTCACTAGCTGTGAGCGGGACTTGGCGGTGTGGTTGGGGTTTGCGGGGAGGCCCAGGCCCTCATCTTCGGATTCGTCAGAATCCGAAGGGGGCAGGTCGCCGGGCTGAGCGGCTTGTTGCTTGCGTTTGGCAAGCGCAGCGAGCTTTTTGGCTTTGGCGGCGGCTTTGCGAGCCTCGCGGGTTGCCTCTGAGGCGGCGGCGGCTTGGCTGGTTCCTGCGTCGGCGTCGTCCGAGCTTTCCTCTTCGGAGCTCTCTTCGGATGATGACTCGTCGCTGGAGGATTTGATCTCATCTTCGGGATCCTGTGGGAAGAAATGTGTGAGTTGTGGCCGATTGAGGTTGGTTTTCCGCAATCTTCAGCCTTCCGAGGTGTTTTGAACGTACGCGCCAGAGACCGACTGAGTTGCCGTCCTTATCGACCGGTTGAAGGTCTCGACTGAACTTCTTGCCTCCTGTCGAACGAGAATAGATCAGCATTCATCTGTGTGGATTATTCTCTGGGATTTCTGCACGCGACCTACCTCCTCGGGAGGGCTTGGAGAACTTTCCTCCACGACCGCGGGGCGCCATGATGAAGTGTATAGGGGTTGGGAATCAAGAGATCGCAGTCGCTAAATCAAAGAGTTGTCTTAGTATCGAGTCAAGATCAGTCAAATTGAGTCACCAAGGACCAGCCATACTCAAGAATAGAGGGGCAAAGTGGGGGACCCCTGGGCGCTTGCGATAGACGATAGGCGCAGAGATTCACAAAAAAAAAATAATAAAAAAAGGAGGAAAAGAAATGTATGGTGAAACCAAAAATCCGTGACAGAATGGAAGAAACTGGGGAAAGAAGTTCCTTTGAGGGCGAGTCACCGCGCTTGAATTAATCAGTCTCCGAAGGTGGGGGGTTTTCCAACCCAGGGCGCGCCACTCTAGTTATTTATACGGTTCCATCAACATTATGTTATATCATACCAATGCGATGTCTGGTGGCGCTATTTACCATCTCTATGCAAGGGAGGCCTTTTTTGATTATTATTCTCTTCTTTATTACACTCGCGCAAGGCCCGAGCCCACCTTGGTCACTCGCGCTCCGATCAAAACCACGGTGCCTGCGATGATCGCACTGCCCATGAACATCTGCGCATAAAGGTACTCGCCACCGTCCGTCGAGATCAGGACACCTGCAATAGGCGATCCAATAAGAGCTGCCACTGCCACAATACTGAGCACCATGCCCATTCGCACACCGATCTTCTTCAAGTCCGTGGTCAACGTGCTCAGCGTGGCGGGGAACAAGGACTGAATGCCCGCCGCGAAAAGACCATAGAACACTGCAAACGCATACAGGCTCGGCATGTCGTGTACGGCTGGCCAGCAATAGGCCACAATTGCAGTCGCACAGCTGAAGGGGATCAGCAGATTCAGCGGTCCTGTGAATTGATCGGCGAGCAGGTTGGGCACCAGTCGGCCCAGGATGCCGACTCCGTTCATGATCATGAGCAGATAGATGGAGGTTGTCTCGGATACACCGATGATGTTGCGACTGAAGCTGCCGATGTAGAAGAAGGCAACGTATAGACCCCAGAAATTAAGGAACATGCCCACAGCGAAGAGTAGGTAGGGCATCTCCTTGAACGCGGCCCACTCCACGAGCGGCCCGGTGGTGCGGGGCGGTAGTCGCTGCTTGAAGAATAGCAGACAGGGGATCAAGGTGGCCATCGTGATGAAGCCTAGCGTTCGCATTGTCCATCCATATCCGACTTCCGGTAACATGCGCATAACGACTGCTGGGAAGACCAGACCGCCGGTAGCCGATCCTGAAGCAACAAGACCGATGGCAATACCACGATTCTTGACGAAGTAGGTGGAGATCAATGCCAACGTCGGGCAAAACATAAGACCACATCCTATACCCTGTCCTAGACCCTGGGCCAGGAAGAGCTGCCAGTATTCAGTGCACAGCGAGGTCATGAAGATACTGAAAACCTCCAGCGTGGCTCCGACAGTCAGAGTGAACCGAAAATATCCTGCATCTGTCGCGCGCCCAGAAAACGTCCCGATGAAGAAGAGCAGGAAGATTTGAATACTTCCCACCCATGAGATGTCCGAAGGAGAGCGGTTCAACTCCGTGGTATAGTACGTTTGGAAGACGCCAAAGCTGTTGATGTAGCCCCAGGTGTTGAAGATGATCATATGTCCCAGAGCGACCTGGAGCCAGGCTTGGAAGCCCCCATCCGGCGGTGGGCCGATATCCTTCCCAGACTCACGCGTGCGCACTACAGAGAGCGTACGTGCTACTGCGCTGGCATTTGTGGGGACCTGAGCGAGGTCATTGTGTTCGTCGACGATCGTAGACTCTTCGTCTGACACTGGACTTCGAGGATAATTGGCCTCGAGCGTTCTCGAATGGCCGTCATCTGGACTATCCTTTTCCTCGACCATACTCGGTACTTTCTCCACGGGTGGATATGTTGATTCAATCATCGGAAACAAATCGGTGAAGTAGAACTCCAGTCTGTCATGTCGCGCCACCACTCTTGAAATCTGAGGAAAGACCAGAAAGATGTCCAGGAAGTGGAAATGCGGTCAAGAGATTCCCGGCAATCGGGTAAAATTAAACTGACCGGTAACAGACCTGACTCATGGCTCCTTAGGCCCATTCAAAAAATAACGAGAGTCTGTCGGAGCAGCAAAACGGGCTTCGCGCCGATCGGCAAGTCGCACAGATCGCCGAATGCAACACGCTTTTCTCAGGGCATTTTTGAGATCAACCCCACTCGAGAGAATGAATGGTTATTTCGATGCGCTAGATCAGCTGAATGCGATTTTGACCATCATGCGCCTCAATGGATTTCCCCGCGGGGCTATCTACTACGCGACATTTCCCCACCAACAAAGACGTGCTCGGTTGCTCGGCATATTAGCTCGGACTTGCGGGAAAGACCCCCGTTCACTCAATTCTAATCAAATGTGCAAGGCTCATGCGTCTATGAACGAGATTATAAAAAGGATAAGTCGTAAAGACCAAAAGACGTCGCTCAGCGCCGATGCCACATCTTGGCAAGCTAGAAGAAAGAAAAACAAAAACCAAGCATGAGACAGCGAGGGGCAAACGGGGCAACGGTAAATCATCTACCAATGGAAACAGTCGTGTGCGAATATAAGCATAAAGTAGGCTGCGAGGCTAATAGCCATCGGCCAAACGCCGACGTTGCAGCGTAGAGAGCAAGAGCTCAGTAGTCCTGGTTCGGGCTACTGAAAAGCATCTGAACGGTGTTGATGACATCGGCAGGCTCCAGCAAGTGCCAGCTAGCATCCGTTTGTTTGGAGCTGGCACCCACCGTCACCGAGTACACATGGTCCTGAGGTAGGTCGGACTTTTGGAGTGCACGGAACATATCTGTCAAGGTCCATCGTTAGTATCTTTGTTTGCGACCCAATGGGCTTCATTTCTCACCTTCGTCCGTGAAGTCATCTCCCAAGCAGAGAACGAATTCAGGTGCCTTGCCAGGCCCGGTACCATATTCATTCACCAATCGTGTGGCGATGAAGCCCTTGTTGACAAATGTCGGGCGCACCTCCAAGTTGGCTTTGCCGGCCATGACCTCCACGTCCCATCGTTTGGCAACAGTGTTCTCGAGTTCTTTTCGGCACTCACGAGCTTGGAATGCTCCGTACTCGGGGTCTGCCCGACGATAATGCCATGTCAATGCCACTCGTTTCCTCTCAATGAAGGAACCCTGGGTTCGTTCTGTGTAGTGCTGGAATACATCGATCACTTCCTTCTGCCAAGCCATGTTGGTGCTCTCTGCCAGGTTCTCCCAGTCATCTGACCCAGGCTGACGAATGAAGCATCCGTGTTCAGCGCTGAGCCCCAGCTCAGGAATGTGGCCCATCCACTCGTCCAGGAAGGCTTGGTCACGACCGCTGATGATCCAGACGGCGTTCCTTGGGTCTGCCGACAGACTCTTTAGAGTACGAAGAACCCGGTCGGATGGAATGGCCGCCTGTGGATCCTTGACAATCGGCGTGAGCGTGCCATCGTAGTCGAACATGAAAAGGCGTTTCCGAGCCTTGCGATATTGCTTGATGACCTTGGCGCGATCCAACGCGGGCGTGGCGATAGATTGGTCAAACGATGAGAGGTTGGTCAGCAGACGGTGGAGGAACAATCTCGTCCATGTTGCAACCGTGTTGGTGACGACGTGCTTGTACAGCTTCAGGTGTTGCTCCTTCCGCTGCTCGGCGGGCATCTTGAGAGCCTGGTCGATAGCGCCGGCGACACCGACGAGGTCCCAGGGGTTAATATGGATGGCGCTGGGCAATGTGCCCGCAGTTCCAGAGAATTCCGAGAGAATGAGCGGGCTGTGGTTCGACTGCTGGCAGACGATATACTCCAGACTGGTGGTGTTCATACCGTCTCGTACGGTAGTGATCAGTCCCACGTCGGCCACTCGCAGCAGCGCAAAGTACTCCCGCTGTGACAGATACTGTGGGTAATACTGAACAGGAGAGAAGCTCAACGATCCGAAACGGCCGTTAATTGAGGAGACCAAATTGGAGATTTGGCCGGCGATCTTATTGTTAGGGTCTTCCTTCTCTTCCTCCATGCTGGTTGGACTGGTCACTTGAATGAGAACAACCTGGTCACGCCATTCGGGGTATCGCTCCAGGAAGATTTCAAACGCCTGCAGCTTCTGCGACACACCACGAACACTGTCCAGTCGGTCACGGCCAACAATGATCTTTTTTCCGGCGTACAGTTTGCGAATACCGGCGACGGTCTTTTCGATATCCGAGGCACCAAACGCAGCCTTCTGAATAGACCGAGCATCAATTCCAATAGGGAAGACATCCACCGCCACATGAGCGCCATATGCATCTACCCCGGCCGAGTTAGAGTCGAATCCCAAGACACGCGTGCAGCAAGATGAAAAGTGTCGCGAGTATGAGAAGGTCTGGAATCCCAGCATATTGGAACCGAGAACCCCGGTCAATACCTCCTTACGCTTTGCAAGACACCGGACAAACTCGCTACTTGGGAAAGGTGCGTGGAGGAAGAAGCCCACATAGATGTTGGGAATGCGCTGTCGTAGGAGGCTGGGGAGCAGAAACAAGTGGTAGTCGTGAACCCACACAACATCACCCTCCTGGTAGTCTGCTATAATGCGATCTGCAAACAGCTGGTTCAACCGAACGTAATCCGCCCACCACCGCCGCTCGGAGCGGCCGTCAGTCGGGCCGTGCTGCTTGTAGTGCAAGAGAGGATACAACTCTCTCTCTGCATACCGCCGCCACCGGCCCTGGTCTTTGAGTAGAACGGTCTCATCTGGTTCTTCCGAAGCGTCCGATAACCAAACCGGTAAGATCCGACCATAGCGCCCCGAAGCCATTTGACGATCAAGTCGCTCTCGATCATCCTTCCCAACGCTGATTCCTTCCACCAGCGGATGAGATTGTGGCTGCTGGGTTGCATCCACAGGAACAGGTGCAGCTGCCTTGTTGAGCGTGGGCAGATTGGGGTTGTTGGCACCGGGTGCCAATGTTCCCGCTGCATTGACAGGGATTGATTGCAAAGGGCCCTTCGTGTCTAGGACGGGCTCAACCTCTCCTGTCCACCCCACTAAAGTGTGTGACCACTGGGTCTCGTCGGAAGCCAGATGGGCAAATGAATCGAACAGAGCCGAAGTGCCGGAGCGCGGCTTGACCGTCTGTTCCCTCAAAATTTAGTCAGTTGGCCATTCTGAAATTTGGCAAAGAAAATAATTTTATCACATACCCAGTCCGAGCCCGCTTGGAAGTAGAGCTTGTAGGGGATACAGAAGGAGGCGCTTATCAGACGCCCGCTCAGATTGAGACCCGGATGCTGCGCACGGGGGTCGACCTCTGGTGACATTGGAGACCCATTCCCCACTAGACTCAAACGTCGAAGCAGCTCTTGTCCCGATGATGTCCTCCTTTTGGTGTGTGGTGCCGAGGCCAAATCGGATGGGCCGAGTGACTCGGTCCGCACTCCCGGGATGTTGGCAAAGTATGAGGGCGCATCGATATCCATCTGGCCTTGCTTGTCGGTATCCAAGCTCGGTGTCGCATTCGTGGCATCCGCATAGGCCCCAATATTCAAGGCCTTTAAGCCAGGCCCCACGAGCACCGGATTCGGCTGCCCTTCAGGCAAGCGCTCGGGGCTCGACTTCTCTGTTTCAGACATGGTGTGGAGTTTGTAGTTGGGGACGAGCTGGAAATTAGTTGCGTCGGATGTCAGAAAAGACTGCAATTGTCACATGCAGGAACCTCTCTCAAGTAATACTGACGTAGAACCGAGGGGGTAACAAGGAAGCTCGTACCTCGAGGTGGGGTGAGGGGAGGCGATGAGTAGATCGACTAGGGGAAACGAAGGACGACAGCCATGAATAGAACAGAGAGGCAAGTATGGTCCAGGTACAGAAGTACAAGTTCGTAGAGAAGTAGAGAAGTAAAGAAGTAGAAGTGAAGATGGAGGGGCAAGCGGTGAGATTGAAGCCACCGTCCGAAACAGGAACCTGGACGCTTCAGGACAATCGGTGGGGTTTCCTATGTCTTCAACCCTACGTCATGCTCAGAACCCCAAACTGGAGTTATAATCTTGAGATTTGTCGATTCGGACAACTATAGCAATGCGATCTTCAGTACAGTCGTAACCATCGAGTTCCCACTCCGCAATGCTCAATGCGCCCAATGCGCCCAATTCTAGCTGCCTCAGGCCACCACGTTTATCGTGGATCCCACCACTGACAGAGCTCGTTCCTCTGTCATCTTCGCGCTATGCCGCGTCTCCCTCTTCCTCGAATCCGTTCTGTTCCATCTAGAGCTAAAGACTCCGATGTCTTCACCAACAGTCTCAGCAAAACACTAGAGGCCCATCGCTCGTCGAACCGAGCTAGCCTCATCCGCAAGGTGTACTCTCGTGATCCTTCGCCCGGGCTCTTTCGACCTTATATCCCCCCAGAGAACCGTGCAGGCTACCAGACACCGGTACCTCCACCACCGGCGCCGGTACCGGCACCGATAATCAAACTCCACGATAGCGTGAAGAGCATACCAGAGAAGCCCCAAGCGAAGGCTGATCAACTTAGTGGAATCTGCCGCGCAGACCCCTCGATATATGACCCGTTAGGACAAAAGCCATGGCTGAGATATATGCAGCCATCCGAGGCTACTGGCGATGCTTTTGCGTACTTGGATGCGGAGATTCGGGCATTGAACTCTTACCTGTCCCCGAGCCCCGATGAGCAAAAACAGACTGATCGAATTTATGAAGAGCTTGATTCCTTACTGGTAGCAATACTGTCATCTCCGCCAGAGTGCATTGGGCTACGTTCCATTGGGCTGGCACCGGCACACTCGGCCATCGAACTCATCTTGCCATTCCGGGACACACAGCGGTCTCCAGATCAGGTTCGAAAACCAAGTGCTTCCCGGCCACAGATTCGACGTGCTCATATGGGCCTTCTCGAAAGAGTGAAATCCGCCCTGATGAGAAGCCCGGCCTTCTCGAACATTACCTTAGTAAAATACGGCCCTTGTCTGGAGGCTCGGCATAAGTCCACGGGCTTAAAGGTGCGAATCACCTGCGGGGAACATGCTCCAGCCATCTTTGAATACTTGCAGGATTATTTGATCGAATACCCTGCTCTTCGGCCTCTGTTTCTAGCAAGCCGAGCTTTAATAGAAGCATGCTCTACCCGTTTCAACCATATGCACATTGATAGCAATGCTTTGGTATTGTTGCTTGTCGCATTTCTTAAGATGAACCACGGCCGATTCACAGGCCTCCCTACCCTCGGGCACCAGTGGATGGCGTTTATGAAGCTCTATGGGTCGGATGTTGACCTTAGCTCTGTTGGAGTTGCACTGGACCCTCCGGGCTTCTTTGGTAACGGGGTGCTGCGTGCAAATGAAAGTGGGGATGCTGAACCCGCATATCTGCGCGGCCAGCGGTCTCTTATGCGTGCTAAGCTCACCGCTAAAGCGCAGGGAAATCTACAACTTGGCCAAAGCCTTTGCATCCAGGATCCAACTCACTTCATGCAGGACTTGGGTCGCTCATTCACACGCACAAAAGATATGCAGAGTGAGTTGAAGGCTGCCCATGAGCAGTTGTCTGAAGCGTGTGAGCAGTGGGAGGGTCCGAGTGACGATGCTTCAATCTTGGCAACGGCCCTGCGGGCGAATTTTGATAGCTTCGAAAAACGACGGAGGCAGATCACCCATGGTCTCCGGGCCGAGGCAGAAGAGGCTGGGCAGTAATTTATGTGTAGATTAATTGACGTTAACAGATACCCTGTATATATACACAAGTCTCTCCTCTGGCTTCAAAAATGTTCAATTATTTTGTCTAGCGCTCACTTTATATGTAGAAACCTATCCAAACGCCTATTACTAGCTGAAAGCAAAGCATGTTTTCAAGAAGCCCTGCGTGTGACAAGAGAGATCCAACAAAAGGTGATGTTGCAATGACAATGGCAGCGCTGAACAATGCATGAGTGAAACTGCATCAAAATACCTCCGAGAGCATATAATAAAAGCAAATACTTGAGGTTTGCAGATGGGCAACCGAAAAGACGCAATTCAGTGCAAATGAGATGGAGGACGAATTAGTTGCTATAATCATGGTTAGTTTGATTTCGATTGCCAATACAATTGATCCAGGAAGTGGAACGTACTAGATCTCCAAGGGCGAAATTTGGTCCAAAGCGTAGAGCCAATTTCCACCCTGCTCTTCCTTCTCAAGCCTGTTTAATAATGGTTAGATTGAACAACGAAGGAGTATAGAAAAGGTTCCTTACCAGTCGTATGGCCAGAGAATAAGGTGGCCCTGAACCTTGTTCAAAAGATCCTCCGCGCGCGGCTTGTCCATTACATCTTCGTGGGCCTTAGAGCCAATTGTAGTGGCTCTGCGTCTGCGTCTTCGCGATTGAGACGCATTCAGATTCACTGCTTCGGAATAGTCGACATGTGCAGAATTCGAGCGAGACTTCTCAGCAGCCTCGCCAGCGCCGATCTCTTCGCTGTTCTGCACGCTGCTCAACAGGTGTGGCTCCGATGCCGCCTTCAAGGCGGACTTTTCATCAAGAGGTGGCAATGTTTCGTTTTGAATAAGCTCAGACTGTGGCCGATCAGATTCATTCCGCTTAGCATCATGTGTCTTAAGCTCGGCCTTCTCGTCAATTGTTTGAGGGGTCTTTGACTCAGTCACCAGCCCCTCAGTCTTGGGGCTAACAAGAGAAATCGGTGATGCAAGCGAGACTCCAGCCGTAGCAGGAGCAGCTCCAGGGGGCCCGGTATGTTTCTGATGAGGCTGGTTGGTCGGCTTGCTGCTATGTTGGCTCTGCATCTCGGAGAAGCGCTCTCCATATGCGGCATACTCCTTGTATTCCTTCCAGTTCTTGACCTCACTGTCGGGCATGCATCGGAAGACAGAGCGGTAAATCTTCGTGTTCTTCTCCGCAACCGCTTGCCAGGTGTCCAAATAGAACGCGTCGTTCACTGGATCCTTCATGCAGTCCTTGTCGATGAAGATACGCTTCAAATCTGGCGTAAATGGCTGTCCAAATCTGGGGATGTCGTGGTTTTCTTGAGACACCATCAGACCCGCGCTTTCAACCTCAGATTCACGGCTCGATGACCCAGAGACACCGTGGGTGTGCGAAGGAGTATCAGAGCTAGTATTGCCCTCTGAATCTCGAGCGGCTTCGCCCGAAGACCCAGGTCCGTTCTTGCTGGTCGATGATGATCGAGCGGGCTTGCGCCGAGACGATGGCCTGGGCTGATCGATAGTGCCCTTGCCTTCAGAAGAGAGTGGGGAGACTAGGGATTCCTTGCCATCCGGAGTCATTTGTGAGTCACGGCCAACTCCCAAACCAGCTTGCTCAGCAGCTCGCAAGTTATCAAAGCCATCACCATCCACGTCTTTTTTGTGATCGGGATTATCCGTAACTCGTGGATCGGTAGTGAGTCTCCGATTGCTTTTGAGGTTGGGGTTGTTGCCTTGCTCCCAGTCAACGTCGTGATTGAAGCTGTGCATTTCTTCTGAGCGGGACAAGAACTCATCCTGGACACGATGACGACGTTCGATCATGTCTCGTTCGTCTTGGCGCTCAATCATCGACGATTCAGAACCTCGTCTTTCTCGACCACCGGCTGGTCGAGCGTCTTCTTCATCAACCTGAATCTTGCGCAGCTCTTCTTCTGTAGCGAAATCATGTTCCAGAAGCTCGTCAACGTCAATTCCCAAGTGCTCCCGCATTAGGCGCATACGAAGAGTGTGGGGGAATCTTCCGACAAGGTAGGGTTTGCCATTCATAGTGGATTGGATCATGTCTGTGTCCCGCACCACAGCTGCCACCTCGGAATCACGCGATCCCAGCATTGATCGTTCGTTGATGTTTGCAGATCCAATAATGGCAGCACGGTCATCGACGACCATACATTTTGCGTGAATGTAGAGCTGCTCCGTTACCAACTGCTTAGTCGGTCCAATCTTGCCCCAGGCTCTCAGACTGTAGAATTGGATGTAGTCTTCGGGCTCGATTCCCAGCGCCCGGAGACGACCGAAGATCGAGGTCTCGCCACGGCAGATACTGCGGTATTGACACTGCATGATCAGACGCACACTCGTTCCACCTTCGCTGTCAACGGTGTTCTGGAAGCCTGGCATGAGAGGAATGACAATAACGGCGCGCCATGCTTCTTCGTTCTTGGCTGCTCGGACAATACGTTCCACCAATGCGTCTCCGATCAGGTTCTCGATCTTCCTGCCATCGATTTCACAGGTACTAATGAAGAATTGATTCTCAATGTAGACAAAGTGCTCAGACTCTTCAATCATCTTGACGTAGGCATTCATAATGCTATGTTCTGTGACGTCGGGCGTTCCAGTCGACCACATACTGCTGGAGCGAAGGACCTGAACCTCACAGGTTCCATCCAGACCCAAAGCCTCTAGATCAGCAGGGTTGAAATCCGGAGGTGGCAGAAGAAAGGGTGTTGGTCGTGTTGGCTTGCGCTGGCGAAGGATGTAGTTCCAGCGCTGAACGAAATGCCGAGTGAGATCGCGGGCAGGTTGGCCCACCACGTGCATCGAAATATCGTGCCAGGGCATACGCGGTACAACATTGCGATCGTACATCTCCTCGTATGGTTTATCCAAGTCATAGAAATCTTGAATACGAGGGTTGGAGTAGTCTTTACCCGGCCAGAGCTGACAATTGTCTGCATTTTTGGCGGTGTCGGAGTTTTCGAAGCCAGTGGGCTTGTCGTCAGTAAGGTGATGCTGAGGCGTATCCCAACGTCCAAAGCACAGGTCAATACCTCCCACGAAAGCAAGGGTATGATCAATTAGGCACAACTTCTCGTGGTGTGCCCAGAAGAAGGTGTTCTGACGGAACTGGTTTGGAGATCTCTGGACAAAGACGTTGGGGTGAAGCTCAAGAAGTGAGAACTTGGAGTACTCTGAGTCGATGGGGATCGCAGAGTTGATGTTCCGGTACATGATGATGAAGATCTTCACGCCTTCGCGAGCCTTCTTTTGGAGCAGACGATCTAACCGCCATTTTTGACTGATGGCCGCAGGTCGTCGCATGTACAATTCCGGACTCAACCACCAATCGTGGATATAAATGACGTCCTTTGCCTGGTTGATCGCTCTCGATACCACCCACATATGATCGCGTGCATCAACTAGCCACTGGGCAAAGCACTTCTGTCGAACAGGCGCAAAGCTGTCGAACCGATTTGGCCGCATCCACGGAGTATTTTGTGCCATAAAGCGGATTGAGTCTTCAAACTGCTGCAGTTGGCGTTCGTTCCGAGCCAACAACTTCAACTTGCGTTCGGAATTCTCAAGCCGTAGAGTGTGGTGCTGAGGGTGTCTTGCCGACTGCTTTGCCGACTTGGCCAGTTCTTTCGCTTTTTGATTGCGAAGGCTGATTTTTTGCGTCTGAATCTTGAAGTTGGAATCCACCAAGAAGACATCGTAGATGTTCATCTCTTCGGGTGAATCAACACAGACCACGTAGCTGTGGCGAACAAGGAACCACTTGGGCCAGTGACGCTTCTTGATCAGAGACGGTGTCAGGGCCCTTCGGAAGTCGAGACCTTTCGATGATTGAATGATCAAAAAGCCCTCTTTGCCATGATAACTTCCTTCTGCGGCGAGACGAACTCCTAGAGCAGATAACTCAAGGAACTTGCACAGGCGGTTACTATCAGCCCGGAAAATGAGGAACCGAATCATCTTCTGCAAGTACATCTCAAGCTTCTTCCGTTGCCTCTCCGGGTAGGTTTCTCTCTTGCCACCCACTCCTTCATGGACAGACGAAGGACCAGCGGCCGATTCGCCCTCCTGGTTGGTGATACTCGATTTCCTGCGAGCCAAAGGACCAACTCCTGAAGGCCGACGCTGCTTCTTTTTCCCGGGTCGTTCTGTACCACTCATCCCCTCAGGGCCAGTCTCATACCCACCATCGTCCTCCTCGTCCTCGAACTCGCTTTCTAATCCACGCACGCCTCGCATGTAAGGGAAAGCGCTTCTCGGGAAACGAGGAAGGCTGGGGCTGTTCTCACTTGCCCGAAGCTGGATGTACTTCTGAGTTCCGAGATGAAGCTTGTACTTCAAGTGCAGGTTGGCAAAATCTCTCAAAGTCCTGTGGATAATCCATTTCATTCGAGTCATGCCACTTCCATACTCCATTTCGACTCGAAACACTAGATGGCGGTCGCCAGAGTTCGAGTCGATGCGGCTGTCTGTAACACGGACTTTCAGTTGCTCCAAGAGAATCGGAATACGTTTGCTTCCGTGTTCATCCCGTTGGAAAAAACTGGCCAGAATTAGAGCAGCGGGGACAGCCGAGGCCAGCTCGGCAAGTAATTCTGCAGACTTCTTATTATCCACTGCGTTGTCGCCCTTGCGACGCTGGCCCATGAACTTGAAGCCGGCTTTGATTTGTCTCCATCGCTGGGCACCGGCGCTGGTGCCCCGCTCGCCCCGATGCCGTCTCCAAGTAGCTGCAAGGCTTTCGGGATTTTCAGATGGACCAGCAAGTCCGGTAAGTCTCCTTAAATTACTCGGCCGTTGTTGTTCCTCCTGGGTTCCGTCCTGCTGCCGGCCGATATACGACATCCCACGGTTTCCGGCCCAGGCAGGTCGCTTTCGCCGGGTGAGCCTGTCACGACCTTCATCCTCCGATACACCTTCCCGGTTTTGAGGCGTAAACTCAGTAGTGCTAGCCCTTCGAGGGAATATATTGTTGCGGTAGTTCTCAAAGGGAGCAAATGAGGACGAGAAGTGGAAGGAAGGCCGGCGTGTGGTTTTTGGCGTCGTAGGGGCAGTACGAGCCCCAGCTTCGTCTTCCTGTTGTTGTCGTCGACGTAGGATCTTCTTCTTTTTGGGGCGATCCCGCTGCTCGCCGCCGCTTTCCTCGGCATCGGCATCAATATCACTTCCCTCTTCAGCTAGAGGCTCAGGGACGGGGAAGAGAAATTCGCCCCGTTCAGAGCCCGGAGTAACGAGGTCAGGTTGGCTCGGTCGGATGTCTCCGATTGTGGCTCCGCTAGGGGACCTTGAATGTGATGCAAAGGGCGGAGAAACGGCGAAGGACTTCAAACGATTGAGAATAGACTGTTTCCCCTTTGATTGGTCTCCGTCATCACCATATAAAGAGGAGGGTCGAGATTGCGGCCTCGACGAGGGTAGCTCGGTGGCTTCGTTATCGGGATCGCGGAACTGAACACTGGGGGCTCGGGATGGAGGAGACATCCCATGGCCAGATGATTGCTGTCTACTGCCCCTTAGTGACGGCGGCTGTTCGTCGGTATTGGACCTGTTCGGTGGCCGGGTGCTCAGGGATGGCCACTGTCTGGGTGAGCCATGCTGCGTCGGCGATGTGTTCTCCTTACTCCCAAGAGGACTTTCCGGCTCTTTAGATAGTTGGAGGTAGTCCGGTGCCTTATCCTCTTCGCTCGCTTCGGTGTGCTGAGCCCGCTTGGCTGAAGCAGGTCGTTTGGCTTCGGTAGGGGACGGGAATGGGGAGGCTAGTTTGGAGCCACTCGCAACGGATATGGGATCGGGCTTCTTCAATTTCTCTCTCTCGGACTTGCGCTCAGCCTCCATTTGGGGAGATGATGGCATAAGAGTGTCGGTCATGCTGTTACGGTGAGGGGATCGTCAGTGGCAGCTTGGGGCAGGAGCTAGCAGATGCTGGGGTGCATACATGCAGGTTTGATCGAGACCCTGTCATATGTGGTCAAGTCTTGTCACTGGCATCCTAGGACCAAACTCGCGAGAAGAACAGGTCAATTGAGAGGGATAGATGGGGTCCACACAGCTGTTGACATATAAAGGAGCGTTTGAGGTTGACTTAGTTCGCAACCGCGGTGGAGTACCGCCCCATCAAAATCTCTCCGACTGGAGACGGGCCCGCCAAGCTGGCCAAGAAGCGGGCGGTCAGGCACTCGGAAAAGGGGAAGGGGAAAATTTGTGGTGGTAATTCGTGAGTAGATAAGAGCCAGCAATCTCCGATGTACAGTAGCGATGATGCTTTCAGAGGTTACCAATAATACGCATCATGGATCGAGTCCCTTCCCACTTCGGGTTCCAAGGTTTCCTTTTTCCCTGTTCGGGAAAATTGGATTGGTGGCCTTAGGCAGTAGTCACGTGAAATTATTTATGAAACCCTCAGGTATCAGTGACGAGATATGTGATGAGATTTGTGACATCGCTATACCACACAAAACAAAGTCTATAGAGGTGCCAGTAGTTTCAGTCCTGGTACTTGATGTGTGTTACGGTGGAGTACCGGGAAGTTCAGGTCTGCACAAGCACAACGGACCCTCGGCTCGTTGCATTATACCCGAGTCGCCTTTAGAAACGCTATAATTCCCCGCCCTTGGTTCTATAGAGCCACGGCAACATAGAAAGATCTCCCTACTCTTGATACACTTTATCCCTTCTTTTTCCATTTCAATCCCTGGTTCAGTTCTATCTCTTCAACCGTTCTACAGATACCCCGCAACCATGACCGACCCATTGAAGACCTTCGACTCGTCCGGCCGTCCTAAGCCGATAGCCGTCTCTCAGAAGGTCTATGCGATTGCTGGTATCTCAGTGACCGTCTTTGGACTCGAGGAACTTCCTGCCCAGGCGACAGATGTTGCCTGTCTATGGTTGCTTCATCCTCGACTGGCGACGCAGGAACGCATGACTGGCATTGCTTCAGCCACTATCACCGACTGGAACAGCAAGAATCAGAGTGATCCATCTGTCAAGGGCTTGATTGCTGTCTCTTTTGACCAGCGCAATCATGGCACCAGAATGGTTGACCCGCTGGCTAACGAGGCCTGGAGACAAGGAAACCCTCGCCACGCTCAGGATATGTTCTCTATCTTCCGTAAGTGCTGGGAACTTACCGTACGCGAAACATTTCTCATTAATGAATTATCCAGAGGGCACTGCTCGAGACACATCGCTTTTAATGGATTATCTCGCCGCATTCGTCTTCCCCAATGGCGAGCATAAGATCTCGGAGAACCTCGTTCTGGGCGTTTCTCTTGGCGGACATGCCGCATGGAGCTGTTTGCTGCATGAGTCTCGTGTCAGCGCCGGGGTCGTTATTATTGGCTGCCCAGACTATCTTAATCTCATGGTAGACCGTGCCCGATTGTCGAAGTTGCCATCGTGGACGAAGAGCGACCCGCCTGGTTCTGAAATTCTAGGTTCGGAGGCTTTCCCGACTTCGTTCGTGGATATCGTGAAGCAATACGATCCGGCTAGTCTCTTCCTCAGCTGTGTTGATACTGGCTCGTCCAGCCCATTGCGCCCAGACACATTGCCCGACCCAACGGACAAGGAACAGCAGGAACTTCGACCGCTTCTGACTCGGTGCCTGGCGGGCAAGCGAAT
Organism: Penicillium atrosanguineum; assembly: GCF_028827265.1. Taxonomy (NCBI): domain Eukaryota; kingdom Fungi; phylum Ascomycota; class Eurotiomycetes; order Eurotiales; family Aspergillaceae; genus Penicillium; species Penicillium atrosanguineum. Next base: position 941,535 of record NW_026623138.1, on the reverse strand, counting down.
CTTGAATCTCTCTGGTGGAGTGGATAAGTTGGTGCCGTATCACCGAGGCGAGGCATTCCTGAACTGGTTTAAGAAGGCAATTTCGTCCAATGGCTGGTTCGGTGATGGTGCGATTACATTTGAGGACATTACCGACCAGAGTGCGGGCCATGAGGTCACGGCCAAGATGGTCGATGAGGCCGTCCGCTTCATCAGTGAGACGCTTGCCACCACAGGTAGCAAGGACCGGAGGGGATCGGTGCGGTCGTCCAAGATCTGAACAGTGCGATGGCATAGACTACAAAATCATGAGAGCCCGCTGTGAATAGGCACATGAATGAAACTACTAGTACAAATTTACATCCATAGATGACTGCAAGCCAGGTGCTAGTGAAGCAGAACCAGTATCAGAATCTGGTTAATATCAGCCCGTATAGATATCAATCACTCTCAATCTGCAGCATCTACGTTACGTATTTGGACAAAACACTTTTGAAAATCCTCCTTGTGGTATTTGTTTAACACAATGTGAAATCGTAAGGGCATTCGGAGGTCATGCGATGCAGACTGCATACACAGAAACCCTTATTCTTTTCGAACGCCAGAACCAACCATTTCGGCTCGTGGCGGTCAGCTTTTGAGTTCCGATCGTCCTCCTCCTCACGGGCAGAAAGACCTGAATCCTCCACACGACCGAATGCAGTCAAGACTGCGATTGCCCCGATTCACCCGTCTTCTCCAATAAAACACCTAATTCAACGCTTATGCGACGAGCTCGCAGACACCACCAGCCTCCTTGATCTTCTGCTCGGCATCACGGCTGAAGTAACGGGCACGGATGACGACGGGGATCTGGGGGAGACGGCCCTTGCCGAGGACCTTGGAGTAGCCGAGGGGCAGGAGGTCGATGACGGGGGCGACGTCAGTCTTGGAGCCAGCGAGGTAGGCGTCACGCTGCTCGGCGGGGACAAGGGACCAGAGCTATATGTAAAAAAAAAAAAAAACCAATCAGTCACACTTTTCATCACTATTGTACCCATTCAATCCTCCAGAGTCAGTTTGCGGCCAGTCCACAGTGCGTTATCGTTCTGTTTCCCGGCACACAAATTCCTTCTCCTTGACCTCCGATTTTTTACTTGGATCGTTTCGTTCGGCACGTACCTTGTCGAGGTTGATGGTAGGCTTCCAGAACTGCTGCTGAGTCTTGTGGAAGTAGCGCATACCAACCTTACCGAAGTAACCAGGGTGGTACTTGTCGATGTTGGTACGGTGGTGGTGCTGACCACCGGCCATACCACGACCACCGGGGGACTTGCGGTGCTTGCCGACACGACCGTAACCGGCGGAAACGTGGCCGCGGCTGTAAGATATTCATGTTAGCGATGGGCGACTGGGAAGGATGCGGGTGGCCAGCGAGGTCGGATCTTCGTATATCACGGCCAAAATTTTCGGGAATGGGACAGGAGGAGGCGACTCACTGCTTCCGGGTCTTCGAGAAACGGGTAGGCATCTTGTCGGCGGTGTATTCTCGACAAGACCGGTCTGAGATTTAGGCGTTGAAAGGGGGAAGGGTCGTGGATACTTCCGGCTCAGATGTTGAAATCCACGCTTGCGCTAGGCGGAGTGTGCGCTAAGCAATTCGCTTGTCCCGTGATAGGGTCAAACCCTGCCCTGGGGCTGGCCTAGATCACGTGTGGCAACACCGCCTTCCGCTACCACGCATATTGCATCATTCTGCCACCGCCCTTTGTTCTACATATGCTTTCTACTTCTTTCCATGATGCAATTGGTTTGACTATCATTTGCTAGACAATTGATAACTTCTTTTCTGCAAAGAACTTTGACATTCGCTGCACCGTCATATGCGCTGGACGCTCAGATGGCGAAGAAATTAGACTCCCCTTGATCCAGCCAGGCAATTTGCCCTGGATGCGCGCCGAGTCATATCGACGATCAATCATCACGATGGCTGCATAGTCATTCACATGCCGAATGGCACGCCCAATACACTGGTTGACGGCTCGCATGCAGGAGTTTTCGTAGAAGTCCCTCCCAGCTGCCGCGGCACTTGCCTTCTTCACCGATTCTGTCCCCGAACTAATCTTGAAGGTCTTCTCCTCGATGTATTTGATCTTGGCCTGCCAAACAGCACTACGAATGTTTGGAAAAGGTAGACCAATGATCAAGACTCCTCGGCCTAGTCGATCAGAAAAGTTAATACCTTCCGATAGCTTGCCTCCGACCACAGATAACAATAAAGCCCCCGACCCTGATTCGACGGCTTCGGTGTATTCTTGAAGCAAGGCATCGGTGGTTATCACTACTTCGCGTGACTCATAAAGAATTTTCTTTTTCCGTTCGATCAGGCCGAGAGTAGTTTGACCGTTGCCATTCGGGATGGGCTTCTTCCAAACAGTCAATACTTGACTCAGGTAGTCGTAGCTAGGGAAGAACGCAACAACACCGTCTGGGATGACTTGGCAGAGGGTCGCTATTGTCCGGCCTAAGTCGGTGATCTATGCCATCGGTTAGAAAACATGGAATTCGAGTTAGACCATTGCTGGTTCCAAAGCCACTCACCATCTTCTCAGACCCTCGTGTCTCATAGGTAAAGTCAAAGTCCGACCCCATGAGTCCTCGAGTCAGTGTTTGTGCAACTAGGTTGGCCTTTGGGATGACGTGACCATAGCTGAATGTATCAAGACGTTCTGTCGGTAAATATGAGAATAGATGGTTTCTGTAATCAGACATCTTATTAAGAAGTTAGCCGATGACGGCCAAATGAAGGAAGAGAGGGACTCACCGGAGACATCGTGCCACCAGCCAATATTACAGCTCGAGCATCTTCAACAATTTCACGGAAGTGATTGGTAGGATCGAGAAGCATGTATTTCAACAGTACGTTATCCTGGTCCTTTTGGTAGAAGAATCTCCCTTCCTCAGATGGATTCATCAAAGGTAAGAGAAAGCTTTGAATGTGAAAAAGAACCGGCATGCTTGTCTTGATTTTAGTCTTTCCTTTGGGTTGTCCTTGCTCCTGTGCTTGGGAGGACTCGACATAGCCATCCACTTTTCGGGCCAGCTTACTCTCCTGTAGATATCGAGACAGTTTGTAAGGATTTATCTGGTCAACTCCTTTGCCGGCCATTAGGTCTGAGGGTTGAATTGAACCCTCTTGAGCCCCTTTTTGCTGAGAAATACCTCGTAAGTAGTCGGCAATGGAGTTCACTAGTCGAATTACCTGAGCGACGTAGTTCCGATTCTTTCCCTTTAATCGATTTTTAAATTTGCGTGCATAGATCGTTAACTGTGAGATGGCAGTCTGCAGCTGATGTAGGGAAACTGCCACTGAATGGATACCGGCGATCGCGTCCATGAGGTTGTGCGCCTCGTCAATGATCACCACATGGCCTTTCACAGACAAATCAAGAGCATCGCGGGCAGATTTCTGCAATAGCAGTGGATACGGGAGTGTCACAATCTGTATAGAACCCTTGTCAGCTCTGCATAGATCGCGACGGAAGGGCCGGTACTGACCTCGCTATGCTTGATAACTGAACGAGATGCGTAGTAAGGACAGATCCCGAGGTCCTTGCCGACTTTACCGATATCCTCAATGTCCTTTACCGTAGCCAGCGCATGATCGCGGAATTGGAGAAGCAACGCTTCGTCCTCTTTGGAAGGGAGATAGGAGCATTTCTTATCCGCAGTTACGCCGGATTGCTGCAGGTCCAGACAACGCTCGTTGATAGCCGTGTTGTTTTCTAAAGCGCGAACCTTGTCATTGATACACAGGTTCTTCCTAGAGCCCAAAGAGAGGTGTTTGGTGCGCTCTTCCAGCTTCGCGAGGTCGTCTTTACCTTCTGCATCAGGATCTTTGGGTATGCTAGACGGGAATGCAACTCGCCGCAGCTCGCCCGCAAATTGACTTAGCTGGGAATGGGTCCGAGAGCAATAGAAGATCTTGACCGAGTCGTCGTCCTCATCATCTTCATTCTGCTTTCTGGAAAAGAACTGACCCTGAAACTGCTGTAATAGGGCCAAGGTGCTGGCAGATAGACCATCTGCACCTGCCGACGCACTCTGTGCGTTTGTTTCATCTGTTTCACTGTCATAGTCATCGAGAACGAATTGATCATCATTGGCCTTGGCATCTGACTGCGATGACGGCTCGTCCAATCGCTAGCAAGTTCAGCTGGTTGGTATGTAATCTGAAGATGTAGGATCGGCCTGCTCGTACCTGTTTCTTTCGAGGGCGCTCTGAGCTGTCCTGGGCCACCTTCAAACGCTCTTCCTGCTGCTTGATCTTGGCCAGTCGGGTCTCGAATTTCTGTCTCTTCTCGGCAAAGGCACGACGGGAATCCCGCTTTGCGAATTCGATCATCCATTCCGGCTCATCGTCATCGGCTAAACACAAATAAGAGATGACATCACGGGGGCAATCTAGGAGTAGGGAACATACCTGCTGCCTGATCTAAGGATTCCTGGAAAGCCTTACGCTTGTGATCGCGCAACCAGGTGAGAGAGCCACAGATCAAACTTAATGATTTGCCCTGAGATGTGGCTTAGCTTGATGCCCAATCGCGTATACCATGATCCAAGACATCACGTCTCTCGTCCGACTGATCCGGACCATGACCCGGTGGAGACAAAGACACTTACAGTACCTGCACCGATGTTAGACCGGGGCCAAGGAGGGGGAGGAACTAGCGCGCTTACCAGTGGGGGATTCAAATACGGCGACTTTTCCATCTTCAAGAGACCCGTATAAGGCGCGCATAAACTGCAGTTGGATCTCATATGGCGTGAAAGGGTGATGGAAATCCTGTATATCCATGGCGTGAGATCAGCAATGGTTTTCTTTATTTTTGTTTTTTTTTTTTTTCCCGCAGATAAAAATAAAACGGGGGTGGAGAACTGTAAGGCTCCCGAGACAGGGCTCCAGTGCCAGTGCAACCCTCAGGGGAAATAATTTGCGGGTGATCAAATGTTGCTGCATCCCCCGGAGTCTGGCGCTGTGAAGTGGCTGAGTACTTATTTTTATATTTAGACATTTAGACCTTCTTCTACTCTTCTATGTAATTTCCCTACACGGGTACAGGCGTCTGGTAATTCGGCAGGGGGATCCATTGCATTTGTATTAAGATTCGCTCTCCAACTAAAGTGGGCTGGCATCCACCCCTCTTGGCAACTTCTCTTTTCTCCCCCTCGTTTTTTCCCCGAATGCTTTCTTCTTCCTAAACCCGATTTATCAATACGCGCCGGGATGAACAGACCGCCGCAGGGCCGTGGTCAGCCTCGGCTGGGTGCCACTTGGTATCCAGGGGGCCAGGATGACTTCTACATGCCAGAGGTCATCTCCCCCTCCCCCCAAAGGTACGAGATGCCACCATTTCCTGGTTCCTCCTCCACATCTGCAAAATGCCAAAGGTACGAGTACTAATTCGTCCGAGCAGGGTGATGCCTGAAGTCCCTGAAAACATGCAGGACAACATTGCGCAGATGGAGCATCACGCTCGCGACCCCCGCCGCCCTCAACAGCCTCCGGCGCAGTATCACCCTCACCACCAGCAACAGCAGCAGCAGCAGCAGCAGCAGCAGCAGTTCCCCGAGCGAACCTCTTCCACCATCCAGGCCCAGCCGCAACAGGGCCAGACGTACGATCTTGGTTCCTACGCGCAGGCCGCTACCTACGACAGCATGGATCATCCAAACTTCTCCCCATTCCCCATCCTGCGGAGTCCCCCACCGAACGTCCCCCCTACCGATGAGCAGCGCGAAGCCAAACTGGAGCATCACCGCATGAGTGTTCTGTCGACCACCGACCCGGAAATGCAATTGTCTTGGGCCCAGGATGCGTTGGCCTTTGTCGAAGTGGCCGCACAGAACGAATCCCGTCTGGCGTTGACACAGCCTCCGCGCCCTCGCACGCCACAAATCGAACAGCAGTTGAAGACCGATGCGCTAAACATCGTCAGCTTTTTGGCAGAGCAGCATCATCCCAAGGCTGAGTTCATCAAGGGTATGTGGCTGGAATTCGGCAAGTTTGGCTATCGGGTGGATCGCAAAGAAGCCTTCCGTTGCTATTCCAGAGCGGCGGAGAAGGGATATGCGCGTGCAGAATACCGCATTGGAATGCAGTTCGAGAGCTCCGGAGAGCCCGAGAAGGCAATCAGACACTACGAGAGAGGTGTCGCGAGGGCCGATTCCGCCTCGTATTACGTATGTTCACAGAAAAATCCATCGCAAAAAGCTTGGGATAGCTAACGTTTGTCTTCCGTCTTAGCGTCTGGGAATGATGATTCTCCTGGGCCAACATGGCCAGCGCCAGGATTTCCAGAAAGGCTTGGAGTACATCCGGCTCGCGGCGCAATCCTGTGACCAGAATGCCCCGCAGGGTGCCTACGTAAGTTTCAAGAAATCGATCTTCGGCTGCAAGTCTTAACGGAATATAGGTTCACGGCATGCTTCTCGCACGGGAGCTTCCCCAGGTCAGCGTTCCCGAACCCTACTTGGCTCTCGATCTCAACACTGCCCGTGTCAACATCGAGAAGGCCGCCTATCATGGATTCGCGAAGGCCCAAGTGAAGATGGGTGCTGCGTATGAACTCTGTCAACTGAGCTGCGATTTCAATCCCGCGCTTTCCCTGCACTACAATGCGCTTGCGGCGCGCCAGGGTGAACCTGAGGCCGAGATGGCTATCAGCAAATGGTTCCTTTGTGGACACGAGGGCGTTTTCGAGAAGAACGATGAGCTTGCATTCACCTATGCCCAGCGCGCTGCTCAGAGTGGTCTCCCTACGGCTGAGTTCGCCTTGGGCTACTTCTATGAGGTCGGCATTTTCGTCCCCGTCGACATCAAAGAGGCCCGGAGCTGGTACGCCAAGGCTGCTGCCAGCGGTAACAAAGACGCTTCTGGTCGCATTGATAGTATCTCGCGATCCAAGACTCTGTCCCGACGAGACCATGAAAAGGTTGCGATTTCTCGCATCAAGTCAACACGTTACGTTGCTCACCAGCGAGGTGGTTCCTTGGAGTCCGCTCCGGAAAACATCCAGATGCCCGATCCTTCGCGGATGACCCTGAACGATCAACCCCCGCCCGCCGCTCCTTATCCCGATCGTCCTGGCTCTTCTCGTCCTCGTCCACCAGGCCAGCCAAGCTACCAGATGCCCGATCCCCGACCAAGCTCGGCATTTGGTGTCAATCCGAACCTTCGTCAAAATGGTCCTCCAGGTTACGGCGGCCCCCGTACTCCGACTTATGGACAGCCTCCGATGAACTATCGCCAGCCTGGCTCGGGTGCGGGAACACCTATCGGTGCGCCCGCAGGTCCAGCCAGCCCGCAGGCTCCAAACATGATCAGCCCCAATGGGACACCTCGAGTGGACGTCGGTTTTTCTGCCCCGGCTCCACGGCCGGGTGACCGACGTCCAACACGGCTCGACGGGGCGCCTCCACAGGGAGGGCCTCCGGACCGAAGGCCCGTACGAACCCCTGTGTCTGCCCCGGGGGGATCTATGCCATCTCCCCGGCCACTAGGTTCTCCTTCATCTGCCAATTTCCCTTCCCGACCACAGGGTTCTCCTTCTTCTGCCAACTTTCCTCCACGCACAGAGTCTCGCCAGCCATCTAGAGGGTCGTCTACCTCTACACCCCAACCGCCTTCTGCTCCACCATCTGTGGCGTCCGGTCCGCCGTCTGTGGCTTCCTCGAAACCCTCGCAGTCGTCCAGGCCAAGTGGCCAAGCACCGAGCAAGGGCCCCAAGACCTTCGAAGAAATGGGGGTCCCAAGTGCCAAAAACGATAGCGATTGCGTATGTATTACTGTCTTGTCCTGCCTTCAAAGAACGAACTAACGAAATGACAGATCGTGATGTGATACCCCGGACGCCGCGTTGGATTTCCATGGATCTTTGGTTGGCGCTTCCATCTTACATTTTCTATTATATTTTTAATCCCGGGGGTTCAAAATCAAAATTCTACCTTCGACGTCCGGGAGGCATTTTCGTCGACGCTGTCTCGGCCTCTCGTTTCCACACAGTTGCATTTGCTCTCCAGATTTTCATAGCGGGGCCTTTGGACATATGGTTGTTAAGCTGTTTGTTTTTTCTAGATAAGAGGTGTCATTATGAAGCGCGTTGCAATCTCATTCTGTGTGGCTGTTGTATCACTTGGTGTTCTTGTAGGGTTTCGTCTCGAGTAACTCATCTTCCTTCACATCTCAGCTCACTCCTTACATCTCCGCTGCATCTCCGTGCTCCTCTCCATCCTCAGCGGTCAATACCCCACGCCCATCATGGGTCCTCGCAAGGCAAAAAGTGATGCCTCTGCTCAACCCGACGGTATATTCAATAGAAACTCGTGATAGTGCGACGAGGACTGACGAGGGAAAGGCGCCACAATGATTCTTGACTACCTTCGTGAGTATCTTTGAGGGGCTCCATGTAACTTCATGGTCAGAATGCTCATTCAATCGGTCTGCTTCCAGGTGAACAAAAGTGAGTTTCCTTCAGCGCCTCTTTGAAGCTGGAACAGTGTTGAGTTTTTGAATCACTCAGTCGTCCCTATTCAGTATGTCCTCAAGCTACTTCCACCTCACGCTATTGCGGATCTTGCTGATAAATGGGTTGAAAGGCTATCGAAGTGTCTGCGAATCTGCACAACAAGGTTACAAAAGGTGAGTGGTATCGACCCACCCTCTCGGTGCAGCATGATCTTGACGTAAATCCAGCTCAAGCATCCAAGCTCCTGAGAGAATTGTACCAAAACGAGAAGATTGAAGAACGAGTGGCAGGTCGGTCTCGATCTTCTTCGCGACACCTGGCTCAATACTAATTACGGCTACATCTAGGGAAGCAATCAGTCTACCACGCTTTACAGAGTTCATCGCAGAACGTAACTCCCGAGATTATCGCCGCGCTCAGCCAGGAGATTGAACAGCTTCAAGTCCAACTTTCTTCCATCAAAGGAGATGAGAAAAAATTACGGGCGTCCTTGGCAGCTCTAGAAGCCAAGCCTCGGCTTTCTTTCCTGCGACAGAGTATCCGACAGCTCGAGGAAGAGAAGGAGGCAATTCAGGGTCGCTTAGGGTCGCTTCATGATAGCGAAACGGCTCAACTCCCCCTGGAAGAATGGTCCAGGCTCGAAGATGAGTGGCGATGGTGGCAGCGACATGCCGCCACCCGCCGTCGTATTTGTCGTGATCTGTGGGGGCGATGTACGGAGGTTTTGCCCGACAACACAAGCGCGCTGGAGCTATGGGTAAGCCCGATCTTGTCACCAGCAGTACATCGGAGGTCGCTAACGGCGCTGCCAGGAGTCTTTGGGGCTTGAAGGAACGCTCCAATGAACAACGGTCGGGTATCGACGCTACATTCGCGATCTCCGGTCTCCACCCAGTCACATTATGATTCGCAGCGGAGTCTGAGCGGAACTCAGTCCCCTTCGGACGATCGCTTATTTTAGATTTCCTGGATTCGGGGCGAAAAATAGGGCATATTAGTGCTCAGACCGCGCATACTTTACTTCGTGTGAGAGGGATTGATAGCTTATGGCCTTAGCTTCTTATTGCATAACAAACTTCATCTCTTATGTGCCACTATCCTAGCCCTTGAGGGCATCTACATATATCCATGGATGGGACTGAGCAATATACACTTTTAGCATTTGAGAGCTCGCGGATGTCCTAGAACTTGAGAATGAATATATATCCATAGAATCTTGGCAGTCAGAACATTGGAAGCCACGACCAGCAGGAAACCACATTCTTGGCCGGTATAGATGTTTCCAGGCCCATTTAATTTGAGGATATAGACCGAGAAAAAGGTCAAACCATACATTAACCGTAGAAGCTTATGGCTTGAAGGCTTGATTGAATGAGCGGATACTAAATCCAAGATAAACAGGTGAGCACCCGGAATGGAGGCAACCTAGAAGGCGACCATCAGATGAACAGGTGGACAGAGCCTATGATGATGAATAACAAGCTTGAGCTTTGAAAAGCAAAAGATCTCCTGTCATCTGCCACATCTCGCAAGTCATAGAAAGTCACGCTACCGATGTAGATTTTGGGTACACCGCCTGCGGCCTTCGTCTTCCCCTCTCTCCGATAAACCCCTCCAGTGACTCCACCATCTCTCTCGGCGATGCTGTCGGCCTCTCGCCCTACTTCTCGTCCCAATCGTTCCGAAATGAGAGGTCGCGCGCCTGCTGCGGCGGCTTCTGAGCTTCAGAACGGCCACTCCCGCAACCCCTCCAGTCTCGACATGGCTCGCAGCCCGCCAAACCCCAGCAATAAGAGTACGCTTCTTCCCCGGTGCCTTCAGCTCGCGCCTCCCCTCATGATAAATTGCTAACCATTCCACTTCGATCACTCCGCAGACACTAAGCATGTTCCCTGCAAATTTTTCCGCCAGGGTGCTTGCCAGGCCGGCCCCGCTTGTCCATTCCTGCACTCGACCGACTCCGCAGTTGACTACGCACCCTGCAAATACTTTACGAAGGTAAGAAGTGACCGGGAGTCTTTATTGGACCTGAAGATCACCGTCCAAGGTGAACCGGTGCTGACAAAACACTTTTTTGCTTCGTTTTAGGGCAACTGCAAGTTCGGCGCAAAATGCGCACTAGCCCATATTCTACCGGATGGGCGCCGGGTGAACCGCCCCAGTGGCGGTGGCATGGGAATGGGCGGAAGCCATCTTAATTTAGGTGGCCGAGTCAATCCGCAGGCGTATGTCAACCAGGATTCCGCCTTGACCAATTCAGTGCTGTCACAGCAGCGCATGAACGGCCATGAGCCCCGATACACTTCGCAGGTTCCTTCGCAGGACGAATCGGTTTTCCACGGTCAGCAGCAGCCGCCCTACGATTCCATCCCGACAATTGATGCGGGGCTGGCCCCCGATGCCGGTTCGAAGTATGGATCTCCCGTAGAAGATGTGCGTTTCCCGATGTCACCCAGTCACCATCATCTGACGGCCCTCGATGCGCCACTGCCGGCCTCATTCGATAGCCAGGGTATCTCTCATGCTGCCCGCTATGGTCCGGTGGCTGCCTCGGTTCCCTCAAAATTCGGTATGGAATTGTCATCGCCGGCTCAGAGACCGGGGCCATCGGAGTCCACATTCCGAAACCTGCGCGATCTTGGTTATGCATCCGACTTGCGCAAACAGTCCCTCGTTGGATCCTCTCCTCCGGCGCCCGAAGACTCAAATGGACCACGGTTCCTACACTCCTCCCGTCCCGTCAAGCCTCGTATGCTGTCTGCTAGCGTTCCTCGTCCTACCGCTCTCGATGACTGGGATGAGAATTTCCCTATGGAAGAGGACTACCTGCCTATGAATCTGCATGATGATGTTCTCACCCCCCAGGAGAAGCTTCGCCGGCTTTCGCGAACGGACCATGATATCGGTATCAGCTCCAGCCACCGCGATATTAGCGGTCTGGGCATGAGCAGCAGCTTTTCAAAGACCGGCTCTCCCCTGGCATCTAGTCCCTCTCGTTTCGGTGCATTGTTCGCCAAGCAGCGCCAGAAGAAGGAAGATGATGGCATTGGTTCCTCATTCCCTCACATAGGCTCCCCTCTCCGTGAATCTTCCTTGAACCCCATTGGAAGTCCTAGCCTGGGTCCTATCGGCAGTCGACACGATGGCTCGCCATTTGTCTCCAGTCCTGGAAGACAGGGATCCTTGTCGATGATCTCTGAGCAGCTTAGCGGCATGTCCCTTCATCCCGGATCGGCCCGTCACTCATCTGCCGGCCCCAGTGCCCGCCTCGAGCGAACCGCCTCGTCCGTTACCACGAGCAAGATCGAGGAGGAAGAACAGAGCGACCTCGTCTTCTCTATGGAAGAAGAGGAAGGCAACAAGCGCAACAGCTCCTCCTGGAACTCTGAGACCAAGGAGAGCTCCAAAGACGCCTAATCGGCTTCCTACTGCTACGATCACAACGACACGGGCCAAGCGGTGTCCAACTTTAGGACATGTTCATATCAAGAAAAAAATAGTTCATATGGAGTTTCATCTGGGCACAACGGCATAACGGAGCATACATAACAAGAAAAAAAAGGGAATCCAAAAAAGGTGTACCCGACCTTCTGGCCCCTACTTCTCGCTGTGGAGGTTGAGGTTCAAGTGAAAATGAGGCATACAAGAGAAACCCCTTCGACTCCGCTCTTTTATAGACTGACTTTGCTGCGTTATATCGCCTGGGATCTTACATTCGAGGGGTTGTTTCTGGATTACCTAGACCCATCGCATTGTTTCAACATCGGGGTTCTTTCCCTACGAGACTGGCCGTCTCCTGTATTAATCTTCTTCCTTTTGCCTTCTCTGTGATCTTATGTGGACAGGAGGTTCTCAAGGCTGTTCCATCGCGTTATTTTGTGCTCGATCTCATGAGTCAACGACCTCTTTGGTTTTGGTGTTTTTAACCGGTTTACTTTTCATTATTATTTCGTATCTCTGCATGTGCAAATGGGAGATGTGCAAATAAACAGTTCACGATTTCAACTATATTGACAACTATTGTAGAAAATCCCTGTAGGTATTCAGGAGTCCAGAAAACACAATTGATTCATTATGGTCCGCCTAGTCATACACGTCCAACGCCCCTATACCCAGAATAAATAAATCAAGACGCCTCGACCAGGAGAAATGACTCGCACAGGTAAGAGAGAAATGAAAATAGCCAACTTCGGCACTCAATCACACTTAGTTGTCACCTAGATACATGGCAGTGCCCTTGAGGTTCACGAATTCCTCATTTGAGGATTGGGCTTGGATCTGCACTGTCTGCTGGCGAGCCAGCTGGTCGACTTGGATCCTGCCTTCGCGAGCTCTGACGTCGGCGGCCCGGGCACTGTCTGCCTTGCCTTGGTAGAACCCTCTGTATAACTCGTCTGTACCAGCGGCAATCTGGTGGAACATAGATTCAATCGCATTCGGGACAAGAGCCTCAACCCGGGCTGCGAGTTCTGTCTCTCCATCTGCTCGTTGGCGTTTAGCTTCTTCGTCCCGTCGCTTCTGATCATCGGCTAGCTTGCGTTTTCTCGCTGCCACGTTCTTCTGGCGCTCCTCTTTCGCTACCAGATACTTGAGAGAGTGTCCTAGCTTTGGCTGGAAAGGTGGGATAATATCCAGCGGCGGGGCAGAGAAGAAGAGGACATGGCCTCTCTCGTCGCAGTGGAATTGCTTTCGAACATCCTCGGGAATGGCGGCATTCGCTGCATCTACCAGATGGAAAACTTCAACCGGGCGCGGTGCGTTGGGGTTGTATACCGGGGCCGCCGTGGTGTGGAGACGGTTGGCGGAGTAGGAACCGTATGGTGACGGCGAGGGCTGTGCCGCCGAATAGGGGTGCGCCACCGGTGAAGCCTGATAGCCCGCAGCCGGAGTCTGGGGTACAAAGCTGCTCGTGCGTCGCTGGTTGGGTTGATACATCTGTGGGTTCATCTGGCCCTGATAAGCCGCGGAAGGAATAGGCACAGGGGATGTCTGGTTCATTGGAGTCGCGGAGGATGGCGCCTGGAGTACACCTCCAACATTACCCGGACCAGCCAAACCAGCACTGGCCAAAGTCTGGCCCATCGATGGACGGGGCGTAGCGGATGCCATGGGAGGCGGGGGTAGAGATGGAGGAGGCGGAGATGGGGTTGGCTCTGGCGGCGGCGATTCGTTCTCATCTCTGGGGCGACGGTGAACAGCACCCACGACTGGCGGCGCATTATCCGCACCCCATGCCGGCCGGGGAAGATCGTCTGTCTCCTTTGCATCTTCCTTGAGAAGATGCTTGATGGGACTGGGTACTTTCTTTATCTTTCGAGGCACATCGAAAAGGTCCATCTCATAGTCTTTCTCGCGCACTTCATCCGGCAGGCAGCTAGCCCATGTCTTGATCTTGTTTAGTTTATGTTTCTCTTCATTGTAGCGTGCCTCGCAAACATAGATGTCCTTGTCCGGAGCGAGGTCTCTGGGGCGGCCCCTGCTATAGCGAGTGAAAAACATAACAAAGCAACGGTCGACGATCTCGTCAATCCGGTGATCTCGGTATTGACCCGTCTTCACTACTTCGTTGGGATAGAAGTGCTTTTCAAAGTGATGCACAGTTTGCTCAGGGCGATAATACCAGCATGCGTTGATCCACTTCTCGCCCTCTGCATCCTGCCAAGTTCGATAGATCTGCGCGACAATGGGTTTGGACACATCGTTGGGGTTTTGAATGTGAACCCAGTCTCCGACTTTCCACAGCTCGCCTCGGTGCAAGATACCGTCTGGCAAGGGGAAACGGCCGTCTTCCATGAGATACTCGCTATCGGGCTTCTTCTTTTCCTGCTCAGCCAGCTTCCGAGACTCGCCCTGCAGGTCAACAGCATCTCTGTAGATTTGACTTTCGGACTGGTTGTAGGCCTTGGCATTGTCGAACATCAGGTCCAAATCCCGCATAAAATGATCCACGGAGTTGTACTTCTTGCGCTTCGATTTGCGCTTGATGATGTCGATGGCAATCGGCTCCTTGATCTCCATGTAATAGTCCGGGTAGGTGGCCTTGTCGGGAAGCCTCTCGAAATGAACGATCTTCGGATGGCCGCCAGGCCCCTTGAATTTGCGGATTCCTTTCAGGATGGTCTTGATGCGGGTTTCCATTGGGGTATCCACGCGTGGAGGTCGTCCACGCTTTTTCCGGAGGTCAGGCTCATGTTTCTGAGGGTCTTTGATTCCTCTCTTAGAGCCAGGCTTCGGGCCTGGCTTCTTTCTCCGACGGCTATCGTCATCAGAGTCTTCTTCGTCTTCATCTTCTCCTTCTCCCTCTCCCTCTCCCTCGATGTCTGCTTCCTCTTCTTCCTCTTCCTCTTCATCATCATCGGGCAAAGGATCGGCCTCGGGAATTTCTCCTAGGTCTGGGAATTCGGCTTCTTCTGCGCTGATCACGCCCTTATCGGCAATTTTCTTCAATTCATCGTGAAAGACACCCTGCATGTCGATGATGGTCAGTTATGTTCCGAGGCATGACCAGAAAAATGCGACCAGGTGGTCAGCTGACAGCATACCTTGATCACGATCGCATCTTCGTATGCTTGGGATCTGGGTCGATTGTATGTCTGCGCATTATGAGGGATCTAAAGCGCGGAGACCGTTAGCCTTGGCGAAGGATGGGGAAAGCGCGAGTTCGCGTACCAATGCGCAGTCGCGTACGAAATCCGAGAACTGCTTGTATTCACGCTTGTTGATTCTCTGTTTCAGAATACTGAGCGCCATTGGGTCCTTGATAATATCGTAGTAGTCGGGGACGATGCGCTTGTTGACGCTGCGGTGGAATAATCGCGACGGATCATGGCCACTGTACAACGGCATTGTGAGATTTTCGATTCTCATTTTTCTTCCCCTGGGTAGAACTTACTCTGGTTCGCGAAAGTCGTAAATGGCCATTGTGACATCCATCATTGCCTTCCATTGCTCGTCACTGATGGAGCCATCATCCTCGATGGAGGTGACGGGCTCCTCGGGCTGTTGGGACTGATCTCGGTCCGACATTTGCATCCACAGCCCGCGCAGCCACGCGTGTACAAAGGGAGTTGGGGTAGAAGATGCTGGAGAGCTCGCTGGTTGTGTCGTAGGGAGATGAGACCTTAGGAATGTTTTGCGCCGTGCTGAGTCAGCGATATCCATACGCCCTTGATACGCGCGTATTGTCAAGTTTGGCCTCGTTCCGCAGGCCACACAGGTCAGTTGCAAGGTATTCACATCAACTTATGGAGCGTAATGGATATTGACAACATCTATGCTCGATTGGAACTCACGAAGATTAAATCTGGACCGTCTGTTTTGCTTCGATGACTTGACCCCTACTATGAGCGTAATGGGCGGACGCTGCGGGGGCTTCCGTGCTGATCTCCGCATGACAATCGTCGCATTCTCTTTCCTCCAACTCCTTTGATCTCGCTCCTCTCTAGTCGAAACATTTCAAGCTGCGTCTGATGGAAGCCTCGAAGCTCGGTTGAATCTTCACTGAACTGGCGCAACTTCTCTTTTGGTACACCGCATCTACCCCACACCAGATCCCAAAGTTCGTCATAGGTCTCTCGCTGTCAGGGTGGGACCACCTGTGTCACAGCTCGGCTTTCCTTCTATCTCAACTTCGTATAAAAGAAAAGTCTACTATATTCACCCTGAACAGCCATGCGTATGCGAGTACGTGGACCTTCAGGTCAGTCCACAGTGACGCTGGACGAATCGGCCAGCATCAGTGACCTTCAAGAACAGATTGCGGAGAAGACAGGACTGGCCTCCTTCGATGTCAAATACGGATACCCCGACCTCAAGCCTTTGGATCTGGACCGTTTTCAACCCGACCAGAAGGTGTCCGATACTGGTGTCAATCTGAATGGAGAACAGCTTATCGTTGCTGCGCGTGAGAGTGCTGCCCCGCTGAACGAGCCCGCCTTTAGCCAACCTGGCTCTGGCCCCTACCAACCTTCACCGTATCCCTCCATGTCGAAATCAACAGAAAAGACTTCCGATGATCCACCTGAGATCGCCTCACCTGAGCATGCAGGCACATTTGTGCTCCGTGTTATGCCTGACGACAATTCGTGTCTATTTCGTGCGGTAGGTGCCGCGGTGATGGGCGAGATGGATACAATGGTGGAGTTGCGGTCCATCGTTGCAGCTGCTATTCAGTCGAACCCTTTAGAATACACTGCAGTCGTTCTGGGCAAAAATCCGGATGATTACTGCCAATGGATTCAAAACGAGGCTTCTTGGGGTGGAGCAATCGAACTTAAGATTTTGAGCGAGTACTTCAATATCGAGATCTGCTCTATCGATGTGCAAACCCTTCATATGTTTCAATTTAACGAGGGTGCTCCGACGCGATGTATCGTGGTATATTCAGGAATTCATTACGACGTCCTCGCGCTCTCCCCTTCAGATCCACCATATACCCACGCCGACCCATTTGCCCAGGGCGATACCAAGATTTTTGAGGCCATCGACCCGGTTGTTATGGAGAAAGCCAAAGAATTGTGTCAAGTGCTGCAGAGCAAGCATTACTATACCGATACCTCCCGATTCTCGGTAAGATGCAACACCTGCGGCGACTTATTCACAGGCGAGATGGGGGCGACCAAGCATGCATCAGAAACCGGTCACTACGATTTTGGTGAAGCGGCTTAGCGAGCATTGGATGGAACAAACTTCTGGGTGACTCGGCATATTACGGATTGGGAGCCTTCTTTACCATGGCGCAGATTTAGCAACGTGAGCAAATGCATGCAGGCCCTGTCTGGTCGCAGGGCACATAGAAAACTAGTCATAAGGTACTGTACCGTGTAGCTTCAGAACTGCATATATCGTACAAATCTTGGATCTCATAGCATAGCGACCTCGTCGGCTTCGTCCTCTCCGCCGTCTTCATCCTCGCCCGACTCAGCACTCTCTTCCGGGTGACCGCCCCATTCCACATCGTGGTGAATAGGGTTAGTGAAGAACTCATGTTGCAAGGCTTCCTCGGCACTGAGACGCTTCGACGGGTCAAGTTCCATCAAGCCGGACAGAAGCCGTGTCGCCTGTTGCTCACTCTCAGTCAAGTCTTCGACACAGCTTGACCATTTCACTAGCTTCTCCCAGCTGTAACCTTTCTCTCCGATGGTGGGGATATTGGTTTCGAATATCTGCCCGTGCATGGCTGCAGCAGTTTTCATGCGCCGAGTGCCAAAGATGCTCGACATTTCGATCATGGCGTCGATATCGTCTGCAGAGTTGAAAAAGGGGAATCGGCGTCCGAGCAAAGTCAACAGGATCACGCCGACTGACCACATGTCAATCTTGGTGGTCTGGGATGTACATTTGAACAGGACCTCTGGTGCGCGGAAACCTCTAGTTCCAGCACGATTCGCTCGCCTAGACGGGCGAGAGTCATTTTTTGGGTAGCCGGCTGATAGTCCTCCAGATGGGGGGTTCTTTGAATAGTAGCTGGACAATATGCGGCTACGGCGAACGTAGGTTTGATGGGTGCATAGACATGGGCTGGTGTACTCGGAGCCCTGACGCTATGGGATCGAAATGAACAGCATCAGTAAACAAATACTTGCAAGCCAAACAGTAACAAAACCTACCTCTGCAAGTCCAAAGTCGACGAGCACGCCTTCTTTCAAGTCAGGGTTGTAGAGGAAATTCCTGCGAGTAGTTCATGAGCGTACGAGCCTAGAAGAAATTGAGAATCGTCTCACGTACGTTGGTTTGATGTCTCGGTGCAAAATTTCGTGTTCGTGGACCGAATGTAATGCTACTAGCAGTGACCGCAGGTAATGGCGCATGTCTGCCACCATAAACGTGCGGTACTGGATTCGAAAGTCGGTGTGGGGGAAGTATGGCAAGACCGCAACAACCTGGTCCTGAAATCGGAATGCAGTGATCAGAGGACACACGGATCTACAGCCGCGGAGGTCATGGAGCAATTCGAGCTCGTTCTGAATCCGAATTGGACTGCTGGTGACATAGATCTTCTTCAGTGCCACAAATCGGGCTTGCTTGCATCTGCCGGGTTCTCCGTCGACTCGTCTTCGTTTAGATGGAGGGCTTGCCCATGTCTCTTGCTGTTGCGCCTCCCCGAAAATGTCCCAGTCGTTGTGATGGTGATCGTAGAGTAGATCTTCCGCTTTGTAAACGGTAGAGAACGTCCCTGGTAAGAGACGAATGTCAGCCACTCTGCATATCAGGTCTATTCGCAAGATGACAAGCCGCAGTACCTTCTCCGATGCGATTGACTAGTCGGAATCTGTCCGAGATGCCTGGGAAGGTATCCTCCAGTTTGTTCATGTCCTCGCGCACGGATTCGTCCACCTCTTCCTCCTCGTAGTCACTGCCTCCTTGGGAGATATCATTCAGAGAGGCTCCTGCATCGTCCTGTTCTAACGCGTATTCCTGTTTGGCGGGCTGTGGACCTCGAAAGGAGCTGCTTTGCTGAAGTTCGAAGACGCCGGATGGAGCGCCTCGAAAGGCCGACATGGTGATAGAGGACTCTTCGTGGGACTGGTGAGAATAAGACGGTGTTATAAAAGAATAAAAGAAGAAAAAAAAAAGGACCGGGCTCAGACTGGCATAGGACTACTCAGTAAAAGTGAAGGGGCGGGAGGTGCAGGTCTCATGCGCAGAGAGCTCCGTTGTTTTTCTCCGAAGCGCAACTGGAGCTTACAGCAGCATGACAATACAGATCCGCGAGGAGTGCGGGCGGAGAGTGGTGGGCGCCGTAATTTACGCGCGGTTACCTAAGAAATTTCCCCAAAAAGGCAAAAGCTAAACACCGCCTTATCAACACAATCCGCCGCCGCTTTCTCCCCTCTTCATCCCCCCCCCATCGCCGCCATGGAGGACAGAATACAGTTCGATATCAACGACTCGCTCAAGTTTTACTTGAGCGATCCGGTCTCTATTCCGACCCCCGATGCTGACCCGGAGCTTCTTGATTGCGAAACCGACCCGGAATCGCTGTCGCCAGCGCTCATTGACAATGTTTTGAACCCGATTGTGGATGCCGTGGCAGAGAACCCAGAAGGATTGACGAAATCTTCGGTTTTTGACTCCCTACAGCTACTGTTAAAGTGCGCCCCGGTCCCCTCTCAGATCCCCAACGGAGGCTTTCGTCCGCCTGGTGTCGACTCTAACCTTTGGAACCCTTGCAGATTTCCGAGTTTTCTCTCCTCAAAATCACTCAGCAAACTGCTTGACCTGATCGTGTCTGGATTGTCCGTGGAGGCAGACCTAATTCACGGCGACCTCGAATCCGACGAACAAGATGCCATTCAGCACCACAAACAACTCCTGGAGATGTACGGGTTTCTTCTTCAGTGGGCTCTGTCCGCAGTGGAGGTGAAGGCGGCAGAGAAACCCGCGGAGTCAGCTCCTGCGCGACGAGGAGGACCCAAATCCAAAAAATCGGCGAAGGATGGCCAGTGGGATTGGATACCCCAGATCCAGATCTCCATGGAGACCATGTGCAAGGTGATGAAATTGAAACTCGGGCGCATCTTTTTGACTACCTCGGATCGCGACACATTTATTACTCTGTTCACACGCACAATCTACCTGATCCTTGAGAGCGAACAGCGAGTGAAGAGTATGGCCATCCGCATGCACGCCTTCAAGGTCCTGTGTATTGCGGTCAAGCATCATGGCCATGCATTCGGTATGTGTCGCGCATCATTGCCAAAGGCCCCTATGCCTGGAACTGACCCATTCAATAGGTGCACAAACCTCTATTGTACAAAGTTTGACATATTTCGAGCATCTGTCTGAACCTATGGCCGAATTCCTCCACATTCTAGCAGAACAATACGACTACCCCCAGCTTTCGGATGAGATTCTCAAGTACCATACCCCCACCTGAGAAGCTAAGTTTTCTTACCACTAACGCGGACTAGGGAACTCGGAAACAAGGAGTTCAACTCGAATGATACGCGCGGGCCGAAATCTGTCTCGGCTTTCATCATAAAGTTGTCCGAGCTTGCGCCGAGATTGATCATCAAACAGATGACCCTTTTGGCTAAACAGCTTGATAGCGAGGTAACATTCGTCCCGCCAATATTAATTGGCTAGAATTTGAAACTGATGGTTTTCCAAGGCTTACACACTTCGATGCGCCGTGATCGAGGTTTGCGGAAACCTCATTTCCGACTTGAGCAGACAGGAAGAACGCAGTGAGAACTACAAGACTCAAATTAACGCCTTCTTCGACGTATTGGAAGAGCGCTTCCTCGATATCAACCCTTATTGCCGTTGCCGTGCCATTCAAGTTCTTATGCGGATCTGCGACTTAGAACAGAAGTTCCCCAAGAGACGACAAGCGGCCGCTGAATTGGCAGCCCGTAGCTTAGAAGATAAGAGCAGCAACGTGCGACGCAATGCCATCAAATTGCTGTCCAAACTGGTTGCCACGCACCCGTTCAGCGTCATGCACGGTGGCCAGCTCTCGTACAATGAGTGGACCGCGAGATTGGATGGCGTTGACAGTGAACTGAACGCTTTGCGGCCTCCTGAGACACCAGGGTTTGACGGAGATATGACACAGGTTGACAGCGAATTATTGGATGAAGCTACTCAATTGCCAGACGAGTCTCCCTCCAAAGCCCCCCGGATGACCGAAGATGAGAAGGCTGTTGCCATACAGAAAGCGGCCGAGCAGGCTGCGACATCCGAGCTATTGACTCGACTGCAGCTGACCAGAAAGTACTATAATGAGGCTCTGCGTTTCATCGAAGTTCTTCACTCAGGATCCACCATTGTCTCGCAGTTGCTCTCCTCTCGAAACAAGAGCGAGGTCATCGAAGCTATGGATTTCTTTGTGGTGCTCGACGCCTACAAGGTTGAAACCGCTCGAAGTGGTATTCGTCGCATGCTTCGTCTGATTTGGACTAAGGGCAACAGCGACGAGGGCAAGGGTGTCCAGAGCCATTTGATCGATTGCTATAAGGGACTTTTCTTTGATGCGCCTAGCTCGTTTAGCTCCAATGATGCCGCAATCTATATTGCACGCAACATGATCAGCTTGACCTTTGGATCGACCCCTGCTGAGCTCACTTGCCTTGAACAATTACTGAGTACCATGATGAAATCCGGGCATGTATCGGAGGCTGTCATTGCCAAGCTGTGGCAAGTCTATGGTGTCCAGAAGAAAGAAATCTCGAAGACGCAGCGCCGCGGTGCAATCATCGTTCTCGGTATGCTTGCTTTAGCGGACCCCGAAGTGGTTGTCAAGGAGATAGAGGCGATGTTGCGCATTGGTCTTGGTGGTCTTGGTCGGTCAGATCTTGTTCTCGCAAAGTACACATGCATTGCCTTGCGGCGCATGGTCCCTGGCCGACAGGCTAAATCCAAGGACATCGGTATTCCTAAACTCGCCAATGACCATTCGGTTTTGACTAAACTTGCTGCTATGATTGAGATTGTGTCTGAGAGCAAGGAGTGGTACGGTGTGGCAGAGCAAGCCATCAGTGCCATCTATACCCTGTCCAAGCACCCCGATGTTCTCTGCTCTGATATCCTCCGACGCAAAACTCGTTTTGTCTTCCAGCCGCAACGTCCGTCTTCCTCGCACGCCTCTATAGATGGTGAAGACCAGCGACCTGGAACCGCGTCAACAGATGGACAAGGATCAAAACCCAAGCCCTCATCGGCGGCTCTTTCCCAACTACTCTATGTTGTTGGTCACATTTCCATCAAACAGATCGTGCATCTTGAACTGTGTGAACTTGATTTCAAGCGCCGAAAGGCGGAACAAGAGAAGAACAAAACGGCCGAGGCTACTGCTCAAAAGGATGGGGAGAATGCCGAGGACGACGAGTTGGATCTCATCGGTGGCACCACTGAGGATGACTTCCAAGATGCCATGGCTCATATCCGGGAACGTGAACTTCTTTATGGGGAGAACTCGCTCCTCGCTAAATTTGGTCCGTTGGTGACTGAGATCTTGGCCAATAATAATGTCTATCCGGATCGTGACCTGCAGGCAGCGGCCACGCTGTGCATGGCCAAGCTTATGTGTGTGTCTGCCGAATACTGTGAGAAGAACCTGCCGCTTCTGATCACCATCATGGAGCGGTCCGAGGATCCCATCGTGCGAAGTAATGCCGTCATCGCCCTTGGTGATATGGCCGTTTGCTTCAACCATCTCATCGACGAAAACACCGACTTCCTGTACCGTCGCCTCAATGATGATGAGGCATCTGTCAAGCGTACCTGCCTCATGACTTTGACCTTCCTTATTCTGGCCGGTCAGGTCAAGGTCAAAGGTCAGCTTGGTGAAATGGCCAAATGCCTGGAAGACGACGATAAAAAGATTGCCGACCTGGCACGCATGTTCTTCACCGAGCTGGCCACCAAGGACAATGCTGTGTACAACCACTTTGTCGACATGTTCAGTTTGCTGAGTGCGGAGCGAAATCTTCAGGAAGCTTCGTTACGGCGTATCGTGAAGTTCTTGATTGGATTTGTGGAGAAGGTAAGTCGAATCTTCATTCCTCGCCTACGTAACTTTGTATTGACGAGATATCTACAGGAGAAACATGCTCGTCAACTGGCTGACAAGCTCG
Organism: Penicillium atrosanguineum; assembly: GCF_028827265.1. Classification (NCBI taxonomy): domain Eukaryota; kingdom Fungi; phylum Ascomycota; class Eurotiomycetes; order Eurotiales; family Aspergillaceae; genus Penicillium; species Penicillium atrosanguineum. The sequence goes on along the minus strand of NW_026623138.1, from coordinate 918,470 downwards.
CTGCGAGACTCCCTCGCTGCGAGACCGAGCGCCAATGGAACGATGTCGCCTACGCGCTGTCCTTGCTGCCTCATAAGAATGAGGATATCACCAAGACGGTCACCGCTGGGTTCACCAAGGTTGTTAGCGCCACTGCCTAGCCTTTTAAATTGATTGATGTCTTACGCATTCGATGACTTCCTTTTTTTCCCTTGTGCGTTTGGCGCTGGACTCGGTGTGGTCGGTGTTGGAGTCCGCTTGTGAGGGCTCGTTTTATCTTGCATATTACAATAGTTAATGAATCCTTTCGACCTGCTCTCTCTTCCTGGAGATGGTCTACAACTGTATGTGTAGAAAGTAGAGAAACATCCTGTCCGGTCGAGGAGGGGCCAATGATTATAGAGACCCCTGGCAACAAAAAACATTGATCGCTTATCCACAAACGATTGGGGAGAACTTAAAACAAAAAAACCCCCATGAAGTCTAAGTATGTGAAAACAACAGAAACAAACTATCAACAAAGACACCCGGAACAGCAGAGACGCCGTGTGGTCGCATGCCAGATACGCCATGGGTTTAAAGCAATCAAGCATAGATCTATGCACCCTGCACTTCACTTTCCTTTAAGGTGTAATCGCCTGCTCGAATTCCCTGCAGCGCCCTCTGTCCCTCCTCAGTCAACTCAGGTTTGCCCAGGGGCGTCACGGCCCCAGTAAAGAAACGTGGCTTCCACTCCACCTCTTTTTCTTTGCGCTCAGCCGCCCGCTGTCGCTGCCTCTCCTCAATATCCTGCTTCACTTTCGTTGCCTGGGTGAATTGCTTGCTCACAATAGAATTCGTGACTTCTGACCAAAACCTGAGGGACTCGTTGGGGAGTTGCTGCTCATCCGGGGGCAAGATCTTGGTCACGGGGAAGAGAGGCGTAATGTCAATAAGAAGACGGGCATCCTTGGACCCCGCAGGAGTGTAGTAGATCTTACCGTGCCAGGATCCACTGATACGAGCAAGAAGATCACTTTCCGCCACGTCTTTCAGGCGGGTGATATGATCATTGTCGGGATCGTAGCGGAAGATCACGCCCTCCAGCTTATTCTGGGTCCGGCCAATCCATCCCTCCTCAACGTACTGCAAAATTGCCTTCATCCGGGTCTTTGGACAAGTGACGTAGCAAGTATCCGCCACTGAGATTGATAGCGCACCGCGTAATAAGCCACCGAGGTGTGCATCCGGATGAGTCAACTGATACTCCTCGTCTCTTTTCTCGATAGTGACGAAGATGCCCAGATTGTGTTGGCCAGGGCTTACCCGAATACTCGTACCGGTAAACTTGGCACTGATCTGGTCGAAGCCTCGGGCTGAAACACCCCGTTCGGGGCAGTCAATGTAGAAAGCCGAGACCGGCGGGTGGTGAGAGGTCTGCTCAGTCAAATAACACACCTTGACCTGCTGGTTTCCATCGTCGACAGTAGAGCTATTGCCGTTTGCGTTGACACCGGGCAGATTCACTTCCTCGGGGACGTTGTCCTGCACTTCCCAGCTGCACTATACAGTCCCAAGGCATCAGTACGCGGCCACTTCTACCGGGGGGTTTTGGTCTGCTCGACTTACTCGGAAGAATTCACCCAGGGTTGAGTTATATGGCTTGCATGGCTTCCCCTTGATGTATTTCTGTCGGATAATCAGCACTCCTTCCCTCTTGTAGTAAACCATGGTCATAATATACCAGGTCCTTGGTGAACCAAAATCTCAACACTTCCAGCATGCGACCGAGTTCATCGTCCGATTTTCCGATGCTGTAGAAATGGGGTCAGCACATAAGTTGACACAGAATGGTCACGTTGGCTGACCTTGCAAAGGTCTCCGGTCGATCCAAATAGTTCCAGTATTCTGTTGCCCGTCAGCTCCGTCCTCGCACGAGTTGTCACCTCAGGGCAGACGTACCCAGGTTCGGTCGAGGCTCCAGTAGTTGAGCCGGTAGGGAGAAACGAACCGAGGCGATATCTGTCACACCCACGAACCTAGTTCATAGTTGCATCAGTATCTCTCCAGTGATTTATGAGCGGCAGACTTGTGGTCAAGCCACGCGAGGAATGCATACTTGCGTAGGATGGACAGAAACGTCTTCAGCTTGGACGAGTCATCAGGGGTCTTCTCGGCGACTGCGACGGACGACATGGTGTCGAGTGGCGGAAAAGTGGATTCAGGAAAGCTCCGTGCTCCAGGCAGAAAGGGCGAGGGTTGGGGGGAGAGAATGCTCTTAGGGGCGACTGCCCTTTTGAAAAGCTAGTGAACGCGCCGGAACAGAAGAGCAAAATCCACCAGGTAAGAGCTAAAGAGAAGTTGGGAATGAGAAAGAGAGTTGGAGAGAGTCTCGAGCAGGCGGTGACGTCCTTTTTCGCGGTACCCCACCGGGCAAATTAAAGTACATTTCAACTTGTTTCCACTCTGGATTAGGTATTCACTACCCCTGGACTCTTCATTCTCCTGGTAGCCGGGCTATGTACCGAGTACTTTGCTGCATGGCTTCTGACTACTTGACGGGTTCCGATCAGTTTATGTACCACGTACATTCCGTTTCATTTCAACATTAAAGGTATAGTTACGAGCTGTGGGCCAATCGCTGTGCCACGAGGGGGGTCCCGTTATTGCAATAGCTCCGCCAGCAGCTGCTTGCGTGCTAGAAAGCGCAACCACGTCCGTATCGCTGGTCCATAGTCATAACGTCGTCCCGTCGCATGATCCTCGTCTTGTCGTTGTGCTTGCTGCTCTTCTTGGACTCGTCCCCGCAGCCCAGCCTGGGCTTGGCTTAGCTCCTGCTGATACTGCCGTAGTTGTTCCGAATCTTGGCATGTTTGTATGCTCTCAGAGGTGATGGCCGCTTCAATATCTACACGAGTGAGCCCGAGAGACGCTTCTGGGCCAATGACTATGTCGTTGAGCACCTCGAGGTTCGCTTCTCCATTTCCCAGGGCTAGGAGCCGCTCGTGGATGATTTCTAAGCTCCTCACGTTGACTGCCAACTCCTGAACAAGATCCGACAGAGGATCTCGAACCACACCAAGAATAGAGAATTCAATACTATCTTCGGTGTACGCGGCCATTCGGTCGATGATGTTGGGCATCGCCAATTTCAGCCAGTCATCTTCAGAGCATCCACCTAACGGAGTCAGAAAAGCCAATACAGGCCACATAGAAACTCACCGAGTGCTTGAGGTTGACGCTCCAGACCGTCGAACTTCCACACTTGGCCCATCGCCGGCATGAACGCAATAAAGTGAAAGCCCGATTCAAAGTCATTGGGATCTTGGCTTCTGGAGCGCTTCTTCGAAGTTGCTTCAGAGTGAAGCTGTAGATCTGAATTTAAAATATCCATTTTTCTATCGCAGATAGCAATCGAAGTTAGCACAGCCCCGCAAGGGCGGCGAAAAGGCAGGCAATACCGAGCAAAGGAGTTATGTACACGCTTGACAAATTCGAAGTTGTTGATGGCATCGCCACGCAGTGCCGGGGTGAAGGGCATGGTAAAGTCTCGAAAGTGCCGTAGGTTCTCCCCGAGGTCGATGCCAGGAATGTTGTTGACGATGTTCAACAGCGCCACACTGGCACAAGAATTACCAGCTGTCTGGAAAATGGTTACCGAAGAGCTTGAGCAAAAGCATTCGTCCAACTAACCTGATTTGCAAACCAGATGCCGTCCGGGCAACTAGCCTCCTGCTTCTCGGCATCGTCCTCCCGCCAGCGGAATAGGAATATCAAGCCGTAAACAGGTTTCCTGCTCAAAGAGTGGTGAGCCTGTTTTCCAGTAAAGAATTAAGTAAAGACGTTCATACTCCAGGTAGCTCACGCCCTCTTCATCCAGAGACATCACCTCTTGGACCTGGACGCCCTTCACGCCGAACTCGCGTAGCATCACATTGAATAATGCCTAAAGGAAGCCATTAGAGCAGCTCATAAAGATGGGTTATGATATTACCGGCTCCGATTCGATCTCACAGAAGCCATTCCAGCTGTTCCTCTCCAGCTGAGTGGCCGGCTTGCAGATATCTTCGCTCGCAACCTCTCCCAAAGGATCGGTGAGACGCCGACGCTTGGGGCGAGGGACCATGATGAGCGAAAAGATCCTAGCCGACAAGGTCGTAAGGAGACTTCAGTATGTGCGGCGATGAAGGTCAAAGCAGATATTCAAGCAAGTGAAGCAAGTGAAGCAAGTCAGTGGAAGCAAAGTGTAGAATGTATAGTGGCATGTCGATGGGTGGACCGAGCTTCCTCCGACGCGCTTCCCGCGTCTCGGCAGCTTCAACTTTTTGTTTCTGTTTCCACTCTTTCACAGCTCTAGCTTCGACCCCCGTACCTCATACTGTTCACCTCAAACGGTCCCTACACGTCTGAAAGTGACTGGCGATCATTGCGCCCGTCACTTCTTGTGGGATATCTCTCGCAGCTTGTAAGGTGACCCTGGCGACCACAGCATGCCATGAACGGAACTCCCCGCCTTACGTCTGCCTTCCCTCAGACGCCCCAGACAATTCCGAGGAGGAGGAAGCTCTTTGAGACTCCCTCTCGCTCTCAGCCTCGTGATAAACGTGATGGGCACGATCGTGTGTCACCCTCCAAGTCGTCCTACAAAGTGCCGAAGCCGCAACCGCAGCCTCTGCCTCAGCCTCAGAATACAAATACACCGCTCGTCCCTACAAATTTGATCGATGCGCCTTCACAGCGACTATATGTGTCCGCCTTCTGGCTCGTACTGAACGCATGGAGAGTTTACGAATCCTGGTCTGCGTCGGACGAGCTGGACTCGACCTGGCTTTTTCTGAAATGGATGTCGATTGATGGAATTTTCCTGTTCGGCCTACAGGCTCTGCGCATACCATGGTTGGAGTGGGCTTTCCCAACTACTTTGGCAGTATTCCTTGTGCATATGGTGGGCAACATTTTCTTGATGTTCCGCATTCCGGTAAGCCGCCCTGCGTTTGCGTGTTTCAATGCCTTGCTGACCGGACCAGCTACCCTTAGGCGTGTGGCTCTCAGGTCTCGTGAAGGTGGCTTATGATCGCGAACTGTCAATCTCCGAGCGAAAGGTCAAACCGGGTGATATTATCCATAATGCGTCATTGATCCTGGGCAAGCAGATCGTTCACATTTTACCCGAAGGGTGAGTTGGACTATTTCATGAATGTGAATGGGCTTTTTGCTGACTTTGTTAGATCTGCTGTTCTCAACCCGAAACGAGAGGCACTCTGCCTTGACTCTCAAAAAAACTTTGTGCATCTCCCAATCCGAGTCAACCAGACTGACCCGATTCTCATCGAAGTGCTACGACTTGATCTGAACACCGGCGAAAACGAAACCTTGACTATTCCTGCAAAACAGTTGAAGCAACTCAAGAAGCAGGCAGATAAGAGACATGCAAATATGGACCCTGTGCTCCACCGGGACCTCCTTTTTCCGGTGCGCAAGACTGGTATCTACCGTCTCCAGCGAGTTGTAGATGAATCTCAGCTCGACGTCCACACACGCACGTCTGACGCGCTGGTGGTTACATGTCCCCGCGCGTTGATCAAAAATTCTCACACGAACAAATGCAAGGGAGAGCTGTCAAACCTGGTGCTCGAGGTCGAAGGCACACCCCCTCTGAAGATTAAGTACAGCCGGCAGGTGAATCATCATGATCGAGGATTCTCCTTCCAGAATATTCAGCCGGATAATCTACGCTCGCCACTTTTCAATCAAAGACCAGGAGGCGCTCTATTCAGCATCAACCAGCCCGATATTTCTTGGGCTCAGAGTCAAAAGATCGAAGTCCCGTTGAACGAGTCGCTGAATGTCGGTGGCGAGTGGCTTTACGCCGTTGAGGAGGTTCACGATGCGTGCGGCAACGTGGCGAATTACTCTTCTCTCTTCGAAGACTCGGAGCGTCCATCTACCAAATCGGTCTCCCAATGGCACCAGTTCTCCGTTCATGAGCGGCCTCGCGTGTCATTGTCAGGCTGCAATGACCAACGTCCGCTGGAGGTCGCCCGTGGAGACAATGTCAACCTGCCAATTGATTTCCAGGCCGTTGGAAACGGCTACATTAATGATGGGCCTTTTTCCATCACATATTCTTTCAGCAGCGCCAATCCTGAACAGAAGGATGATGATACCAAGGCATCCAAGACGCTTCACTTGAAAACCTTGGATCAGAAATCTCCTATCAAGGAACCGGGCTGGTATTCTTTATCATCAGTGTCAAGCCAATTCTGCCCCGGTGAAGTCCTCGAGCCCTCTGCCTGTTACCTTCACAATCCACCGGAACCCGAACTTTCTGTCAAATCCGAAAAGATCTTCGACAGATGTGCAAACAATGCCGTTGGCTTGCTCGTGGACCTAGATCTGACAGGATCGCCGCCGTTCCGCCTTCGGTACAGTATCGAAAGCTCCAAGGGTGCTGTCACGAAAACACAGAAGATTGACGGACTACGGTCTCAAATGGATTTCACTCCTTCCGAGGCTGGCTTCTACCGTTACCGATTCCTGGACATCGAAGATGCTGTTTACTCTCCGCGATCTCTGAAGGACAATGTGCCTATCCTGGAACAAGACGTCAAACCGCCAGCCTCGGCTCACTTCCTTGGTCCCAGACAGGCTCGTAAAGCTTGCTTTGGGGAGTCTGTTTCTGTCGATGTTGCTTTCCTGGGCGAAGCTCCATGGACGCTGCAATACGAACTTGTTCACAACGGCAAGAGACAAAAGCAAGTCTTGGAATCCGATAGCGAAGTGGCGACCATTACTAGCGACAAATTGGTCAATGGTGGTGAATATATCCTTGCTCTGACGAGCGTTAAGGACAAGTCGAACTGTAAGCGTTCCCTTAAGGATAACCTCAGAATTGACGCTCGATCAAAACCACCTCATGTCTCGTTCGGTCACATTGATAAGCAAAGAAGTGTCTCCGCTTTGCAAGGTTCTAAGATCGAAATTCCGTTGAGGCTGAGCGGCGAGCGGCCATGGACTGTGAAGTACAAGAATGTGGATATCGACCCTTCGCCCATCGAGAAGACCTTTTGGGATGGTAATAGTGTTTTGGATGTGGACCGCGAAGGTCTCTACGAGCTTGTTGAGGTTTTCGATAGTTCGTGCCCAGGAACCGTGGACCAATCTGCCAAGGAATTTGAAGTGTCATGGATCCCCCGCCCACACGTCGCCGCCGTGGATGGCTCTCCCGTTGGACCGGCAGGTCAGCACGCGAAGGCAGAGGTTTGTCAAGGCGACGGCGATAGCCTTGAACTTCGTCTGTCAGGCAACCCCCCATTCAATCTTCAATACGAGCAGCGGCGGAAGACTGACAGAGGAGTTTCTTCCTCCCGTTCGCGCAACGTAAAGACTGCTCTCAATGTTGCTTCGATGGAGATGGATACTTCTGAGCCTGGTCAGTACACTTACAAATTCACCGAGGTGGGCGATAACCTGTACGATCATGAACCGAAGAGCAATGGTCTCGTTGTGACGCAGAAGGTGAACTCTCTTCCTCGCGCCCGATTCGACTCTCCCGGTCATATCTACGGTTTCTGCAAGGAAGACGTAAGCGGCGAGGAAACCATTCCGGTCACACTGGAGGGGCAGCCGCCCTTCTCGTTGGAGATCAGCATCAAACACCACTCGAACGCCAAACCAGAGCTTGTCACCATCCCGAAGATTAACTCGAACCGCCACAATCTGCCCATCCCTCGGCGCCATCTCGATCTAGGCCAACATGTGGTTAGTATCCACAAGGTCCGTGACTCGCGTGGCTGCCAACGGACGACCGAGTATGACGCCACCACCTCTGTGCGGGTGGTTGTTTCCGACGTGCCTACAATTATTCCTCTCGAGTCCAAGGTTGACTACTGCGTGGGTGAACGACTTTCGTTCTCTCTTTCTGGGCACGCTCCGTTCGAGGTCTTCTATACCTTTAACGGAGCCCAGAGAAAGGCCACTTCTCAGAACACCAACTTCCGCCGCATTGCCGAGCGCCCTGGTGAGTTCAGTATCACTGCGGTTGGGGATGGTGCTAGTGGCAAGTGCAAGGCCCACAAAGACATCACCAAGGCCATCCACGAGATGCCCAGTGTGCGAATCAGTAAGGGTCAAGTTTCGGTGGTGGACATTCACGAAGGTGGAGAGGCTGAGCTTCACTTTGAGTTCTGGGGAACGCCTCCGTTTGAATTCACGTAAGTTCCAACCTCCACCCGGCCCTGATCATATGAACCTATGCTAATATCCCACAGATACATTCGAAGCTCCAATGCTCGCAAGGGAAAGAAGTCCGAGGTTCTTGACATCAAGCACGATATCTCCTACGAGCACAAAAAAACCATCAAGACCTCTGACGAAGGTACCTATGAGGTCGTGGCGATCAAGGACAAGTTCTGCTCGTTTTCCTCGCAGGTCCCTGGTAAGTCGGAACGAGGTTCATGAATGTTAGAATGTGATTTTCATGCAATTTGACGCTGGTTCTGGTGCTGGTTCGTGTTGGTTTGGAAGTTTGCATTGCAGCGGCGCTAGCAGGTAATGTACATTCGCCAATAGGGTTTAAATTTTGAGATATAATTCACGTCTTTTCTTTTGTCCTTTCCTTTCTACCTTACTTAGTTTCAATTGTATCTAGGAGTCCCTCCCCCAGCCGAGAAATCTCGTTTAGAATCGCTGGATGATTAATCTTCACCTGATTCTGCTTCTCCTGGGAGGCCTCCGGTGCTGGCGCTGTCGAGTATGGCGTCTTCAAGTTCCAAGCCCGTGGCTTTACCATTTGTGGGTTCCACAGACCCGCAACTACGCCGCAGCGCTCGTCGCCGTGGAAGAGAAGAACACTTTGGCTATAGCAGGCCTGAACGTCATGCACAAATGACTTCACCATCACCATCTTGCTGCCACGGGAAGTGCCCATCTCTGCAAGGTTTTTGTATTTTGACACGGCGGGACGATCACCCAAGGCCTTGGAGCTAAGGTGAATGACAAAGTCGTAGGGTGCAAGCGATGTCTGGAAGAGATCAGGCACGTCAAGATCTTGGTTTTGTGTCCGTAGCAAGTTCACAGCTGCTTTCGCCAGCATGGTCATTCTCCCAGCCACGACCTTCGAGGGCATTTCGTATTGCGTCCAGGTGATGCCATCAGTATCGAGATCAGAGGCGACGAACAGAGCAACGTTGTTCATCGCAGGATCGATATTGCGCCAAGCGGTGAACCGAGTGCGAATAGTTTCGGTGATCTCCGGGCTCAAATCGCCACCCAGGTCGACAATGAAAGGCTCTTGTTGCCAGTCCCATCGGGAAAGGAAATGCAGAGTCCGGAGGAAGCCTGTCATGATACTCGAAGGGCAGTCCCATGGATAGGATTGCGTGAAAGTTCGGATTGTCAAAAGCTCAACCAGCTCCTCGGAGACCTGAGCAGAGAAAAGATGGGAGGTGAACCAATACTTCACAAGACGGATGGTGGGCGACATCAGCGGGAAGCGTGTGCAGAGGCTCCGGAGTGCTTGGGTCAGACGCGACGTTTGCACAAAGAGCTTCTTGTACGAGAAGAGAGCGAAGGCTAATTCTTCTCGCTCTCGAGGGTTGATGGACTTGTTCTTGAGCTGACGCTCAAGCAGTGTCTGCTCCCGTTCATGGTGGATTCTCAGTCGGAAAAGGAAGCCTGAGGTGTGGGGAATATCCAAGTATGCATTGTTGAGCACCTTGCTGGACTCGTTTTCCAGGCCAACGCGACAGCCTGATGCCGCGCCCGAGGACTCCAGCGAGTCTCCGATCTTGATGAGGAACGCCGCTTTTGTCATTTGAATGGCAGCAAAATCGTCAGGCCACTTCGGGGAACTTTCAAATTGAAGAACAACGTCTGCCGGTTCGTTGGCTCCACCAGGGCCTTGCACGCGAAGGGCAGTGTATCGGAGCAACGGGCTCGCCGGAGCCAAGTGCCGAATCTCCAAGGGAACTTCTTCCATGTCTCGAACCGATCGCTCAAGCTCTTTGAAAGCTTCGTTGATTGACTGGAAAGGTGAGTTGGAGTATGCCACCACACCGTCGCCTTCGTCATAAAGGAGATCATCATACTCGTCACCTGTGAGCAGAAAATCTTCCTCGTCGACCTGGAAATGCTGATTTAGAACGTAAGCTAAGATTTGGTGCAAGATTGATTCCTCCGAAGGTTGATCGGACCACACAAGGCTTTCCAAAATGCTCCCATCCTTGAATCGCCGAAGTTCTGCCTTCTCTCCCCAAAAGGCTCTAAAAGAAGCTGCCTCCTCCTTCTCTTCCGCGGGGGGGCCATGGTCGACCACACGGCCCACGTTATCCGCATCAAGCAGGAGTCCCACGGAGAGACAGTGGCTCGCTTTCTTAGTCAGACCTTTTGATCGGGTAGACCAAGCTCCAACGCTTTCACTCGCAAAGGAGATGAGTTTGACCCGGTCTCCGAGGGCCTTCGAAAGTACGCTATACAATGAGTTCTGTTCGCGAAGAGCTTGAAGAGTATCGCCACTGAAGGACTTGGGGAAGGAAATGAGGCGATCGAATCTCAACGCCGACTCGTCGACCTTCACAATGAAAACCCTATCGAAGTTGTCTTCCCGCGATTCGTTTAGCATCTTGAGGGTAATGGTTGCTTCATGACGGAGCGCCGCATAGGACCATGGAGTCATCTTGTAAAGAAGGTTCAATCCTCGGCGGCCATCGTACAAAACAGGTCCTCCGTCAGGAACAGGGACATCACTGGCGAAAAGAAGCAATGGAGTCGTCAAGTCCCTGCCAGCAAGAAACTGTATAGTAGCCTTGAAAATTTGATAACTACTGTAAGATCTCATGAGAATCGGCTGTCCAGTAGGACCGCCGCCTTCAAATAGAAGGGAGATGAGAGCCGCCCACTCGAAGCCTCCGAAGCCTCCATTTTGGAAAGAAGTATGGAAGCCTCTTTGTTGCAGCCAAGTTCGCCCCAAAATACACGCATCACGGAAGGACTCGCATTTCTGAGAAGCCAAGTGGAGATATTTATGGTATTGAGAGACGGTGGCCTCGGATCGGAGGCTAGCGTTGTAAAATGGAGTCGGCTCGCCAATTTCGGACTGATCAGCAGAAGAGCCCTGTCGAACATTACTCTTCATCGGTAGAGTCCGAGTAATAGGGAACAGCGTCGAATCGATTGCGGTCAATATCCGAATCTGAGGCCGCGAAGGTGTTTGATCGTCCTTCGAGGTAGGCCGAGACTCCAGCAAGATCAATGGGCGAAGACTGTCTCCATCTTGAAGGCCAAATTTGACCTCCAATCCAAGCTCGTTCATAGAATCCTGGATACCGGCCGCCAAGCAAGCGACATAGTATGCTCTCTTGTGGAAGTACCGATAGTTGACATAGTCCTTTTCCTGAAAGATGGAACTGGGCATTGTGACTGCCATGTCCACTGAGCGAATATCCGAGGTTTTGGCTCCCGTCCGCAAAGCAAAGCTTCCTACCACATTGATGTTTGTTGGCTTCGCATACGACACGGTGTACTTGGTGTCCTTGGCCGGTCGAGGCTCGGGCCACGGTACCACGACGCCAGAAATACCGCGCAGCTCCTTTTCGGCCTCTGCGACAGATTTCGCTGGGTTCTCGGGGAGGGTTTCGATCGCGTTCTTCAACTTGCACAGGGTATCTTGAAGCTTCGAGATTCGCTTATCGTAGTTCGGTCTCAGCCCGGTCAGCAGCTCGTCCATCTGCAGCTTGAAGAAGCTAGATTTGTAGAAGCCGCTCGCCATGGCAATCTCAGCCGAGCGCTCATCTTTTCCTCTGCTACCCGCTTGGGGTTTTGTCGAATCATTTTTGCGCGCCGCAGCCGTTTTCTCGGAACCTGCCTTGGAGCTGGTCCGAGTCGAATCACCTGAAGATTTAGTGTGAGATGTAGAGGCATCAGGCGAAGGGCTAAGCTTCCTTCGTTTAACCGTATGCGCCGACATCTTGAGGAATCGGTGCGTCAAGAGAGAGTTGAGGACGGAGACATCACGAATTTTTTTTATGGGGCGATAATGGGTTCTTAGGTATCGTGTATGGTAACTTATACCAGGTAGTTACATAACGGGGCCTGACTCAGCGTCGCGCCGAAGTCGCAGTATGAGTCCCTGGTCGACTCATTCCCAAGTTCTGATCTTAGTCTTCCTTTCTCCTATTCCTTGTCTTCCATTACTCATTTCCATTCCCTTCCACCATGTTACAAGTACTCGGAGGCACCGTGCCCCCAAATACTGACCATGTACGTTCCAGCAAACCTGCCCCGCCAACAACCCCTCTATGATTATTCGAGGGGATTTGTCAATGGTGTCGCAACGCATAATTCTTCCATTGAAACTTTGAAAGACCACTGACATTGTCAAAGGCGGTTAGTGTTTCGCTTCCTACATGGAGAGCCAACATCGGGTACGAGGAGGGAGAAGACTGGGTTATAAGCAAGATGCAATGCGGCTACCCCCGCTTCTTCGTGCATCCTAGCATTCAAAAGCTTGTGCGGGAGATTATTTCCCGGGTTGGAGACTCGGAGAAGGAGACGGCAACGCTATTCCCATCGGTCAAGACTGCACGCACCTGTCACTCGTTCATCGTGTCCAAGATCCCCGTCGAGCAGTCGCGCCAAGTTCGCATCGTGAACTTCAATCCGCCCCAGCATACCGAAGCCGGACCAACTGCGATAACATCCACTTTGTCGTCCGTGATTTATCCCAAAGAATTTGCACCTATTGCCAAGCAGGTGTGGCAACATTCTGGCAACGGCATCTCAAGTCGGCGGGGGGAGTTTTGTCTTCGTGCCTTGCAGGATGGGTTCTTGGTAGAGGATAAGAGCTCTGCGACTTCGGAGTCAATTCAGAGACCCTGCAAAGGCCCTAGAAGATACCAAGGAAGAGGTTCTGTGAGTGGAATCTCGCGAACTCCTTCTACACCCATGCCTTCGGCCGAAACACCGTCGGCAACGAACAATGGCGTTGAGGATGGCCGAGACTATTCACAATTCATTGAGGAGCGATTCGGCCGAAATCTTAGCACCCTGCACGCAAATCAGGCCAAAAATGGCGTGCGGAGGCGGATTGCTGGTGTTCTGACCGCTGATGTCGACCTGCCCGAAGCCCTTGAAACGGCCTCATCGGAGGGCCGAGTTGCTGGAATCTCCGAGGATGATGTCTATCTGTATCCTTCCGGCATGAGTGCGATTTTCAATGTGCACCAGATTTTGATGAATGCACGGGGCCTCATGAAGAGCATCTGCTTTGGATTCCCTTATACCGACACGCTGAAAATTCTACAAAAATGGGGTCCTGGTTGTATTTTCTATGGTCACGGATCATCTGAGGATCTAGATGATCTAGAATCTCGGCTGAAGAATGGCGAACGGTTCCTCGGTCTTTTCACCGAAGCTCCTGGCAACCCTCTTCTCAGGACTCCAGATCTTGTGCGCATCCGAGCACTGGCTGACCAATATGATTTTGCCGTGGTGGTAGATGAGACCATTAGCAATTTCCTCAATATCAATGTACTCCGCTATGCCGACATTGTCGCCAGCAGCTTGACAAAAGTTTTCAGTGGAGACAGCAACGTGATGGGTGGAAGTGCAGTGCTCAATCCGCATGGGCAGTACTATCAGCATTTGAAAGAGATTTACTCTTCGGAATTCGAAGACATCTATTGGGCAGAAGATGCCGTCTTCCTAGAACGAAATAGTCGTGACTTCGTGTCACGAATTGAGAAGATCAACTCCACGTCAGAGGAAATTACGGCGATGCTGAAGGCTTCTGCATTGAGTACAATACCCTGCTTTCGTTCTCTGTTGTTTGACCAAGCTAATCGATCTGCAGTCAAGGATGTTCATTACCCAAAGTACAGCCCCACACGCCCATTGTACGATAGTCTTCGCACCCCCAACGGCGGTTATGGTGGCCTGTTTTCTGTCACCTTCCACTCGACCGATGAAGCCATCGCATTCTATGATACCCTTGAGGTTTTGAAAGGACCCAGTCTCGGTACTAATTTCACACTGAGGTATGACCGATTTAAACCCCCGTTTCGAAACAGCACTAATCAACCTTTGAATAAAGTTCTCCCTATGTCCTTTTAGCCCACTACGGTGAACTCGATTGGGTAAGTCTTCTGATCCAATCAGCATATACAAGACCTTGCTGTTTTTGTGGTTCTCGGCTAATCGAACGTTCAGGCGAGATCATTCAATGTTGATCCAGATCTCGTCCGAATTAGCGCTGGACTGGAAGACGTATCAGATTTGCGTGCCAGATTTCAACGCGCCCTGGACGCAGTGGAAAAGGCGAGGAAGTAACGACGCTCCTGGTAGTATCCATATTGCCTATGGGCGCTCATTCGGATTCCTAGAGTAGTTCTCATGTGGAACGCAAGGAGGCACCTTTGTCGGTAAATAGCCAATATGAGCACATGATCAATTTCTAGATCTCCATAGATATATACAAAAATGAATTCAAGTATCAAAATGACCATACGGTGAAGTAGCGTATAATCAAGGATGACCGGATCCGTAGATTGAGTTATGTAACGAGAGCACCAAGAGGAAGTAGAAGTAGACAAGTATCCATATCACGCTGGCCCAACTGCCAGTCGAAAAACTTGGGGCTGCAAGCTCATGGTAATGACAGTCCATTCCGTTAACACTCATAACGCCGGCTGATAGAGAACAAAATATCGTGTCGGGAACCCGACGTTTAATAAGCGCGATCCAAGGGCACATCACTCTCAATTGAAGCAGCTTGGTGGCTCACAACACAGCTCAGATCTCCGCTCCCTGTCCGTCGTAAGGCCTGGCGCATCGTCTCAACGTTGAGTTCACCAAAGCTAGAGGAAATGGGGGTTTGCGCCACTGGGAATGGGCCATCCGCACTGCGGGTGGCGTGGCAGGGAGACATCTCCAGCCCTTTGAAAGAGGTGGCAATGCTAGTGGGCGGAGACGTTCCAAGCCCGTGAGATGAAGCAGGCGAGCGAAGCGGGGATGGAGAGCGGTTAACAGAGCCTGCAAATGGAGGATGCCCGTAGGCAGATGCGGCCTGGGACGGCTCTCGTCCAAGTACAGAATCAACATTCTCTGCATGCTCGGCGTTGACCACGTCGGCAAACGAGATAAAGCTCAAGCGCCGGACATCGATATCCGGGGCGCCATAAGTAGATGAAACCTCATCGAACTCAGTGGGAACTGTTCCAGCATGATCAACAACAATTGAGGAAGCAAGCGATTGTTCGGCTGTGGAGGCACCAGCTACGCCTGCGGGCTGGTGTAAGCTGTGTGTAACAATTTCAACTGAATCTGGGTTTAATTGCTCGTCGGTGATGGCAGCCGAGGATGCCTCAAGGACCGATGGAATGTAGTTCTCCGTGCGTATGTGCGCGGGGATCGAGGGCGATGCTTGTGGTGGAACGATGTCTTCTTGAACATCTCGCTCAAAAATCTGAGAGGCAGGAGAATGTAGACGCGGGGGTAATTGGGAAGTAGCCCCAGGCGATGGAGGATACTTTTGCGACGAGTACTGGTGACGTTCCAGGACGTTTGGTGTCCGTAGAGCTTCCGAGGAGCTAATGGTTGAGATGGGCGAGACCGGACCGCTGTTTGAAGCTCCAGAGCTCGCCTCCATATGGTGATCTTTCTCGACGTCCTGCAGTTGTGCCAATGTGGAATATGCCGGCCGCGGGGCTTGTACACTTGTCGTGGCCTTTCCGACCAGCGGTTCAGACTTATCGTTTAGGTACTCGTGGTGGGGGAGATAGGATGGCAAAGAGCGAAGATGTTCTGAAGGACCATCCTCAAGAGAAGGCAAAGTATCTTGTTGCTCTGCCATGACGAAAGGGGGGTGTCGTGAAGACTACTAAAGATAACGAGATCTGAAGCGCGTGCCCAAAAGGATCCAAGATTCAGATGTCCATGACCATGGACCGCAAACGATTCAAGACGTCGGTAAAGCTCACAAGAATATAGGCAAGCAAAGTTCAATCAAAGGGAGACTGTTATGCCATGGTCTTACTTTTCCCCAAGAGATGATGACATCTTGTGCCAGGTGATCAACGGAGATATTTATGACGGAGGGGTCAAGTAGCTGGTACTTGTATGTAAGCTCATAACGCCAAGTAAAGGAAGGTATCTAGTACTTTTTCTGTATGCAATACCAGGCCATTCCCGATCGAGCCAAGGACCAGGTCACGAGACCTAGGGAAAAAAGTTCGGGCTTCGACACGTCCACTTTGGCCCGTCACTCGGTTTTGGTGATCCCAGTTCCACCAGCGCTCTCCTTTCTGTACGTTCTTATCCTCACCTAAAGTAACATCGACATTGTGCTTACCGTGATATGTTGTAGTCATTCAATTGACCCGCAATTCCGATGGCTACCTCGATCGTGGCCCCCAAGCGGCCTTTCCTTACCCTGCCGTTTCTGCTCCCTTCTTGGACGGATTCTCTAGCGCTAGGGTCACGACGTTATCAATCTTCATACCGACGCACCAAGCAACGTCTACGTGTTAAGCCGGATGCCTCCTTCGGCCCGTCTCACGCCGGACAGGACCAGATCATCTACAATCCGCCATCCAGTGCTCCTACAGCCTATCACACTCCTAACAAATTCCTGCCCGCCGATGATGCTCGCAGATCGATGCTTGTCGAGAGCTTAAACTCCGTTACATCCAATGTCAGCGAACTCCCGGGCGTGTACAAGAGCGAGGCCGAGCGGAAATACCACCTGACACCCTCGGACATCGAAGAAATCCGCAATCTTCGAATGAATGATCCTATGACCTGGAGCAGATACAAGCTGGCTAAGCGGTTTGAGTGCTCGCCGATCTTCATTGCCATGGTTTGCGAGGCCAGCCCGGAAAAGAAGCAGATGCAGAAGCAGGTGTTGGAAGCAGTGCAATCACGATGGGGTGTGAAGCGACGGATGGCCAGGGAAGACCGACAGCTTCGTCGGGAGGCTTGGGGTCGGGATGAGTGAAGATTTGATCGTTGATCGCAGATCGCATCAGACTTGGAGGCTTGGTCCCCGAAGCTTGCGCGAAAATGTGATTGAGCGGCGCCATTGTAAAAACGCCATGTATTCTAAGTTTAGCATTAACCATGTATTCCCATCAAGTACCATATTCTTTTGTTCCTCGCATGAGTCTCTCCTCTATGTTCCTGAAATCGGGGTTCAAACTTGTAGAAGAAAAAAAACCCCCGTGAACCGAAAGTGGGTCAACCTGTCAATGAACCTCGCACATGTGCACTGGTGAAGACTCGCATGATTTCGCCGAAGCTTGATCTTAGTTTACGACTCTCTACCGGTAATAATAAGGGTCAATGGACGACTTCGTATAAAGCGGCTCTTGCATAGTACATAACTCGAGCTTGATTGGCCTCCTTGAGTTGATAAGGCCTCGTTTCGCATCCTTGGGCGAGACCTAATCACCACCACTGTGATAGGCGGCTACAGCCGGCACTCACAGGGTTGCAGATAATTACGTGATAACTTTTCGCAAAGGACGTCGTTGTCTGCAATGCCCCTCTTTCCCCCTCCGGATCTCATCGCTCGTCAAACCAGGGCATTCTTTACTTTCCCGGTTTTCTTCTCACGGTCCTCGTCCATTTGCCTCTCGCCGCTTCTTTTACGGATACATCAGTGACACCAAAATGGCGCCGCAGCTCGAGCCCTTTTTCAAGCAGTAGGTTGTTGTTGTGTTTTTGACCGGATCAAGCTGACATGCTGTCTAGGGTCGATTCCTCGTCGGAGACCTTCATTGATCGTACGCCCCCCGTTCTTCATCCGCGCTCGTTGCAGGGGCTTCGCCCTCACGACAGGAGCTAGTTATAAGGATCGAAGTAGCTGACTTTTTTCCAAGGTCTGCGCAAAGCAGTTGCTATCCCGTCGGTTTCGGCGCAGGATGAGAACCGCAAGGATGTCTTTCGCGTAAGTCTGTGTCAAGCTTCTACCCCGCATACACAATGACTGATTCGTGTTCTTTCCCTCCAAAAGATGGCTCAGTTCCTAGCCGACGAACTCAAGGCGCTCGGTGCCGAGGTCGAGCAAAGACCCCTGGGCAAGCAGCCTGGCAAGGAGCACCTCGACCTCCCACCCGTCGTTGTTGCTCGTTACGGTAACGATAAGAACAAACGCACCATCCTGGTCTATGGTCACTACGACGTGCAGCCCGCTCTGAAGGAGGACGGTTGGGCCACGGAACCGTTTGAGCTGACCATCGATGAGAAGGGTCGGATGTTTGGTCGTGGTTCCACGGACGACAAGGGTCCCGTGCTCGGCTGGCTCAATGTGATCGAGGCTCACCGCAAGGCCGGCGTGGAGATGCCCGTCAATCTGCTCTGCTGCTTTGAGGGAATGGAGGAGTACGGCTCCGAGGGTCTGGACGATTTCATCCAGGCTGAAGCCAAACACTACTTCAAGGATACCGATGCGGTCTGCATTTCTGATAACTACTGGCTCGGCACGGAGAAGCCCTGTCTGACCTACGGTCTGCGTGGTTGCAATTACTACTCCGTGAGCATCTCCGGTCCCGCCCAAGATCTCCACAGTGGTGTATTCGGTGGCTCTGCTCACGAGCCCATGACCGACTTGGTGAACGTTTTATCCAAGCTGGTAGATGCTCAAGGCAATATCCTCATTCCCGGGCTCATGGATCTGGTAGCCCCTTTGACTGAAGAGGAAAAGGCCCTGTATCCTAACATCAGTTATACCATGGACAACCTTCACGAGTCGCTCGGCAGTGAGACCGGTATTCACCCAACTAAGGAGCGAACCCTCATGGCCCGCTGGAGATACCCTTCCCTGTCGATCCACGGTGTCGAGGGAGCCTACTCTGCCCCAGGAGCCAAGACCGTCATTCCCGCCAAGGTGATTGGTAAGTTTTCCATCCGCACCGTGCCCAACATGGAGAGCGCGGATGTGAATAAGCTGGTGTTCGACCACATCAAGGCCGAGTTCGCCAAGTTGAACAGCAAGAACACCCTGGATGTGTGGCTTCAACATGATGGCAAATGGTGGGTCGCTAGCCCCAAGCACTGGAACTTTACCGCCGCCAGCAAGGCCGTGGAACAGGTCTTCGGTGTTGAGCCCGATATGACCCGTGAGGGTGGAAGGTACGTTTCATGCCACTTAGAATCCCATGAGTGGCAGCATTCCCCTTGTGACGAATCTGAAAGCTGACTGAATCCACAGCATTCCTGTTACATTGACTTTCGAGCAAGCCACTGGCAAGAACGTCCTGCTGCTTCCTATGGGTAGCTCTACCGATGCCGCTCACTCCATTAACGAGAAGCTGGATCGGAGAAACTACATCGAGGGAACTAAGCTGTTGGGCGCTTATCTCCACTACGTTGCTGAGGAGCCCACCTCGGCTTAGAGGTTGTCGTGGAAGCAAATCCCCTTCGGAACGGGACAGTCGAATGAAGCGTTATATTTCCTATTTTTGAATGGACTATGTTTCTCGGTCTGATCAAATGGGATTTCATTGAATCAGAATTATCTGATATTCACGTAGTTTCTTAGCTTTAGAGTGGAGGCCACTTATGTTTCCCACTTTGTAACTATAGGTCTTTGACTTTGGCGGGGAAGCCCCAGCTTACTCATCCTCGTCGACGCGAAAGTGCGCGCCCAGACGCGACCGCTTTTGTGTCCTCTAAACTTCCGTGGCCTGATATCTGCATGACACTCGTCGCTATGCCCTAGTCTCTCGTTATCCATTATCCTCCACCGCATAAATGCCGTCTCTCAAACGCATGCCGTCGTTCCCGAACGCTGGAGACCAGAGCAACCAAGGCTCTGAGAGTGCTGGATCAGGCTTCTCATCATATTCGGTATGTGCTCAAATCAAGCAGACGCAGTGAGATCCCTATGCTGAAAACAGAGTAGCGAAAGCGACAGCGGACCACAGAATCCTCATCCTCCAATAATGACATGGAAGCTAGCTATCATGACTCCGATACAGCCTCTCTCCCTGATGATCTGACTATGGATGATGCCGAGCTGGAACTTCGGCAAACACAACTCATTCAAGAGAAATACGCCCAAGTTGAGGAAGATTCAAATATCCCCGCCGATCATGGAATCCTCGAACGCGTTGAATGCTACAATTTTATGTGTCATGATCACTTCCAGGTGGAATTGGGGCCGCTGATCAATTTCATCGTCGGGAAGAATGGCAGTGGTAAAAGCGCGATCTTGACAGGCATCACTCTTTGTCTGGGAGGCAAAGCATCTGCCACCAATCGCGGTCAGAGCTTAAAAAGTTTCATCAAAGAAGGCAGAGAAAACGCCTCCATTGTCGTGCGGATCAGGAACCAAGGAGACGGCGCCTACATGCCGGACGACTATGGAAAATCCATCATTGTGGAACGCCATTTCTCCAAAAACGGAGCGAGCGGTTTTAAAATCAAATCCGAGAATGGCCGCATCGTTTCAACCAAAAAAGCCGAGTTGGATGCCATCACCGACTACTTTTCCCTACAGATTGACAATCCCATGAACGTTTTGTCGCAGGATATGGCTCGTCAGTTCCTCAGTACCTCGAGTCCTGCGGAAAAGTACAAATTCTATGTTAAAGGTGTACAACTAGAGCAGCTGGATCAGGATTACCGTCTCATCGAAGAATCAGTTGACCAGATCGAGGAGAAACTGAGAGGCAAAGTACAAGACCTTGGCTTCCTAACCAACCGTAAGGATGCAGCGAGGAAAAAATTGGAGCTCTCTGATCAGCACGATTCTTTGAGAGAGCGAAAAAGAAACATCTCGCATCAGATGGCTTGGGCACAGGTCGAGGAAATGGAAAGAGTCAGTATACCGGTGTAACTTTGCATATTGCTTTTGCTGACAATCGCAGAAACGAGATGTTTTGAACGACCAGGTTTCCCTGACCGATAGCCAGATAGCAGATGCTGAAGCTGCAATCGGTCGGTTTGACGACGCGCTTCAGGCCGTTGAGGCCGACTCCGAAAGAGCAGCGGAGCATGCATTCCGAGCCGATTCCGTGTGTGAGGAAGCCCGCGGCGGGAGAGAAAAAATCAAGGAGAAGCTGGACGAAACAATCAGTCAGCGTCATGATCTCCAGGTACGTATGCTATAACAACGCACGACCCTCAAGAATACGCAAGAGCTTCCCCGTGTCTGACATGATTACAGGCCGAACAAAGACAGATCAAAGAGTATCTCGAAGCTGCGAAGACTAGAATCGCGGAGACTCAACAAAAAATGGATGACGAAAACCGACGACTCGCAGAGGTGAGTGATGGAGGATACGCTCGAAGACAGGAGGAGTGTGAGCAAGCCGTGACTCGAGCTACTGCAGCACGCAGAAAATACGATGAACATCAACCTAGTGTCGCAAGCTTGCATGAAGATGTCAAAACTGCTAGCAAAGATATGGAATCGGCGCAAAGGCATTGTGATTCTAAAAGGAACGACGTCAGACAGGCAGAAGACAGACTGCGGGCTCTGACGAGGGAGGATGGGCACCGACGCGACGGCTTTCCGGACAGGATGCCGGCACTTTTGAAAGCCATTCAGCAAGAAGGATCGTTCACTAGTAAACCGATCGGGCCAATAGGTGCACACATCACCCTGCTCAAGCCGAAGTGGTCTTCTATTCTCGAAAATTCATTTGGTGGCACCCTCAGCAGTTTCATTGTGAGCAATAAGAGAGATATGAGTATTCTCTCGAGCCTCATGGTGAAGGTAAATTGGTGAGTATCAACACGATGTGATATATCAAACATATCTAACATCCAGTGCAGCCAGTGTCAGATCTTCATTGGACAAGGTGGTCACATCGATACCTCAGCTCATGAACCCGATCCCAATTATGATACGGCGTTAAGGACATTACAGGTGTGGCAGGCTCTTCAAAGCTAACTAACTATGTGCTAATAATTTTAATCTATACAGATCGACAATCCCATGGTGCGACGACAGCTTATCATCAATCACGGAGTGGAACAAATGCTGCTGATTGAAGACCTAGAGAAAGCCTCGGCCGTTCTGTTTGATGGTCAACGACCGAGGAATGTCAAGCGCTGCTTTTGTATCGACTCAAGAGATCGACGCCGAGGAATTCATCTCTCGTACAACCGTATGGGTGAGCCCAGCCAGGCGCCAGTGGGGGTGTACCACGGCCATCCCCGCATGCAATCTGATCTGGCCTCACAGATCAGGTAAGATCTGTACCCGCACTATGCATCATCCAATATGCTAATATATTTCTCTGACGTCCAGCGCCCAACGTGAAGTAATCCAAGATTTGAAACGTCAACTGAAAGATTTGGAACAGGAACTTCAATCTTCTCGGGTCCTTTGGGAGAACTGCAAGCAAGCAGTTACTCGACATGCGCAACAAGAGAAAGATTTGAGAATCGAGATGCAAAGAATGGAGGACCATCTAGAAGCACTCCGAGATGCCGTCGACAAAGACAATGCCGAGGACGGGCAGATCGAAAGTCTTCGGGCCGCTCTTCAGGAAGCCGAAGATGAAAAAAGCCACTACGAAATGGCATACGGTGACAGTCAGGCGGCAATGAGTGAACTTATGGATAAACTGAAGTTGGTTCGGCGAGAAATCAAGGCGCAGGACGAAAAAATCCTGGCCTTGGAAAAAGCGTCAAACGTTGCTCAAAGCGAAAACTTGCAGGTGCAAAATAGACGCCGTGAGCTCATCAGTGACAAGAATACTGCCCTTGCAAGCATTGCGGAACAAAAGAGGGACCGAGATGAGTTCAAGGAGAAACTAGACGAGGCGTCATCAGCTGTGCTGCATTACATCGACAGGGCAAGCAATGTTTCGGCGCGAGTTCCAGTCGACGAGGGGGAAACCGGTCATAGTCTCGATCAGAAGCTGGTGAGATTGGAAAAGGACTTGGCGCGTTATGACGCAGAGTAAGTCTTTCGCTCTGCTAACTCGATCTTGTCATTAACCACCGATAGATTGGGGGCACCACGAGACGAGATTGCCGCAGAGGCTGGTCGAGCAGAAACCGCGTGGAGGCAAGCGAAGGACGAGGTAGACAACTTGACGAATCTTGCCCAAGTAAGTCAAGTGCCAATTGCCGATAAGAAGAACTTCCCCCCGCCTGGCTGACGATTTTGCAGTTTTTCAAAGATACTCTTAACGAACGAAAGAAAAGATGGGAGATCTTTAGATCACATATTTCATCTCGCGCCAAGGCACAATTCACTTACCTTCTCAGCGAGAGAGGTTTCCGCGGTCGACTACTTACAGACCACATTGGAAAATTACTAGACGTTCAGGTCGAGCCCGATATTACCAAGGAGGACAGCACTGGTCGTGGTGCAAAGACCCTCTCTGGCGGTGAGAAATCCTTCTCGCAAGTGTGTCTACTGCTAGCACTCTGGGAAGCTATGGGATCTCCTATCCGCTGTCTGGATGAATTGTACGTCATTTTCCCTTTATAGCCAATATCTTCGGCTTCGCTAACTTGATTCTGTAGCGATGTGTACATGGACCACATAAACCGAAAGATGGCCATTGATATGCTGGTAGGTTCTTTGTATTTTTTTGACCCTTCACCTGTCGACTTACTGACTGTCTCTGGCAGATGTTTGCTGCTCGACGCTCAATCGGGCGACAATTTATCCTCATCACACCGGGGAGCAAGACCGACATCACCATCTCCTCCGACGTGCGGGTCAAGGAGTTGGCTGAACCCGAGCGTGGGCAAACCACCTTGAACTTTCAGCGCTAACGGTGCAGGGAATCACTTTTGATCTATGCCTAGTATAACTCTTCCAACGATAATACCCTACCTATTCATCCGTCTTAGCAATAGCACGATCTTTACAAAAGGCTACATTGTCCATGAGGCTTCTAGATATGACGGGTAGCTTCAAGTCTCAAGGTATCTATACGAATGTCTAGAATAATCTGAGGTGGCTGTTATCATGATTTATCTTATGCAATGTGCGAAATGAGATAAATCATCCCGTACAACGTTCGAAGTGAGGTAAAAGTGAAGGTCATCGTCTCGTGTATGTATCACGTGATCACCGGTCCCGCCGTTTCGGATTCCCACGCAGGCCTTTTGACTTCCGGAATCCCTTCACACTTGTTGAACCTCCTCCTCCCATCCCACCTTTGATTTTCACGTGTCCAATTTCCACATATTTGGTCTCATACTCTCAACCAACTGGGCATCCGACTCAACTATTCCTCGATTCCAAATCCTGCCATCTGAACCACAAGTCCCAATTTCAACCCCATCTCGTGCGCTATCTCAAGTTACAGCTTGAGCAAAGTCTCATCGAAAACGTGATTACCGCCTCCTCAGTCTTCCTTCAACCTGTTCACATCACACAACCTTCTCATAAGAGCACTTTGGACTGAACCTGCTGAGCCCTGCTTCGTTATTCAGTTCTCCGTCCGTTGGTGCTTAGTTCCAACATATTGACGGTCTCAACAACACTCGACTTCCTCTCTCACACATTTGATATCCTCTCGTCATAATGGCGGACGCACTCGCCTCACAACTCAGCAACACCCAGCTTGGGTAAGCTTGCAGTCGTCTCATTTACTGGCTTGGACAGACCTGACTTGCCTCTTAGGGAAGGAAACACAGAACAAAGACTGCAAGACTCACTGAAACTGCCCCCCAAGGACACGCGCCCTCAGACTGAGGTGATTCAGATACCTTTCGGTTAAGCAATACGTCACTAATCACATTTGCAGGATGTCACCGCTACCAAGGGCCTCGAGTTTGAAGATTTCTATATCAAGCGTGAGCTTATGATGGGAATTTTCGAGGCCGGTTTCGAGAAGCCTTCCCCTATCCAAGAAGAAACGATACCCGTTGCTCTTACTGGCAGAGACATTCTGGCCCGAGCAAAGAATGGCACCGGAAAGACCGCCGCCTTTGTTATTCCTACTCTGGAGCGCATCAATCCCAAGAGCACGAAAACTCAAGCTTTGATTCTAGTCCCTACGAGAGAGCTAGCTCTTCAAACATCGCAAGTCTGCAAGACTCTTGGGAAGCACTTGGGCGTCAACGTTATGGTCACCACTGGTGGAACCGGCTTGCAGGATGACATTATTCGACTGAACGAGCCCGTTCACATCCTGGTTTGTACACCTGGACGAGTGCTGGATCTGGCCAGCAAGGGTGTGGCCGATCTTTCCGAGTGTCCCACTTTCGTGATGGACGAGGCCGACAAGCTGCTGTCCCCCGAGTTTACTCCCGTCATTGAGCAGTTGATGGCCTTTCACCCTAAAGATCGACAGGTCATGCTTTTCAGCGCTACTTTCCCGCTCATCGTCAAGACCTTCAAGGTAAGATAATCGAATCCCGCCCCAATGAAAACCGGCCCCCATAATAACTTGTATCAGGACAAACACATGCGCAACCCTTATGAGATCAACCTCATGGATGAACTTACTCTAAGGGGTATCACGCAATACTATGCTTTCGTGGAGGAGAAGCAGAAGGTTCACTGCTTGAACACTCTATTCTCGAAGCTCCAGATCAACCAGTCAATCATCTTCTGCAATTCAACCAACCGCGTGGAACTTCTAGCGAAGAAGATCACGGAACTGGGATACTCGTGCTTTTACTCACACGCCCGGATGCAGCAGCAGCACCGTAATCGCGTGTTCCATGATTTCCGCAATGGCGTGTGTCGCAACCTGGTCTGCTCCGACTTGCTGACTCGCGGTATCGATATTCAAGCGGTCAACGTCGTCATCAACTTCGATTTCCCTAAGAACGCGGAAACTTATTTGCACCGCATCGGTCGTTCGGGTCGATTCGGACACTTGGGTCTGGCTATCAACCTCATCAACTGGGAGGATCGTTTCAATCTGTACAAAATTGAGCAGGAACTCGGCACTGAAATCCAGCCTATTCCCCAGAACATTGACAAGAAGCTTTACGTTTACGACTCTCCCGAGAATATCCCACGTCCGATCTCCGGTCCGCCTCAGCCCCAAGTCGGAAGCCAGCAACCCGGAAATGGCGATCGTCAGCCTCGTCGCCAGAACCACCATCAGCACCACCATCACCAGAACGGTGGCCAATACTACAATAACCATGGCCGTGGCTCCTACCGTGGCGGTCGTGGCCAAGGTCCGCGCCGTGGACCCTCGAATGACCCTAACCGGGCTCCCCTGACTCCGGGTCAAATCGCGCCCAAGCCTCCGGCTCCCGTCTCTTAAAGGTCTCATCTCTTCGCCATACCCTTCTCCAATAACTTTTGCTACGGCTACGCCTATTGTTTACTTCTCGATTTTTCCACCTTCCAATTATCTTACCACCCTCTCGCCCTCCTTTGAAGGTGGGCCTATGGTTGTTCGATAGCGGAGATGGACTTTTCTTCGCTTTTGTGCATTCTTCTCCTGCCACGATGATACGTTACTTCGCGACATGTGTATCATAATTCCCCCGTTCTATGTTTTGTGTTTCCTGATTTCTCCCTCTTGTTCCCCTGGGCTTTATGGCCATTGGGAATGCTGGGTTTGAGAAAGGGTGCATTTGTTCCGGTGCCGTGAGTCTTCTGCGTTTCTGGATTGCCGTGCAAATGTGTACATACGCTTGTCCGCGGTTGCATTTCGAAGGATTGCAAAGCGGAAGGCGTTTTATGGCATCTTATCGGTTGACTTTGGCGTTTATACGGAGTCGGACCCCTTTCTCATTTTTCTGACCCATCTTGACCACTTCGTCCCCGCTTCTCGAACAGCCTCCGACGTATCCCTTGATGTTCGATTCCAACTCAAACTCTTCGACCTCGGACCTCTCCAGGTTCCCCTTCTACCTGATATGGTAGCTTCGGACATTATCTTCTGTTGACATCTTATCCTACTATGTGGTCTGCGAAGACGAACAATTTCGTCGGACCCTTGATGCCTCTATAACCCTCCCCTTGATGTCAACATGCAAAAACACCTCCCACCACAAAGAAAACGAAAAAAAAAAAATCGGAGGAACACTAGATGCTAGGCGCGTTTATGTAGTATCTCGTGAATTGACAAGTTCCCTCTGATGTTGTGTGCGTGGTAGTTGTAAAAGAAGTAAAGCAAAGCAAAATGCGCGGAGTGGGGCTGCGGCAGACCGTATAAGATCGACCAGAGACCCGAGGTCCAACGCTCTGGCATCGCCCTCTTCATTGTCGACATGGCCACGGCAAGCAAGGACCAAAACGCCAAGGTTGGTCTCTCAATTCCATCAACGATTTACGATTTCGAGCTAATCATCCCAGCCTGGCGTTCTGCGCTCCATTATCGCGGGCTCCACCGCTGGAGCCGTGGAGATCGGTAAGGACATCCCACCGTGTATCACCATATTGAGCTAACGAGTTCTTCTCGCAGCAATTACCTATCCCGCTGAGTGTGCGACTAATTCCTGACCCCTCGGTCTCCCCTCTCTCCTCCCTAACTAATTGATTCCCCCAGTCGCAAAGACCCGCACGCAACTCAATCGCCGTCTTGCCGAGGGCCAGAAACTCCCGTGGCCGCCATTCGGCAAGCAGTGGTACGCAGGATGTACAACACTGATCATCGGTAACTCTTTAAAGGCCGGAATTCGTACGTTGATCTCTGAACCATCGCTCAGATGCACCGCTCTGACTCGACATTACCTTAGGATTCGTCGCCTTCGATGCGATCAAGGCAACCCTCCAGGATGAGAACGGCAAGATCTCGGGGCCAAGGACCGTTGTGGCTGGATTCGGGGCGGGATTCACCGAGTCTCTTCTGGCTGTCACTCCCTTTGAGAGTATCAAGACTCAGCTGTCCGTAACGACTAATCATCCCCTTGATTTTTCAACGTAGAGCTGACGCGATGTCTCTAGAATTGATGACCGGAAGGCGGAGAAGCCGCGCATGCGTGGCTTCCTTCATGGGAGCAAGATCATTTTCCAAGAGAGAGGCATTCGGGGCTTCTTTCAAGGCTTTGTCCCCACTACGGCCAGACAGGCAGCCAACTCGGCCACTCGATTCACCAGTTACACCACCTTGAAGCAGCTTGCAGAGGGCTACGTCGCCCCGGGTGAGAAGCTGGGAACTCTAGCTACCTTTGCAATCGGAGGTGTTGCGGGTCTCATCACCGTGTACGTACCGGGTATACCCCCATGATTGCGTCTCTACTAACAGCATGTGTGCCCAGATACGTGACTCAACCCTTGGATACGGTGAAGACGAGGTCAGCTTCCACGATTATCAAAGTTCCTGGGCAAATTACTAATGTTGGAACAGAATGCAATCCCTCGAAGCCAGCAAAAACTACAAGAACAGCTTTGTCTGTGCCGCAAAGATCTTCAAGGACGAAGGCGTCCTTACTTTCTGGTCCGGAGCCATGCCACGTCTAGCTCGACTGATCTTGAGCGGAGGAATCGTGTTCACCATGTGCGTCCATGCCTTATTTGTTTTGACCGGAGTCATTGATAGCTAACGATGAACAATCTGGCAGGTACGAGAAATCGATGGAATTGCTGGATCTCGCAGATCCGGAGAGAAAGTACATTTGAGATAGGTAATCTTGGAACCTGGACAGAGTTTGTTCCTCGTTGGAAATGTGCTATAGAACATATGGTATCTTTTCATTTTTAAATGTACAATAGGAGAATACTGCCAGTCCTATTTCTTCTCCTTTGCGAGCTCATCGGCCACCATAGCTTCGACCTCACGGTCTGCCATCCAGGTGCGCACACTCTCCATGACTGTCTCGAGTCCATCGCCGCCTTCAAGGACGTCGTCCAGGTTGTGAATCGTAAGACCGGTCCGATGATCTGTGCAGCGACTCTGGCCGTAGTTGTATGTTCGAATCTTGTCACCGCGGCCCATGCGAGCCACTCCGCCTAATACGCCGCGTCGAAGTTGAACCAACTCTTGCTCTCGGGCTTCCTGGCGAGCCTCTGCTATTTTGGCCCGCAGAACCTGCCAGGCTTTCCTTCGATTCGCCTGCTGGGACCGTTCGTCCTGCATGGAAACCACTGTGCCCGTGGGGGTATGTGTCAACCGAATGGCGGACTCGGTTTTATTCACATGCTGTCCTCCCGCGCCTCCGGCCCTCATCTTCTCGATACGCACCTCTTGTGGATCGATATAGTAGTCACTACTCGGGTCTTCGAAGTTCAAGGCATTGTCCATACCGCTTCCACTTTCTGGGAAGCTGGGCAGGACCATCACGCTGACGGCGCTGGTGTGAGTACGGCCCTTAGTTTCGGTTGCCGGTACCCTTTGGACGCGGTGCACACCTGACTCGGTTCTCAAAAGATTGTAGGCACCTTCGGCTTCAATTTCAATCACTGCCTCACTCAGGCGATCCTCGGAGGGACCGTCTTCGACATCCTGCTTCAAGATCACCGGTCGCAGGCCTCTCCGAGAACAAAAGGTCATGTACATCCGTAGCAGCTCATACGCGAACAGGCCCGCCTCATCCCCTCCAGCACCAGGACGAATCTCAAGCAAGCAGGGAAGATCAGCAAATGGGTGCTTGGGGATCAGCGACTTCTTCAATCGATCCGATATGGTAGGTAGAGCCTCTCTACTGCTCTCCAAGTCCTCTGTTGCGAGAGAGCGTAATTCGGCATCGGTTTCGGCATCCTCGAGGAGGGATATCAATTCGACAATAGACTTCGGGTGCGGGTTAGAGCCAGGAGATAAAAGAGAAAAAGAGTAATTGCGCCCACCTCATTCGCATTATCCCATTCCTTCAGGACGTTCGTGACCGGGGCCAATTCACCGGCTCGCTTTGCAACTCTGGTATCGAAAGATTCTAAAAGGCTGTCTGATAATTTGGCATGTTCGGTGGCGAGCAATCGAGCTCTGGTTAACAAGACCGGAGAGAGGCCGGAATCTAGCAATGGATGATTAGAATAACGCAAAATTGCCCGATTGGAATAACGTACCAGTGTGTGAGTATCGCAGAAACGGTCTCGGGCCGAATCTGACAATTGAGAGAAATCGACCGCATCGTAGCATCCTTGGGACGAGCGCACAGGATAAGGTGTTGGAGTTGGACTTGCGAGGCGACGTTGCCCGTAATTTATTGTACGGTACACGTAAAGGCCACGGCGACGAGCATTCCACCTTTCACGACCTTCTTTTCTCTCTCTTTATCTTTGTCGATGCTCGACATTTCAAAATGCGCGTTTCTCTCGAGTCACTAACAGCCATTCTGGCCTGTCTCTCTACTGGATATGCCATTCAGATTCCCCCCGATACGACGCTCTCCGAATTGATCACCTCCGCGAAAGCGCAACTTGCCAAGGGCTCGCCCCGAGACGCTTTAGTATACTTCGATGCAGCAGTCACTCGCGACCCAACCAACTATGTGACGATCTTTCAACGAGGTGCCGCCTATCTTTCAATAGGAAAGAACTCGCAAGCCTCGGAGGATTTCAACCGGGTGCTGGAGCTAAAGCCGGACTTTGAAGGCGCGCTTCTCCAACGGTCTCGCCTCCAAGCCCGCTCTGCACACTGGCAAGAAGCCCTCCGCGACCTTGAACACGCCGGAAAGAAGACTTCTGTGGAATATAAGGAACTTGAGGAGGCCCGGGATGCAGCGACCCTGGCTCTTGCCGCCGAGAAGAAGGGTGACTGGGACGCATGTGTCTCGCAAGCCGGGATCGCCATCATGAAGGCTAGCACCGATCTGCCTCTCCGGCAGGCACGAGCACACTGTCGCTTCGAGCGAGGCGAGGTCGAAGAGGGAGTCAGCGACCTTGCGCATGTTCTCCAAATCTCCCCGAGCTTGGTGGAGCCTCATTTGCAGATGTCCTCAATGTTGTTCTATTCCCTTGGAGACAGTGATCGTGGTCTGGCTCAGATCCGCAAATGTCTCCACGCAGATCCTGATTCAAAAGCCTGTAATCATCTCTACAAACGAGAGCGGCAACTGTCAAAGATATTAGGAAAGTTGCACAACGCCCTGGAGGCGCGCAAGTTCAGTAATGCTGCAAAACTCATGGTCGGCGATGCTGACGAGAGTGGTTTGATTGCCGACGTCAAGGCCGATGTGGCAGATGCGAAGGAGGCTGGTCACATTCACCGTGCGGCATCCAATAATCTATATGTTTTCCTTGTTGAGAAGACATGTGAAGCATACCGGGAGGTTTGTCGCCCCTCTTCTTTCTTTTCTTCTTCTCCTCCTCGGGGACCGTTCGTTCTAACATAAATACTAGATGCGTATGGTCAAGAAGGCTGGACCTTATTGTTCCGAATCTCTTCAGTTGGTCCAATATTCCCTTCACGGTCTATTGTACCAGGCCCAGACCGAGTTGGACCAGGATCAATTTGATGAGGCTGTTCGCACGCTTAATACGGTCAGGGAACACCATCCTCACTCCCAGGAGGCTCAGAACCTTCTTCAGAAGGCCCAGGTACTCCTGAAGCGCTCGAAGCAGAAGGATTACTATAAGGTCCTGGGTGTCAGTCGCGATGCAGATGACCGGACTATCAAGCGAGCCTATCGGCAATTGACGAAGCAGCATCATCCAGACAAGGCCGCTTCCCAAGGGGTATCCAAGGAAGATGCCGAGAAAAAGATGGCCTCAATCAACGAGGCATACGAGGTCCTTTCGGACTCGGAATTACGAACTCGATACGACAACGGCGACGATCCCAACGACCCCGAGGCGCAAGCGCAACGAGGCAACCCATTCCAGGGGAGTCCCTTCGGCCACGGCGGTGGCCAGCAGTTCTTTTTCCAGCAGGGCGGACCACAGTTCAAGTTCTCCGGTGGTTTCCCTTTCCGCTGATCCTTTATTCTCGCTATTTTCATTGTAGAACATACAACGGTGTTTCTTGGAGTATCCCAGTCTTTCCCCCAAATTATTTCTTTACCAGATTCACTCTTCAGGGTGCTCATTCCAATTTGGCCTGGTTGGAGGCTCCCCCATACAATATCTTGCAAACACAGGGTCACTCCATAGCACTGGGTTTGTAATCTCGATGATTTTCTTCAAATTGTTACTCAATCACTATTCGCTCCTAGAATAGTATCAAAGTATCCGTAGTCATCCGTATCAAAGTAATAGACAATCTTTCTTAAGCTCGGAAGACTTGGCTCCCACTTGGGCTCGATGATCTTTCTTCGATTTGTTACCGTTCAGGCAGCAGAGCGGGATAAAGAAATCGAAGATTAGCAGTGCGTAATTTTTCTCGGATAGGATGGCGCTTCTTCTGGTTCCAGGTGTTCCAGACTAGCCTAGAACCGGCAGGTTTTACCAGGGTCTTAACCCAGACGGAGTGAATAAAGTAGCCACTGGGGAACTTGTTCATTGTCGCTTTGCTCTCTCCTACCTCGCAGGCAAGCAAATCAGGCTAGGAGCGTCTTCGGCTCCGAATGCTTTGCTGGTGCTTTGACGGCCTGCTTCCCTCTCTCTTCCGGACTCCGTCTGTCAGCGCCACCTATGGGAAATTGGCGATACATTCGAAAGAGATCTTGCTGGCTTTCATCCCCTTTGGGGTGACAGGCGAAATTGGCAACAGTGAAACAAAGCCCACGTTTAAACGGCCATCTCCTTCCTTGCTTGATGGTGCTGTGCCTCCCTGGAAGGAACTTATCAGGAACCCAGTCTCCCCCCTTTTGAAGGTAGTGATCATTTCCCCTATAAAAGACTCGAGGTATCCTATGTCCGACATTGTGATGATTCGTGGAGGTAGAGGTGGATGTGGATGTGGATGCGAAATTAGAATTAGTAGATGTGAATGTAGACTTGGCTAAGGCGAAGTTGTGTGTAAAGTGGTTGGAAATTGCGAGAGGAAGGTGTACGTCAAGACCACTTCTTCTTGGGCTATCTGAACTTGGGGTTTAAGCCCTCGACAACCACTTTGGTCACAAATTCTTTCATTGTTCAATTAGCTACTCGTCCCTAGTTTCTCTCTCTTCTCCTGTTCAGAACTTTTGATAAGTATGTAGGGATCGTTCCCTACTGGCTTGTAATAATGGGCAGCAAATGGAAGAATCAATTGCAGTATCTGCTTTTCTGGCTGTCAGGTTGTCTTCTTTTCCCTCGTTATTGGTCGTAATACAGCCTGGCGGGCCTAAATGCATCACAAAGTGGCATTTCATTAGTCTCATACTTGTCATGGTCCTGGGTTCTTCATGATCGAGGCGCGTCTGTAAGGGGGACGTATTTGACCTGGAAGACCTTCTGCTTATGAACGGACCCATCTGCCTTTTTGTCCACGACCCATATGTACTGGCCTCCGCCGACGCTGCTCGTGAGACTTTCATCATCCGATGAATCAACCGGAATGAACAAGCGTCCGGGGGCTCGCAATTGTTGGATCAGAAGGGGGTGGAGCTGCTCAGCGGCTGCACCAACGTGGATCGCATCGTACGGGGCACCTTCTTTCCATCCCAGACGCCCATCCGCGGTGATAAACTTCACCTTCCCAGATTCCAGCAGCTTTCGGCCATCGTCGGAATTGTTCATATTGGTCCGAGCTAGCTCCACCAGTTCGGGGATGTGTTCAACTCCAATGACTTGGCCCTGGTCAGATGAACCGGGGGCCGTGACTAGATTGGCAAAGACATGAGTGAGATATCCGGAGCCAGATCCGATGTCTAGTACTTGTGAGCCAGGTTGTAGATGGTCAATGAGGTACTCGCAAGCCTGGCCATGCATGTGTGGAGCAGAAATGGTGGCCCCATGTCCGATGCGCTGAGGCGAGTCTGAGTAGGGCCGCGATGGAGCGTAGTGAGCTCGATCAACCTTGAGCGGGTGTCAGGTAGACAGGACAGAGACTTGGGGGAAAGAATCGGCTACTCACACCTAACATGGCTTCCTTGACGCGTTCGTTTTTGATGAGCTCGACCTTGACCAAATTCTCCACCAGTTCATTGTTGGTGGACCCGGAACAGTACCACGCCATTGAAGAATACTTTGCTCTGGGCCACTTGCGCACTGAGTTGTTTGACATGTGTCGGATCGTCCGCATGTGCAAGTTGCTTTGCAGTTTCGTGGTGTTGTGGTGTCGTGGTGAAGCTGAGAAGTAAAGTTCGGGGATCCGGCAACTTCGAGTTCAGCCCAGTCGAGTTGAGTTGAGCGCCTCGATATGACGCCATCGTCTTCGATTACCTACACGTGACAGCTCCGGGGGAAGTCAGGCTCACGTTGGTATCTTTTTTTGTTGTGCTACGGATATGTTTCATGTATCAGGTATTATCGGTGTTAGCGTGCCATACTTGAGTGGGGTACATATATTTAGAGGGAAAGAGAGGTGGGGAGAGGAAGAATATCTTGGCTATCGATAGCTTCAGGCAAGACACAAAGGGTTTCAGCCAGAAACACCACGAATATAAAATCAGAACACAAACACAAACACAACCCCAAACCAGCTACCTCACTCTCCTCACGAAGGTCACGGGGCATACTAGATGATCCACGACGAGTGAAGAACACTCCCCACCAAACTGCGGGGATCTCCCCGAGATCCACGAATCTGAAATTCCCTCCCCTTTAAACAACCGCCTTGGCTCACCATGCGATCAGGCAGGGTGTCTGGGTCCACTCAACCCATCATGAGCAACATGGAAGCAGACCCCGAAGTCAAAGCAGACGTGGACAGGATGATCCTGGATTACCTGACCTGCGTTGCCATAAATCAGACCTTGTCCGTCGCAGAGAATGCCAACGAAACGGCCGACTCAAACGAGTCAGAGGAGGCGGACTGGCTCATTGATGCTGTCGGAGGTAAGCTACAGAAGGTCGGATTTTTGGCACAACACTAACAAGCGAGGCAGCCTTTCGATCAATACTACCCGAAAAATCCCTTCATCGGGATCTGGACATCAAACTTCGGATTCTCGCAGTGGCTCACCAGATTCGTCATTACATGCCGACCCAGGAGCATCGTTCCCGCGAAGGTTGCTCTCCGCTATCGGCAATCGGCATCGAATTCATGGAGCTCTGTGCAACAGCCGTTCACAAGGTTTCTGAAACCAGATGGTTCGAGACCGGTGCCCAGTTTGTGGCACAGGCCGTGATAGAGGAGAAGTACGAGGGGGGTACACCTACGCCTTCCGAAAGTCTCTCGCAGATGTGTACATGGGCACCTAATGATCCGGTGCGGAATTCAAAATGGATCCAAATTCTTCAGCGCTGTACCAATGAGTTGCCCGAGCACAGTAATGTCTCCCTGGCACGCAGTGATATCGATCACAAATTCCCATTTGAAAAATTCAGATCCGGTGTGCTGGTCTTTCTGTTCGACCTGATAAGCACTCTTGATTCGCCTCTTCTCATCGAGCTCGAACGGGGCCAAGTCGGCAATCTCACCCGTAATGAGACGCAATGTCTTAGGGAACGTATCGGGCTGCGATGACCTAGACGTGCCGGGATCACGGAAAAAAATATGCCGAGCCCCGAGACAGGGGCTACGCATGCACTGGACTATACACTTCATGAGAGGGGGCTGACCAGTAAGCTGGCGGCTATATTTCAAAATTCGATAATCTACAAAAGGGTGCCAACCGCTGCTCTAAGCACGACAGACACAGATCAACCTACAAGGTACCGACGGAGTGACCCCTTTACCCGAGCAGCATGCGCCGGGGATCCTCAATGTACTCCTTGACCTTTACGAGGAAAGTGACAGCCTCGCGACCATCCAAAATACGGTGGTCGTATGTGAGGGCGAGATACATCATCTGTGTATTCAAAGTCAGCACAAGTCGCAGAAGAAGCTTTATTTGAAAAGAATCCTTACCGGGCGGATTTCAACCTTGCCGTTGACGGCCACGGGCTTGTCCTTGATGGCGTGGAGACCCAGAACAGCTAGCGAAGGGATTAGAAAGAGTCGACAAATAAGAAACAGCAAGAGGCACTCACCAGTCTGGGGAAGGTTGATGATGGGAGTACCCATCAGGGAGCCGAAGACACCACCCTATGCGGATGAGTTAGCATACATTCTTTGGCCTCGAGGGCCTTCACTGGGCAGACGGGGAAGCTTACGTTGCTGATGGTGAAGGTACCGCCAGCCATATCCTCAATGGTCAGCTTGTTATCACGAGCCTGCGATGTGTTAGTACTTATGCATCAGAGAGGGAGAGAAATTATTGATTTGAGAGCGCACCTTCTTGCCGAGCTCGGCGATCGACTGCTCAATGCCAACCAGGTCCATAGTCTCGGTGTTGCGAACCACAGGAGTAACCAGACCCTTCTCAGTAGCGACAGCAACGCTAATGTCGACGTAGTCGCGGTAGACGATGGTGTCACCGCCATTGGGGCCCTCAATCGATGCATTGACGGCGGGGATGTCCTTCATGGCCAGGACACAGGCACGAGAGAAGGCGCTCATGAAGCCGAGCTTCACGCCGGTCTTCTTGAGCACGTCGTCCTTGTAGAGCTTGCGGAGCTCCATCAACGAGGACATATCAACCTCGTTGAAAGTTGTTAGGGAAGCGGCGGTGTTCTGGGACTGCTTCAGACGCTCCGCAATTCTCAGACGCATCCGGTTCATTTTCACCTGGAGGATATGTTAGTTCGGAACACATCAAGACAGAAGGTATCGTTCGTACACGGCGCTCTTCGCGGTTTCCGAGGGCAGGCTTGGACTCAGCAGCACCCTGGGGCTTGGGAGACTCGGCTTTCTTAGGGGGAGCCGGCTTGGACGGCTCGGGCGCCTTGGGCTTCTCTGCCGCGGGAGCAGACTCCTGAGGCTTCTCGGTGGCAGACTCCTGGGGCTTCTCGGTGGCAGCCTCCTTGGGCTGCTCGGGAGCAGCATCCTTCTCGCCCTCGGGGGCAGCACCCAGCTCCAACTTGACGAGATCCTGGCCCACGGTCACGGTGTCCTCCTCGTTCACGAGAAGCTCCTTGATCGTTCCAGATTCCGGGGCATTAACCGAGACATCGATCTAGAGAGCAAGATGGAATGTTAGAACCTTGAGGATTCTATATATCGGGGGTAGAACCCGAGGAGTTTACCTTGTCAGTCTCAATGGTGGCGATTTCCTCGTCACGCTCAACGTAGTCGCCAACCTCTAAGAACATATCAGCTCTGGCGGTAAAATTCAAGGTAAGAAGACAAATGCATACGTTTCGAAAACTGCTTCAGGGTACCCTCAGTGATGGACTCGGCCATCTGGGGGACCTTGACAATGCTGTCGGCTAGAATACGAGCAGTATTAGCACCATTTTGCTCATTGAAAGGTGCATGTAGGTCATAATTACCGTAAGTCCGGATCTGAGAGCCGACGAAAGGAGCGAGGTTGCGCGACACGTTGATGCTATTGGTCCGTCGGGTCAGTCATTGCGCCAGAGATCGTGTACACCTGTTAGACCTACCCGGAAGAGGCCTGCAGCAGACCGGAGGCACGCTGGGAGGCATTGGCGCGCGTGAGGGTAGAAAGGTTCTGGACGGCGCGAAGCCGGCTGGGAGTCCGAGTAGCCCGGGTCAAAGTCGTCAAACGCTGACCCGAAAGGCGCGCGAGAGGAAGGCGAGCGGCCATGATGTATGGTTGAAAAACACAAACAAGAGAAGACTCCCAGAGAAGGAGGTATAAGGAAACGGTTGAAGAAAGGAAAAGGGAGAAAAAAAAGCCCTCGCTGTTACTGTTACGTAGCCGAAGCCCAAGACCTCCCGAAGCCGAGATGCGGAAGGGCCAGTGCCGGAGTAATGTTTTTACGCTGCTACGGCCAAGTACAGATACCAGTTGTGCAGAGTGCAACGAATGAGGAAGCTGAGAATAGTCAACCCGCATCCTTCTCCATCTCGGACTGACGGATTGACGCGCATTGTCTATCGGACTCTTCGCGCTCGTCTTGTTACCATCTTTCCTTCTTCTTTCCCGTTCCAATTGAACTCGAGAGAGCCCATCATGTCCTCCGCCACGTGAGTGAAACCCTCCATGACTTCGGTGATCTCTCTGACCCTTGGTATATAGCTCGCTATACCGGCGCTCCCTGAAGCTGTCCCTCGACTGGGCCGTCCACCGGTCAGTGTGGCGCGGGCAGGCTGTCTATATTCGCTCTCTGTTTGAGGCCAACAAGGACGTCCGCGACCCTCGCCAGCAGCAGGTACCGTTACCCGCCAGGTCCTCCGATCGAACCTCGCACTTACACGTCGAATTCAGGTCCTTTTGCGCGAGACAGAGAAGTTGTTGGATGAGTGGAAACACCCCGATCCCTACCGGCCGCCCACCGCCCCTGGAGGTATGTCTTTTGCTTCGAGATCCGTACTGCGTGCGCTTCACTTACATTGTCTATAGGTAACAAATGGGAGAGAAACTTGCCGGCTCCAATTTTGCCATGTACGTTGAACATGAACTCGATCTACTCACTTCAACAGGAAGTACCATACTAACATCGTTGCAGATGCGGAAGCTCCAGGCGCCCACTAGAAGATTTCCCGGGCATCAAAACCATGTTTATGTAATTTGGCCTACTGCAAATGAAATAGTCACCTTTTATTCAAATCAATTCGAGCAAATCTGTAACTGACTGCAACTGAATTCAACGAGACTTAGGAGACCTTGAGGAATTGATTGCTGCTGCTCCAAAATCGGCATGTACCACTACTGTAACGATGAAAACGAGATTTCATACGAGATCGATCATGTCATACTGAACGGATGAGAAATAATGAAGTAAAAAGTAGACTCTGTTGAACCTAGAATCTTTTAATTGATTTGGCCATATGCCCAGGGGTAGTTATCCGAAAACTGAAATCCCTCGAACAAGCTGAGTTCGTCGGTATCATTCCATGCCCGCAGGCATAATGTACAACCTGGAAACTGAAGAAAAGAGAAAACGCAGAGCCATAACGTGCCCATCCCATAACCCCATTATCGTGTCAATGAACCAACCCGCGCCGGAAAAACAAAACAAATCCGCGAAATAAAAGAAGCCATTTACAGCTCCTGGCTGCCCTTGCCGGCCTTAGGGGTCTTCTTGGGCAGAAGGTCTGGAGGTTAGACATTAGCGACTGCATACGGAATTGTATAGCCCAAACTGAAGGATGACACGTACTCTGGTGGATGTTGGGGAGAACACCACCCTGGGCGATGGTGACATGACCCAGGAGCTTGTTCAACTCCTCATCATTGCGGATGGCAAGCTGAAGGTGACGGGGAATGATACGGGTCTTCTTGTTGTCACGGGCAGCGTTACCGGCCAACTCGAGAATCTCAGCAGCGAGGTACTCGAGAACGGCAGCCAGGTAAACGGGGGCACCGGCACCAACACGCTGGGCGTAGTTTCCCTTGCGGAGCAGACGGTGGACACGGCCAACGGGGAAGGCGAGACCAGCCTTGGAGGAACGGCTGGAAATCATTGATGTCAGAATGAGTCGAAGATGCGATATCACAACAATGAGATACTTACGACTGAGCGTTCTTGGAACCGCTAGCCTTGCCGCCGGACTTTCCGCCAGTCATTTTGATGGTTGTAGTTGGGTTGGGGGGTTTTGGTTTAGAAAGGGTTGGATATGTCGATGAAGATGGAGCGTAGGTTGCGAAAACAGGTGGGAGGGCAGCGTGTGGAAGCGGAGGGCATTTATAAGGACGCGGTGAGGGTGACGTTGGGGCGCATCAATCAACTCCAGATCACGCTCTCGCTTAACGGGATCGGCCAATCATGGCGCAGATCACGGGGCGCGCGGCATGCCACATCAGGTAAGGTGTCGTATTCTATCGGTCGTATTTCACGTTACGCATATTTGACCGTGATACCCGCGCCCGTGACCCGGCCCCGCCCACCTTAAGACGCGTCGACCCCCTCTTAATCATACAGATCATACATATTCGTGACCGTATTGAAATTCCGCCTCCTTTGCACCCCTCAGGATCAACTGAGCCTGAGCCCACCGAGTATAAAGACCGCGCCTCCCTCGTCACCGCGTTTCTCTTACTTTTACTCACTCCATCTCCGTCCTTCATCTCCATCAACGCTCCATCTTCCAACCCCCTTCAAACACCTTTCAAATTTTCACTTCTTGTGATTATCATCAAAAATGGCCCCCAAGGCAGCTGAGAAGAAGCCCTCCACCGGAGGCAAGGCCCCTGTTGGCGGCAAGGCTCCCGCTGAGAAGAAGGAGGCTGGCAAGAAGACCGCCGCCGCCTCTGGCGAGAAGAAGAAGCGCGGCAAGACCCGCAAGGAGACCTATTCCTCCTACATCTACAAGGGTGAGTTTGGACTTACGAATTCTGGTTCCCATCGCCTCCGAACGCGTCCATTAATGTTTTGATTTCTTTAGTCCTCAAGCAGGTTCACCCCGACACCGGTATCTCCACCCGTGCTATGTCCATCCTGAACTCCTTCGTCAACGGTATGCTTTGATCCTCCTCTCTCAACGCGTCGGAACGCGCCTTTTTTCTGACCGGAATCTAGATATCTTCGAGCGCGTTGCCACTGAGGCCTCCAAGCTGGCTGCCTACAACAAGAAGTCCACCATCTCTTCCCGGGAGATCCAGACTTCCGTCCGCCTCATCCTCCCCGGTGAGCTGGCCAAGCACGCCGTGTCTGAGGGTACCAAGGCCGTTACCAAGTACTCTTCCTCCGCCAAATAAGCGGTTAATGGGTTTTTTCGTTTCTTGCGGTATTGCTTTTTTTTTTCACCGTCTCCTGATCTTGTTTGGGCTCTGAGGCGGTCGGTTATGGGTGTTTTGCGGGTTTTCTAATGTGTCATGGGATGGTCTCAATTTTCTTTACCCCCGATGGGCGACTTTTTCTGATGGTTACTACTCGATGCGCGCGGTGTAACATAACTCGGGTCTGGAGCGGGTTACACGGTTTACCCTCTCCAACTAGAACGCGAAATTCCAAATGCTTGATTGCATCGATCATTATTCTTCCTCTCTAGTTTATGTACAATCCGCTTGCACTCTTACTTGAAATCGCAGGTTTCTCTCTATTGCTCATTCTAGTGCATCCGAATCATCAAGTGCTTCAACTTCGTCCAACGCCTCCTCTCGGCCAATGCCTTCATCCGTCTGCACTCCGCTGGTGACGATGTGTATGATC
Organism: Penicillium atrosanguineum; assembly: GCF_028827265.1. Classification (NCBI taxonomy): domain Eukaryota; kingdom Fungi; phylum Ascomycota; class Eurotiomycetes; order Eurotiales; family Aspergillaceae; genus Penicillium; species Penicillium atrosanguineum. The sequence continues at coordinate 877,567 of NW_026623138.1, read as the reverse complement.
GGCTTCCCTGGCGTGGATTTGACCCGCTCCTTCCAATCGGCCCAATCTGCCTCGTCTCGAATCAAAAACCCGATCAGCATACTGGGATCCATATCCTTGATGTGAATCCGTCTCAAGCGTCGAGTGTGATAGCTATCCACTTCTTCTGGGGTATGCACCTCATCGGGGCCTTTGGCGGGAATCGTGGGGCGTGTGATGTGCGGGTCAAGGAAAAAAAGCTGTGAATCCTGCACGCCCATGAAATAATGGGATGCCGACGGTCGTCCACTATTATGTCCCCGTTTGTTAGCATAGCACTCTTTTCATTCTTTGGGGTTGGTCCCACCCTGCGACGCCCACTGATTGCGGATATTGCAAAGATGCTCGAAGACCGTCCCAATATACAGAAGTGACCTGCTCAATACCCAATCTCAACCCGAGAAGGATGAGTGTCGGTTGGAAGCGTCCATTTTCGCCGCGGGCTAGTCGAGTGAACTGATCTTCGTACACGTCGGACGTATCGTTGGTCACGTAAACCCTCAGCTTGGGGTCTTCGCATTCGTTCGACAAGGTCCTGGTGTTTTTTGATCAGCCTTATTTTTTGGCTCTTTTTTTTTTGGCTCACAGGGGCGACATACTGGATGCACCGAGCAGTTGCCGATGGCCCAAACCATTCCCCGGGGTATTTTCCGCAGGACTCAGCACCGCATTTAACAAATCGATGTATTGAGAAGGGTGCCTCTGAATAATCTGCAAACATAGCAAGTAGTTTAGATTCTTCCTCGGGCCTTTGGCCTCTTCGCCAATCTGTGGTTCTTGTCAGCGCTATTCCGACTCGTGTGGGAATCTCCGTGGTCACCTCGGCCAAGTAGTAAAACGCAGAGGGTATTCGCGAGTAGGCTCTGTCCAGATCGGATCATGCAACCCCAGCCGGTGTCAGATGTGAAGCCCTGTGCGTCCATCAACTGGCTTCGAATACGAACCCCCAGTGACATCGAGGATGTTGCTTCTGGTGTGTTGTTTCGGGGGATGGGTGTGAAGTTGGAGCGGTAGGTCATCCATATTCTAGATTCAAAATCTTTCATAAATGCCTCCGGCCAGGCAAATCCAGCAGTGTCATTTGGGGCACCCGCTCGCTTTGAACTCGAAGGGGCGTTATGTCTTTCTAGAGTAATGTCAGTGATTGCCCTTGGTTCGCGGATGTATGGATTTTCAGGTTCACTACATACCGGGTTCGCCACTCGCGATTTGGAGGGGAGGGGCATACATTTGACCTAGGCACCAGATGGCGGCCTCTGGCGCCATGTCGTTCTTAGGCTCTGGGTCCCAGAAGTATTGTACAATACGCTTGCATTTCTCCAGGTCCACCCCTGTCATCTCTGTTGGTATCTTTACTCTCGTGCCTGGTGGCGTGGGAGTTGGGGTCGGGTGCGGGGGGGGGTTGTGTTTAAACAGGTTAGAGATGCTATCCAGGATATATATATCGGGACGGGAGGAGCGTAGATCTGTAGATTACGAGATCCCAAGTCCGTGTGCCCCACGAGATAAAGCTCAAATACCACCAAAAAAGATCAGTTTGAAATCAAAAGGGGCCCCGAAGGTAACTTCTGCATTATTTTAGATGTCAAGGTCACGGTCATGGTCACGTTCATGGTCACGGTCATGGTCACGGTGTCTGTCTTGTTCGGACTCAACCCTCACGACACTTCACTACGTAAAAATCTTCAAAATTGGCTCTTCTTCAACCCATTCGAACATTAACGCTCGTCAACACAGAACCTCCGAATTTATGTCTTCAAATCCATCAACAAGAAAGAGTACTTGGCCTATGACGCGATCTTGACTCCCCCCCCGACCAGGCTCCACCGCCCGGCCCACCCATATGCCCATCCGCGATCCGGAAATCCTCACTTCTTCGCCTACCCGAACAGCAACACTCATGGCCCGCCATGGGAAAGCGAAGGCCCGCGTCAAGCGGGACCCAAAGATGGCGAGTGAGTACTCATACGAGATTACCACTTCGCCGCTTCACTACTGACTATTCACAGAACCATCGCCACATCAATTTACCATGCAGCAGGAGGCACTCAATACCGAAACGCATACACGACTATGGTCCAATAGCAATCTCCGCCACAAGGCCGTCAGTTTTGTGAGTGCGGGTGAATTGAAACGGAGCGAAATCGAGGTCGAGGTCGAGGTCGCATTCGAAGATGCCAGCCCGGATGATCGTGATAAATATGCCCAAATAGATTCCGACCCGGATGCGATAAAGCTCGAGATAGAAGCGTCTTCAGATCCGAACAAAGATTCTCCTACTGGCACGTTCTTCTTCGACTCGACAGGGCAACAACCCATCGATACAGGGCTTCCAAACCCGACGCCGCGATTGGATTTGAGCGATTCCGATGACTCAAGCGAAGATGAAGTCGTTTTCATGGGGCGCAAGAACAATCAGAAGCCGACCGTGATAGAAACCGACAGAAACGAGCTACAGGGAATTCTGCGTACTGCATCCGAAAACCACCCGACACCCGTCACCCTGGAGATTGTTACACCCACGCACTCGAACGTCTCACCGGAACATAGTCAAAGCCCCGCGACACCGGATGGGCGGCAGAGACGCGGGTTTCATGAAGAAGAAAACGACCCGCTGGCAGATTATATTGCCAACATGGATCGCCACTACCACACCGAAGACGACGCGGATTCTTACGTCCACATCGAAACAGAAGGTGGCACTGGCATTGGCCATACTGCTGCAAATCCCGGATCGTCGGGGTCAAGTATCACTGGCCCTGAAATCGAACGGGCAAAAGCCAAAAACAACGACGAGGCTCAAGTACAGAACTCAATTGACGGTGAGTCGCCCATGAGATCTTGTGATGCGAATATTTCTTCTAATGTGAAGGCCTAGTACTGTCTAAGATGTACCTGGATACAGAACCGGAAGCAGCCGTAAGCTCTGATGACGACCTCGCAGGCCTGGATTCCGACGACTCCGACCTGGACATGGAGGACGGAGATATTGACACCGAGCTCCTCGAAGAGTTGGCTATCAGATATTCGACACAGAGGACCAAGGGTAGCCGCCAAGGCAATCATGGATTTGCGTCAGCGTCAGCATTTGCAGACGCCCTCGAGGCTGACCCTTACTATGGATTCGATATCATGGACTTCAATAGGCCCAGCTTGCAGAAGAAGGGCAAAGGCAAAACCCCACCTGCGTTGGATCTCATGCTTTCTGACAGCGATCTCGAGTTTAACCTACGTGAGGCATGGCAAACTGACCGCAAGAAAAAGTCCGCCAAGAAGAAGGAACGAGAGGAGCTCCGCTCGCAGGGATTGCTGGGAAGAGATCCCGGAGATGCGGACTTGAAGATCAAATATTCCAAGGGCATGGACTTGGAGGAGCTGATAACTGAAATGCGAACTTTCCTACTGTCGTCCAAGACCAGGTGCGTGAGAGTTATCCCGTTACCATAAATTTGACTGACCCTGCCTAGTCTATCGTTGCCACCCATGACCAAGAATCATCGAAAGACAATCCATGAACTGGCCAATACCCTGAATCTGAAGTCACAGTCCCGCGGCAATGGACCTGCGCGGTTCCCAATACTCGTCAAAACCCAGCGTACCCCTACATACACGCGCAAAACCATTTCTAGAGTTGACAATCTTTTATCTGGACGGAAATTAAATCGTCGACTTTTCCACTCCTGGGGCTCAGATGGTTCAAAGCCAACCAAGAGCAAGCGAGGAGCCGTTGGTGGAGCTGTTTCATACATGGAGGGCGATGTCGTTGGTGCCTCTGCGCCAGAGATCGGTGTAGAAAACCGAGGGCGAGCGATGCTGGAGAAGATGGGATGGAGCAGTGGCACTGCGCTTGGGGCCTCTAACAACAAGGGCATCCTTCAGCCTGTTGCGCAAGTGGTGAAGAATTCTCGGGCTGGTCTCGGATAAGATCCGGGATCTTGCCCGATCCCTGTACACTTGTTTATAGAGAGATACAATGAAACTGGGTATGTCTTCAGAATGATGCGACATGAAAATTGTATATTTACCTAGACCTCCTAGGAATAAGGACCTTGGACTGACTTCTAACACACTAGATGACTGTGCTTCGAACTTCATCGTCTTCTCCCTTTAGCTGCGATTGGTTGTGCGTGGGAGGGGTTTTCTTGGATGTGAGTGAACAATTGATTTCTCGAGGCAAAAGTCACACTGCAATGCATACAAATCCACCCCCCAGATTTTTCCGTATTCCGAGCTGCCTTTTTGGCCCGCTTCTGCTTAGCTTTGCCAATCTGCGGCGTAGCTGGTCCGTCGTCGAGCGCAGAAGAGGACAATTGCTCGGTAAGCGCAGGTATAGAGTCATCGACTTGCAAATTTTTAAAGTCTGAGTGAAGCCTGGTTTCAATGGTTTCCCTAGACACATAGTCCTCATCTTCGATAGACTTCTCATCCTCAGATCCAGAGGCCGAGATATGACTCTTGCCTTTTAGTTCAGTATCTTCGGAACGGTCATCTTCTTGGACAACAGAGCTATCTGGCTGGATGGCCACGGGGGTGTCATGGTCACTATCATGTCCATCATAATCATCATCGTAACCATTTATGCCTTGGGAGGCGCGGGATGCGTCAACTTGAATCACAGGCTCTAAATCCAGCTCATCGTTCTCCAATAGCATCTCTCGACGCAGCTGCTTAACAGCCTTCAAATGTTTCTTGCTACGTTCATGAGCCTCGAACTGCTTCTGGCTCTTGAAATGCTTGTTGCATGCCACGCATTCGAAGCTCTCGACCTCGCTTTCTGAGCTCTCTTGACTGATACCGGCCACAGGTTCTTCGGACTGGGCCCATTGGGGAACGACATGCTCGCGCATTTTGGCTTGGTTCATCGCGCGAGATCTTGCCGCTTGGGCTGCCACGGACTGACGAAGAGTCTCTTGCCTTTGAGCCTCATTGAGTGCATTAGCCTTGTAACGTGGGTCCCGCTTCTTGATGAATGCCACCAGAGACCGAACGGCGTCGTTAAATTCGCGTATAGCCTCATCTCGAAGGCGCCGGTTCTCTTTTTCCATTAGCCTGCGGACTCGGCGATCAGGGGCATCGGAAAGACGATAAGTGTCCTTCCAGGAAAATGATTTTCTGGTTGAGAATCCGCTCCAGGCGGCGTAGAATGGGCGCACGACTGTTTCAAAATCGTCGTCCTGCATCCCAAAGGGAGGATAATCCACCATGTCTTGGTCTTCCCATTGGCAAGCCAATCGCTCCTCTAGCGCCAATTTGGAGAATTGATCGCTAAGACCGCCGAAGAAGCCACTGGGCGAATCTGAGAACTCCATTCGAGGGCTGAACTTTGCGAATACCTTCAGGACATCTTCCGCAGTGGTGACTCGAATGTTGTAGGAATGTTGATCTCCCTCAGAGCCTCCATTGGTGCCCAAAAACGCATCGCTGTGTGAATCGTACCAGGCACGCTCCTGAGGGTCAGCAAGCACCTCGTAGGCCGATTGGATTTCAGCAAAAAGCCTTGTAGCCTCCTCAACGTTTCCGTAATTACGATCGGGGTGCAGCTCGAGGGCCTTTTTTCGATATGCCTTTTTGATCCTGTGGAGAATTAGCCTAAGGTTCAGGGGTCCTTGGGATTATAGAGAGCCTACTCATCATCAGTGGCAGCCGGTGCGACACCAAGCAACTCGTAATAATCTGTCTTTCGCTCGGATTGTTGCTCTTGGGGGCCCTTTGAGCCGGTGGATTGAGATTGACCCATACCCCGCGGAAAAGAGAGAAGAGAAGAGAAGAGAGGAGATCAGAAAAAGAGAAAGGGTGAAGAAAGGACTGGAGCAATCAGAAACCCCCAAGCATCAAAATGCCTGTAGTTTTGCAGGTTTGGACCGCTGTTTAGTGGTAGGCGAAAGTAACCTTTTTTCTCCGCGTCGGTTCTCGGCGCCTCCGCTTAGCAACCCCAGCTCCTTCTGCAGCTCCAATTCCCCTCCTATCCTATCCTCCCGGTCGAGGGTACAACGCTGGCGTTAGATTGATTACCTCTGAAGATTTGCAGTTTGCAGCTTGCCGCTCAACTCTCGCGATTGCCTTCACATGGTCATAAATCGCCCTTGTCCCTCGGGGATTCAGTCGATCACAGTGAGGGGTTCTTTTCCTCCTTCTTGCAACTTACCCAGAATCGCCCTTCGCCTACAGGCATGCTTCGGTCTTTGAATCACCTTCCGGACGAGATACTCCACTCCATTCTATGCTACTCTCACCCTCGCTCCTGCGCTGCTCTTGAACAAACCAGTCACCGCTTTGAGAATGTGACCAACGAGCCTTTGCTATGGCGTCACTACTGCCAACTCCATTACAAGTCCTGGGATAGAAGACATGGTATCATTCGGAAGCTTGCGAGCCCGGTTCCTACGGTCGACTGGAAAGCGCTTTTTGTCTTACGATATCGCATCGATGACTCCGCCACCCAACTTCTTGATAGTATTCTTGCTAGCCAGACTGGACGCATCGAAAAATTTAGGGCTGTCATTGATTACGGATATGATGCGAAGGATACTCTTTTGCGACACGGTCAAGTTGAAACCGGAGAAGATCATCTTGCAAGAAGGTTTGCTTCAATCTTTCATTCGATAGTGATGTCTGACTGTTAACCATTGACGCAAGGTATTATGCCCGGGCATTGTTGACCTGCCTCCATAGAAGTATTGCAGTCCCTGAATGGGCCAAACTCAGGCGTGGAGAGCCAGTATCGCTTGAGCGCGCATTGGGCGCCTTTGATTTGTTCATTCCGGAGAGCGGATATGGGGACTTGGATGAGGTATTCCCCAAATTCAATGATTTATCCGCCTTTGTATTCCTCCCTAACTTTGTCTAGATACGAGAAATGCTGGCTACAGTTGTTGGTCAGTTCACTTCATTCTATCCCGACTTGGACTCTCTTAGCCCGCGCGAAAAGGCTCTAGAACTTGCGCGGTGGTTGCAACTGAATGATTTCACCGGAATTGAGGCAGGACGGGAGTATCATTCTCTGGAGCACAACTTCCTGGGGCTAGCTCTACAGAGTCCCGGTCACAGCTCGCTGCCGTTGATCTCGGCTGCCATCTATTGCTACGCCGCTCAGGAGCTTGGACTGAATGCCCACCCTTGCGGGTTCCCATTTCACGTCCATGTCATCATTACTCCACGACCGGGCTTTGATATGAGCGGCAACATCCTTGCTGATGCGGAGCAAGGTTCCCCAATGTATCTGGACCCATTCCGGGGGGCAAGAGAGACCCCAGTATCCGACTTACGAGACCAGCTAGCCTTCCTTGGTGTGTCAGACCAGGCTGAATTCCTCGGTGATGCTCAGGCTTCGGACATTGTCTTGCGCTGCAGCAAAAATATCCTGAATTCAATTCATTCTGCGTCTACTCGCCCGGGGGAAGCATCTACTTCTGTAGACATGGTGAGTGCAAAATACGCGGCTCTGTGGTCTTCAATGCTTCTTTCGGGTGATTCGCGTCCGATGGATCTACGGCATCAGTTACCATGGCTGATGGAATTGTTTGCCACTGATTTCCCGTCCGATATATTCTTGGTGGAGCAGTACATTGTGCCTCTATTTCACGGGCTTTTTGAGCATGAACACATACTGGAAAGCCTCCATGTCATGCGAGCAGTCGACGAAATACCCAAGCAGGTGCGCAGGAGGACCGAGGAGAATAAGAACATTCGATATAAGGTTGGCCAAGTCTTTCGGCATCGTCGCTATCACTATCGGGCTATTATCACCGGATGGGATTCAGAATGTGGCGCGGGAGAACAGTGGATGAGGCGAATGGGGATTGATCGCTTGCAAGCTGGCCGACATCAGAGTTTCTATCACGTTCTGTGAGTTTGCTGGTCTTAATTTATGTATATCCCGATCTAACTTAGTCCAGGGTTGAGGATCGAAGTGTTCGGTACGTGGCCGAAGAGAATATTGATCTAATTCTTACTCATCTTACGGAGTTGCCGCAAAGTTTGACTGCCATTGCAGGGAAACACTTCAAACGGTGGGATGAGGTAACGCGGGCCTTTATTAGTAACGTGAAAGATGAATACCCTGATGACTAGCGCCGATGACGAATTTTTAAAAACACACAACCCCCTTATGTTGGGTCTATGTCTACTGAATAATGGACCAAATTTTGTCCAAAATTGATTCAAAATGATTTTGGCGTATAGCGCGCGACCTTGTCTTTGATCTTCGGGCAAGGAACGGGTAGATTCCGTAAAACCCCAGTAAGACCTCTGATTCCATCATAAAACATCAAGATGCGATAAATCAATGCTGCTATACGATATGCTTGAAGAAGAAACCTGAAGCAACACGCATTGAATTCCAAAATCCGTACTTGCTGCATAATAATATATCAATAAAATTGCATATGGCTATGCTGATTTTTACTTCTCGCTATAGTTATAGCTGTTACTTTGAGATTCATTTAGTTATACCCAACATGAAATTTCCTCGGATATTTTCTAGAGATTACTAGCCCCAGAAGGAGAGATAGAAAAATAGCCTTTTATTAGTTATATTAAGAATTATGTTCATGGGCTATCTATTGCAAACCTCATATCTACTACTTATTAATACCTAATCCCTTCCCCCCCCCCCCCCCCCCCCCCCCCTTTTTTTTTACCTAACCTATGATTAACTAACCTACTCTAAATGGGAATCCAAATTATCCAGAATGCTAAGATCTAGGTATAGGCAGAACTTGGCCTTTCAGTTGATTATTATATATTGAGCTTACTAATTAAAATCATATCGGATTCTGTGGCTAGCAGGAAGAACTTCTTTCTATACTAAATTTTTTAATTCTTAAATCTTTTTATAATTTTTTAGTTTATTAGATAATAGCTAGGCCCTCCTTCCTTAATAAGCTATCCTTTTAATTAAAGTAAAATAGGCCATTATTATATAGGTAAAAATTATCTCCTAAATTAATATAAGAAGAATAGATTGAAAACCATACTTTACCTCCGCTTATCCCTCTTTACCTATTAGATCTATTAAATTTATGTTACTAATTAGATTCTATTCTATTCTTTTAATCTAAAGTATATGGCTTTTAGTACTTTCTTTCTATAAAATATAAAATATAAATAATAGTCCTTTTATACTACTATAATAACTAATTATAGTATCGCCTCCCACCTTAGCTAATATAAAATAGTCTTCCCTTCTACTAATACTATTAGTTATATCTAGTCTATTAAGATAAATCTACAAAAGAAAAAGACTAAAGAAGAGCTTTAGGAAGAGCTATAAATAATAGTTTATAATAAATATACTCAAGCGATTTAATTAGTTATCTACGCTAATTTAGAAATATACTTACTCAATGTTAGTATTATTTTAAAGAGACTTATAAAAGCCTATGTTTTTAGCCTATTCTCTAGTATATTTAGTCTAAGTGACTTAGTAGCTAATAAGCTATTTTAGTCCGGAGTATCGCTATCTTGCCTAGATCAGGATAACACGCTATATAAAGATATAGAAACTACTTAGGGTAGTTATTAAAGAAAGACCTTTATATTAGCTAGTCTATATAGGGATGTGATGAACTTTAATTTCTCACTTTATATCTATATTACGACTAAAAAGGTACTAATTTAGTCCTAAATTAATAGGGTTCCGACAAGAGAGTGAAAGGCCTGTCATTTCTACTTAATGTCTCGCGTGTATTTATAGACAGAAAGTGCTTAAAGTTACATGGTTGGGACAGAGGAATAGAATTGAATCAATGACAAAAAGAACAGACTAGACCATTGTCAATGATAGAACGAAAGCGTTTGTACTGAGTCGATGACTTATATATTTGGCAGGGTAAGGAGGGGGTAAAATAGTCTGTTTGATAATCATTAAACAAAAGGAGGAGTAAGTGATATTATATAGTTCAATCCCTTATAAGTTATCAACTTTCTTTCGTTGTCAACTCTCTTATTGTTGAAATAAGAGGAATTTCCACCTATATAGCATTAGTCTATATTCTAACAAGTATACTTATATTCCTTATATTAGTAATCCTAGGAAACACTGTATAAAACACTATGTAAAGTTACCTATAGTAGAATAAGATTCTAGAGGTGGAAAAGTGTGTATTGCTAAGTAATTAGACGAAAGGATAGAAATATACCTTAGGGGCGGTACTATATAGCAGAAAAAGTAGAGTAACGTAACTATTCGTATCCTTATATAAGGCTATATTATTATATTGTCAGGACCACTGACTGACGATACCAACTACGGCCTGAGGCATACTTATATGCCATGGCAGTATCATGTTGTTGGGCTTCACCGCCCGCAGCCGGGCCAGTCTGTATTTAAGTGAAGCCCCGCTGGACCTTAGAAGGGCCAGTGTTCAGTTTATCTTACAATCCACTACATTGTATTACACGCATATGAAGGTGTCTACCTCGCTTACCCATCCTTACCTAGAGACTACTGCGTGGTCTAACATATATCCTCCTCCACTAGATAGGACTATAACCGTATTGAATCGTATCTAAGTATAAGTAATATAAATAAATAAACAATAGTAAAGGAAACTAGTAGAATATATAAGCGTTCGTCCTCGAACGTCACTAAGTCTATTTATATAATAATAGTATATTATAATGATATTAAGGCGTATATATTAATAAAAGATATACGCGTAAATAGATATATTAATAATAAATATATAAAAGTAAATATATGTACTATCGATCGTGAAGGGGAGGCGAATACCACGAAGCTTTTTGTGGCGTGGGGTACGCTTTTGTAGATACTTCCCCACCACAGACCATTAGACTCCCCGACCAAGGAAAGGCTTGATCGGATAAAAAAAGAATAATAAGAATAAGAGAGAGTGTAAAGGGTTTATGCACTCTAAATAAGTATAATCCACAATCCTCAAACAAAGGACTAGCAGAAGAAAGAATAGTAGAATATTTAACTTATATATTCAGCGAGATAAAGAGGGGTAAACCTACTTCTTTAGTATTAAATCAAAAGAGGATTAAGCTCAATAACTTTCTTTATTTAATAACTTCTCTTATTATTAAAATAAGAGAATAAATTTACTTTATATAGTATTAGTCTAAGTTCTAACACCATCTAATACTATATAAGGTGAACCTATCTTTTTATTTAATATAAGAAGAAGAAGAAAAAGAAGAAGAAAAAGAAGAAGAAAGAAAAATATATATATTATGGTATAACATATAATATAAAGGTATCCAAGATCCGTATTAGGATGTAGGGAGAAACCCCCCTGATAACCTATAGATAACCTATATAGAAGTGCTACGTGATCCTATAAATATATAAAAAGGGAGATAGATATATCTAGTTAATCTTACTTCGGTAACGATTAGTTCGGTTCTATTCTATTATATAATTAGTGTTATCGCACCTTATTATTTATCCCTTACCTAGTATAACCGATATATCCTTAATAGTTCTAATCCTTCTTCCTTAACTACCTAAGGAAAAGATAGTGAATACCTACTAAAACGCCTCTACGTAGGAGCTAAGCAGCCCTTTAGGCCCCGCTTTCTTATCCGCCTAGCGAACTCTACCTCGTAAAATATTACCCCTAGAAGAGTGGCTTATTAATTTTAATATTATATTTTGACCTACTCTAAGGTAGTATAATATAAATATATATAAGATATATAGGGCCTAGCGCTTGATAAATTTTATAAAGTAAAATAGGCTAAATTTATTCATAAATAAATTGTAGAATAATAATAATAAAAATATACTAAATTATAGGCTACTTTTAAAAAATACACTCTAGCCCTAATTTAAGACTCTATTAATCTCCACGACTAAACTAAAAAAATATTTTAACTCTTTTAATAGGATTCTTAGGAATTTTACTTCTATCTATATAGTAAAAAAAATATCTTAAGTACAAATTAGAATAAAATTATACCTTTAACTTAATAATAGCGAATTTTAATAACTATATTTAAAATAGATATAATTAGCTATTAATTTATTTAAAAATATAGCTTAGAGTAGCCTAAGCTTAATAGACCTCTTATTTAGGCTATAAATAGCCTTAGAACGCTTATTTATGGAGTTTAGCTAGTTCTTATTATAGCTATAGATATATAAAAAAATAGTCCTTTATATATCTCTATATTATAATTAACTATAATCTAAATATTAAGTAAAGCCCTAAAGTCCTTTTATCTTAGAAATAAATTAATTACTTTATTAATCTTAAACTAAGTAAGGTACCTCTATAAAGACATATTTACTCTCTATTATAGATAAAGCTTTAGGTCTTATCAGAACACCTAGATAAGAACTTTCTTACTATAAGAATTCGACCCTCTAAAAGCCCTATAAATATATTAATCTTTTATAAAGAAAGGTAATAAATAGAAAATAGTATTTTATATCTATTCTAGATACTTTAGATATACAGTTGTCTTTTAGCCTAACTAATATGCCCATTACTTTTTAGAACTATATCTATATAGTCTTACGCGAACTATTAAATATCCATTATATCACTTACCTTAATAATATTTTAATTTTCTTACTAAATTATAATACTTATACTATAAATATTTAGTAAGTTCTATAACATATATATAATATGAAGCTATTCGCGAAGCCTATAAAATATATGTTTTATTAACAATATATTAAATTCCTTAGATATATTATTTTATAGAATATAATTTTAAGAGATCTTTAGCGGGTTTTTACTATTAATTTATAGTTACTCTTATAAAATTACTATAAATATTTATTAATTTCTATAACTTTTATAGAAATCTTATTTAGAACTTCTCCTAAATCGCTCACTTACTTATATCCTTATTAAAAGAAAGTGAAGATAATAAACAACTTAATAATATTTAATTATTTAAAAAAGAAAAGGCTATATTTTACTACTTTATTAATACCTTTTAATTCGCCTTACTACTTTAATATTTTAACCTTTAATAACCTATCTAACTAGAACCTAATATATTAAAATATAGAATAGTAAGTATAATATTATAATCTAATAATTAGAATAATTAGTATCTAATTATAATTTTGTCCTAAAAGTTTACTATAATAGAGGTAAATTATAATATACTAAACTGAGAACTCTTTATAATTATATACTTCTTTAAGTACTAATAATACTACCTGAAGAGAAGTAATTACTGAATTAAAGTCTTACATAATTATACTAATTTATAAGTATTTATATATTAGCCTTAGCTTAATAGAAGATAGGCTAGATAGTGCATATTTTTAATAGCTTTTAATTTGACTATTGAATACTGCTTAGGGAAAACTAACCCTATAAATACTTTATTAAAAATATTTAAAAGGACTAGGGAGGCCTAAGATCCTAAACTTATTTCTTTATTATAGTTAAGACTTATTGTTAAAAAGGTACTATCTAGCCTATAAAATACTATTATTGAAATATTATATATAAAAACCCTAATTAGTCTTAAAACTAAATTTAAGGCTAGGGATAATAAAACTATTTAAAGGGAATATCTACTTTAGTACCTATACTATAAGAGAGATCCTAAGGGAACTATTATAAAAAAATTAGCTAACTAAGCTATCTAGGATAATTTAAATTATAACTATAATGTTTCTTAGTATTATCTAGATATAATATAAGTCTTAGAGAGTATATATATTTTTAAAATAAATATAAGTACTAATTTATGGTTAAAAATCTAGCGAATCTAAGGTAAAGACCTAGATATATAATAATAAAGACTAGCGATCTAAACTAAATCTATAAGATTAAAAAAATAGAGTATTAATAATAGTAATTTAGTTATGTTTTATAACTATTTATATATCCTTATAACGGAAAATCTAAGACAAATATTATTTAAACTTCATTATAATAATCCTTTAATAGGACACTGTAGTTAAAACTAAATTATAGAGTTATTAAGATATAAATTCTACTAAATAAACCTTACCTAAGATATTAATAAATATATTAAGAGATATATAATATACTAAGGAGCGATATCCCCTACGTATTAGCCTTATAATAAGCTTAAAAATTTACTAATTCCTTACTAACCTTTAGCTAAATTAATAATAGACTTTATTATAAGACTTCCTAAAATAATATTTAAATTAAGAACTATTAACGCGATCTTTATTATTATAAATAGGCTTATAAAATACTACTTTTTCTTCCCTATTTTAAATATAATAAATATTATAAAACTAGTAGAACTATTCTATAATTAGGTTAAACTGAAATTGAGCCCCCTAGAGAGTATTATATCTAATTAAGAATTAATATTTACTAATAAATTTTAGTTAAAACTCTGCTTTATCTCCTATATTAAACTTTAGTTATTGTTGGACAATAAGGGCGGTGATACCACGGAGCCGTTCGTGGCGCCAACTAGGCTTTGCGTACCCCCTTAGTGTCTTATATCGCTTTATCCAACTGGTCAGTCCAAGTTGGACAAAGAAAGACTCTTAGGATAGACTACACACTGATGTAGCCTAAACGAGAACAATTCACGCTTTAACTCGTAGAGGAATGATCACACTGACTGAGGGTTGCTTTTACCCTTCTATATGCAAGACAAGCAAGAAAGGAACTTAGGCAGTTTCTAAAGAGAGTGAAAAGTCTGATTCTTCTACCTGGTAATCCATCGCGTATTTATAGACAAATATACCTCGGTATCATATGCTTCGGACCAAAGGAAATACCTCAAAGAGAAGTGATAGAACTGAATAGAAGCATACAGATCATAGACAATAATATCATAGACAAGGAATAGTAAACGCAGATCAAGCGGGGTAGAAGCAGATAGAACAGCATAGAAAAGAGTCAAGAATTTAGGCGGTATTGACCGCCTATACACACCCCCTAGCGCGAGTGCTATTTACCCCTAAAAGAAGGGCCATCCACCCCCTAGGAGACTGGTCCCCCCTACTCTTCTAGGGCTAAGGTCTATTTAGTCACGTGACTGCCGACTATCTTCCTCGCGCCAGGATATATAATGAATGTCCAACTAGGGTTTAGGGTTTCCTAGCCTAAACCTAGTTTGTCCTCTTTCATGTTGAATAATAAGAGGATAGACCCACTTATATATATTGGTCGATATTCCAACACCTTATTTATTACCCTACTTAGGTACTCCTTATTCTTCTAAATCTATACTAAGAATAATATAACTAAGAGTGAGGCCCTAGCGATATGTATATAAATTAAAAAGCTATAAAAAATCTACTAGAAATTAGTAAAATATTAGTAAAATATTACTAATTTATAGTAAAAATACTATAATAAATACTACTAACTAATAGAGTTTAAATAAGGTTACTTAGTGGCCTTATTAATAAAGAATTTTTGACTATAAGATATATAAAAGTTAACCCTATAATTTATTAGATTATTCTAAATGTTTAATTAGATTAGTTAGTAAGCCTATCGCCCAGTATTATTAAAAGCTTATCATTATATCTATAATATGTTTTATATCTTACTTCTTAAACCCTATATAAAAAGGGGTTAAAATATTACTAAAATATTACTAATACTATCTCTTAAAGATAATAAGGAATAGGAAATAAAAGAAATAAAAGATAAGACGAAATTTAATTAATAGTTATACTTTCTAGCAAAATAGAAAGGTTAGCCTTCTAAATATAATTAATGGGTACCTAACTATAATATAGAGAATATATAAGAGATTATTAATGTTGGAATTTGGACCAATGCTACATTAGGTGAAGGTATCCTCTTATTCAACATAAGAAGAAGAAGAAGAAGAAAAGAAATGCGAACATGATTTACCCCTCCAAACCGCTTACCCCTCTTTACCCCACCAGATCGATGATATATCCCTCATCACGCCATCAGTTCTATCACATTTCCTTCCCTAATTCTATTCTGTTTATCTGATATAAAGCATATGACTTTGACCACTTTCTGTCTATAAATACGCGCGAGACACTAAGTAGAAATGACAGACCTTTCACTCTCTTCAAATATTCTACTATCCCTTTCTATCTGCTTAGAAAGACCTTCTGCTTAGTCCTTTGTTTGAGGATTGTGGATTGTGCTCATTTAGAGTGCATAAGCCCTTTGCACTCTATCTTATTCTTATTATTCTTTCTTTATCCGATCAACCCTTTCCTTGGTCGGATAGTTCAACGGTCCGTGGTGGGGAAGCATCTACAAAAGCGTACCCCGCGCCACGAAAAGCTTCGTGGTATCCGCCTCCCTTCACGGCCGACAGTATCTGAGTTTAATTTTAAATACTATTTTTTATTAACTTTATTCTAATGTAATTTAATATATTAGTAATATTATTGTTGTAAAATATATCTCGTAAGTTAGTCTTATATCTCACTAATTGGTAAAAGGGGATACTAATTCTTAATAGTGATTAAATTTTATTGTAGATAATCTGTATAAGGGCGGAGGCTTCTATCCTTCCTTTTTACGAATATTATAAGGCAGTGACTTAGAAGCTAAGATATATTCTTATAATATCTTAGATTCTTTCTGAGAGAGTTAGTATTATCTAATTATCGCTTATTATTTATATTTAATTCTAATATCTAGTCTCTTAACTTATTATTTATCGGCCGTGAAGGGAGGCGGATACCACGAAGCTTTTCGTGGCGCGGGGTACGCTTTTGTAGATGCTTCCCCACCACGGACCGTTGACTACCCGACCAAGGAAGGCTTGATCGGATAAAGATGGAAAAGAATAAGATAGAGTGCAAAGGGCTTATGCACTCTAAATGAGCATAATCCACAATCCTCAAACAAAGGACTAAGTAGAAGGTCTTTCTAAGCAGATAGAAAGGGATAGTAGAATATTTAAAGAGAGTGAAAGGTCTGTTATTTCTACTTAGTGTCTCGCGCGTATTTATAGACAGAAAGTGGTCAAAGTCATATGCTTTATATCAGATAAACAGAATAGAATTAGGGAAGGAAATGTGATAGAACTGATGGCGTGATGAGGGATATATCATCGATCTGGTGGGGTAAAGAGGGGTAAGCGGTTTGGAGGGGTAAATCATATTCGTATTTCTTTTCTTCTTCTTCTTCTTCTTCTGTTGAATAAGAGGATACCTTCACCTAATGTAGTATTGGTCCAAATTCCAATATTATTAGATATATCTAGTACCTATTCTTTATTATAATATTGTTAATATCGATAATCTGATAGGCCCTATTAGGACCTTAGGCGATATACTTCTTTAGGGTTATTTCTTAAAAGGGTCTTATAGGTTATCTACTTCTTTAAGGCTAGTTTTTTTTAGTAATATAGGTACTTATTAATTTCTGCCTCTTAAGTCTTTAGGTAAGAGTGTATATTAAAAAATTATTACTATTATTATTAGGGAATATCTAGGTTATATTCTTATAGCTATAGTACGCTTAGGATAATACTGTATACTCCTAGATTAGTAATATCGAATTTAGTTTTTTTATTTTTATTTTCTAATATTATTAATATAGTTCCTATCTCTTAGGTAAGATTAGGAACTAGGCTTTCTTTATTAAGTCTAGTAATAGGGGTAAGTTTATCTTTAAGGTAGTAGATAAAACGCGCTTAAGTTCTAGTAATTACTAAAGCCTATAAGTAACGTATTAATTTACTAGGTAGTGTAGAAGGTAGCACTAATAGACAGTAATATAAATATAGTATATATAGAATACGTCGTTATTTAGCTAATATATATCTAGATAGGGTTTAAATTAAATATAAAGGTATTATAGTCATTTAAATACTTTATAAATATAGAAATAAGTGTTTAGGTAGGCGAGAAAATAGTATAGGCGGAAAGGCGGTGGAATACGTTATCCTTAGTAAGTAATATAGAAGCTTTAGATTTATCTGTTACTTCTATTTTTCTAAGTCTAATATCTATTATTAGCCTTTACTAAAAGCGTTTAATATTATACTTTTACCCTGTATTTAGTAATAATATATCCTATAACTAACTTCTCCCTTACTAAATTAAAATATATACATAAATACTTAAATCTTCCTACTCTTTCTTAGTAAAAGTAGATAGATCTAAATAGGTAGGGACTTTCATATTAATCTTAAAAACTATATATATAGACTTATTTAGGCTATTTAACCTATATTTAGGCCTAATATAAGGCTATATAGGCTATTAAGAATATCTATAATATTATTAGATTATCTATATTTATTTCTAGTAACGTTAGTCTATTAATAAGTGTCGGCCAAAAAGGGAGGTAAATACTACGATAGCTTTATTATAGCGCTAGGTAGGCTTTACAGCTTACTTCCTTATAACGGACCGTTAGACTACTAAATGAAGGAAGGGCTTAATTAGATAAAGGTAAAAAGAAGAAGAATAAGTTAGAGTGCAAGGGGCTTATTCACTCTAAATAAGTATAATTCATAATCCTTAGACAGAGAACTAAAAGTTTTCTATAAAGGTAGAAAATATAGTAGAATATTCTTAGCTTTTAGATAGTATTAATATATAACGCTTCTATTCCTAAGCTATTAGATAGATTACTATAGGTTTATAAGTAAGCTCTATATACTAAGTAGAATACACTAAATCTAATAGTAATATATATATATATATAGCGGATAATACTTATTATAGATATAAGTCCTAAGCCCTTATTAGCTTATTTATTAGATACTTAGTATAGGATAATAACTCCTTATTACCCTTATATATAGGAAGATAAAGAGTCTAGATAGATAGATACTAAGTCTATAATAACTTTATAAAATAGTATATAGCTCTAGCTAGGAGGTTTTAGCCATTACTAGAAATTATCTCCTTTAGTGTATTTAAAGGTCTTTTTAAAAGGAATAATTTAATTATGTCTTTAGTAGTATCCTTTATTACTTATATAATAGGCTGGCCTATTATATAATTAATTATAGTAGTTACTTAGTACTTAATATTTAAGTCCTTTAGTTACTATTAGTTATAAAATTTTATATTTAAGGCTTTTCTATAATCCCGATAAAACTTAAGAATTTATATAAATTTATATAGCTTTTTTATATTATAGTATATCCATAGCTACTACGCTTATAGATAAATAACTCTAGTTAAGCCTAGATAACTAAGATACCTATACTCTCAGTATACGTTCTCCTAAATTACTACTTTAATAAGATTCTATTAGCCGTGCTAGGAGGCGGATACCACGAAGCTTTTCGTGGCGCGGGGTACGCTTTTGTAGATGCTTCCCCGCCACGGACCGTAGGTCTATCCGACCAAGGAAGGCTTGATCGGATAAAGAAAGAAAAGAATAAGATAGAGTGCAAAGGGCTTATGCACTCTAAATGAGCACAATCCACAATCCTCAAACAAAGGACTAAGAAGAAGGTCTTTCTAAGCAGATAGAAAGCGATAGTAGAATATTTGAAGAGAGTGAAAGGTCTGTCATTTCTACTTAGTGTCTCGCGCGTATTTATAGACAGAAAGTGGTCAAAGTCACATGCTTTATATCAGATAAACAGAATAGAATCAGGGAAGGAAATGTGATAGAACTGATGGCGTGATGAGGAATATGTCATCGATCTGGTGGGGTAAAGAGGGGTAAGCGGTTTGGAGGGGTAAATCATGTTCGTATCTCTTTCTTTTCTTCTTCTTCTTATGTTGAATAAGAGAATACCTTCACCTAATGTAGCATTGGTCCAAATTCCAACAGAAGATATAGGAAAAAACTTCTTATATCTCTAATAATTATACGCCTTCCCTTTTAGCTTAATTAAGTACAATTCTATTACTTAATCTAGATAGCCTAGTCCGCGCTAATAGTCCTTAATATTTCTTTAGTAAAAATAATGTAATAATAACTATAGTTTTCTATATAATAATAGTAAGAGAGGATTATTAGGATACTTCTAGAAGATACTATTAGTAGATCTCGACTACCCTTAATTACTAAACTTCACCTTTTATATAGGTATTTATAGCTATAATTAGCTATTTTATTAATAAAGGTTAGTAATATCGCGAGGTTCTTCTTAGCTTTAAATTATTTTATAGAATAATACACTCTAATACTAACCTAAGTTCCGTTATTCTTAATATCTTTCTATAATATAAAATTAAAAGTTAGGTCTTTATAATTATAACTAACAATATATTAAATAACGAAATATTATTTAATATACTATAATAAGTAATATTAGAAGATATCACCTTTATTAAAGTTCTATATCTTATATATAAAATTTAGCTTAGCCTAAATAAGCTTCTTTAGGTATATTAAGGCTTACCTATTAAATAAATTAATTAAGATATAGTGGACTAAGTAGCGATCCTAGTTAGCGCGTATAAATATAACTAAATAAGATATAGCTATTTTATTATTAAAGATATAAAGACCCTACTAATCTACGATTATATTATACTAATAATGACCTTTAGATTCGAAACCTTACTACCTATATAAAAGTAAGTCCGTAACGCTAGGAAACATTCTTTAATCTATAAGGCGAAATAATAAAGCTTATACCTCTTTAAGATATTAAGATATACTAGAATTCTACCTTTCTAATACTTTAACGTATAAAGCGCCTACGATTATTTTTCTAGCTACTCTAGAATAAGTATAAGCGCATTAAAATAGTCCTCGAAGATAAAGAATAGCGCTAGGTTAATTACCTTCTCTTTATTACCTAGCGCCTTTTTAATTTTATAGTTAAATTATCTAAAACGCGAGATACTACTATATATTATATCTTTCTAATCTATAATAGGATATTAAGTACCTTAAGCTATTAATTACCTAGCTTATATAGGAGAGGACTACCTAGAAGTAATAAATACTTTAGGCGTATAATATATACTATAAATCTCTTAAAAAGTAGCTAGCTTCTTATAAATAATATCTTCTTAATCCCTTTCATTAAGGGGAGGAAAGTTATATCTTAACTTAATAGTGAAACTAAACTATCCCCGCTCTACTATAGCGTACGATAAGCTTTTATAATACCTTTAGGATTTTAGAAGGATAATACTAATTAGTTCCTTACTCTTATAGCCCTCGCTCGGGATATACTTTTAGTCCCTATAACTAATATTAGTATTATTATTATTAGGGAAGATTAAGTATAATAATCATCTAAGAGTTAATAATAGCACTAACCCTTCTCTGCCTTCTAATAAGGAGAAAAGTGTTAGTTGCGTGCTTTAGTATAAGCTTAGAAACGTATATAACGTAACGAGGATCTATATATGTATTATTCGGAATAAATAATATAGTAAAATAACTCTTACCTATAGCCTCGCTAAATTTCTAACAGCCGTTAAAATTCTGGTATAGCTAACTATATTTCTGATGGCCGTCAGAAAATCTAGTGCGTAGATAGTAGCTCCCTAACCCCTTTTCTAATAGCTGTCAGAAAAGAGAGCTTATTTAACGTACTTTGAAAATTAAGGTAATAGAAAGATGTCTCTATTATATATAAAATACCCTAAGAAATAGGGTAAAATTGTATAAAATATGCAGTGACAAGGACCCACTCAGTTTGCATTATTTACCAAACCATTAGGGCCCCAAGAACTATTGCGGTTTCTGACCTAGAAACCCAAACTATTTACGGTTTGGTTTTGGGTTGGTTTTGCGGTTTTGCGGTTTTTGGCGCACTCTAACCTTGTATACAAAAGGGTAAAAGCAACCCTTAGTCCTTAGTCAATGTGATCATTCCTCTACGAGTTAAAGTGTGAATTGTTCTCGTTCAGGCTATATCAGTGTGTAGTCTATCCTAAGACTCTTTCTTTGTCCAATTTGGATCGACCAGTTAGATAAAGTGATATAAGGCATTAAGGGGGTACGCAAAGCCTAGTTGGCGCCACGAACGGCTTCGTGGTATTATCGCCCTTATTATCCAACAATTTCTTAATTAGAAGAGTCTAACCATTAAGATATTATTTTACAGCTACTAATTACTTCTCCTTATTATATTTCATAATATATTAATTTAAGTATTAAAGACTTACATAATATATAATAGTTATTTTAGTACTGTTCTTAATCTAATAATTCTATAAATATAGAGCTCCTTCTTTAATAGCTAATAGATCTTTCTTATAAACTAAGTGTTGGCCGTGAAGGGAGGCGGATACCACGAAGCTTTTCGTGGCGCGGGGTACGCTTTTACAGATACTTCCCCACCACGGACCGTTGAACTATCCGACCAAGGAAAGGCTTGATCGGATAAAGAAAGAATACTAAGAATAAGATAGAGTGCAAAGGGTTTATGCACTCTAAATGAGCACAATCCACAATCCTCAAATAAAGGACTAAGTAGAAAGTCTTTCTAAGCAGATAGAAAGGGATAGTAGAATATTTGAAGAGAGTGAAAGGTCTATTATTTCTACTTAGTGTCTCGCGCGTATTTATAGATAGAAAGTGGTCAAAGTCACATGCTTTATATCAGATAAACAGAAAAAATTGAATCAATGACAAAAAGAACAGACTAGATCATTGTCAATGACAGAATAACTGAGTCGATGACTCATATACTTGGCGGGGAAAAGAGGGGTAAGCTTAACAACTTTCTTTGTTTGACAACTCCTCTCATTGTTGAAATAAGAGGATAGATTCAACTTATGTAGCATTAGTCCAAATTCCAACACCTACTTTATATACTATACTGCCACCTTTAGGGTAATACTCTATATTGAAGTCTTGAAAGCTATAAAAAATAAGCGAGACTATAATTCTCAATACTCAATATCTGAAAAACGAGCGAATTTCATATAAATTCCTCAAAATTAAATTAGGAGTAAATAGTCATTAATATAGTGACCAAAATAGCGATTAATGATAGTAAAATTTTTATATGACTTATTAATATATCTATCCGTAAAAGGAAAAATTTAGCGGAATATTATATTTACGGTTCTAAAGTTTTGGAGCCGCGAAAGAAATGCGTTGCGGTGCGCGGTTCTAGGTATTGGAACCGGAACCGCCCCATGCCGAGGCCTACGAATAACGATATTTAATATTTGTTGGAATATAGACCAATGCTACAGAGGTGAATCTATCCTCTTATGTTGAATAAGAGGATTGAACCATGCAACATAAGAGGGTTGAACCATGCAATGTATTGCTTATCTCTCTTTGTCGTCTAATGATTATCGATGAGACTGTTTTACCCCTTCTTACCCTGCCAGATATGCGTTGTTGACTCAGTTCCATTCCTTTGATCTAAATCATGTGACTTTTAAGCACACACATGCTTTAAGCACATTCTGTCTACAAATACGCGTGAGACACCAAGTAGAAACCAGACCTTTCACTCTCTTCAAATATTCTACTGCCCTTCCACCTTCTAGCCCTCTATTTGAGGATTGTGGATCGTGCTTATTTGGATTGCATAAGCCCTTTTGCAATCTAACGTGGTCGGTAAGCGAGCTGCGCATGTAAGCGAGCTGCGCACCCGCCCACTTTTTCGTATCTCCGCGCGTCCCTTTATCTTCTATCAAGCACCATGCCTCCAATTCGCGTCGGATTAAGCCAGGACTCCATCGAGCGAGAAGGCCGTATATCACTTGCTATACAGGCTATTCAAAACAAAGAAATCACGTCTATACGCGAGACCGCACGTCGCTTTAATATGCCCGAATCTACACTACGTACGCGACTCCGCGATACCACAAATCGCGCTGAAACTCGCCCAAACAATCATAAATTGACATAGATCGAAGAGGATATACTCTAGTAACGGATATTATCGCTAGATCTACGCGGTGTAGCCCCTACGTAAGCTCACGTACGAGAAATGGCGAATATTCTGCTTGCGAAGCGCGGTTCTACCCCTATCCAGACCGTCGGCGAAAAATAGGTATATAACTTCACCTAGCGCTATCCAGAGCTTAAAGCTCGCTTTTCTCGACGATATAATTACCAGCGGGCAGAATAAGAGGACCTAAAGATCATTCGAGCGTGGTTTAACCTCGTACAAGCTACAATTAAGCAATACGGTATCCTACCGGACGATATCTATAACTTTGATGAGACTGGCTTCGCGATAGGCCTCTATACAGCCCAAAAAGTAATTACTAGATCAGAATACTACGGTCGGAGATCAGTTTTACAACTAGGAAACCGCGAATAGGTAATTGCGATTAAGTCAATTAACGCTTCGGGGTGGGCGCTTCCGCCGACGCTTATTTTTAAAGGTAAACTATATAATTAAGTATGGTTTAAAGACCTTCCACCCGATTAGCGCTTCGAAGTTAGTGCAAATAGATAGATAACCGACGAGATAGGCCTTCACTGGCTTCAAAAGCAATTTATTCCATCAACGAATCATCGTACGCGTGGAAGATATCGACTTCTTGTCCTTAACGGACACAGAAGTTATCTAATACCAGAGTTCGACCAAATCTACGCGGATCATAAGATTATCCCAATCTATATACCACCGCATTCCTCGTATCTACTTTAGCCACTTAATATTAGATGTTTTGCCATTTTAAAGCGTTCGTATAGCGGTCTAATCGACCAAAAGATACGGCTCGGGATCAACCATATTGACAAACTTAATTTCCTTTTTACATACCCACAAGCTCGCGTTAACGTAAATAAAATAAATACGATACAAAATAGCTTCCGAGCAGTAGGATTAGTACTAATTAATCCTCAATAAGTGCTATTAAAGCTAAATATTTAACTTCGGACGCCGATACCTCCCGTAAGCCGCGGTAGTCAATCAAGCGCTTTTTACCCATATACGCCCGTAAATATTAACGAGCTTTTAAAGCAAGCATCCTTAATTAAAGCTTTCTTAAAGCGACGCTCAAAAAGTCCGCTATCACCTTCGCAAATCGCGTTAAACCAGCTTATCAAAGGCTATCAGATCGTAATACAAAACGGTATCCTTCTCGAGCAAGAAAACAAGTAGCTACGTGCCGCAAACGCTACGTAAAAGCAAAAGCGTGCTCGTAAGACTAGATAGATAGCACACGATGACGATCTATCCGTACGAGAAGCATTAGAGCTCGAGGAAGCTCATAAGGAGCCCTCTCAGGCAATTCTAGCTCCACCAAGCCTACTACCGCAGGACACACCAGCACCGAAGACACGGCGTCCACCCCAATACACCAATTGCGGACAGATCGGACATAAAAGGAATGCTTGTAAAGCTAGAGATTAATCAATTTAAAGGCGTTGTGGTTGATAAAAGTGTCGAAGTATAAAGAATAGATGGGCGGGTGCGCAGCTCGCTTACATGCGCAGCTCGCTTACCGACCACGTTATCTTATGATCTTTTCTTTTGTCCGACCCAAGGGATAAGCATGGATACCAAACAGCGATCATCCAATCTCTCAAGTCGGACAGCCCACGGTCCGTCATAGGGAAGCAAGCAAAAAGCCTACCCAGCGCCACAATAAGGCTATCGTGGTATCGTCACCCTCCTCGGCCGACAGGTTGCCATTAAATTTTATTTAGATTTTAGTTTGTCTTATTTCTATGAAAATACAATTACGCTAAGACACACTGATTTCCAACGTAACCAACCATCTAGTCTGATGGCACCGTAGCCGCACAGACTCATGTCAACTCTATAAAAACTAGTCAACCTTAACGTTTCCGTACCTTAATGCTCTTAAAATCTTAAATCTTCTTCCTCGAAGAGGTTTAGACGGTAGGTTTCTGCAGCTATTATGGCCGGAAGGCGCAAGTATAGTATGACACTGCCCTTGATTGTAGGTCTGCCCCACAGATAGACCGGAAGAGATTTGGTAAGGCTCGGAACTAGCCTAGCAAGAATTAATTTCATTATGAATGAATATAGTAGAAAACTTAGTATAGAATACTTTCTCCTTACATGAGCGGCATTTTTCTCACACCGAGCGCCCGAGAATTACATGATTTTAAACGCACTCAATTTATCCCTCATCAGGTCAGAACGAAGAGCACAAGTATAATATCCTGTAGCCTGATCGGTTGTCTTGTCGATAGATCTTTAGCAAGCTTTTACGATTTTCCGTAGAGAAGGAAGGCAGAGTCTTTTAGTGATCCATGTCACGTGGCCATGCAGTGAGTTTCCAGATCTCTCAAATGTTCTCGAGGGAATAATGTAAAGCGGCAGCAGCTACACTTGATTCCAGCTCTTTCTCGACATCTTTCTGGACACCTTTCTAGAGCTCTTTCTATACCTTTTCTTTCCTAGATATCCCTATAAGTGGCTTAGAACACCTCGAGCGTGATCAGTCACGCCGCCTATTTGGAACCATTTGTATTATATTCCTGGTCCGGCTGTAGGCTGTAACTTGCGAGCGGTGAACCTGCAACGATCCTCGGGGAAGCGGCCAGTCCCGGCAGGCCTCAGGCCGTATATTAGTCATCGACCGATAAAGACTGACCGCCTCAGGCTCTCAAGGTTGATAGCCAAAAAGATTTTTAGAGCCGCTCATCTGCGTTCCACCTTCCACCTGCAATTCTCCACGCCAGTATGGGTGTTCAAAAGAAATCTCGCAAGTTTGCGCAGGCAAAGAGAGCGATCTCTCTTCGTGATAATCGCCTGTGTGTCCTAGCATCCTCTCACTCCTCTGATCATTGCTGACTTGCAGATGCAGGAAAGAGAGTGAAAAAACGGACAAGAAGGGCAAGACCGGGAAGGATGATGTTGTAAAAGAAGCGTTCGAATCCTGTACTCCCTTTTAGCGTCATGGCAAGCTTACTGAAGTTCCAACAGACCGCAGGCTCCATCGTCGCTTTTCTTCCAATACAACACGGCTCTGGCCCCCCCATACTCCGTGCTTGTCGATACCAACTTCATTTCCCACACCATTCAACACAAGCTCGAGGTCATTCCTACCATGATGGACTGCCTATACGCCAAGTGTAT
The DNA here is from genome assembly GCF_028827265.1 of Penicillium atrosanguineum. Taxonomy (NCBI): domain Eukaryota; kingdom Fungi; phylum Ascomycota; class Eurotiomycetes; order Eurotiales; family Aspergillaceae; genus Penicillium; species Penicillium atrosanguineum. The sequence goes on along the minus strand of NW_026623138.1, from coordinate 850,714 downwards.
CCCTGTCATCACGGACTGCGTGCTTGCTGAGTTAGAGAAACTGGGCCAAAAATATCGACTTGCATTGCGTGTCGCCAAAGACCCCCGCTTCGAAAGAATCAGGTGTGATCACAAGGGCACATATGCAGATGACTGCCTAGTGGATCGAGTGATCAAGCATCGTGTGTACATTGTGGCGACTAACGATCGTGATCTGAAGAGACGCATTCGGTACGTCAACTCCCCTGGCAACCTATAACCATAATTCTCACGCCCAAACAGCAAGATTCCTGGAGCACCGATTATGAGCGTCGCCCGTGGAAAATACGTTATTGAGCGACTTCCAGACGCCCCTGAAAAGTGAGGGGTTTCCTTTCCTGTCACGCTCGGCTTTAAACCGGTTGTGTTTGTCCGGGTAGTCACTTGTCTTGAATCGACGCCATCGGATAGGTGGATCGGTATATTATTCACCAGGTCGGGACTTTCCCGACTCGCGAGTTTGTTCACGGTCAGCGCGGGCGCCGCTTTGAACAATATGCCCGGTTGTCATTTCTACCCCTGAAATAGTCTATAACTTGAACCGAATGGACTGAAAGGCTCACCCCAGTAACAAGCCTGGTACCTGGGGACGTGATTCAAATTCGACCACGGAAAATAATGAGGGCACTCGGTCAAATTTGCGAATCCACCATTCTCAAAATTATGGGCTGTCAGATTTGCGCTCCAACCTGGTGTCCGCCAGGAGCGGATTATGTACATAGACAAATATGCCCTATTTTCACGAATCAACGGCGACCCTCAACGGTTGGGCCTGTCTGGGTTCTCAACTTAGGCTGTGCCCAGATCATCCAACAAATCGTCACCCGCCCTTCACAAGATTGATTCGGTAGGCATAAAGAACTTGCTCAATTTAGAGGAATTGTAAATCCCATAGTTGAGCGTCGGGTAGTCCCCACACTAAACGTACGGGATCGTTACATTCGGGGACGGTTGGTTTGTCCGCTGTCTCAGTCATACGTCTCGAATAACTGACCGACCGAGTTGCGGGCCAGTTGGTTTACGGAGAAGCATTTGACAATCTCGTACCGCGACATCATGAGAAGATGTAGTGGAGGTAAATCTGCCAGAATACCGTGGTGCTGGAAGGAGATCTTCTCCGCGGTGATTTCAACCAGCTGCTTCAAAATCCGCAGGGAATACAGTACAGCCTGTATCTGGGCCATTAAATGGATGTCAGCCCATTCAGTTCGTTTGCCCATGAATCCTTTGCTGAGGAATCGCTCGAGATGTACAGCGTTGGGTGTCGCAGTCGTATTGGAAGGATCGCAGTGTATCTCGAACAAGGCAAACAAAACCCAGAATACAGACTGCGTATGATGCCCAAATATTGTTCGTGCAAGATCCAGACGCTCTTGAAGAATATTCAAGTCAGAGGCTGTCATGTTTGTGCTGCCGAGACTGACCTGCTCAGCAACGATTCTACCTCCTCTACGAACGAATTCATGAACACATGAAATTTTAGGAGGAGCCGAGCGAGACAGGTTGAAGAGGGAATAGCCAATAGCCCTGTAGAAGCGACCTTGTTCCCAGGCACATCGCCTGGAGTGGTCTTCATGGAGGATTCCAAGATACATATGAGGCTGTTCGGCACAACGATAAATATCCGGCTGCTCATACTGCCAGAATAGCTCAGACACCCTGGGATCACACGTCTGGACACTTCGCATGTTATTAGCCACTGTTGGCTCATCGGGTTGGTATTCACGAATGAATTCTATGTAGCCAGAAGACCGTTCAACCGTTCCGGAGTTGTCCTTGGACCGTCGCACAAGCTCCACAAAGCTCTGGTGAGGATCTTGTGTTAGCTCGTAGGCAAATCTCGGAACATTGACGAACCCGAGCCGATTGGCGAGTTCAGTAGGATGTAGCCGCAGGCCCCGGATCTCTGGCTCTATCAGACCTGGTGCATCTTGAAGCATATGCACCGAATTGAGAAGTACGACTGCGCCATGCGGACCTAGATCATGAACCAACAGATCCGAGTCGTTCGTAAGTACAGCCGAGCCTGTGAGTTTGGCGATCCGAGCACATTCGATATCGGCTTCCCCAGGGACCATTACTGTGATACCGGCCCATGGAAATTCAGCTTCCGCTAGAGGAATCTCGGACCGCTGAAAAGTCATTAGAATGAGCTGTTTGGTCCAGCGGGACCGCAAGTCCTCAAAAACCGCGGACACCATAAATGGGTTCTCAGGAAGGTTCCTCCATCGAGCGGGAAGATTTCGGGTCTGCCAAAGCTGAGCACACCGGAATGAGGTCTCTGTGCGATATTGATACTCATTATTTGGAACCGCGTTTCGGAGTCGGGCTAATTGCAGTCGGTGCCTGGACTTTTCAATCCGAACAAGTCGAGTCTCCCGCTTGGATATGGGCAAAGCACCATCGAAACATATATTATGTCTGCCAATTGTGGTTAATTATCATTTCGGCATTTTCGGGACGAGCACGGTTATTCACATTTCAACACCCAGATCAATCAGTTGCAGAAGGCAACTTACGACACCGCGACTGACCTCATCGCAGGTAGGTTGGATGTCCAGAACGTCGTAGGTTGGGTTTGTCCATGCTAGTAGGCGGTAGTAGACATGATATACCAAACTCGGTCCGTCAATCACCACTGACTGCACGCATGGAGGGTCCTGGTCGGATGCCTTCCTTAGTGAAACGGTCTCGGCATAGGGTAAAAGGTGTTTCGTCAAATACGAGATCCCCATCGCCTAACCTGAACCCTTCGGAGTTGTAAAAGTGAAGAATTTTTCCTGCGTTTTAACCGTCTTAGTCAGGCCCGTGTCCACAGATAGGAACCATTGGAATATTCACACTCGGCAAATATCCTTGAGATATCTTGGAATGTGTTGAATATCACAGGCAAATAATAAAGATTTCGCATAAAGCAAATAAAGAAAATTGATCAAATGTCATTTTTTTGGGTGTGAAACTACATGCGGTATAGATGTACAAGAAACAGGAAACCACCACAGCGCGTGAATTAGCGTGCGGATCTCAGGAATCCCACGACTCCACGGCAGTACCCCACCAGCCCGGCCAGGCGTTTCCCTTCTTGCTCTTGCTCGTGAGCCCAAGAGGCCAGGGCCTCTTGCAGAACACGATATTCAGGCCCATCCCGACGAGAACATAGTCCGACGGTATCAGCATGGATCTTCAGAAAGACTGCCATCCACGCGTTGACCAGCTCGAAGTCTCTTCGCAACTTCAAGCGCATCGTCAGAGCGTTGACAAATCCGGACAGTTCAGAGAAACCACTGCGCACTCGTGGATCCAAAGAGCGAATCTCCAAGTCCGCGCGAGCTGGAGGTAGGGATTTGAGATGCTCGATCAAGGGATCGTAGTTGCCCAAACGATGACCAGACTGCAACAGTCGAGTAATAGGAGACTCCGAGGAGCTTAGGCCCCCGGCCTGCAATTTGGAAACCCGCGAACGTTCTGCTTCCATACCCTGCGTAAGCGAACCCAGCTCGGCCGCTTCAGTAGTGGTTGCGCTCGCAGACTGGGCATCGTTGGTACCGAGCAGCGAGGGGAGGAAGAATGGTGCCTTCTCAGGGGCCTTCGGAGCTTCCTTAGGCCTATTGCGTTCCTGCAATGATGTTAGTGAGACCATCAACAGTCTTGGTGGGAAAGAAGAAAAAATCATATACATACCCTGATAGAGTCCAGGTGGAGTAGTGCCTGCCACCTACTCTTGGGAACCAAGCTGAGTGTCACCATATCTTGTCGAAGCTGGTCAGTTGCCAGCACCGGCCCTTCAGAATCATCCTGGTCGGGCACATCAAGGAAAGCTGCCTCAACGAGGCCTGCACCACTCTCACCAGACGAGGTTGGCACGCCGACATCCTCAATAGCGTCCTCGTCCATGTTCTTAGTGGAAACCGGCATGAAAAGACTACGGTTGCTCCAAAGGCTAATTCCGATGCTACCTGCGTGAGCGGTGGCCAAGAAGTCGCCGGTGGACGACATGGCAAGGGAGACACAGGTGCTGGAAACGCGGAAAATGTCGATGAGATGACCGGTGGGCAGGTCCCAAACGCGCAACACCGAGTCCATCGAGGCCGCGATAATCCACCGTCCATCATTGGAGAAAATGAAATCATTTACTTGGCCCACGCATCCCCAGAACTCACGGACAAGTTTTCGGGTCTCAAGATCGATCACACGGATCGAGAGATCGTCACAGCTGAATGCAACCAACTCGCTGGTCTTGCTGTAACGAAGCCCCGTAATAGCTGCCATTGGATGCCAATCCAGTTCGTCTATCAGCGAACCCGAGAGCAAGTCCCAGAACTACAGAGAGAAGTCGAGTCAGGCCTGTCAGACTAACGGAGAGAAAACAGAGATATGTACCTTAACTTTTCCATCCAGACCACAGCTAATCACCATTCGGTTGAGATTGTCAATCATCAACCCAGTGACTGCCTTGGTATGGCTAGAACCAACAGTGAAATCGTCGTTGGCGCGCAATTTCGCATCACGAGACCGGGGCGAGCGAGACGGAAAACTTTGGCGGTGCAGGCCGGACTGCATATTAAACATATCGATGGAGCCGCCCGCCGAACCTACAACCGCAAAAGTTCCACACGGAGACATAGCCACACTCTGAAGTATAAGTTAGCATTATCATGTATTCTCCCCGCAAGGTCAAAGCGCTACGTACCTTGACTTCAGTCCCATCACTGGTTGCAAAAGCCCAGCGTCCCGCCTTCTTCTTGCCCCAGAACCATGTCCGCGCATATTTGTCACCTCGGTGGCCAGTAACAACACTTTCCCAGCCCGTTGCGTTAGAGGTGTCGGCATTAGCAGCTTTGGGGTTCGACCAGATCGGGCCAGAGGTTGTCACGCCCATACCCCCATCACGGTTCAGAGAGCAGGCGAGGGAAGTGATTTCAGGTGCCTTGAGTGTCTCAATGACAGTGGAGTTTGAATGTCCGGAAGGCCCCATTTTCTTTGCCTTGCGTTCCAGATTACCCTGGGAAATTTCTGCGTGCTGACTGTCTTTGCGCAAGCTAAGACCCCAAAAGCTGCAGTCTTTGCTGGCACTTAGAAGCCATTTCCCGCCGGATTCGGAGCCATCCGAGGACACAGGCACGAAATCGAGAGCACTGACAGCAGCAGAGTGACCACCCCGGGAATGAAGCGGCCTGGGAGTTGGGGAGAACGGCGTCTCATCGAAAATCCAAGTTTTCAGGGCATTGTCACCACCCGATGATACCAGAACTGGCTGTCCGTCCAAAAATTCTACGCGATTCACACCCATACCAGTCTCGTTGTTTGAGACTCTATGAGCACCGCGGAGAATACCTGCCACACGACCGCCGTCGTTCAGGTCCCACATAGTGATATCACCGCTCCCACTGGAGATAGTGGCCATCACGCCTGCCTTCCGGCCATCGTGACCAGCACCAAGACCATCGCCGCGGAAGGTAATCGAGGTCACCGGAAGAGCCTGAGTCGAGGCATTTCTTAAAGACAAAACCAACTGAGCAGAATCGACGTTATGGATCGACAAAGAACCGGTCTTGTGGGCAACGGCTAGAAGAGACAAGGCCGGAGTGGGATGCATAGCAGTCACCGGCCCGGCGTCTGACGATGGAGGGGGCATGGTGTACAGAAGCTTGCCGCTGCGAAGGTTCCAAATATCGACCGCGCCATCACTACGCCCCACGAAAACCTTGTTGAGATATGTGGGCATAGTGCACATGATTCCCACATAGACCTGCTCCCCTAACGAACCGGGGGTGGACCGGGGTCGCAGACTGGCATAGTGTTCGTAGCTACCAGTCTTCCAGATCTCTAGCCCACCTGCCCAGCAGCCGATCACCCACGAGCCAAACACCACCAACCGCTCAATCGGCCCATCGAGCGCGGGACTGTCCAGACTCGCGACGCGCTTGCCGCGTTTGAATACCCAGACTCCTCCAGAGGATCGAGGGCGAAGATGGCCCCAGGCAGCGAAGACCTTGTCCTGCCAGGCACAGGTGGCGGTAATAATCTCGGGTGTTTGTGGTCGACTCAAGAAGACCAGGTTCAGGCCTCGGCGCAAGTCATACGTCTGGAGCGAATGGCCCACGGAAGTTGTAATTTGGAATGTCGACTTGCCCAGGCGCACGCTAGTAAAGGGAACGGGGGTCGGTGACACGAGTCCTAACGTCTTCACACGCAGCGAGTCAGCAGAAAGGATTGAGTTATAATATTTCGTTCTTAACGTACCCTAAAAGGAGCGAAGACTTTGGAGCCATTTCGGCTTTCCTCCGGGGCTTTTTCATCAAACACTCTCTTTTGCCTCTTTGCTAGAGGCAAGCCGAATGTATCATTGGCCAATGCCGGCATATTGTTGCGTGCAAGATGCAATGCTGTAACGGCCGCGCGTATAACAACGGAACAACGAGACTTAGGGAAAATCACAATATCAAACGGGAAGAAGATATAACAGGCCTTTCAAGTAACAAAAGTACAGAAAGAATAAGCCGAATTGCGAACTACTCGACATCCGCAGGCCGATGGTTACTTGAATAGCGTGGTGATTTTTTTTTCTTTCTCCGCAAGAAAGCTCTGACCGCCTTCCGTCCCGCCTTATGGCCTATGAGCACCGAATCCAAGCGTCCGCAAGTTAAACATTGAAATAACTAAACAGTTCAATTGCGAGAACCCGAAGTACGATGGCATTGGAATATGAATATCGTCCCCGCCATCGGCTCAGTCTAAGAAGCTCGTTGATGCAATTGGAAGGGGCGGGGGCTACAGCAGGCGGAGCCGAACAGAGAAGAGCAGGCTAAAAGAGGGCGAGAGATACAGAGCGGATTCTGAAACTAGAGTTAACTACCTCGTAAAAGTATGATGAGTTGATAGTAGTCTGGAATTCAGCGTAGTCGAAGAGGTGAAGCTCGGGTGATTTTGTGCCGCAAACAGTTCTCAGTCTCCGTCACTGTCAATCTTCTCCGCCTCCAGGCAAAACTCTGGATTTTTCTCATACCCATCTTTGTGAAGCCCATCCGTGGTCGGAGCATGCTTTCACCCATTCTACTGTGACAGGGTAACTGATTAGCCCCAGAATCGCACTCGCCTTCCACCCCCACCTCACCCCTCCATCCTACCGCATCTCTCGTCTTTGAAATTGTCCCTTCTCCGTAACATGGATACCGACAATGGCCAGAGTAGCGGCCCATCTGTGGATATCGGCTCCTCAAAAGCCACCCTTGATTATACGGGCCCGCTGAGTATGGAACCCGAGCCGAAGGATTTTCCCCCGACGGAGTCCACGATATCGACCAAGCACCATGGCCAATACAGCCCCGTGAAGCCGGGTAAGACAGAGACAGATAAAAGCTCGTCGCCTCGCTTCGGGCAGTCTACACGCTCGTCCAGCCGGCCGGCCCGCAGATTCAGCGGCAGCACCGCTGCTAGCACCGCCGCCAGCTCTATCAGCGAGATGGAGACCAATACCCCGAGACCCTGGAGGATCGGTGTGTGTGCCTTGGATGTCAAAGCACGTAGCAAGCCAAGCCAAAATATTCTGACTAGACTTCAGTCTAAGGGCGACTTTGAGGTCATTGTCTTTGGCGACAAGGTCATCCTCGATGAGGCCGTGGAGAACTGGCCCGTCTGTGATTTCCTGATTGCGTTCTTCTCGGATGGATTCCCTCTGGACAAAGCGATCGCGTATGCCAAATTGCGGAAGCCATTCTGTGTCAACGATCTTCCGATGCAGAAAGTGCTGTGGGATCGCCGTCTGTGTCTCAAAATTTTGGACCAAATGGGAGTTCCTACTCCCAAGAGAATGGAGGTAAACCGCGATGGCGGGCCGGTTCTGGAATCATCGGAGCTCGCTCAACATATATACAGACTCACAGGAGTGAAATTGGAGGGCCCGGAGGATGGCACCGGCGGTGGCGCCCCGAAGACCCAGCAAGTATCCATGTCGGAAGACGGGGAAGCTCTGGTGGTGGACGGCAAGGTCCTCCGGAAGCCCTTTGTGGAAAAGCCAGTTAACGGTGAGGATCACAATATCCACATTTACTTCCCCAATGATCAACAATACGGCGGCGGAGGACGCAAACTGTTCCGTAAAGTCGGGAACAAAAGCTCAGAATACGACCCTACCCTTTCCGTGCCACGGTCTCTCACTGAGTCAGGAACGAGCTATCTATACGAACAATTCCTGCGCGTGGACAATGCCGAGGACGTGAAAGCATACACAGTCGGGCCCGATTTCTGCCATGCCGAGACACGCAAGTCCCCCGTGGTTGACGGGCTTGTCCGACGTAACACTCACGGAAAGGAGCTGCGGTACATTACCAAACTAAGCCAGGAAGAGGCAGCGATCGCCTCCAAAATCTCGAACGGTTTTGGGCAGAGGATCTGCGGATTTGATATGCTTCGCGTTGGAGATAAAAGCTACGTCATCGATGTCAACGGCTGGAGCTTCGTCAAGGACAACAATGACTATTACGACAAGTGCGCCAATATCCTCGGAGACACTTTCTTCGTCGAGAGGCGAAAGTGCGAGGGATCGATAGAGCGTTCTGAACCACCTTCTCCGGATATGGGTCCATCCCGAAGAAGCACGGCTGGCTCTCACCGACAAGCGTTGAAAACGCTTTTGAAGTCTCCAAGCACCTCCCGACTTCATAAATCCCACGATCCAGCTCCTTCGGATGGATCGACCGTTGCTCCCTCGCTGGCATCATCCTCGGGGATTGAGAGTACTGATCTCGGAGCGACTCTCAGCAAATTGAACTCGCGTGACGGACTTTCCGAACCCCGGGGATATAGTCCTTCTAACACAAAATCTCCGGCCTTGTCACTGCACCATCCCAACGATGGAGCTCCTCCACCACTTCCTGCTTCGAAGCATTCGTGGAAATTGAAAGGAATGGTGGCAGTCATTCGACATGCGGATCGCACTCCGAAGCAAAAGTTCAAGTTTACATTCCACAGCCAACCGTTTGTGGATCTCCTGAAGGGTCACCAGGAGGAGGTGGTAATCAAAGGAGAGGCTGCTTTGTCAAGTGTCTCCAATGCAGTGAAGTTGGCAATGGAACGGGGCTTGGAAGATATGGAGAAGCTAAAATTGCTTAGTACGTCTCTTGAAAAGAAGGGCGGCTGGCCTGGAACAAAGGTACAGATTAAGCCCATGTTTCGGAAGCGGAGGCCGGAAGAGATGCGAGAACAAGTTTCACCTGCTACACCGACGGCACCGCCGGGCGAGATAGCCTCCGAGGAGCCTCTTTCGCCCGTGGTCAGCGAGCCTACGCCTGATAACGACCCATTTGGCAGGCCCCAAACCCGAAGTGACTCAATTTCCGGTGCCACTTTCTCTCGATTCTCGGCTGTGGAGAATGATCTGATTCTAGACAAACTTCAACTTGTCATCAAGTGGGGAGGAGAACCAACGCATGCAGCACGTTACCAATCACAGGATCTTGGATTGAACATGCGTGATGACCTCAAGTTGATGAACAAGGAGGCTCTAAACAACGTTCGTCTTTTCACAAGTTCTGAACGGAGAGTGAGCACCAGTGGTACGTGAAAGTCCCCTTAGACAAAATGGATCTCCCAAATATCTTACTCACAAGTGATTTTCTAGCTCAAATCTGGGCATGTTCGTTCCTCGACGAGAAAGAGGTACCCGAGGACCTCATCCAGGTCCGAAAGGATCTACTAGATGACTCTAATGCTGCGAAAGATGTTATGGACAAGGTCAAGAAGAAGTTGAAGCTGCTTTTGCGAGAAGGGTCCGCACCCTCACAATTTGCTTGGCCTAAAGATGGAAATATTCCGGAGCCCTCGGTTGTCCTCGCTACAGTGGTGGCATTAATGAAGTTCCATCGAAGTGTAATGCGCCACAACTTTGAGAAATTGGACTTGATGGACTCACAGCCCTTACCAACCTCCAAGGGTCCCGAGGACATCGGTCTGCCCAGCCAGCCAGACCCGCAGCCAGACCTTTACAATGTTTCCACTATCCAGGGACGTTGGTGTGCAGGGGAAGACCCGCGTCTCTTCAAAGAGAGATGGGAGAAGCTTTTCGCAGAGTTTTGCGACACCGAAAAGGTGGATCCCAGCAAACTGTCTGAACTCTATGACAGTATGAAATTTGATGCACTCCACAACCGACAATTCCTGGAATGGATCTTCATGCCACCTGACAGTGACCGCGATGAAGACGATAAGTGCAGTGTCAAGGGCAAGAGCTCCCCGAGTTCCGATTCAACCACGGAAAGCACCAAGACCGGCCTTGACCCTGCAAACGAAAAGATCGAGGAGCGTACGGAAAATCCGATATTTGCACATCGGTTTGGATGGAAGAAGCGCCTTCAAGCAATTGAGTCACTACCACAACTTCGAGCGTTGGATGATTCATATGACCATTACTTCAAGCTCTTCCCGGGCTCTACCTCGAGCAAATGCAAGATGGACGAACGACTCTCTAAGCTCCGAGAACTGTACAAGTTGGCCAAGGTTCTGTTCGACTACGTGACACCTCAGGAATACGGCATTACCGACAGCGAGAAGCTTGAAATCGGTCTTCTCACGTCGCTTCCTCTACTTCAAGAAATCGTTCGTGACCTGGAAGAAGTTCAGGCATCTACAGATGCGAAGTCTTTCTTTTACTTCACGAAAGAGTCTCACATCTACACACTTTTGAATTGTATTTTGGAGGGTGGGATCCAAACAAAGATTGCTCGCAGCGCCATTCCAGAGCTTGACTATCTCTCCCAGATCTGCTTTGAGCTCTACGAAGCACGAGATGCAGAATCGGAAGTTAATTCTTACTCGATCCGAATTTCCATCAGCCCGGGCTGTCACGCTTTCGACCCGCTTGACGTGCAACTTGATTCGCGGCACGCCATCGGTTGCGCTCCTCGGCGCAGCTTGACTGCCCATCAAGACTGGAAGGAAGTGATCGAAACGCTGAAGGCAAAGTTTGACACGTAAGCATCATATAGAGTTGATCTTTCTTTTGCATTAAGCTAACTATCGACTGAAGGGTCAAACTTCCGAAATCATTCATTGCCGTCAACTTAAGTGACAAGCATGTTTCTACTCGGCCAGAAGAGCAGGAGCTTGTCTAGCCATCTTGGCTGCAGTCATGGTCTCTAACACGAAATCAGAAGCCCCAGTCGATGCAGGTGTGTTAGAGGGCAGGGGATGCTCATGTGTATTGTGTATTGTGTATTGTGTATTGTACTGTATACTCTTATGTATATAACTTTCTTTCTATTAAAGCATGTTTCATTCTGGCTCAGTAGATCTAAGAGATAATATATGTTTGATTATCCTAGACCGTATTTGAGAGCATAAGAGGTTGACTCGTCACGTAGTCACCGACAGATGCGACGTCAATGAACAGACCTTACCCCGCCAAATGCTTATCAACTGAAACAACATCAGGCTGTCACCTGCAGTGAAAGTCCACCATTTTCTCCACCAGTAATCCCCAAATGACGCCAGCAGAGCCCGATCAGAATGCTGCGTGCAGTGCCGCCGTAGTGGGAAATGTGCTAAAGTATTCGCAGCGCGCAGGGGGTGAGGGGCATGTTGATTTGACTGATATTGTGGGTGTGCTACCCCGGCCGGGACATCGATCGGAATACCTGGTGCTCTTTCTGGACAAAGGTCAAGGTCATGGCGATGATATCTGTCCTCGCCTAGCAAAACTATGCATACATACTTTGGTGGAGGGGTTGTCCCCGTTTCTAACGGAGATTCCAAGCTATCTTCAACAAGGAGAGCCCGTGCAAGTTGTGATATCAACGCAATCTGGGACAGGAATAGCAAAGACAGTTTATCAACATGCTGTGCAACCATTCCTGACCTATCTCGCCATTTCGCACCAGGTCCATGAAACCCAGTCAGCCCAGACAATCCTTGAACTATCCCAATCACAATTCCTGGAGCGAGCCTGTGCGGGGATTCCTCAAACTATCATTCTTCTGTCCGGAGATGGGGGCCTCATCGACATCGTCGATGTCTTCTACAGAACTCATCGCAAGATGCATGTTTCACCGCATATTGCCTTGGTCCCCTGTGGGACAGGGAACGCGATGGCAAGCTCGATTGGACTACGAGCGGGCCCGGCTTCTAGCCTCACTGGGCTTCTTTGGGGAAAATCCGTTCCCATGCCCGTTTTTGCTGCCAAGCTCTCTCCTGGAAGCCAGCTCGTTGTTGACGAGGGGCGCAATCGTTCTCCGATAGATGCCGACTCTGACGCTCCTCACCGAACGATGTACGGTGCAGTGGTTGCGAGCTGGGGATTACATGCGGCACTGGTCGCAGATAGTGACACTGTTGACTACCGCAAGTTCGGATCCGAGAGGTTCAAGATGGCGGCCAAGGAGCTCCTCTATCCATCAGATGGCACAAATTCTCACCGGTTTCAGGGCAAGCTCACCTTGACCACAAAGGACAGTCAGACCGACGATCTCTACGAAAAGCCAATGGAGGACAACGAGCACATGTATGTGCTTGCAACTCTTGTTCCCAGATTGGAGAAGGAATTTATGATTTCGCCCGAGTCGGAACCCCTGGGTGGACAAATGAGGCTCCTACGCTTCGGTCCTCTACCCGCCGAAGAGGCGATGCGCCTCATGACCTTGGCTTATCAGGAAGGTCAGCACGTGCGCGAAGAGACTGTGACATATGTCGAGGTGGAGCGCGTACGCATCGATTTCTTTGAGGACCAAGAAAGATGGAGGCGGATTTGTATCGATGGCAAGATTGTAGCAGTCGAAAAAGGAGGTTGGATGGAGCTTCACAAAGAGCCTCGTCAGCTGCTGAATGTGATCAAGCCATGATGGTTTTGGTCTCACGCAAGTCCTATTTCATAAGCCTTTTTACAAATTGAGCCATCTTGGTATGATCATCCTACTCGAGTATCCCATTTGATTCTTACCTGATTATATATAAATCAGGCGACTCTGAAAGTTGTATGTTTAAAACCAACGCAATGTATTTCCCGCGGGATCATAGATAAAATAAAAAAAGCCCCTAGTTCTAAATACCGATGAACCGAGCACGCATTCATTAAAATAACCAGAAGCAAATCCATTATTAAAGCATGAGGATCGTCGGTTCGTATCTCCGGGATGACCGCCCTTGTTCACCTTCCGAGGGAAGGCCGATAAGGTCGTTCCCTACCAACTCCAACATTTGATCATTTTCCACTACACACCCAAATGGGACGTGCCAGGTCCTAGACTTGCTTTATACCTGGCCTTGTTGGACCATGGAACTGCACGTCAAATTCGATGCTGATCACGCCTCGAACGTATATCGCTTCGCAGACCCCAGACCACGCCAGTTCCCGCGCTGAGGGCGCGTCCCGCTTCTACACACTCGCCGGGTGGCATCAGAGCCCCGTGGATACAGGACAAGCTGCGGATATGTTATTCATTCATCAAGTCGGCAGTGTTCGCGTAGGGGAGGTAGCACGGTCAGTCCCAGAACCCCTAGAACACCCAGAACCCCCAGAACCCCATGCTCTCAATGCTTCAGCTTCCGGGCTCTTCCGGATTGCACACATATATGTCTCATCGAGCAAAGACTTATAGATCCGAGTTAATAGATTCACCTTGACATACACGCCAGCTGCCGATCCTATCCTGCCCATTCCGTCCGAACTCCATGTGAGAGTGAAGAACTCATCTGCGATCCCTCTTCGAGCTGCATACCTCCATGGCCCATATACTCTCTATACAGCCTGTTACCCCTCAAAATTTGACCCCAACAGCAAGTATGACCGGCAGGACACCGAAGGAGCCCCCCAGTTTGAGCCGTATCTCAAAGCTGGAGGCAGCTGGGATGCGGTCATCAAAATGCCCACGCGCTTCGGAGATTCCCACAATCTTGCTGTTGGGCAGCTCGGACCAGATGGAGACCGAAGCATGACCTGGGTCATCGAGATTGTGTCCCAGGTGATCTTCTCAAATAGCGCTGCAGTCCACTTTGAGCTGCTTGTTGGCCGCGACGCAAAGTCCGTGGACTTTTTTCGTCTGGCGCCGCCTCGATAAAACTTGGACCCCCTGGTAGATTTCATGAACATTGGCTCCCAGAAAGCAAGGGCCAACAAGTTGTTGCTACGAATGGAGTGTATTCAAAATCTATTACCTTACGCGTCGACGACACGACTAGCTTGTGGAACACTCCGCCGTTACCATCGGGTACACCGGTCCCAGCGGATGATACGCCGCAAACAAATCACTCGGACATCAATGTGAATGAAGATCGAGGACCAGAGAGTGCAAGCGAGACACAAGCCATCAAGGCTCCTAGAAAAAAAATTCATCTGGTCGTGATCACTCACGGATTGCACAGTAACCTAGGCGCCGATATGCTTTATTTGAAAGAGAGTATTGATGCCGCCGCCAAGAAGTCCAGGGAACAAGCGAAACACGCCAAAGGTGACCAGGATAATACTGACGAGGGTGACGAGCAGGTAATTGTCCGAGGCTTTTCAGGAAATGCCGTACGAACCGAACGGGGCATTCAATATCTTGGCAAGCGCCTGGCTAAATATGTTTTGCTCATGACCTATCCCGATCAGCCATACTTCCCCCTCAAAGGGTCCAAGTCGAAGTCATTTCCTCGCCCTTTTAGTGCTCGCAAAGACCAGGCTGAGCCCTCATTGAAACCCCATTCATCAGTGAACGGAGATGACTTTTTGAATGGGGAGAATATTGCCTATCAAATCACCAGCATCAGCTTCATTGGACATTCTCTCGGTGGATTGATTCAAACATACGCTATCGCATACATCCGGAAACACTCACCCGAGTTTTTTGACCGAATCAGACCGGTGAATTTCATTGCTCTCGCATCTCCCTTTTTGGGCCTCAGCAATGAAAACCCAATGTATGTGCGGTTTGCTCTAGACCTGGGCCTTGTTGGACGGACTGGACAAGACCTCGGCCTTAGCTGGACAGCGCCGAGGGTGCGAAGCGGTTGGAGTGCTCTCATCGGTGGTCGAGGAGACTCATCAAAGGCCCAAAGCCAGCCAGACCCTGGCGCAAAGCCGCTTCTACGAATCCTGCCCTGTGGTCCCGCACATGAGGTTCTTCACAAATTCCACCACCGCACCATATACTCGAATGTAGTGAACGATGGAATTGTTCCACTACGAACCTCGTGTCTCCTCTTCTTAGACTGGCGTGGCCTCGATCGGGTTGAAAAGGCAAGAAGAGACAACGGTCTTGTTGGCACCATGGCCGAATGGGGCTGGGCCGAATTGACGGGGGCTAACTCGAAATCCCCGCGAATAGTAACCGCGTCGGGAGATGGCAATAACGGAATGAAAACCAGGCATCAGGGCCTCTCCGAAGAAACACAATCCTCTCAGGGAGCCGTTGCGGTCGATGATTCATCGTCACCAAGCCCCGGTCAATTCCTGGCACGCATGCCTTCGCGTGGGAGTAGCGCCGTGGACACGGGACCAAAAGAAAGTGAATCCGAAAGGAACTCTGGTCCTCTCAATTCCTTTCTCTCACTGTTTCGCCCGAAAGAAACTAAGCACACGCCTGGCAAGGGTTCTAAAATCTATAGGCGCAGCCAGACCGTCGCATCTTTCGACCCTAATGAATCACCGGCTCCCATCGTGCGAGGCAATTCTATGTACGAGGAGGAAGGCGTCCATACACCTCCGAGGACAACGTTTTTTGAATCGGCGGGAGACTTGCTGATGCCACCATTGCCCCCCACGGATTTCATTTTGGACCCGGCTGCTCGTCCTCGGACGATCTTCCATGATCGTATCTATCATCCCGAAGATATTCCCCATCCATTGCCGGTGAAGCGCCGAACGTTGGCGTTCGGCTCGCTGCAAAGCAAGAGCTCCAAATCGGCCCCTGCTTCGGCAACTCAACTTTCTTCCGGCTCCGAGCCCAATGCCAACGGCTATGGGAGTGGGCTCAAAGTCGAGGAGAAAATCGCCAGAGCCTATCATCGTGATCTGTCTTGGCGTAAGGTGCTCGTCCGCCTCGAGCCCGATGCACACAACAACATCATTGTGCGGCGCATGTTTACTAATGCTTATGGATGGCCCGTGGTGAAGCATCTTGTTGATACGCACTTTGGCCACTCTCCCACCATCGAGGTCGATGATGCGTTGAAACAGAGTGTCGATCGTGCCAAGTCCCCGAATGTTGGACCGACTAGCTCAGGTGACGAAGTTGAAGGCCAGAGTGATGCTGGTGAGCGTGATGTGGAAAGCAGCCATTGCACCATGCCGGTCCATTCTCATGACCCTGACGCGTTTCAGCCGCATGAACGAGCTGACACCTCCCCCGCCGAAAACGAATCTCACAAGACTGCGAGCACTCTTGAGCAGTCCCAGTACACGGGCGTCTCTCGGCAGGATTCAGCACGGTGGACTGATCGACAGGTGGACGAGGATGATGACCGTGAGTCCGGATTGGACGAAGAGGACGAGGTCGGCTTCCGTCGATCCCCACGGCTGAACGCCTGAGACAGGCTTGAGATCCGGGAAAGCTCACCGTAAAGATTGTACATATTTTGAACATACCCTGTAATCAATTGAATTTATAAAACAAGGACCGACGCTTAAAGTCCCATCTAATATTCCAACTTGCCCTGGATGTAGCTCCAGAACTCTTCGACGATCTCCTTCTGGCCCGCCGGAGCGCCACGGACTGCGAGATACTTTCTCCCGTCCAGACGAGTCTTCCAACCCCCCGGGCTGCCATCAACCATGATGCCTCCAGCCTCGGCTAGGATCACCCACCCGGCGCAGACATCCCACTCCCAGCATCCACCCTCCCAGTAGAGATCCAACGTGCCCTCTGCCACGGCGCAAATATTAAGGGCTGCGGATCCCAAACTCCGCATAGAACGAACCATTGCCCCGCCTTTCTCCTTTGATTGGCCCAACTTTTCGAAAGTCCGGATTTTGGTCTCCCAATTCTGGCCGCTACGATCTGATCCCCATTCAATGGCGATGAGGGCATTGGCCAAGCCTGCCAGGGGCTCCACGTTATTCCCTTTCAACGGCAGACGAGTCGTACGGTTCAAGAAAGCTCCTTGACCTCTGATGGCAGTATAGAGATTCTTAGTAGAAGGGTTGTAGACCACGCCCACAGTCGGGATCCGCCCTACGGCGAAACCGAGCGAGACACAGGCGCAAGGGAAGCCGTGAACGAAGTTGACAGTCCCATCGATCGGGTCCACGATAAAGGTAGGGGCATCGGTCAATGGATGAGCCGGATTGTAAGTCTCCTCGCCGTGGAATCTACTCGGCAAGACAGGATGAGCAGGAGCTCGGCATGTTGCTGCAGTGATCACCTACACATAATCGGGATATTTCTCCTTTAAGGAGGTCGAGATCATGTTTTCGACCGCACGATCATACTCTGTCACGAGATCGGCACCTGGAGAGATTAGTTTCAGTTTTTGCTCGCGGAAATTTCCAAACTCCATACTGTTCAATTTCGAATCGGTGTCACTAGTGCCTGGAAGGGCATTCGTAATGATATCCCCGGCCTGAAAGGCCAGCGACACCAGGAAATCATGAATCTCTTGGAGGTTAGGGGTGGCCATGTCTGTGGAGAGGAAGCAGAAGGTAGAGCTTAGGAAGTCAAGCCCCGGACTACACTAAAAGACCCTAGAGAGGGGCAGCGCGGGGGATTCCCCGACCTCCGCCGCTCAGCGACTCAGCCGGTGGAACCAGAGGGACACATTCTATGATTTGAAATTGTCAGACTCTTAAACTGCCAGACTGTATTACATTCAACTTTGAATCTGTTAGGTGTGTACGGTAGAAAGGTGTTGCGCCGGTGACGTCGAAAAACCCCCACTTCGGGGGAAAAAAAAAGTTTCGTGCGGGCTCCGTCAATTATCGACCTTTCAACAAACTGCACGATGCCGACCGAACTCGAAGATGTGAGTTGATGTCAATGTGCAAAAGGACTCAGGTTTTCTGACTCTATATCTCGTATATAGCTGGTGGAGTTCCTTCACCATGGAAATACTCAGATTCGACAGATTGGTAAGAACTCTCGACACAATGAATGCGTGGGTTCTAACGTCCTTTTAAGCCTGCGAGAACCTCGTCGGCTTCTCCACAGCACAGCCCGATCTGTTCAAGCGACACCAATTACTCCCGGTTACAGACCTGAAGCTCCTCGCTCGAGACTATTCGGTAAGTGCGTCTCCGATCCCTCCAAGAACGCCTTCCTGATTCGAGCCCTCGTATAGCCCATCGCAAAGAATGCATTGACCATTCTCATCAACCTCTCCAGCGACGAAGATATTTTGAAGTTCCTGGTCAAAGATGACCAGTTCATCGAGGTGCTCTTGAAGAAATTGATGGTTAGTGCATCCTCAATAGATCGAGGTAAGCCCGACTGACGAGAGGCGCAACACTAGAATATCAAAGATCCCAATGTCGATGAGGTAGCCATGCTGCTGGCCAACCTCGTCAAATCAGACCACCTCGAAAAGCTCCATTCGCTGAAGCGCAAAGCCCCCGAGTCCGTCTCCACGTCCGAGAATGCCATCGACCAGTTGATGGACTGCTTCGTCAAAGGCGCGGACGGCAGTCTCAATAAGCATGCAAATTTTGACTATCTGTCCTATGTCTTCGCCGACCTGTCACAAAGCGAAAAGGGACGGGCGTATTTCACCACGCGGCAGGAGTACGACGGGGTGGTCCCTATCACCAAGCTGACCGTCTTTACGGAACATGAAAGCAACATTCGTCGGAAGGGTGTGGCATCCACCATTAAGAATGTGGCATTCGACGTCGCTTCCCATCCGATGCTGTTTGACGAGGATGGAGTCAACCTGCTGCCTTACCTTCTACTACCTATCACGGGCCCAGAAGAGTTCCCTGACGAAGAGTCGATGTCGATGCTGCCAGACCTCCAGTTACTGCCCCCGGATAAGAAGCGCGACAGTGATATGACCATCATCACGACACATCTGGAGACTCTGTTGTTGCTGACCACGACCCGGGAGGGCCGAGAAAAGATGCGTGCCGTGCAGGTGTACCCCATTATTCGGGAATGTCATCTTAACGTGGAAGACGATGATGTCCGGGAATCTTGTGACCGCCTGGTTCAGGTCCTTATGCGCGACGAGGAGGGTGAAGGGGAAAAGACCGACTCGGAGTTATCCAAGGCCCAGGCTCAGATCGAAGCTCCACCAGCGGAAGACGAGGATGAGAAAGTGACGGAACTGTTTTGAGAGAGATGTATATACCAGCATTTTGGAATGTAAAAATCCCATAGACCATTGATCAGACCTTCATGAAGAGGCAGCTTTTCAAAGTAATCGGCATTGCGATTAACCCGGTTGGGAAACTCCGATTGCGCGGGGCTTGATCCACTCCGATTTTCCTGAACTTCGTCTCGCTTGATCTGAGCTACTGCACGCTCTAATCCCAAACAGGCACCAAACGAGCCCCAAAGAGCCCCAGAATCGACAGCTATTGCATCATTGCCCTATCCCCCACCACAATCACGGTCGATATACCGCTGCAGACGCGGAAGCTGTCTTGTCCCCCGAATCCGAGGGGCGAGTGGCTTCCCGCATCGGACCGAGTTGAGCTGCCCGACTCTGACGTGTGCGACGATGGAAGCCGCGACTCGCCTGATCCCGTCGTGAATTTGCCCGACCATCCGTCGCTCGCTCAGCAATTCTGGGCACTGATGTCGCGTGCTCCTCTAATACGCTCATCGCCCGCGCTGGGATCTTCATCGTACGGCGCGGTGCGCTTTCCGCAGGACTCTGACGACGATGCAAATCTTGCACTTCAGCCGAAAAATACACGCCAAGTGTCTAATGGAACAACGCGTACAAGCTATGAGAGCTGTCAAGGGGGGCCTTCCAGCGGCGGAAGAAGCTCAAGACCGAAAAGGTCACACTCCTCGAACAGGCGAAAAAGCAGTGAATTGTACACGGAAGGTCACAATCGACGACCCTCGTCTGCCACCTCGGACATTGGGATGGGGGCTGATTCGAAGTACTCGTTTGCAACTGGCCTTGCCGTGCCAGGGAACCCGGTGATACAGGAGACACCGATAACTTCGCCTTATTTGACAAGTGATGACGAGGAAGATGTCTTGGATATCGAGGATGAAGTCACGAAACCGGCAGATGATGACCCGCCTGACAATTCGCCGTATGTTTGATTATTCAAATGAAAATTGCATACCGTTGATCTCCGCAAGACGCTTGCTGATCAGATATAATGCTATAGATATGCTCAAGTAAGAGCCACCGTGCCCGCGACAGACGACATCTCTCTTTCCATAAATAGTGAGTGTTCTGTCTGGGAGGAACCTGAAAACTGTTCGATCTTCTTGTACTGAAATTTGCGTTTTGCGCTTATAGCCCCTCGCATGTGGTTTCTCTCGCTGCTTTTCTCTCTCACGGGTTCCGCCGCAAATCTTTTCTTTTCTCTCCGCTACCCAAGTGTCGCCATAACGCCGATCATTGCGCTTGTTTTAGTTCATCCACTTGGGAAATTTTGGGATGTACTACTGAAGAGAACGGGCGACCACCTCGAGGTCTTCGAAAATGGCACTCTTCACCACCGAGAGTCGCTATCTGGCGAACTTGAGACACCGAAAGTTCCCTGGATGTCAAGGGTGCGGCAGTGGTTTGCCCAGGGTCGTTGGAACGAGAAGGAGCATGCGTGTGTCTATATCAGCAGCAACGTGTCCTTCGGCTTTGCTTTTGCAACCGATGTCAGTAATAATCCTGACCATTCTTCATTTTGCACATCTGACCGGCCCAACAGGTAATCGTGGAGCAGCATAAATTTTACCAGCAGGAGGTCCCCATAATGTACCAAGTACTGCTCATCATCTCCACTCAAGTCCTGGGCTACGCTTTTGCTGGTCTTACCAGACGGTTTCTTGTACGCCCATCGGCTATGATCTGGCCCGGAACTCTGATGTCGACTGCTATGTTCACCACAATGCACAAGACTACCAACAAGAAAGCCAATGGGTGGAGCATCTCCCGATACAAGTTTTTCATCGTTGTATGGGGAGGTGCTTTTCTTTGGTACTTCGTCCCGGGCTTGCTGATGCCTGCACTCAGCTATTTTAACGTCATCACTTGGTTCGCTCCGAAGAACGTCGTGGTGTCGAACCTGGTGAGAATTTTGCCTGATATGACATGGATTGCGTTACTGACTGCATATCAGTTTGGCGTTGCATCTGGTCTTGGGATGTTTCCTTTGACTTTTGACTGGGCTCAAATTGCGTATATTGGATCCCCATTGCTCACCCCATGGTGGGCTGCCGCCAACATTGTGACCGGTCTCGTGGTTGTGATTTGGATCATCGCTCCTATTCTGTGTAAGCTTCAGCCTCACTCTACTTTATTGCACGCTTAAACCTGACTGCATCGAAAGACTATAAAAATGTGCTCTTCTCTTCCTACATGCCCATCTTGTCAGCGGCGGTGTTTGATAACACCGGACACCCATACGACGTGAGCCGTATTTTGACTTCCGAGTTCCTGTTCGACCAGAAGGCATACGAGGAGTATTCACCGGTTTACCTCCCTATTACCTACGTGTTGTCCTATGGGGTTCAATTCGCTGCCCTGACTTCTCTGGTCACCCACACCATCTGCTGGTATGGCAAAGACATTTTGCACCAAACACGAAAGGCCTTTGAGGAAAAAAGAGAGATGCCTGATCTCGAGACATATGAGCCTCTTCGAACGGAAAACGGATCTCGCCCTACTCGTCGCAGCGATGACATGTCACGAGTCAGCTCCCATGATCCGACCAGGGAGATGCCCTTGGGCGTGGAGGATGTCCACTGCCGCTTGATGAGGCGATACAAAGATGCCCCGCTCACATGGTACCTCATTGTGCTTGTTACGATGCTGGCCATCGCCACTTACACTGTGGAGCAGTACGTGCCCCCTTCCTGTTCGTCCTCTACTATTTTGATTGATGCTGATATTCATGTGAAGCTACCCGGTTCACTTACCCTGGTATGGGCTATTCCTGGCCCTTATCATCACGAGTGTGTTTTTCATTCCAGTTGGAATCATCATGGCTGTCACCAATCAACACAGCAGTCTCTATCTGATTTGCCAGCTTCTCTGTGGCATCGTCTTCCCCGGTCGACCAGTTGCGAACATGATATTCGTGACTTACTCCTATATTAGCTCCGCTCAAGGGATCAAATTCTCTTCAGACCTGAAGCTCGGGCATTATATGAAGATCCCACCTCGCATCCTATTTGGTGTGCAAATGATGGCAACGCTGGTGTCCAGTCTAACCCAGATTGGTGTACTCAACTGGATGTTTGCCTTTATTCCAGGGTTGTGCACTCCACAGGCGATGAACGGATTCAACTGCCCTATTGCGCGGGTACATTTCAACGGTAGTATCCTCTGGGGAGTGGTTGGTCCGCAGCGCTTCTTTGGTCCTGGGGGCCTCTATCGACCTCTTGTGTGGGCGTTTTTGCTCGGCGCAATTGCACCACTCGGAGCTTGGATCCTCGGACGGCGGAGCAAGAAGAATATCTGGCGCATGATCAATTTCCCCATTTTATTCGGCAGTCTGAGTTGGATACCGCCGGCGACAGGATTGAATTTCTCTATCTGGGCTGTCGTGTGTTTCGTATTCAACTATGTGATTCGGAGACGAAAGACAGCTTGGTGGGAGAAGTACGCGATGACTCTCTCAGCAGCCTTGGACTCTGGACTGGCATTTGCCGTGATCGTTGTTTTCTTCGCGTGCATCTACCCGGGTTGGGTTGATGGGTTCCGATGGTGGGGAACGGAAATATATAAACAGGTGAGTATTAAACTTTTTTTTCTTTTCTGAGTTATCTCTAGCTAACTTATTATTTCTTGAATAGGGATGCGACTGGATTGCATGTCCTTATAAACAATTGGAGCCCGGGCAAACTTTTGGAGGGTGAAGTGAAGACTAAAAAAATGTATGGATTTATATAGAAAGGAGACGAGACGAGACGAATGAGAGGTATGGTTTCTAGAGGATAAGCATCTTTCTCAACATCTAGACAACTTAGACTGAAACTCGTGTAGCTGTAAGAGGTTAAAACACTAGTGAAAGTGAAAGTGAAAGTGAAAGTGAAATTGAAAGCGCGGAAATGCCAAGGCCCCGCTTACTCAGCCCCGATGTTGACCTCATCCTCATCGTCACTTCGTCGCTGTGTTTCAACTCTCTTCTGCGGATCCGACTGCATCGATATTCTTGGTTGATGCGATTCAATACTCCACATAATTATTTCAAGGCGACAAAGTGCTCTCTCTCTGTGACATGTCGACTCCAACGAACCCTTCGAATGGCACGCCGACGGGGTCGAATGGAGCTCCCCCCATGCGAATGCGCCGACCCAAAGCAGCAGATCCGCTCGTACGCCCCAAGAGAAGACCGGTGAGGCCTACTGGAGTTCCTCCTACCGGTAGTGTTGCGACCAAGACCTTGCCTACGCGACCCCCCATCTCGAACGTCCAGCAGCCCTCTCTGATGGGAGGTATTCTACCCACGCCTGTCAAAGCAGAACACGCCGTAAACGGGTTCAGTGGCCCCCTATTGTCTCAAAAGTATGTCGACTATCCGTTGGTGACGACAAAACGAGCTCTGCGAGAGGGAATTAAACACCACATCGCCCGGTTTGCCTCCAAACGAAGCGTCGACCCACGCGACGAATCACAATTCACACGACCTGTGAGGCTACATCGTCGGGATCCAAGAACACGGTCACAGGATCCGAACGCCGAGAAGATTCTGGGACCCGATGGCCAACAACTCGACGAGGCGGAACGGGAGGCATTGGATGCTAGGAGAGCTGCTCGAGAGAAGGAGCGTGCAGAAAATATGGCCCAGATTGCGCCCTCTGTAGGATCACTTGGCAAAAGACCGAACGCCCCCAAGGCGAAAACGCAGCAGGTCTTCAAATCGGATCTGACCCCCGAGGAGATCGCGAAGGCTCGGATTAAGTACGAAGAGGCGCTTCCGTGGCACCTTGAAGATTTCGATAACCGGAATATCTGGGTGGGAAACTACGAGGCAGCGCTGTCGGAGACCCATGCGGTTTTTGTTCTTGACAACGGAAAGATGCGAATGATTCCTGCCGAGAAGTGGTACAAATTCAGTGCCAAAAGTCAGTTCAAGGCCTTGACTATCGAGGAGGCGGAGAAATTGATGTCAAAGCGAATCAAGGACCCGCGCTGGTTCATGGAGAAGCAACAAGAGGTCGAACAGCAGAAGGAATTGGAGCAGTTTGCCAAGCAGAGAAAGGTCTTTGCTGGAAAGCAAGGCGTCCTTGCCGGACGAGAGGGACTTGAGGCTAGTGAGATGGACTTCGAAGAGGATAGGTTTGCAGATGACGAAGAGCACGACGATCTTTTCAACGAGCAAGACGAAGATACCAAAGCTGCTGAAAAGAGAATCAAGGAGGACCGGCTGAAGGCGAATGTATTCGATCTAAAGGAGGAGAAAGACTACGAAGAAGAAGAGATTCGCGAAAAGAAGGAGCGTGAAGCTCGCAAAGTCCAGGGCAAGAAAGTCAGAAAAGCTCTTAAGAAGAGAGAACGGAACTTTGACTACAGCAGCGGCTCCGATGTAAACCCTTACACTGACGAAGAGGTAAGGCGAGAGCCCTATAAACACCAAGTTTTCAACGCTGATTGCTTTCTACCCCCAGAGCTCCGATGATAGCGAGACCGAGCGACAGAAAGAAGAAGAACGCAAGGCCGAGGAGGAGAAGAACCAAAAGGAGTCGGCGTCATCCTCCAAGGACTCCAACACACCCTCGGGCAGACCGAAGCACTCTGATCCGCTGAAGAAGTCATCCGCCTCTCTGAAGAGGCTGGGATCACCCAATGCCTCGGATGCCAGTGGGACAGACACTTCTCGAAAGAAGGTGAAGAACAAACATCAGTCCTCGCAGCCAACTCCTCATCCAACTTCTCGTCCAATCTCTCCGTCTGCATCACAGGTAAGTGCAAGGTGATTACTCTCCTACAGGGCCGTGGTTTCTAATGACTTGTTTGTAGGCTGGCAAGAAACGCGTCCGAAACCCTCACCTGGGTGGATCCGGATCTGGCAGTGATGTTGATATCGGCGCGGGCTCTGGACCCGAGATGAGTGAGAGCGGCAAGGCTAAGAAGCTGAAGCTCAACCCACCTTCGGGGGTCTCTCGTGGAGGTACGCCGCAGGGTTCCCGAGCTGGAAGCCCTATTGCCGGACGGGCCTTCTCCGGCAGTCGAGCCAGCAGCCCCGAGGGGACTTCTCGAGGTATGTATCCCATTGAAGAGCCAAACTTTATGGTACAGATACTGATTTAGCTGGATAAGGTCGTGGAACGCCTGGACCAACTGGATCATTCCCCACACCCGCAGAAGTTCATGCAGCGATTCCGCCGTCGGGTATTCTGACCGGTGATCTTTCGCGAGCATTCCGATCTCGTCTTGGACCTTCCAAAGAGAACCACCAACGGTTCATCGAGATTGTCAAGAAAGTCAGTGTGTACGGCAAGGAAGACCGTATGCTGCGTCCCGGGCCTTGGAAGGAAATTTGAGAAGATATCCTCCCAGTTTTACTATGGTACTACAGTGATAGAAGTGTGTATGATACACCAGTCCTGGCCTAAAAATGAATATGAAAAGGCGTCGTCGTGAATAACGCATTTCCAAATAACGCATAGGATGAGGATAAAATATTGTATAGAATCCAATTCTTAACAAAACTAGAACAAAACATATACATTCAACTGCGCCAAGTTTGAGACATGTCACATCACGACCTGTAAAAAACAAAGGTCTTTCTATCGAGAAACCAAAAGAATAAACACATTAGAGACGAGGGGGAATCACAACATTATTAGGCCGCACGGGCAGCGGTCTCGTTTCCCTCTTCGTATTTGTCCCAGTTGGCCAGGATTGATGCGATGCGAGGCGAGTTGGTAAGCTTGTAAACATCCTCGAAGTACTCCTTGGTGATCTCGAACGGACGAGCAGTCACGTTAGGAATGTACTTGCCGACCAACTTGCTGGGGTCGATGGTGGTCTTGTTAATCTTCTTGAGCAAGAAGGACCGGAAGGGCTTGACACCAGAGCGCAGGAATGTGCTGTGGAAGGGCACATCGATACCCTTGAGAGGGATAGTGGCAAAGCCACGCTCGAGGTTGATAGGGCGCGGCTTGGCCTCGGTCTGCTTGACACACTCCATGATGATGCTCACCAGATGAGCCTTGACATCTTCAAGAGACATAGTCTGCATCAAAGTGGGAATGTCAATGTTCTGAGCCTTAAGGAAGTTCAGAAGGTTGGTGAGGCAGTCAAGGGCACGGAGCTGGGAAGGACACGTTAGTATAGGGCGTCAAAAAAAAAAGTAATCAAGGTAGCAAACTTACATCACCAGCAGCCACATATTGCATGTTAGCAACGTTGTAGTTGACAATCTCCAGAAGCCAGCCGGTCTGCTCCGCGATGTTCTCAACAACGTACTGCAAAGCCTGCTCGTTGAAAGTCTTGGAGATACGGCTGGGGTTGACAGCACACATGGAGTAGTTGGAGCGACCCTGCTCGTCACGCTCGACGGCAACCTGCATGGTCAGACCACGGTAGAAGACAACGGAAACCAAGCTTTCAATGGGCATGACATCAGCCAGGGCAGCCAGAGCGGAGTATTCACCCAGGGAGTGACCTGCGAAGCTGCTGTCACGCTGCACTAAACCCTTAGAGCGCATGTCCTCGAAGCTGGCCTTCTCCATCAGGGTCAGGGCAGGCTGAGTGAACTGAGTGGCAGACAGTAGGCCAGTGGGAGAACGGTAGGTGTACGAGGCGGTAGTCTCGTCAACCTCCTTGAAGATCTTCTCTGACTTGATCGATCCATCGGCGTTCACCGACTCGAAGGTCATCGACATGTAGTTCTGACGAATGGCCTTACCCTGAGGACCACCGAAGTAGACGGTAAGCTCCTTGGGGTTGTTCTTGACGATGTCGATGATGGACAGGCCGTAGTTCTCAATGAAGTGGCGATCAGCGCGGTCCCAGACCTCCTTGGCTACGGGGCTGCTAGCGTAAAGCTCCATACCCATACCCTGTTCCTGAGAACCCTGACCGGTGAAGACGTAGGAGGTAACGGGCTGCTCAACCTCGGCCTCACCCATGAGAACCTTGTCCTCGGTCTCCTTGTTCATGGCCTCGACCTTGATAATCTTGCGACCGGCAATCATACCGACGTGCTGGAGCTTGACGGTGATCATATCGTTGGGCAGCACCATGCCGACCAGAGAGACGTGGAAGCCACGAACGCGGCCGATGTTGTTCTCGGCAGCCCAGGTCTCCACCAAGCTGCGGACCGCAGCACTGCTGTACATACCGTGGGTGATGGTGCCCGGGAGGTTGGCGTAGCTGGAGAAGACACGGGAAACGTGAATGGGGTTGTAGTCGCCGGAGACACGAGCATAGGTCTCGTTAGAGGCCGGAGAACGCAGCTCGAGAGGAGTTTTGCCACTCAGAGGGATGGGGTTCTCGAAGTAGACGGGTTGCTCAATGGAAGTTCCATTGCGCTGCAGGTAGTCAATGACGGGGTTGCCGTGGGAAGTGCCGGCCTGGTAGTCAACAGAGGCGACCTGGATGACCTCCTTCGTGGGCAGCTCAAGCAGGACCTGACCAACGGTCTGAACATTGCTGAACACAGTCTTGTTCTTGAAGCGAATCAAGCTCTGCAGACGGAAAGTAATGGTCTGACCGAGAAGCTCAATGTCAGATTCGTCCATGCAGAACCACTCCTTGGAGCGGAGAATAGCAACATCCCGGCTAGTGGCGAGGTGAACCTGCATGGGCACCTCATCCTTGCGCTGGAAGGTGTTCTCGAAGTCGAGGTAATCACCACGGTAAAGGAACTGACTGGTGACGTGCATAATGGCCTTACCCTCACGCTTGATGGTACCGCAAACCTCAACCATCTTGCCAGACTCCTGGTTGATGACGGCGTTGATCTGGGCAGTGGTGTCCAGAACGTCACCAACCTTCAGAGGCTCAGCACCAGGAACCATTTTAAAGCCGTTGGAAAGGTGGACCAGTCTCAGCAGGTCACAGTCAATAGTGCGAGGGAAGATGGGCTTGGTGATGGCCTTCCAACCAGCCACAATAGCGAAGTCCATGGGGGCAAAGACCTCCTTGCCGGGGCGGTCAACAAAGGCCTCACCGGTGTTGCCGACAGCGTGCACGAAGTCGGCAACAGCCTGGGAAGTGATGGTCTCCCGGCCGCCGTTGAAAGTAGCGGTGGTGGGGGTGTCGAAAGGCACGTCCTTGTTGCCGAACCAGATGCGATAGTAGAACTCCTTGATGCGGTCATTACGATCACCCATAACCTCGCGGATGGGGGCATAACCGGTCTCCGGGTGGTATGTGAACAGGAAGGACAGGGGGACAACACCGCCCTCGGCAGTGCGGCCCTCGAAGAGGGTCAGGCTAATCTGACCGTCCTCGTTCATCTTGGCCTCGACAGTCTTGACCAATTTGCCTGACTGGTAGGGCTCACGGACGCTAATGACAGTCTTAGAGGGATCGGTAGGATTGGTGATCTCCACATAGAGACCAGCAGTGGGCGCCACGATGCGCTTCATGGGGTTGGTCTGGAAACGGTGACCCTGGACGAACACATCGGCCAGGAACAAGGCGTGACGCCAGGAGTAGGAGTCGCCAGCCAGAAGACGGAGCCAGCGGCCGACCTCGGGCAGCTCAACGGAGGAAGACGAAGACAGGCGGAGGCTGATCTTATTGGTCTCTTCAGAGACGGTGAGACCTTCCATCTCCTGCTGGTCCTCGGAGCTGAGCATCTGTCCACCAAAGTACTCGATCACGGGAATCTTGGCCTTGTCACCGCCGTACACGTCGCGGAGAAGACCGGCAATGTGGCCCTTGTGGACACCATCGAGGATGTCCTTCACAGGCTCATCGATGACGGTAGAGAAGCGAGCAGACATAGGACCCTGTAGAATACAGGTACGACCGACATCCTGGTCAACGACAGCCTCGAGGTCCTCGCTCTGCCAGAGGGAGTCCTTCTTGAAGAAGTACTCAAAGTTCTCATCGAGAGAGGGAACGAAAGGAACGGGCTTCTGTCCACGGCGCTGGCAGAGCAAAAGGAAGTGCTGCACATCCTGGGCGTTGATCAGCTGAGAAGCAGCCGCGGGATAAGCGGCCAGAATGCTGTCGACAGTCGGGTAAGGGGTGTCGAGCTCGGAGTAGCTCTGCAGCTTCGAGTCTTGATCATTCGCGGTAGTGAAACGCTCCTCAACACGACGCAGGAAGTCACCAGTGAGGCGCTTAAGGGAGGCATCAATCCAGCGAGACTCGTGCTTGATGTACATGAGATCGACCATGCGGCGAACCACCTCGGCGTAGGTCATGTCCTCCAAGTCCACGGTCTCTCCAGCGGCGTTGCGGCCGAACCACACCTTGTGGAAGTCATCGTTGAGCTTCTTGATGATGTAGTTGCGCTGCTTCTTGAGCTCAGGAATACGCTTCGCCTTGTCGAGCTTGAATATCTTCTGGTCCATCTCTTGCCAGAACAGAACACCACGAGTGGCCAGCTTGTGAATGGGCTCGCCCATCTCGGACAAAACAGTGATGACACCGCCAGTAGCAGACATGTAGGTCTTCTCCCACTCCTCGTCGTCGACGCCGGGGGCATCGGCAATAGCCTTCTTGGCATTCTTGGAGGTGTGTGCCTCCTTGGCAATCATCATGCGAGAGCCGAAGAGACATCCGTCGAAGGGCATGGCAGGGTAGCCGAACTTGGAAGACCAGGTACCGGAGAGGTAGGGGTATGTATCCTCAGCTCCACCAAAACCACTACCGGCGACAAGAACGATGTTGTCGTACTTGCGGATGCGGCTGTACATCTGAAGGATAGGCTGGTGGAAGTCTTCGAACGAGTGGTGACCACCACCACGGCCACCAGTCCACTGCATAATGATGGGGAACTTGGGGTTAGCCTTGGCGATATTGATCACCTGTTGGATAGCATCGACGGAACCGGGCTTGAAAGCGATGTGCTTGATGCCGAGGGTCTCGATATACTCGTTGGCAACCTCGATAGAAGGCACACCGGCACCGATGGTCAGACCCTCAATGGGAACACCGTCAGCGCGCAAGCGGCCGATCAGAGGAATCTGCCACTGCATGGCACGGGGGTTGACATAGATCAGATTGATCGTGATACCACGACCAGGCGGGCAAGCCTTCTCAATCTTGTTGATAGCCTCAGTCATGGTCTTGGCGTTGTAGTAACCACCACCAGCAAGCTCAACGTGGTAGCCAGCGTTCATCGTGGCGGCCACGAAGTCCCAAGGGACAGTAGTGGGGGTCATACCGGCCACCATGACGGGAGGAATGCCCAAGAGACGACTCATCTTGGTGTCGACGTAAGTTTCGCCAGTGGAAGTCTGCACCAGACGCGGGCCGTGCTCCTTGACCCAGTCGGAGGCGTACATGACCGAGTGCTCATCACGGTCAAACAGCTCCGGCTTGTAGCCAACCTCAGCGTTGGTGCCATCCATCTCACCTGCCAGAATGACACGAACACCGGTACCGTCCTTGTTCCGGTTGGTGAGAACACCCAGACCCGAGATACCGCCAGGGCCGAAATCAATAATGTGAGTGGCACCGGGGAATACAGTAGCCTGTTCCCAGTTGACGGCATCGTGAGTGATCATGCGGACCAGAGCAGGAACGGCACTCTTGTCTCCCAGCTGGCGCAGATCCTCTCCAGACTGAGTGTGGAAAACGGGAATGACCAGAGACTTGGCGGGGATGTCGATATCCTCCAAGTCCTCAATAATGCGGTCATAGGCCGAGGTAAGGTACTGGCTGTGGAAGGGGGCGGTGATGGGGAGGAAGCGGTTGACAAACCGAATCTTCCGTTGAGTGAAGGGAACACGGTTCTGGTCCAGACCGGTGGGAGCCTTGACCTTGCGCAGGCGCAGATTCAGACCGTACAGGGAGATCGGGGGACCAGTGACCACAAAGTTACGCGCACTGTTGACCAGGGAGATCGAAATGTGGCGATCCTCGGGCAAGTGCTGGTTAGTGGCATCAATGTGCTCCTGGACGGCGGTGCGAGACAGATCCCGGATGGAAAGCATGGGAGTAGGGGTGCCCTCGCCGTTCTCAATGGAATCCTGCAGCACTGAGGGGGCAATTGATGTGCGGGGATAGGCCTGCTGGCTACGCAGACCAATCCAAAAGAGCATCGTCAAGGCATCCCGAGTGGCCTTGGCGAATGACTCCCAGGTGGTTGCGGTAGCGATGGCAGCGGCGGTCACGACACCTTGAGAGTGACCGGTAGTACCCTTAATACGCTCAAGGAGGTCACCGGGCTGACGGCCCAGGACCTTGCAGGTCACCATGTAGTGGGCGAGCTGAACCAGACCGATCAAAGGCAGACTCACGGGAGCGGACACCAAATAGTCGGTATCGGGCTGGGCATCCCTATCCTGGAGCCATCGCATAATATCCAGACCTTTGGGGTAGAGCTTGCTGGCCTCGGGCTCTCGCGAGAGGGTTTGCAAGAGCTCTGCGGAAGAGACGATCAATTCCTCGACGAAGGAGGGGTAAGTAGTGTAGATGGAACGGAGCTCATCGAAATACTCCTCAATGTTACCCTGACCACCAAAGACCGTGTAGATGCCGGCGGCATCCTCTGAGGCTGCGCGGAACAGGGCAGAGTCGTAGGGCTTGGTGGGCCGGCCGGCGGCGGCTCGTCCAGCGTAGTAGGCCTCCACGACCTGGTTCTTCTTGGCCACAATGCCGGGGAGAGTAGCCACCACGGCGTGCACGTCGTTGCCACGCATGAAGCCACGCTCGAACTCGTTCAAAGCGAGCTTGAGAACCTCGAGGTAGCTACCTTGAGAATCATCCTCCCCCTCCTCGACCTCGCGGGCAGCCAGGCCGATATAGCGGGCGACCAGCTCGGTGACGGAGGAAGGCTCATCATCCTGGGCCAATTCATCTGTGGGTTCGGGTAATGAAGCAGTGAAGGTGTCTTTCAACTGCGAGGCGTGGAAATGGAGCGAGGTAGGGACGAGGAAAGAAAACTCGAGGGAGCCATGTGAAAGAATAAGAGGGCGGAGGGATTGAGATGACCGGGGGGTATTGATGCCGGTCTGAGGACCGGTCGATGTGCCGTACATGGTGAAAGTCCTCTCTCTTCTAGAGACCCAGGCGGGACTCGTGTTCAATCGAGGATCTGGAGAGCAATGAGCATGAGCTTCGGCCGGAGGGGGGGAAATTGGCGGTATCGGGGAAGGAGAGAATAGCCACGTACAATCCTCAATTCAGTGTCCGAGCAAGACACTATATTAAAAAAAAAAAACAAATAACTAGAGAAAATAGAACGTCACAAGGAAAGGGAGAGAGGGAGTTGTACACGAGGGATGTTCAGTGTAAAAAAAAGATCCGCTGTTGAACGAGTTGCGACTCAAAGCGGTTTAGGGCGGTGACCCGCCCCAATCGCAGTTCAACATGTAATTTTGGGTGTAATCCAGTTTCCAGGATTACCGTAATTCATAATTGCTGGGAACACTGGGACGATGGGGTGTTGGGCCTGGTCTTATTGGTACAGTGAGTGTCAGGTACGTCCCCACCAGGCAACCACTTGCGCCGGCGAGTCTTCGGCCGGTGCATCGCCCGCTTCGCACTAAATCCGGAGCTATGGTACGCGGGAGCCCCAACGGCCTCAACTCTTCTGGCCCATCCCTTCTATCCGATTACTACCTAGTCTACACCATGGGTTGGATCGCATCCGGGATATGGACCACTCCATTTTCTATTCTCGGTCATATAGTCGTATTTCGATCTTTTTTGATTTTTCATCTGATTTCTAATATCCCATACCGCTTCAGCGTTCTGCACGAAGCACGAAGCCACCAGAAATTCCCCACCCAAGGTCGCAAAATTACCCGTATTGCGTATTACCAACCTATCGGCCTATCGCTTTCCCACCTTTTTTTCCTCGAATTGAACCTTCTCTCCAAAGGCCCTTGGATCCTCTCTCCTCCTCTCCTCCAAACCATTGTTGCCTTTCCTTTCTTTTTTTTGTGTTCTTTTCTTATTCGGAAAGCCTTCCACGGGCATTCAGCGACGACTCCCCGTCGCGTACCTCCCCCCCCCAGGACGTGCGTCCTGCTCCTACCTTAATACCTTAACGATACCCTCACAACATGCGTCCCGAGATTGAGCAAGAGCTCGCTCACACCTTGCTGGTGGAGCTGCTCGCCTACCAATTCGCCTCTCCCGTCAGATGGATCGAGACTCAGGATGTTATCCTCGCCGAACAGCGCACCGAGCGCATTGTCGAGATTGGTCCCGCAGATACTCTGGGAGGAATGGCCCGCCGGACGCTAGCTTCCAAGTACGAGGCATACGATGCCGCCACATCTGTTCAGCGTCAAATTCTGTGCTACAACAAGGATGCCAAGGAGATTTACTACGATGTCGACCCCATTGAGGAGGAAGCTGTCGCCGAGCCCGCTGCCGCCTCTGCCTCTGCTGCTCCCGCCGCCGCTGCACCGGCTGCTGCGGCTGCTGCCCCTCCACCTCCCAGTGCTGGCCCAGCTGCGGCTGTAGAGGACGCCCCAGTGTCTGCCGTCGATATTCTGCGATCTCTGGTCGCGCAGAAGCTGAAAAAGAGTCTGGCCGATGTGCCTTTGTCAAAAGCCATTAAGGATCTGGTTGGAGGTAAGTTCCCGATCAATTGGTCTTAAATAGTGCTCGCAAACCTAACATCTCTCTTTGCAAGGTAAATCCACATTACAAAACGAAATTCTGGGAGATCTGGGCAAGGAATTCGGCTCAACACCGGAGAAGCCGGAAGACACCCCTCTGGATGAGTTGGGTGCGGCCATGCAGGCCACTTTCAATGGCCAATTGGGCAAGCAGTCTTCCTCCCTCATTGCACGAATGGTCTCCTCCAAGATGCCCGGTGGTTTCAACATCACCGCTGTTCGCAAATATCTTGAGACTCGATGGGGCCTGGGCGCAGGCCGCCAGGATGGTGTGCTTTTGCTCGCCATTACCATGGAGCCCGCTGCTCGTCTGGGCGCCGAGCCCGATGCCAAGGCTTTCCTCGACGACGTGGCTAACAAGTACGCTACCAGTGCTGGCATTAACCTGTCTACTCCCGCGGCCGGTGGCGACGCCGGTGGTGGTGGTGGTGGTGGCATGATGATGGACCCTGCGGCCATCGACGCCTTGACCAGGGATCAGCGTGCTCTGTTCAAGCAGCAATTGGAGGTTATTGCCCGTTACCTGAAGATGGATCTCCGTGCGGGTGACAAGGCTTTTGTCACCTCCCAAGAGACCCAGAAGGCCTTGCAGGCCCAGATCGATCTGTGGCAGGCGGAACATGGCGACTTCTACGCTTCGGGCATTGAGCCCTCTTTCGACGCCCTCAAGGCCCGTGTCTACGACTCTTCGTGGAACTGGGCCCGCCAGGATGCTCTTAGCATGTACTATGATATTATCTTCGGCCGTCTCCAGGTGGTGGATCGGGAGATTGTGAGCCAGTGTATTCGCATTATGAACCGCTCCAACCCTCTCCTTCTCGAATTCATGCAGTACCACATTGACAACTGCCCTACTGAGCGCGGCGAAACCTACCAGCTGGCTAAGGAGCTCGGCCAGCAGCTCATTGAGAACTGCCGCGAGGTGATGGATGTCGCCCCCGTCTACAAAGACGTCGCCGTTCCTACCGGTCCCCAGACTACCATTGACGAGCGCGGTAACATTGGCTTCAAGGAGGTTCCCCGTGCTAGTGCCCGCAAGCTGGAGCACTACGTCAAGCAGATGGCCGAGGGCGGTCCCATCTCCGAGTACAGCAACCGCAATAAGGTTCAGAATGACCTCAAGAATGTCTATAAGCTCATTCGCAAGCAACACCGCCTCTCCAAGTCATCGCAGCTCCAGTTTGACGCTCTCTACAAGGATGTTCTGCATGCTCTCAGCATGAACGAAAACCAGATCATGCCCCAGGAGAATGGTAGCGCCAAGAAGTCTGGCCGCAACGGTCTCAAGCGCACCGCCACCCGCCCCGGAAAGGTCGAGACCATTCCCTTCTTGCACCTGAAGAAGAAGTCCGAGCATGGTTGGGACTATAACAAGAAGCTCACCGGCACCTACCTGAAGGTCTTGGAATCGGCCGCTCAAAATGGCCTTTCCTTCCAGGGCAAGAATGTTCTGATGACTGGTGCCGGTGCTGGTTCCATCGGTGCTGAGGTCCTCCAGGGTCTGATTAGCGGTGGTGCTAAGGTCATTGTCACCACCAGCCGCTTCTCTCGTGAGGTGACAGAGTACTATCAGGCTATGTACGCCCGCTACGGTGCTCGTGGTTCCCAGCTTGTTGTCGTGCCCTTCAACCAGGGTAGCAAGCAAGACGTTGAGGCTCTTATCGACTACGTCTACGACATCAAGAAGGGCCTTGGATGGGACCTCGACTTCGTTGTTCCCTTCGCCGCCATCCCCGAGAATGGCCGCGAGATTGACAACATCGACTCCAAGTCCGAACTGGCTCACCGTATCATGTTGACCAACCTGCTCCGCCTCCTTGGCTGTATCAAGACCCAGAAGCAGGCCCACGGCTTCGAGACTCGCCCCGCCCAGGTCGTCCTGCCCCTGTCGCCCAACCACGGTACTTTCGGAAACGATGGTCTCTACTCCGAGTCTAAGCTGGCTTTGGAGACTCTCTTCAACCGCTGGTACTCTGAGAACTGGAGCAACTACCTCACTATTTGCGGTGCAGTTATCGGCTGGACTCGTGGAACTGGTCTGATGAGCGGCAACAACATGGTCGCTGAGGGTGTTGAGAAGCTTGGTGTTCGCACTTTCTCCCAGCAGGAGATGGCCTTCAATCTTCTCGGTCTGATGTCCCCGTCTATCGTCGACCTCTGCCAGAATGACCCCGTCTTCGCTGACCTCAACGGCGGCCTTCAGTTTATCCCCAATCTGAAGGGCTTGATGACCAAGCTCCGCACCGACATCATGGCTGATAGCGATATTCGCCAGGCTGTCATCAAGGAAACTGCCATCGAGAACAAGATTGTCAATGGTGAGGATAGCAGCGCTCTGTACAAGAGAGTCGTTGCCGAACCCCGCGCCAACATCAAGTTCGAGTTCCCCACTCTTCCTGATTGGGAGAAAGAGGTCAAGCCCATCAACGAGTCTCTCCAGGGCATGGTCAACCTGGACAAGGTCGTCGTTGTCACCGGTTTCGCCGAGGTTGGTCCTTGGGGTAACTCTCGCACTCGCTGGCAGATGGAAGCCTATGGCAAGTTCTCTCTCGAGGGCTGTGTTGAGATGGCATGGATCATGGGTTTGATCAAGCACCACAACGGTCCTCTCAAGGGCAAGGCCTACTCTGGCTGGGTTGATGCCAAGACTGGGGACCCCGTCGATGACAAGGACGTTAAGCCCAAGTACGAGAAATACATCCTGGAGCACACCGGTATCCGACTCATCGAGCCCGAGTTGTTCAAGGGTTACGATCCCAAGCAGAAGCAGCTGCTTCAGGAAATTGTCATCCAGGAGGATTTGGAGCCCTTCGAGGCCTCCAAGGAGACCGCCGAGGAGTTCAAGCGTGAGCACGGTGACAAGGTCGAGATCTTCGAGATCCCCGACTCTGGCGAGTACACTGTCCGCCTTTGCAAGGGCGCCAACCTGCTCATCCCCAAGGCGCTCCATTTCGACCGTCTTGTGGCCGGTCAGATCCCCACCGGCTGGGATGCCAGCAAATACGGTATACCCGCCGACATCATTGAGCAGGTTGACCCTGTTACTCTGTTCGTCCTAGTCTGTACTGCCGAGTCCATGCTTTCCGCCGGTATCACCGACCCTTACGAGTTCTACAAGTACGTCCATCTCTCCGAGGTTGGTAACTGCATTGGTTCCGGTATCGGTGGTACCCACGCCCTGCGCGGTATGTACAAAGACCGCTACCTAGACAAGCCTCTGCAGAAGGATATTCTGCAGGAGTCCTTTATCAACACCATGAGTGCGTGGGTTAACATGTTGCTTCTGTCTTCTACCGGTCCCATCAAGACCCCCGTCGGTGCCTGTGCCACTGCCGTCGAGTCTGTTGACATCGGTTATGAGACTATTGTTGAGGGCAAGGCCCGCGTCTGCTTCGTCGGTGGTTTCGATGACTTCCAGGAGGAGGGATCGTATGAGTTCGCCAACATGAAAGCTACCAGCAACGCCGAGGATGAGTTCGCCCACGGTCGCACTCCGCAGGAGATGTCTCGTCCTACTACCACTACCCGTGCAGGCTTCATGGAGTCTCAGGGTTGCGGTATGCAGCTCATCATGAGTGCGCAGCTCGCCCTTGACATGGGTGTGCCCATTCATGGTATCATCGCCCTGACGACTACCGCTACTGACAAGATCGGCCGCTCCGTCCCTGCTCCTGGCCAGGGTGTCCTCACCACTGCCCGTGAGAACCCCGGCAAGTTCCCCTCGCCTCTATTGGACATCAAGTACCGTCGCCGCCAGCTTGACCTGCGCAAGAAGCAGATCAAGGAATGGCAGGAGTCCGAACTCCTTTATCTGCAGGAGGAGGTTGATGCCATGCAGGCCCAGAGCGATGAGAGCTTCAATGCCTCTGAGTACATGCACGAGCGGGCTCAGCACATTGAGCGTGAGGCCGTTCGCCAGGAGAAGGATGCGCAGTTCAGCTTGGGCAACAACTTCTGGAAGCAGGACTCGCGCATCGCTCCCCTGCGCGGTGCCATGGCTACCTGGGGTCTCACTGTCGACGACATTGATGTCGCTTCCTTCCACGGCACCTCAACTGTTGCCAACGACAAGAACGAGTCCGACGTTATCTGCCAGCAGCTCAAGCACCTGGGTCGCAAGAAGGGAAACGCCGTCATGGGTATCTTCCAGAAGTACCTCACCGGTCACCCCAAGGGTGCTGCGGGTGCATGGATGTTCAACGGCTGTCTGCAGGTCCTGGAGAGTGGCCTCGTCCCCGGTAACCGCAACGCCGACAATGTCGACAAAGTTATGGAGAAGTTCGATTACATCGTTTACCCCAGCCGCAGCATCCAAACCGATGGTATCAAGGCGTTCTCCGTTACTTCCTTCGGATTCGGTCAGAAGGGTGCTCAGGCCATTGGCATCCACCCCAAGTACCTGTTCGCCACTCTGGACCAGGCCCAATACGATGCCTACAAGACGAAGGTTGAGGCTCGCCAGAAGAAGGCTTACCGCTACTTCCACAACGGCCTGATAAACAACAGCATCTTCGTTGCTAAGAGCAAGGCTCCTTACGAGGATGACCAGCAGAGCAAGATCTTCCTGAACCCTGACTACCGTGTTAGCGTCGACAAGAAGACCTCTGAGCTGAAGTACTCTTCCGCACCCCCAAAGGCTGATAGCGCCGAGGGCACCCGTCAAATGGTTGAGTCTTTGACTAAGGCCAATGCCGCCGAGAATTCTAAGATCGGTGTCGACGTTGAGAACATTGACGCGATCAACATCTCCAACGAGAATTTCATTGAACGCAACTTTACTGCTGGTGAGCAGGAGTACTGCCGCAAGGCCGCCTCTCCTCAGTCTTCGTTCGCCGGTCGATGGAGTGCCAAGGAGGCCGTGTTCAAGTCCCTGGGTGTTAGCAGCAAGGGAGCCGGCGCTGCCCTGAAAGAAATTGAGATCGGAAGCGATGCCAACGGCGCTCCGGTTGTGACTGTAAGTAACGACGATCTCTTTACAATTCCGGGTGATCAGCAACGCTAACGGGTGATCTTCCTTTAGCTTCATGGTGCCGCCGCCGCCGCCGCCAAGCAGGTCGGTGTCAAGTCGGTCAATGTCAGCATCAGCCACAGCGACTCGCAGGCTGTGGCCGTCGCGGTCTCGCAGCTTTGAGATAGCCGTGCATTCTTGAATCTTGAGTTGTTTACATAGATACTGGTGGGAATCGCCATTGAAGCTTTTCTCTCGGCTCATTTCCTTTTTGAGACGTGATGATTGTGATTTACGTTTGTTTGTTTGTTTCTTATTAGAGTCGGGCCAGCTTCGTCTCCTGGTTCGTTTGGTGTTATAATGGGAGTAATGATATGCCATAATCTCGCACAATTATTTGTTCTTTTGTAGAATCGGAGCTATGAGTTTCCCGGAGCCCACGCCGGCCATGTATCTAGCCAGGTAAGGTGGTCCTTGCACGTTCCGTTGGGTCGAAGTACGCAAATTCGTTCGCATTGCCCGTCACATTTGCGTCCCAAATACGAAATATGAACGTGACTGCCTCATAGCTGAAACGGTTCAGGCAATAGAACCAGTTCTATTCCAATGAAAAGTCTCTGCAAGATCGTGGAGCTCCAGAAGATCGATAATTTAAGCAGGTGTGTTGCTGAGATCCAGGTAGAAAATAGCTTTTGTTTGAATAACTATGGACGAAGAACTTTCTTGATATTTACAACAACTGAACATACATCACATTATCACTTCGATGCCACGGCAGCGCGATTGAGCGGGCCCCAGTTGGCACGCGGGTTAAGTTGATACCGCACCAACCGTTTCTTCGTGTGTGCATCTGACGCCTCGCGGCCCAGAGCTGCGTCAAACTTAATATCCAGAGTACTGGGGTGCGGCCGCTCAAAAGGTCGCGTAGAAGTGGGTGGCTTCATGATATCTGCGGGCTTGGGCTCGGCGTCGGCATCAGGGAGCTCCTCTTCTGAAGAGCCTGCCGCAGGCCTCAACGCCCGTTGTAGTCCAGACCGGTACAACGAGGCTTCGACCTTGGTGATCAGGTCACTGACGTCTTTCCCGGACTCAACAGCATTGAGAAGATCCCTCTTAAGCTGTGCCAGCCACTGGTCGCCTTCGTGCACCTTGCGCAGGTTGTTACGGCTCTTCGCCATGATTGCGGCGCCGGGAGTGCCAGGCTTGATGGAGCTTTCCTTGATGGGAGAGTGCTGGCGAACCCATTCACGCATGATCTCCCAGATCACGCTCCAAGGAGCATCGGTACGGATTGAGTTCGGTTTGGCATGACTCCGAGTAGTGCGGTAGCCACAAGAGCGGACGGCACCACGGAACTCATCCATAGGAATGGTTGTGCAGTGGAGCACTTTAGAAAGAAAGCCGAGATTGAAGTAGAAAGGATACTTTTCCAAGGCAGCAGGATTCATTCGGGGAATGATGGCGGGACACTCAGGGTCTTGGGATTTGGTCTCAGCTGTCTCGGCTTCGGAGGTCGGTTGCTGGCCGGCTTTCGGCACGGCAGGAGTGAGATCCAGATCCTCTTCCAAAGCGGTGGTCAGCATGCCCTCAATTCGAGGAATTGTCTGGTATGTCTTGGGATCGAGAGTAGGAAGAATAGCCAGGATCTTCTGGATATAATGAGGGTTATGTAACGGGCCTCCCCACATAGGACCCGCGATGTGAGTCTTGAAGCCGCAGTGCTCGCAGTGCGTGCCAGCTGAGGGACCCTGGGCCAGACCATAGTGATAGAAGGGGTTACCCTTCTTGTCAAGCCTTTGCTTGGTGGCGGCGATGGGTTGTGTGCTCCAAGCGCCACATCCAGAATCGCAGTTGTATACAAGCATTGTGTTGCCGGCAGTGAACTTGACCAGCGCGGGGGAGCGGTACACACGGACAAACACACGCGCGTAGAAGTCAATTGACAGAGAAAGCAGGGGCTCAATTGCAAGTCCGTACTTAGCAGCCGACATGGCAAGAGAGTTCAGAATCAATCGTAGTCCACCCTCGTGCGAGTGCGAGCCCTTGATCGAGACACCTCCGTACAGAGAGAATGCCTTTTCCGGATATCCAGTTGAAGCCCAAACGCCAGCATCAGTGCAAGTGACACAGAGCAGGCCGCCGTCCCTAACACCCTGGATGGCGGCATCGATGAAAGGGGACGCAGTGCCGTAGGGATCCAAGTCGATCACATCGAATTTCTGAAGTGCGCCCAAGCTGTACATGTATGTGCGGGCATCACCGAGGTTGGGCTGGATTCGATCTTGCAGCTCATTATATTCAATGTTCGTCTTCATTGACTTGATGGCAGAGGCGGACAAGTCATTAGCCACGACTCTAGACACCGGAAGCTCCGAAGCATAGCGAAGTGCGCGCAGGCCCGTCGCGGAAAGAGCATCCAGAATTGTATAAGAAGGTTCCGAGTCAGGCTGTGCCTCTTGCTTTCCGTTTCCAGTCTGCTCGCCCTCCGGCTTCACTTCATTGGCACCATCCGTCGCAGACTTGGACGCTTGGTCCTCGGAGTCCACCTCACGCTTCCTCTTCTTCCCTTGTGTGCGCTTCTTGTGCTTCTGCTTCTTTGACTCCAGCAGAGACTCTCCGTAGGCCCGAATGGCCAGGACACTCAGGTCACGATTGAACTGCTGGATCGGGTTGTAGAAAACAGATTGCGACTCGTCCTCCTCCTTGAGATCCCTCCTCGTTGCCTTAGAAGCGGCTTCCTGTGCAGGAGGGTTGAGAATATGCGCGCGGCCCTCCTTAATAACCTGGTAGTCTGTGCCTTGGAATTGCACCAACTTGGAGGGATCGGTGGAGCTATCCATTGTTCTCGATTGGCAGAATGGCCGCTGAAATGACCGGGTAGAGGTGTTTATTCGGAGAAACTGTGCGCTGGTAATGGAAAGATCAAATGCGCATCGTCGAGCCAAGGTGAAAATCGAGAGTCGCGAGGTCATGGACGAGGTGCGTGGAGAGGGAAAATGCGCGCGGCGTCGGAGGAAAAAAGATTCCTCGCACGGACCAAGTCACCGCCCACTATGGAACTATGAACCTCAATGCGTGTGGATGGAGAGGAGAACCCAACCAATAGATAGTTCAATGTTTATGGGAATTCTCGAGCAATCAACAAGTTCTTTTTAGAATTTTTTAATATTGAGTATAATTACCTCAAACGCGTATGGTGTGAGCTCTTATTGGTGTTAAATCTAGTCCCATGCAGGAAGCATCTTAAGGCATTACATTTGGTAGTCGAAATATACAATTAATGATTAGTCGTAATTACATGCTAGAGTACAATGTGTGTTCATACCAACCTCCGTTATCCCCTCATAACCAATCACCAATGATAGGCACTTGGCTATACATCTCGTTCCACCCTTGCGCTTCCCAACCCGAACCTTCACCTGCACGTCCAACGATACCGAGGGCACCAGCCAGCCAGAGAGCAGCACCTGCTGCGGCAATTCCATTCACCATCCACCACATCTTGCGCTGTTTCTTCGCACGGTTTTGGTTCTCGGGATAGCCCAGGTAGCCTTCCAGCGATCCCTTGCTGGTACGCTCTTTGCGGACCGTCGTCACTCTCCAGCCCATCCAAGTAGCCCATCCACCGACAAAGTGCCACACGCTGGCAGTGACAAATAGCAGGTAGAAAATATTCCAGAACACGGGACTGCGCGCAATACCATGGGCAACAAAGCCCAACCCCACACCGGAACTCCCGCCATCCACTATCAACGGTGTAGCACGGTTTACCAGAACATGAAGACCGATCAATGGCGCAACAAAATACCCTGTGCGAGCTTGAAGAGAGAACCGAGGCCAGGAGGAGAGCAAAGATCGCTGAGCGCGAGTCTCCGCACCATATAATCGAGCTCGTCGCGATGCACGAATGTTGCGCAGGGCGATTCCAGAGATGATATGCGTGAGGACGGGAATTGTGAGAACGAGATGCTCCAGACCTGGAGCCTGGTAGACTGGTCGCGTGAGCAGGAGATAGGGCTCGCTTGCGGGCACGGAGCGGGTCACAAGTGGGAAAAGTGCGGTATTAGCGAAGTGCAGCACGGAAAAGGCCGTCGGTGGGTAGGTCGAGTATTTCTGAAAACCAGACACTGCAAGTTTTGATCAGAAAATAGGAATATTAAGGTTTGCGCGGGATTGGGCGCAACATACACAATGCATCCCACCGGTGGGCTCGGAGGCCTAGTTTCGGTGCTGGGAATCCGCAGGTGCGCTTCGGCTTGTCTTCCTCAGGCTTAGACAAATATTGGCCGCTTTCGAGGGTCTCAAGATCGGGGGTTGAGTCGTCCACAGGCGAGGGATCTAGCTCTTGCATAGAGATGACCGACTTGGCGTCGAGGTCTTGCGGTTTGACGTCCATTGTGGGCTGAGCCTTCGTGACAATAGAAGAAGTGGAGAAGAAAATCGTGTATTAGGAAATCATCACTCGTACAAGTTGCTCAAGCAAAAAGAAAGCTGGGGAGAAAACAAGGAAAAGTTGGGGACGACGGCCTTGCTGAGTCCGCCCAACGGGACGCTTCTGATAGGCCTAACTCTGCTTCTCCCACCACTTCACAGCAATGGCGCCGGTATCTCCCCTGGACACTTCACTGTTTGATCGCATGCTAATATGTGACTAGAGAGGCTTCACTAATCCTGCTCCCAAAGTACGATCCATAATCAGCCATCCTTCCCCCTCCAAAGGCACGTCCACTGACAGGAACAGACCGAGTCGGCGCGGTCCGCGCTCAGTGCCTTCACATGCACGCTCTGCAGTAAATCATACTCGCGACACCCGGAGTACGAGGCACATATCTCTTCATATGATCACCAACATCGTAAACGTCTCCAGGACCTCAAACAGCTCTCCCGCGACCCAAATGCCGCGGAGAAGGCCCGTCGCGCTGAGCGCAAGGCCGATGCGGAGGCCGGGTTAAAGGTCATTGATGCACCTGTCAGTGGCCCAGTCCCAAGTGGAGGAGCTACTGGTGCGAAGAGTGGAGGGGGTTTCAAGAAAGGTGGCTTTAAGAGTTCTTTTGCAGCTGTCAAAGGTGGTCCCGCAGCCCCGGTCAAGAAGAACGTCTTGGGTGACGACGATGAGGAAGAGGGCCACACTGCTGTCAAAGAACAGCCGAGCGTGTCCTCGAAGCCTGTGCCTGAGCAAGTGCGAGAGGATGCTGAAAGTGATACGGACGAGGAGTATGCGCGGGATCGAGACGGCGGCGGATTCTACGACCCTCGTCGGCCAACGGGCTGTTTTGCGGGGTGTGCCGGTCTTGGAGGAACCCAGGCTTCTACATAACCAACTCGTGCGTATACTCCATATGCATCTTTGGCGTTGGATCAGGGCATGGCGTTTCGGCAATACCCATTTAAATCTTAAATCTTTTGACAAATCTACAATGATCTGAATGGAAAGAAACTTGCAACTTCCAATGTCTATCAATCTAAGACACAAACAAAGCATTTACGCTGGGTGAAGAACGAGGCACAGACCCGGAGAAGGTAATCGTACACAGCTTTCCAAGATCTGCCTAGGCGAGAATAAATAACGACATGATGGGGGAACAAACAATATAAAATGAGACAGATGAAATGGTACTAGGCACATGGTTTTATTACGCGCTCATGCGCTCCACTTACAAACGCAGGAGCTTAGCGGCCTGCTTCACGATGGTGTCATCCTGGGGGAAGGCCATGTTCTCCAGACCGTGAGCGTAGGGAGTGGGGACCTCAGCACCGGTGACACGGACGGCAGGGGCGGTCAGGTAGTCGAATCCGTACTCCATGGCAAGAGCCATGATCTCGGAGGCAACACCGAACATGGGGTAGCCGGACTCGACGACCATCAGGCGGCCGGTCTTCTTGACGGAGGCGATGATGGCCTCGACATCAAGGGGCTTGATGGAACGCAGGTTGAGAACCTCGGCGTCAACACCGTACTTCTGCTTGAGCTCGGCGGCGGCGGTGAGGGACTGGCCGACACAGCGGGAGACAGAGACGATGGTGAGGTCCTTGCCGGAGCGCTCGATCTTGGCCTTACCAATGGGCAGGACGAAGTCGTTTTTCTGGGCGGCCTCG
The DNA here is from genome assembly GCF_028827265.1 of Penicillium atrosanguineum. Taxonomy (NCBI): domain Eukaryota; kingdom Fungi; phylum Ascomycota; class Eurotiomycetes; order Eurotiales; family Aspergillaceae; genus Penicillium; species Penicillium atrosanguineum. Next base: position 805,864 of record NW_026623138.1, on the reverse strand, counting down.
CTCATGGGGAAAGCCTGGCCGTACATAAGCCTAAGATTGCCGTGTTAGTTTCCCGTATCGATCTCCCCCCCCCAAAAAAAAAAAAAAAGTTATCCGAGTCACCACTTACTCGTTCTCGAGAACCACGACGGGGTTGGGGTCACGAATAGCAGCCTTCAGGAGACCCTTGGCATCCTCGGAGCTCCAGGGGGAGACGACCTTGAGACCGGGAATGCTGCCGTACCAGGCAGAGTAATCCTGGGAGTGCTGAGCGGCGACACCGGCGGCAAAGCCGTTGGGGCCACGGAAAGTGACGTTGCAGGGCTGGATACCACCGGACATGTAGTGAGTCTTAGCGGCGGAGTTGATAATCTGATCGATGGCCTGCATAGCGAAGTTGAAGGTCATGAACTCGCACTAGAACGGGAGTCAACAAATTAGTTCCCGGGTCTTCTCTTTCTCGATTTTAGGCTTCGGAATCACTCACAATGGGGTGCAGACCAGCCAGAGCAGCGCCAACGGCGATACCAGTGAAACCGGCTTCAGTAATGGGGGTATCGATAACCCGCTTGGGGCCGAAGCGGTCCAAGAGTCCTCGTGTCACCTTGTAACTGCGGGAAAGAGATCCAGGTCAGCGATAAGGGTCTTTGACCAGACAATACCATTCTTCCATCTCGGAGAATGAAGAAGATTTCCTTACGCTCCGTTGTACTGTGCGACCTCCTCACCCAGAATGAAAGTCTTCTGGTTGAGCTCCAGCTCCTCGGCCAGAGCCTCGTTCAGAGCGTCACGGACCGTGACCTCCTTAGTGCCGGATTCCGAAGCATATCCACGAGCGCGAATGAATGAAGGAGCGCACGACTTGGTGAAGGCAGAGCGAAGAGGGGTGGAAGCCAGGCGCGAAGCGAGCGCTGGGCGGAAAAGACGGGGAGCGGCCATGGCGGAGAATGAAGATGGAAGTCGAAGGGAGAGAAGGAAAGGAAGCAACAATTGAAAGGTCCGCAAGGTTCAATAAAACCGCAGATGCGATTGAAGACCAAAAGTTCAAGGTTGGGGAAACGGGAAGATCGCGCTTGAATCTTTGAGATGCAAATCCGAAGATGTTGGGCGCTGAGTCAGCATCTCACCGGCAGCTCCTTCCGTAACCGTAAGAGCTTCCCCAAGTTACTCGTTCTATAGCTATATCCTTGCTTCTATCTTGGCTTCTCTCTTTCTCTCACCAGATTCTCACCAGATTCTAGTTTCTATCACCAAACAGAGGGACAGTTCTCTCAATGACTTGCTCTCCCAGGGGGCTATCCACCCTGTTCCTGGCGGTGTTGCCCTGGATCGTCTCTTTCCCGTCGGCGCTCGCCGCTCAGCCCTCCGCGCCCGCTCCCATCTCCGCTCCCCTACGAGCTCTCGAGTTCGGACAACTGAATTTCCTTCATACTACCGATACCCATGGCTGGCTAGCCGGCCATTTAGAGGAGTATGTTCTGGGATTTCTCTGCTGTTAGCTCTAAAATAGACTGATGCGCGTCGCAGACCTTCCTACTCGGCGGACTGGGGGGACTATGTTTCGTTCGCGACGCGCATGCGGGAAAAGGCCGAGGCGCAGGGCCAAGATTTGCTGGTCATTGATACCGGAGATCGCGTCGAGGGCAACGGTCTCTATGACTCGTCCGAGCCCAAAGGCATCTTTCTCTCGGAGATCCTCCGTCATCAACACATCGATGTGATCACATCGGGAAACCATGAACTTTACAAACAGAACACGTCGGAGGCCGAATTTCTGAGCACTGTTCCTAATTTCCGGGGCAAATACCTTGCCTCCAATATCGATATCAGTCATCCCGAAACTAACGAACTAGTTCCGCTCGCCCCGCGATTCAAGAAGTTCACCACTAAGAAACAGGGCATCCGCATCGTAGCGTTCGGCTTCTTGTTTGATTTTACTGGCAATTATAATAATACTGTGGTTCAGCCAGTGGAGAAGACCATCAAAGAGGACTGGTTCCAGGAGGCCATTCGGGATAAAGAGGTCGATCTTTTTTTAGTCGCTGGCCACGTCCCGGCGCATTCACCTGAATATTGGGCCATCTTTGAAGAGATTCGAAGAATCCGCTGGGACACTCCGATCCAGTTTTTTGGCGGACACGAGCATATTCGCGACTATGCGAAATACGACTCCAAGGCCTTCGCTCTTGCCAGTGGCCGGTTCATGGAGACAATCGGTTTCACCTCGATCGACGGTCTTTCTACCGGTGATCAGTCAAGTGCAGCATCAAGCCCCGTTTTCAAGCGACGATACATCGATAACAATCTTTACTCTTTTTACCATCATACTGGCCTGGATGAAGAGTCCTTCCCGACTGAAAATGGCCTCAACGTTTCTCAGCTCATTACTGAATCCCGAAGTGCTCTTCGACTGGATCATGTTCATGGCTGTGTCCCGCGAACCCTCTGGACATCCCGAGTCCCATACCCAAACCCAAATAGTGTTTTCACGTGGCTGCAGACCAGGGTGCTGCCCGATTCTCTTAAAGATGAATCTCGGGGTGAGGTCCCTTCAGTGGCCATATTGAATACGGGTGCCATGCGATTCGATATCTTCAAGGGCGAATTCACGCAAGATACCATATGGACCATATCACCATTTACCAACAGTTTCCGCTACGTTAAGGACGTTCCTTATGAAAAGGTACAACTGATTATGGAGGTCCTTAACAAGCAGCCTAAGGTCCTAGAGACGCTCGAGTCAGGCTCAAAGCTCTCCCCTTTGCCATGTCCTGAAAACCTTGCCCGGGCGGCATACTTCACTACTGAGGTTGTTGAAGAAGATTTGGAAACGCAGCCAGTCTATAACATAGCTGGCTCACATCAAGCTCCTCTCTCAGTCGACAGACTAGATGAGAAGATTCTGCCGGGATATACGACCAAGGATGATGCAGGCACCGATGGAGATGACACCGTTCATTCGCCCATTTCCTTCTATGAAGTTCCCAACTGTATCCAAGCGTTGCTGTCAGCCGACAAGTCGGGGGTTCCGGAGACGGTCGATCTCATTTACATTGAGTTCATCCAGCCGCACTTGGCGATGGCTGCCAAATTTGCTAGCCTTGATGTTGATTTCTTCAAGGATAGTGAGGTGTACATGCCGTCGACGACACTGACGGATTTGCTTTTAGCGTGGGTGAAGAAGCACTGGAAGTGCGAGTAATCCACTAATGTGTATAGTCTTAATGACCTCGAGATGTAACATGAGAGATTATCAGTTCACTACACTTCGTTTCTTTTTCGGATCGGATATGCAAGCCACTGGCAACACAGTAGGCATAGAACGCCTATGTAGATAAACTACCTGAACATATGGTACATCGAGTTCTTTTACTCGTCGCCGCCGGTGAAGGTGAAAACACCCTTTCCACTGCGGTAGCCACCCAGAGTGCCTTGCACGTTCTCGGCCAGTTGGGGGCCCTCGGACTTCCAGTTCCACTCGACGTTGTCGACAGGAATATCCTTGAAGCGACCTGTACGAGTAAGCTGGAGCACATCGTTGATGGTGTTCTCCTTGAGCTGGGGGTTCTTGTCACCCCATTTGGAGACCCAGAATCCGTCAAACACGAGGTTCTTGAAGATCAAAATGCCAGAGGGGAGCGCAACCGGCTGCTTCGACATGGCTCCGTAAGTCACCATGTGCGAGTCCGGAGCCAGAGTCTTCGCCAGAGCTGTGGCATTCTTTCCACCGACACAGTTCAAAGCCAGACGAATGGGCTCCCGGCCCTGACGAGTAACCTCTTTGACCATATCCCGGAAGCCACCGTTCAACATCTCTTCCTCCGTCACGACGACGTTAGCACCCAGATCCTTGAGTTCCTGCTTGAGGGCCTCCGTCTCCTCAGGCGTCTTCCGCTGGCGGACAACATTGAGAGTCTTGATACCCCACTCACGGCCCAACTGGATAGCAGCGCGTCCGACGCCACTGTTGGCACCATTCTGGATCATCCATTCCTCGCCAGCGCGCATCCAGTCCCACTCACAGAAGTCACGAATCATCCGGTACGCGGTAACCGGGTTGACACTGACAGTACCGATCTGGATGGGAGTCAAGCCCTCCTTGTTCTCGATGTGGATAAGCTGTGACTCGTCCATCTGAGCATGTGTCCTCCAAGTTCCCTGGCCAGTGCGCTTCATGATGACCCAATCGCCCTTGGACAGGTTCTTAACGCCCGCGCCCGTTGAAATAACCTCGAACGCTCCCTCATTACCACCTATGGCCGACGGCTCAACGGTTCCCAGCGCAGTCTCAAACGGAGGCTTGCTAGGGTATACACCCTGGATCTGGTTGACATCGGCTGGGTTCATAGGCGCAGCGAGAAGACGGAGGTTGACCTGGGTACCATGCGGAGCGGAGATCGAATGCTTGTGAAGGCTGAAGAGTGGTCAGTTCATGGACTGATGAGCTTCACGGGAGCTAATCATACTTGAGAACATCCTTTGGCTCGCCGTATTTCGAGTAGATCAATGCCTTAGCCTGAGTGTAGCCGTACATGGAGATGCACCTTCGGCCATTGACGGAAATTGTGGAGCTGGCGCATTGAGCTTTGCCGGCGATCGGGAAAGTCGCAGCTCGAGCGGCACCGGAGGCACGAGCACCGTTGGCTGCAGCTCTGAGGATACCACGCGACAACATTTTGAGTATAGGTTGGATAGTTGGTGGAAGAAAAATGGTGGGAGGGAATGGGAGGATGACGTCCATCTGGCGATTGAGCTCGGCCCGAAGGAAGCTGCAAGGCTATTTCCCTTCCCGCTTGGAAGTATACCCCACGGTATAAGACTTTGTTTTAATGTTTCCATCTTTTCAGGACCCTTTCAAAAACTGATCCTTTAGTCATTATCCCTTTCTCTTGATTGTAATCTCGACTTCGCGGCTTGCTAGGTAGCTCGGCTTCGGCTCCCGAGGTCCATTTTGGATCATATACAACGGGCTTTTTCGCTTGAACACCAAAGATCCTTTAGGACCATATACACATCTGCTTACTTTGACACTCTTTTCAAAATCTTGGACAGGGTCAGGGTTCCATCTTAGCTAAAATCTTGGAAGCTCTGAAGACATTGAGAGCCGATATCGACCCACGGGTGCTCATATACAGACAACTGAAGTTATTATCGGCTCGTCTGAAATTGAGAATAGACAACTAACGTCTCAGCGCTAGATAAGAAGGGAGTTAAGTATGCTTATCAGATTACCAGGGCTACGGTTGACTGAATATAATCGTGGAAACGATCAGCCTCACCTTTTAACTTGCAATGAACACCAGACCAAGAGACCTTGGAAGCCTTGTAGAATAAATCCACACCTAAAACCTATGATAGTACTGCAATTGCTTCGATGAACATAGAAGCAGGTTCTCATAGATCACTGCCACGTAGGAGCACGGGCCACCTAGATATCGGTTTATCGGTTTCCACCCGCGCTCGACACTTATTCACGACTCACGATTCTAAATGTCCCTTCTACGCGAAGCAGAGAAATACATCGCTAACCAACATGCACATGGGTTCAATACTTTCATAACACCATTGCCCCGTGCGGGGCAGTGGTTGGACCGTGTTAAGCAAGCAGACAAGCGTCGTGAGCAAGGTGCGCTGCCAAATCTCAATTAGTGTCCCACGACTAACAGAAGATTGCTGGAACAGGAGCTCCCAAATCCCCTATCGATGGCTGTTTGATCTCCATTAAAGATAATATCTGCACGCGCGACCTTCCAACGACGTGTGGCTCGGGCATCCTAAGCAAATTCACTAGCCCATTCAATGCCACAGTGATCGAACAATTAGAGAATGCTGGGGCGGTCGTAGCTGGTAAGACCAACCTGGATGAGTTTGGAATGGGGTCACATTCTACCAATTCGCGATTTGGACCTGTGAAGAACTCGCGACGGGATGGTAGCGGACATGATCTCTCCGCGGGTGGCAGCTCTGGCGGGAGCGCGGTAGCCGTCGCAGCAGGTCAATGCTATGCGTGAGTACCGCGCACATATAACGGGACCTAGAAATGGCCATTGACTGGATTTGGAATACTACAGTGCACTTGGAACAGATACAGGAGGCTCCGTCCGACTTCCTGCTGCATACACGGGGACCGTTGGCTTCAAGCCGTCCTATGGGCTAGTATCACGATGGGGCGTGGTCGCATACGCCAACTCTCTGGACACGGTTGGAATTCTAGGAAATAAGACGTCTATTGTTCAGGATATTTTCCGTATCCTCAATCAGCACGACGAGCGCGACCCAACCAGTCTCTCTACCTTCACAAGGTCACGGATTCTGTCCCAGCTCCAGGCCCCTCAACTCGCCTCTCGATTGACCTCAACTCCTCTCCGAATCGGAGTCCCGATAGAATACAATATCTCCGAGCTCACACCGTCAGTTCGCCGTGCCTGGCTACTGTCCCTGGCATATTTGCAGGAGCAAGGACATACCATTCACCCTGTTTCCCTACCAGCCACCAAGCATGCGTTATCAGCATACTATGTCCTGGCCCCCGCCGAGGCATCCTCGAACCTGTCTAAGTACGATGGTGTGCGATACGGTACTCGTGTGGAAGGACCGGACAGCGACGGACAGCCGGATAGCTACCTCTATGCCAACACGCGCGGAAGCGGGTTCGGCGAGGAGGTGAAGCGAAGAATCCTGCTAGGCACATTCAGCTTGAGCGCGGATGCTATGGACAACTACTTCATCCAGGCACAGCGTGTCCGGCGATTGGTGCAGCAGGATTTCAACGCCGTATTCGCTGCTGAGCATCCATTGGCTGCAGTTCAGGACACTCGTCTCGGTGCAGAACAGATCGATATTCTTGTATGTCCCACTGCGCCGTCATCGCCGCCACGACTGTTCGACGTGACGGGGCCCTCTAGTGGTTCATCGCCTTTGGATGCCTATGTCAACGATGTCTTTACGGTCCCCGCCAGTCTCGCGGGCTTGCCAGCTATCTCTGTCCCGGTGACAACCTCTCAGTCTTCACATAACTCGAGCGCTGGTGACGTTGCTGGAATCCAAGTCGTGGGCCAGTACGGAGATGACGAGTTGGTCATGAAGGTTGGAGAATTGCTTGAGGGCAAAAGATTTTGAGAGCCTATAGCATGCCATTCCTGGCTCAACCTGTTCCATATTTGTAAAACTACAACGATACCATATTCTGTACATCAATCCATCTTCATCGTCACCCGATTTTCAGAAAAGATCGCCCAACTCTATGGCCGTACCTTTTATGGAAAAGAACAAGTGCATAGTTCAGGATTTGTTAAAAAGTTGGTATCAATGAAAAGTAATGAGAACCCCCTTGAACGCTTTGCCAGACCCTATAGCTATGTCGTTCTGCCTTTTTACTCAGAGCAACCTGGCCCTTTTGGATCTTCAAGTCATCTCAACATCTTCATCGGCCCCGACAGCCGGGACATCGGCTGCGGGAAGAGGAGTACCAGCTATCCCGATACTCATAGTATCCTCTAATGCTAGATTTCCTGTAGCAGCGTCCCCCGTGGCAGCAGGTGTTGCCTGGTTACTGTTGGCGGCAGATTCAGAGGCCCCGAGGCCTGAAACTGTGGAATCCAGGGCAGCACCGACGCCTCCTTTAAGCACCTCAGAGCCTCCGACAGCACCATCCATCTCGCCGCCAATCACGTCACCATCAACACCGCCCCATGTGAACATGGCCTCAACCTCATCCACAATATCTGCGACCACATCCTCGACGATCTGATCGTTGAATCGATCGCCGATTGGTAGAATCGGCTCGCCATTCTCCGTGCTGTCAGGGGGGCCAACCCACCATGGGCCTTCAAAGCGGCACTCGACTGCACCGCCGCCGTAGCAGCTCACAGCTGGATAGTAACCAATCATGCCATCGTCGGCATTCTCACGCTCTCCAATACCGAGGTTGTTTGTGCCATTAGCAAGTCGACTCGCCGGCGGAAGGAAAGCGTAGAGCTCTTTGAAGGGTGTGCCCATCCTAACACCATTCTTGAAGATAGTGATGCTAGATCCAGGCAGTGTGCGTAAGGACGGGTCTTCGCTGTTGTAAGGCGAAGGAGGGCCGAATGTGGGAGTTTCTTTCAGATTGAAAGCGTAGTCGCGGAGGTGTTTGGTGGAAAAAACGTTAGACACTTGCCAACAAAAGTCATCGGACTTAGAGTGGAAAGGAATGCGGTCTCGGATGATGTTGGTAGCAGTAGGAACCCCGGATGCAGGATCTGAGCCATCACCATCTATAGCGGGATCGTAGGTGCCCTGAACTATTTTTGTGTGGATAGCTAAAGACGGAAGGGTAATAAACATGCCAATTACATCGCCTTCATTAATGGATTCGCCCTTTGGGAAAAAGAACTCGCACCGCATGCGATTGACGACTTCGCCATTAACATCACGGATTCCATAACCGTAGCAGTCGACACCGACGTTGACATCGGAATCTGCCTCGCGACGTGCGAATCCAAGTCGGACATGGCCACGGGATGGAGTGCTGGACCCATTCTGTGGAGCGCCTTGGGGAGAGACACCACTGATTATTCGTGCCTCGTAATAGTATGAGCCCTCTCGAGCGCAGACGTTTGCTCGGGCAGTGTGCCACGCATCGTTGGTAGTCATGGCCCTGGCATCCTCGGAGAAATAAATGGCCGTAGGAGAGTCCTCAAAGCTGAAACGGGCATGATAGGGTCTCACATCAGTTTGCCGATACTTAATATGCGGGAAGCCCTGATCGGCAATAGCATAGCTATATCGGAACCCATTCTTATTGGTGAGTTTATCAACCACTTCGTAGAAGTCCCAGCTTTGACCCAGCACGCTAGATGTCTTCCTGCAGACCTGATTCATTTGGCGTGGCCGCGGAGGAAATTTATCCATTTGAAAGGGTTCAGCGAGTAGCAATGGGCGGAGCATAGACAAGCCTGAGCTGGGAATGGCGGTGCTTGCGGCGGCTGCACGCTTCTTGGGAGGCGGTGCATTTTCAGTATCCAAGCCTTTGGCTTCGCGCTTCTTGCGACTATCACGCTTATTCCGCTTTGCGCGAGCATTGTCCCCCTGTGCGGAAAGGTTACTTGCCGGTGCTGGAGAGGATCGCGAATTCAAATCTGATAATGCACCGTTCAGGAAAGGGCCATTGCCGGGGGGGATGATGGGGGAGTTGATGTTCGAAGATGGTGCAGAGGACCCGAGGGCTTGGCCAGATGCCATAGTGGTATTTCAGATACCAGTAAGCCGACAGGAAGAAGTAGAGAGGTGGAACGCAGGGGCGTCTTGAAAGGTCGTTACGGAATATGAGTTATCGGATTGACGGAAGCTCCTACGAGTTGTCTGTCAGCCAACGAATGAAGCTCTCAAATGACCATTTGGAGCCTTCCCCCCGAAAAGTAGCTGGATCAATTTAATATCAAGGAAGTGATGACTGGAGCTTACCAACCTCAATTCGTGCGCGCGCAATTAATCGGCTTAATCACGGAGCTTTCTCAAGAGGCACAAGCGCAAGCTATAAAGCGAAATTTCTTGGAGCTTGCAGCTGAAATTTACACCCAAGTTATCACAGCTTCAAGAATAAAAGTCACAGCTGCAGAGAAGACAATGAGCACTGCGTTGTCCTGGGGAAAGCACGCGGTCCTGAGAAAGCCAGGCGCCGCGCGGCAGAAAATCATCGGCATCAGGGCGGTGAATTGCGGGATGGCGGTGGAGATAAACATTCTCCGCCTGGCAGAAAAAATAACTGATTAGATCACATGACACCAAAATTTACACACAACTGAATGCCGGTTCGTGGTACACATCTCTAGGCAGTCCAGCAGGTTTCCTTTCTATTTGATTTCGGATTATCTGAGTAGAGAACAGTCTCACTATGCCCAAAGCCACTAGCTCCCGTGCTGCCGCGGCACGCAGACACAATCCTCTTGCAGAGGATATCAGTGCCGTGGGGCACCTCCGGACACAGAGCAGCAAGAAGGGCAAGCACCAGTCGGATGGAGACGAAAATGGCGAGAGCGGACAGCGCTATGTTGATGCGAAGATGTCGCGCAACATTCTGCAGATGGGTCAGGAATTAGCAGACGAGGATGCCGCTGAACAAAAGCTTGCCATGGGTACCGCGGAGCCCAAGCAGAACGCTGCTTTCGAATTTGATACCCGTTTCGAGGACGAGCCGCTGTCGGATGACGAGAAGTTTGAGAACGATGACTGGGTTGACGAGGAAGTTGAGGAATTGGTAAGGAATCGTCAGATCTATAAGGCTGCTTGTGGAGAAATCTAACATGACCGTAGGAGGTTGATCCCAATGACCTCGACATGTTCAACAAGTTTATTCCCGGTGGCCACGAGTCGGACCCCATTTTTGGCGGTGCTCGAGATTCTTCCGCCCAGGGTCAAACTACGAACCTTGCAGATTTGATTTTGGAGAAGATCGCAGAGCATGAAGCCAAGCAGGCTGGCCAACATGCTGACCCCACGCGCATTCAAGGCGGTGGCGTTGCGGAGGATGCCGTTCAGATCCCGGCCAAGGCTGTGGAGGTTTTTGAGAAGTACGTGAAAGCTATTTGGCACTGAAAGGACTTCGCTAACTTGCAACTACAGGGTTGGCATGATCCTCTCGCGCTACAAGTCCGGTCCCCTTCCCAAGCCTTTCAAGATTCTTCCGTCCGTTCCCAACTGGCCGACTCTTCTCGACATTACCCAGCCCGAGCGATGGACCGCCAACGCCGTCTATGCCGGTACCCGAATTTTTATCTCGTCCAAGCCTCACGTGGCCCAAGAGTTTATTGCGACCGTTCTGTTGGACCGCGTTCGCGAGGAGATCCACGAGACTAAGAAGCTCAATGTTCACACCTACAACTCATTGCGCAAGGCGCTCTACAAGCCTGCCTGTTTCTTCAAGGGTCTGCTTTTCCCTCTTGTCTCCAGCGGCACCTGCACCCTGCGTGAGGCACACATTGTCTCGTCAGTGATTGCTCGTGTTTCTATCCCCGTGTTGCACTCTGCTGCGGCGCTGCTCCGCATGTGTGACCTGTCAGCTGAGATGTCGAGCCGTTCTCACGAGGAGACCGGTGCCGTCAACATGTTCATCCGAGTCTTCCTGGAGAAGAAGTATGCCCTGCCGTACAAGGTCATTGACGCTCTGGTATTCCATTTCCTGCGCTTCCGTGCCGCTGACCCCTCCGAGGATACCTCGATGGGTAATGCCGGTAGCAGCAAGGCCTACCGGCTCCCAGTTCTGTGGCACCAGTCTCTGTTGGTATTTGCCCAGCGATATCGTAACGACATCACCGAAGACCAGCGTGAAGCACTTCTCGATCTTCTCTTGGTCCGCGGACATAAGGATATTGGGCCTGAAGTCAGACGTGAACTGCTCGCCGGTCGTGGCCGGGGAGTGGTTGTCCCTGATCCCGAGAGGCAGGATGCCCTCGATGCCGGCGACGACACTATGGACATGGATATGTAAAGATCTCTCACAGTCTTCTTTCCTTTGTCTTCAAAACTCCCCTGCATATACCACCTACGACCTGGTCATGAGCACGTACTTGATGGATGGCGTTTATTGTGTTATTTGTGCATATTATTCCCCTGTTATCGGAACTAGTGGAGTCGATAGATTACCACAGGGTCTACGGACCAAAAGCAAAAGCCTTGTGAATACTTTTTCCCAGTAAATCCCTCTTTTCACGCGCCTAGGCCACAATTGAAATAAACACAGCCACTATCAGAAGTAAATGCATTGCGTTCAAGCTCGTAAAACTGTATTATGTGAATGTGTAAATTATGTATGTCGTGTCCAATATGCTCATGCGTGAATGTTCCCATAAACAAGATTTGCAAAAAAGAAAAAGAGAAAAAAAAGACAGAAGAGATACGCTTAGAACAGCGCAGCCACGGCAATCGCAGCCGCAGCACCCAATGGAACAGCGGTAGCACGAATGTTGTGGAGGCCAGCAGCCGCATCAGTAGAGCTAGCGCCGGTCCCAGAGGCTACAGAAGTACCGGTGGCGGTTGCAACCACAGTCAACTTGTCGTAGACGACCGACTTCTCAGGATAGCTGATGGTAGTGGTAGTCGTGGTGGAAGTGGTAGTGTCGTCCACAGAGACCGTAACATCCATGTTGAAGGTACACACAGCCGACTCAGTAGAGTGAGTGAAAGAGCACTGAACATCCTCGCCAACGAGGCCCGTGTAGCCTCCAATTTCAGCTGTCAAGGTTTTGGAATAGCTGAGGGTGTCGGGACCGGCGAACATGGTAAACGGCTTGTCGATACTACAGTCGGACTTGGGAGCGCCGCTCATACAGCCGACCCGGTAGGTGGTTCCAGCCGAATTGGTACCAAGGACGGTGCCGACAATGCTGGAATAGGAGGAGACGCTGACGCTCAGTCCAGGGACAGTCTTGGTGGCGGCAAAGTATTCAATGACTGTTGTGCTCTCGGCAGCAGCCAGGACCGCGAGGACAGGAACCAAAAGAGCGGAGTAATGCATTGTGAGACTGATCCGTGAGATTGACACAAGGCGGAGGCGAAGTGATCAGCAGTGACTTGATTGATAAAAAAGAAGATCGTCTCCTGAAGGGGACTCTACTCCATTTAAAGAACCCTGGCCCCCTATCGCCCTAGTTTTTTTAAGCCGCAGCCTGATGCTACCATGTTTAGCCTCGCGTAAATAAGATCCTTTCAAACTTTGCGCAACCAGTCAAGCCGAGGTAAACGCGACAGGTACGTGAACGATTGGCTGCACGTCGGGCCCTTCTTTTCGAGCGTGGAACATCGACCCCAGTTTGGGACTTGGCAACCCTTAGCGACCTACAAGTTCTTCATCGTTTCCTTGACGATAATTGATGCGGTGTAGCGGAATAACGTGGGGGCCAAAAGATTTTAGGGCAAAGAGACTTCCGCCACCCCAATCAGGGCGCTGTGGGCCCGTCTCTAGTCAAATTTTAGGGGTCCTAGGGTCCTAGAGTCACTGGTCTTCTCTTGATTCACACTACGACTTCGTGGTATCTTTCCGAAGTGTGAGTCAGAGTTCGACGATACCCTGCTCCCTAAGATGGCTAGTAGTCAATCGATGTCAAAGGTGTCTCCATATATGGGGCCGAGCTTGAGGCCCCACAGGGTTGCCGATTTATGAACGTACCTTTACCGAGAAATAGCTATGATACATTTAAAAAGACGCCGCTTTAGGACGCGTTTCTTAGGCTTTCCTCAAGAGATATCGGTTTAGCCGTTTATTCGAAGACGTACTGTGGCTGCGTTGAGCTTGATCTAAGGTCGATTTTTCACTACGTGCTTAGAATGCACCCACACGGAGTCCGATGTTATCGTATATTGGCACAAAGTATAAGCGTTAAAAATTAATCAAAAAAACATGACTAAAGATCATTCTCCCTCTCCCTTTTTCACTATGACAATAATTTCCCGGCCAAAATTCAGCACCGCTAGCTCGATAGCCGCCTACTCTTTTGCCACCTTTTCACAAACACAAATCACCTATTCATGGGCTCCAGTACGCCTGGCGACAAGCAAAAACCTACACTAGTCGATAGCCCCATTTATATAGGTTGATAGTACCATTATTTTGGTCCAACATGCCGCCCACGTTAGTACAAGACCCAATTCGCACCGGTCTATGGTATTGACCAGTCGGGAAACGTCTTCTAGTCCTCTATGAGTCCTCTATTTAATTGAATACCAAATTTCGCATCTGTTACGTACGTTTACATCAGGACTGGTCTGTTCAGGTAGCATGGATTCGAATTACATTTCAATATTGTTTCTCTGCGAATATTTCTCTGTGAATACAGGCGTGTATGTACTTGCCAGGGAACCTTATGGAAGACATCATAATTCTGATCCTCCGTATTACCATCCGGGTCCTTATTCTTCTTGTTTTTAGATGGAACCTGAAGCCTAACCTTGTTATGGCGGTTGCCGTGGCTGCCCCTCAGTTGTAGAAGTGCCTTCGGTGTTAGCGGCATTCCAGCTAGCGGCAAGCTTCTTTCTGCCGCTAGCGTAGCTGGCCTTGGCCGAGCCCGGAGTGTAAACGAGCACATCAGCCAGCTTGTCCCAATCAGGCTCCCAGTCGGGCTACTTTATGCCAACATAGGTTAGACACGGGTGTGATGAGCACATAGAGGTGGTAGACGTCTGTACTTGCTCACAAGTCTCAGTAGTCACCACAGTAACCAAGATAGCATAGCGTTCAGCTGCCGTAAGCTCGTTGATGGCTATGTCAGGCTTCTTTGCCTGTTCTTGTCGAATAGGTCAAGTCCGACCCAAGGCCCTGGAGGTCCTCTTCGAGACAGAAGACATTGTTAAGAATGTTTCAGTGAACTTCTTTGATAAAATGGCACGAGAAATGACATGACTTTTAAGAAGGCTTGGGGGCTTGGGCGAGGGAAGGAAGATAAGGCGAAGGTGAAAACTGGGGGCTTTTTTGGTTGAGAAGTTACGCGCTCGTAAAGTGAGAGCAAATGGCGGGGAACGAGCTGTAATACGTTTCTTGGTCTCTCCCTCTTTATTTTCCCAATGCCGTTAAATAGACAGGTTCGCAAGAAGACCAAAATATAGTTCTTCAAGACAAATATTCCTAGATAAGTCATAGCCATAATACGATCACGAACGAACATAACATTAAACGATTTTGCAAACCTTCTCGTAGTCCTTCTTGATCACAGGGTCTCTTAATGAATTTATGCTCGGGGGTGCATCGAATGTATATCGACCCGTAACGTCAACAGGTAACTTGCTATTAGATGCCAAAGGTACGAAGTGGCACCTGACCATGTACCTGCTTATGGGAGAAAGACCTCAAAGTGCCCTGTCATAATTGCCACCATTTAAAAAGCTCTAGGTATATACAAATCGTAGAAATATTTTAAATGAGCCTTATGACCAAAGGCAAAATGGCACTGGCTTTGAACGAAGCAAAAAAAAGAAAGCCAGTAGTTCCCGTAGCAAGCTCAAACTGATTATATGCGAAATTGAAGCACTCTTCTAGGGGAGAAAGGGATATGGGTTTTTATCATTTATAACAAAAAAATTATCACCTCCAAATAAAATGACGCACTCTTGAGGATCAGAAAACGACAGAGAATGCACAAATCCAGGCTGGTCAACCCGGTCAACGGGGCACCAAGAATAAAAACACCAGTCCGGCATGCAATGGCACCTGAGAGGTATGCATTCGAGCATCATTCGAGAATCACTCGAGAATCACCCCAATCCTTCACTAGCAGTTCGTCCTTTATGTCGAAGACCTGCCACGAAAACCGAGGAGACCAACGACAACCATGAGGCAGCCTCTGCTAAGAATGAGGATGAACCTGCCTGTTGAAGAGACAAAGAGAGAGAAAAAGGCGATCCGCGCAAATACCTTCGTTCGCTGTATCTAGCACGGAAGCCTCTTCATCATGAGTTTGACATCTCTGGAATCCTCAATTGCCCCAGCATCATTCATGCGCAGGCTGTAGACAGCTTTACAACCCCTCTGGATCGTTTGAAGTAGCAATTTTTCCTGCATCTCCTGGGCATGAAGAAAACTGCTTAATCGGGACTTTGTATGGCTTCATCTGAAGTGTAGTCCCGCATTCCCCGTTATGTGGGGATTGGCTACAGGCTGCAACGGACATAGGTTATACTTGTGACGAGGCGGTAATAGAATCAATAGGCTTTGATGTGCTAGTTGTATAGGCTGCTGGACTGGGGGTAATTAGGAAATACTCTACGTGAACCGGTTCGAACTTGCCTAAGATAATACTCAGGTAATACAAGCATCTAGTGAGGTGTCCCTGCGATATGTCTGGGGATACCCCGAAGATGCATTCATGCACATATATGCATGTGACAAGCCAACTCGAATTGGAGGAGGGATCATCGGAAAAATTTCTCAAGGATTGTTTAAACGTGAGATATTCTGCAGAAACATGTCGCAGGCTAATCCTTTATTTGATGTAGGTCCTTCCAAAAGGGCGGTCATAGCCTGTCTTCCCGGGCGTATGTAACACGTCTTTAGGGGGTGTTTCAGAAAAGCGACTCTAGATTATCTCCCTGGTCCGGCCATACAGAGTGGGAGCCTCCATCAGGCCCGGGTACGTATGTAGTCAAGATATAATATAAGTCAACCCGCTTTACATAGTCAGGGACCACAAAGCATAGCGATCCTTGGCCTTTCGGGGAATAGTTGGGCTAGGCGGATATGTTGATACCGGATGATGTGCGTGTCAGGGGAAGAATAGATGTATTGGCGTTAATGTATCAGGGGAGTTTTCTGCATATGAGGAGTCATTACCTAGCTGTAGCCTGGCAGGTGTGGATGCATGGAATGTAGATCATTGGCATATCATACGCGAAATGCATACATAGTCTCATGCACTTGACACCTTATGTCAAAACGGGTTGACAGGCGTTCGGCAAAGGTTAAATTATAGGAACGGGCCTTTTGGCGCCAAGGTAGACCAGTGCGATGCGACATACGAATACTACGATTGTACGGACTCCGACGGGGTCAATGC
This sequence comes from Penicillium atrosanguineum, assembly GCF_028827265.1. Classification (NCBI taxonomy): domain Eukaryota; kingdom Fungi; phylum Ascomycota; class Eurotiomycetes; order Eurotiales; family Aspergillaceae; genus Penicillium; species Penicillium atrosanguineum. The sequence goes on along the minus strand of NW_026623138.1, from coordinate 789,365 downwards.
TTAAGACACCTAGGTACTCCGTACTCTGACTGACTGTCGTGCTGCGTGCTGTGCTGCGTGCTGCGGGTTGCGTATGCGTCATTGGGATTTCCCCTGGTGCCTGGAAGGTGGAAGGTGGAGTCGGCATAACCTGCAGGATGATTGATTCTAATAAAAAAGAAAAAGCATCTAAGAATAATTGAACTCATCGAGTAGGAGGGGTCACTCCTTTTCTTGATGAGTTGGGCTCAGCCACGACGGATCCAGCCCCTCCGCGCGTTCCGTATTGTTCGACGCCATTCGGTGGGGGAGGGAACTCCGCCAATGTGCATGCAAATAGGGGGCCTGGTTCAGGAGGTGCATTCCAAGCGGCCAACAGGGGCCGGAGGATCAGGGTGGCGATGGGGGCATTCTCCGAATCTCCGGGGCTGGAACTTGGACTTGACGTGCGCAACAGGGGGGTCCACTGCGTTCCAGATACACACACAGTACGGAGTAGGGAGACTCGGTGAGAAGTGGAAGAAAGGGGGTATCCTTGGGAATTCAGTAGGGCTGTAGAGTGCGAGGTGCGAGGTGCGAGGTGTAAGGTGTGAGGGTATAGCGCTACTATGTATACGAGGATAAGGATCAGGATCACGCCAAACATCAGATTGGGGGCCTTAAGAAGCTGGGGCCAGGAAGGATTCATAAGTATCACTCTCTCTGTGTGTGTGTGTGTGTGTACTGCGTACGTGTACGTGAGACGAGACACAAGCTGAAACCCCGAGCGAACCGTGGAATCCAGGGGCGCAGGGGGGGGCTAGGCTGACGAGTAAAAGGTACTTGCTTCCACACGTTGTTCACTATGGTGGGAGAAGTACCCGAGACCTCCGGTGATGGCCCCCACTCGGACCAGGGATGAATTAGGGTGAGACCACGCTGGCCTCTACTTAAACCGTGGCCTTCGCCCGCTTGCAGCCCATTCACCCCAAGGAACAAGTGTCCTTCTCGCGCTGACTCACACCTTCCCCGGATTGCTTGGATTGCCCGGTGCCTGTTCGTGATGACAGCGTGGCCTTTGACTACGCTTCAATAGAAAGTCATTTCCCCCTCAAGACTGGCACCGGCCATCCACCATGACAGACACAATCAACCCGATGGAGTCATTATCAGCATCCCCGTCTCCCGAGCTCCACTTGACTGTGTCCCCCGCGGATACATCATTGGACTCGCCTGAGCCGGAGGACATCCTGGAAGATGAGAAAAAGCCCGCGAAGAAGAGAAAGTCCTGGGGTCAGGAACTCCCTGTGCCTAAGACCAACCTCCCACCACGGTACATTCTGCCCCTCCCTTCATGCCAGAAAGGACCTTCACTGATCATTTCAGAAAACGTGCCAAGACAGATGACGAGAAGGAACAAAGGCGGATCGAGCGCGTTCTCCGGAATCGCGCTGCGGCTCAGACTTCCCGCGAACGCAAGCGTCTCGAGATGGAGAAGCTAGAGACCGAAAAGATCCGCATGGAACAACAAAACCAGTTCCTCATCCAGCGTCTGTCCCAGATGGAGGCGGAGAACAACCGCCTCTCTCAACAAGTGGCTCAGCTCTCCGCTGAGGTGCGCGGCTCTCGCAGCAGCACCCCCAAGCAGGGCTCCCCTGTTCTCGAATCCCCCACCCTCACGCCCACCCTGTTCAAGCAGGAAGGCGAAGATCTCCCCATGGAACGTATCCCCTTCCCCACACCCTCCGCCACCGACTACTCCCCGACCCTCAAACCTTCCACTCTGGCTGAGGCCTCCGACGTGACACAACATCCTGCAGCGGTGTTGTGCGACCTGCAGTGTCCGTCGCCGGCCTCGAAGGAGCTGGAACTGCCCTCCCTCTATTCGACCTCTCGAGCGTCGAATCTGACGCTGCAAATGACGTTGCAGCTCCTCTTTCTGACGATGACTTCCGCCGCCTATTCCACGGTGATTCACCCGCTGAGTCAAATCCTTCTTTCCCTGAAGACGGGTTTGCCTTTGGCCCTCTCGACGGAGGAGATCTATCAGCATTTCCCTTTGATTCTTTGGTTGATTTCGACCCCGAGTCAGTCGCCCTCGAAGGTGCCGACTCGACCGGTCTTCCGGATGAAACTTCTCACTCGACTGCTAGCGTGCAGCCCAGCCTTGGCGCGTCCACTTCGCGATGCGACGGGCAGAGCATTGCAGCTAGCGGTTAGTGAGCGTTTCTCCGCGCAGACTCGGTCGGTCGACGCCCCGGAGGGCCGACTGAGTTGGGAGTCGTTATTGACATTGGCATGGGCTATCGATAGACTCGACCAGTCAAGGCGGCATCGGACCACCAAGTCCAAATCCGGCCGGCGACGCAGTTATGGAAAGGTTCAACGGAGTACTGGGGGTTCCTGGAGTTCTACACCGGGCGAGACACTTACGTCTCCGCTATCGGGCAAACAACTATAGGGGAGATTCTTCTCTGTTTGCTGTATACTAGTATTTTTTTTTTCAACTATTCAAAGAAATGACTGGCTCATTTCTTGATCTCTATCTGGATATTTGTTTCGTAGTATTTCGTTGTAAATTGACGATAAGGACCGCCGCCCAGTCCGGCCATTGTAGCAAACTGTAAGCCATCCAGCAATATCGTTGCCTAAGTATCTCAAGGCGAGCCTCGCTAGAAATGAACAAATTTTGATCTCCGATAAAACCCTGCAAACCACCCGGGTTAAAATAGAGCGACGCTAAAGAATGCGCTGAATGCGGTGACGTTTGCCACGCGCCATCTTCTCACTGCCCCTCTCAGTCTCAAGTCTCGACCTTCCCAACTTCCCCGGACTCTTCCCCTGCACTTCCCTACGGTTTACCCGCATTGCCTACTCAACCGCCACCATGGTCCGCAGAGATCCCATTTTCGAAGCCCGCACGAATGTCAAGGTAAGACGCAACCCCGCATCGCCGATTCCGCGCACGCAAACCACTAACTCCTACCAGCTCCACTCCAACCGTCTAAAGAAAGAAGCCAACCGTGCAGAAGCCACCTTCAAGTCCGAAAAGGCCAAAGCCGATAAGGCGATGAAGAACCGCGAGTTCCAAATCGCCCGAATCCACGCCGCCTCGGCCGTTCGCGAGAAACGCCGCCAAGTAACCCTCAAATCCGAGGCCGCCCGCGCCGACGTGATCATCAACGAACTCAAAGCCGCGCAGAGCACCCGCGACACATCACGAACCCTCGCACTGGCGTCGCGTGGCCTAGACGCCGCCTCAAAGAGCGTTAACTTAGAACACCTCGTATCGCACGCCAACAACTTTCTCGCCCGGTCCGAGGATTTCAAGATAGCCAGCAGTGCGATCGAGGACGTTGCGCAGGGTATCTCGATGCAGGAGTATGGTGCGGAGGGAGAGTCGGAAGTTGATCGGATGATGGAGCAGTTGGCAGACGACGCGGGCGTTGATATGCGCATGGCGTTGGAGTCTGGCAAGGCTCCCGAGGAGATTCAGCAGCAGGCTGAGCCTGTTAAGCCGGATGCGGAGGCTGAGGATGGGCTTGGGGCGAGATTGAGAGCTTTGCGGGCTGCGAACTGAGTTGGTGATCTTGCTGGTCTCTTGTTCTCTATCGCCGTGTGCAACCTGGGTTTAGATATAGGAGTTCGAGCAGGATTCCAGTCTGGTTTACGACGTTACGGCATTTTGCGTTGGGAGTGGTCTTGATTATTTTCTGGTTTTGCTGTCTTAGGACTTGGCGTTGAATGAAACCTGTATATTCCTATTCATATTCATATTATATTCAACGATTGAATACACTTGGCCCATTGGACTGACTACTATCGTCCACGAAGGATGTAGCAAACGATCTGGTGCAGCTGAGAAATAAAGCCACAGCCTATCGCACGCGCTAACAGGATGAGGCTGGGATTCGAGATCGGCAACAATTACTTAGTGCTTACTCGCATCGTCTGCCACTTTCTATTCCTCTGTTCTCTTCATCAGGCACACTCACATTTAACCACCGTTCTATCCAGCTATGCCAGGCAACAGTAGCTGTGTAGGACTCTCCTGCGCCGACAGTCCTCTCTACAACCGGAAACATCATCGGAATCCTCACATTCGCTTATGCAGTCTTCACCCCGATTTTCTCCCAAGCGGGTGCATGAGCTGATGTAGACACGGAAGTTGCAGATTTGGCCACTCGCCTGGGCAGCGAGTCGGAATGTCTCAGGCATACTACGACGTTGTCAGGAGAATATCAAGACAAGATCCCCCCGGAGATATCGCACGCAGCATAAGAGGCTCTCTAGAAGAAGCTGCTCAGGTTCTTTATCGTATTTCCCCCGCAATAGATGTAGCTGCTATGCTCCGTAGACCACGATTACGGCGATTTCTTCAACGAAAGCAAGTCCGTCTCGACAAAGAGCAATTGAACAAAGATATTCGATCTACCCTAGAGAAGAGGGCATAGCTCGGAGGAACTTACACTACTATGCTAAATAGGTCGTCCATCCAGTCAATAGGTTTAAGGTTCAGAAACTGACTGCGATACATGCGTTAGAACTTCTAGGATGAAGGATGAAGAATGATGCGAGTTTGTTTCTTTGAAATGGACATTGTAGCAGCTCTGTTGGACAATAGATGTCTTCGATATCTTTCTCGGCGTCATTCTCACGTTCTTTCAACGTCCATCTCTAAGTGAGGCGGATTAATATTCTTATTACAGTCGTGGAAGATCGCCCAGGTGATTTTCTCTCGTGGCCGCTAGAAACGCCGGCAGTTGCCACAGAACCGGTCAATCGTCTAGATCATTACGAGACACTTCTTAAACTACAAGATCAGTGACTTGGAAATCCGAGGTCATGGAATGTCTTATTTGGGACTCTTCTCTTGGAAAACCTTGTGTATTTGGGGTCCCAGTAAGCGAGCACTAGCCTAGCCGCAGAGGCAAAAAGCGACCGAAAAGACTGGAGGGTCCGAGACCGCGGCGATGGACCCGGATCTGTGCCCTGCATCAAGCCAATCGTAACGGCCACCTAATATCCACCATCCCCGAAATGGCTTGTTTGAGGCTTTTACGGCCCCTAAAACAGGGTCTCCTAGTCCCTAGGGGGGTCTTGAGTTAGGCTCTGTCGACGTGTTAGCGTCTCAGGGTCCTGGGATTAAAACCGTGGCCGCCGCCATGGCTTGCCCTTGACTGGAGAAAAATTCCGGGCTCGTCATGGCGGCCGCACGCTCGTTTTTGTGCTTCCTGACACTCGTTATCTACTGTTCACTCGTTCGTGCCGCTCCCTGGATCGTGACTGATTACTGGGAAGAAGAGCACATCACCAGCTATCTCTATGATTATTATTATTCCTCCAACGTCGCGCCTTACGTGACCACTGTCAACCAGGAAGTTCGACCCACGGGCACTTCGCTTCCCGAAGCTGTATCTACATACACCAACGTCGGGACCGGATACTACGCTAGCGACGTGACCGTCGTCAACAAATTATACACCGCTACCATCGGCACGACTGCCTACGACCTTGCCTACGGCGATACCTACAGCGCTTATGAAACCACCATCTATGTGGTCAACTTCACCTATACCGCGCCCACGGGCTGCTCTACACAATGGACCACTACTACCTCTGCCACGGTGACACCTCCCAGCAGCATCGAGGCACTGCTCCCGCGCACAGCCACATCCACCTCTTTCTCCGTGGACAAGACATCCAGCCCCTTCTCACCAACCACATATACCTACGTCTACGTCTGGGTCGAACCTACTCAAATTCCGAGCACCAGCCTCGCCTGTCTTAGCGATGAATCCCGCCCCACGGACCTGTACTCGGGCTCAAAGTGCCAGTACACAGGCAGCGACAACTGCGGCTATTACTATGGCGGCTATGACGGCAGCGACGAAGCCTGGTATAACGACTCGTCGTGGATGGGTATCTCCCCTCTCGCAATCATCCTGATCTGCATCCTCGGCTGGGTCGGCCTTTTCTTCATCCTAGGCGTCATCGAAGCCTGGGTCCGTTTCCAACGTCTCATGACTGGCTGGCAGACACGTCGAGGATTCCCTCTTTTCTGGGCCTTTATGCTTCTGCCCGTATCACTATTCTGTCTATGCTGTTTCCGCAAGGGATACCGCTCGCGTAATGCAGGAGATGCGGCATTCTTGCAGCAGAAGTGGAGAGATATGAGTGCGTGGACGAAGTTTAAGCTTTTCATTATCTGGGGCTTCCGGTTCAAGTATCCTGATGTTCTTGGACCAGCGCCGATGCGCGTTAAGCAGAGCAAGAGGCCTGGTAAAGATGCTGGGCCGCCTTTGCTCAATCCTTCGCCGTCTCAGACGGCTATGCATGGGCCTCCGATGGCGGCTGGTGCTCGTGGTCCTGAGATGGCACAGGAATCCAATACTGCGCAGCATCTGGCCCAGGCACCGTTGGTTCCTGGGGCTGCTGGTGCCTTGCCGGGTCAGGAGGAAGGTCGTCAAGAGGAGAATGTCAGCCGTGGGGGGGTTGTGAGTCGAGATGGCGCAACTAGTCATGATGGGTCGATTAGTCGGGATAGGCCAGTTAGTCAGGGTGAAGAGATTGGTCGGGCGCATTGATTGAATGGAATGGATGAATTTTATCCTTGCTGCGACGACTTGAAAAGGGTGCTAGATTGTTGATAATACCGGGGTTATATATACATCTGCTCCAGACACGGTTCTTATGACTTGAATACCTCATACCTGGGAGTTTTAATCTTTAATTTTATACGTTGTGCATATCTGTGATATTCTCCATTGTCTTCATGGTATATTTGAAAGGGCTGCTCTTGCGTGTGCGCAAAACATATGTCCATTGAGGCTCACCACCCGATCTTCAGCCTTGACCTTCTGTCCGTAGCGAGTAATGACCAACCACCACTTTGTTCCGAACGATTGAATTAAGTTGTAAGGGAATTCAACTGCAATTATTAAAATATTGAATTCAACGTGTCCAAAAGAGATTGTGCAACCTCGGTCCGTTTTCCGAAGGGGACAAAAGAAATACAAAAAAGAAATATCTCAGGTTGTTCTGTAGGAATAGCCGAACGCGGGGGTCGAACCCGCAACCTTGAGATTAAGAGTCTCACGCTCTACCGATTGAGCTAGCCCGGCAGGGCTTGGTGAAGGAATGTGCAGAAAATGGCTTTATGAAGCACAAATATGCAGACGAGGGACTGAGCCCCGGTGAAAGCCGATAACCGAGTTTCACACGTGCGACGATCCGGGGAAGCGCTGTATGGACTTGGACAGCACACCGATGGAAGGACAGGGGAACGCGCCCTCTGCAAAACAGCCCGCATGTCTAAACTGCCGTCGCAGTAAGATCCGCTGTAACCGACCGGCGGGCCATGCGCGATGCGAGAAGTGTCGCCAGGCGGATGCCGACTGCATCGTGCCGAGCCACCATCTTGGAAGACAGAAGGGAGTGAAGAAGTAAGTGTATCCTGTTAGAGTGGGGATGTGTAAATTGACTTGAGTAGCAAGCGGAAGGGTCTGGAAAAGGCAATCCATCAGATCGAGCAGGCTATTAAGCGGCCCAAGGTTGATCCAGAGGGACCAGATGATGCACAGAAGGCCATCTCGGGGCTGCAGGAGTTGCTCACTCGTTTTCAGGGGCAATTGCAGAATGAAGATGTCTTTGAGAGCCCTGATCGATCGCGCAATCTGCCGTCTCCGTCTCGGGATACGAGTGCGGAGGAAAGTCTTGCTCTCGATGATGCGGAGAATCCTCTGCAGCTGCTTGCCAGAGCCTCGGATCTTCAGCTGTCACCAATAGGAGTACGACATGTCCCAAAATCTTCGCTACCATCTATAGCGCCCTTGCCACAGGAGAGCAGTGAGCTTGAAATGAGTGCAAAGTCGTTCTTCGTGCCTGCCAGAGCTCACTTGGATGTTGGGTCTGAGTTAGATCCTGTTGATCTGGGACTTGTCACATTTGACGAGGCTGAATCTTTGTTCTCCTTGTAAGTCTTTTCAACTATTTCCAATAGGAGACGCGCTTATACTAATGGCTCCTAGCTTCTATCAGAATCTCGCACACACACGATGGGGCCTAGATCCCATTGTACACACGCCAGATTTTGTGCGAGCGCAGTCTGCATTTCTATTCACCTCAATCATGGCAGCCGCGGCACTGTTCTTATCATCTGCCACTGCATTGTCGAAAAGACTCTCTAGGCACTGCAAGTGGCTTGCGAAGCGAATGGTGACAAATCGCTATAGGTCGGTAGAAATAGTACTGGCCTTTATGGTAAATGTCCCATGGATGCCCCCAGGGGACAGATTGGGCGATGATGATACGTGCTCGTATATAGCCATGGCACTCACTGTTGCCTTGGACTTGTCGCTGAACAAGATTGTCACACCGTCTTCGAGTTTCGATCAAGATCTATTAAATCGTCTTGCTCGGGCAGACTGTATTGATGCGAAGAGAGCGCTGCATATGGATGGGTTTGATGACGTTGACCCTTACTCGGAGTGGGGTCGCCGATTACTGCGAAGACGAGAGAGGACTTGGATCGCGTTATTTGTTGTTGAAAGAGGGTGAGTCTGGCCTATATTATGACGGAATACCCTTCTTACAGTGCTCCAGTGTTTGCCTTGCCCGAGGACGAAGTTATACTGTACCTCCTACATCACTTATTGAGAACTGCGATGTGTGGCATCGGGCAGACATTGCAGATCGGCGTGACGGACCGATGAACTCGATGGCAGTCCTGCGAAGGGACCTAGTAAGTGCCGGTAATTTGGATTATAAAATAGTGTGCTAACAACCCAGGATAATCTCTTTAGAAAGGTCAAGGCGAGCTGCGACAGTTATCGAATCGTCGATACCGGATCTGAAGCTGCTCAAGCGTATGTAGCTAACGAAATATCCCAGGATTAAACCGCTAACCCTTTGATAGCATCGAGAAGACTATCGAGACTTTCTACGAGCGCTGGTACGCAACGTGGGAATTGGCAATCAGTGAAGGCGGAGGTGGTTTCATACTTCCAACATTGTACATCTACAACCAACTGACAAAGTACAGCACGCTCTCTCCCACCGTACGTCGAGATTTTAGTGACACATACTCAACTATCCACCTACGGCGGTGTCATCAACCACCCCACAGCACCTCTTGAAGTAAAGCGCTTCTTCAGAGCAGCAGGACTATCCTCCGCCCTAAACGTTCTCCGAGCCGCCATCCAAGGAGAAGGACGACTGAAATCCATGCCAAATAATACGGTCATCATGATATCTTTCGCAGCTTGCTCAGCTCTCAGTCTCAGTGTGATCCCAGGCGACAGTCGGTCGAGTCTAGCTCCCAGTGTGCGGACTCTGATCGAAGAGACCGCAGGTGTCCTGGAGCGAATAGGAGCCACCCCGAGTCACCGTGGAGGAGCATCGGTGTTGTATGGTAAATATCTGCGCGAGTTGATCCGACGAGGACCAGCTATGCCTAACAAACAGCTTCGATCTGATGCACGACCCGTCGACATCCCGGATCCTGTTTTACCACCCACTAGCCTGGGTGATCAGTCGTTGGCAACAACGCAGACTCTACCGCCAGGAGATATCTGGACCGAGCCGATGCAGTTCTCCTCCATGTCTGATAACCAGATTATCGATGCAGTCAACCGTGCTGGAAGTGCATTTGGAGCGTCGATACCAGACGTACCTGTTGACGATATGCTCAGCTGGGATTGGCTTGATTTTGCCAACACCGATTTCAATTTTTAATGCGTTGACCGTTTCTAGTTTCTGATATGAGGACTGCATGAGTGACTCTGGGAATACCAAGCCAGCCATGACAGCCAAGCCAGCCAAGCCAGCCATTTACTGAGAATGGTTGGGATCCACTGTTCCCCGAGGCTCAGAGGCTTAGCCTTGCGACAATTAACGTCATCACCCTTGTCGCTTGCAATGTACATAGTTAGAGTACCAAGGATCTGCACATAAGAATGTGATGAGATGATCCATTTTCTTTCACCAAAAATCTACCCTGCCTCCAGTTTCACAATACCGATTCTCATATAGAATCAACATGGTCGACCTCACCATGCTAGCCCCAGGGCCAGCGGGCACGACTATGATCGGCGAGAGCAATATTGAAGCTGCCGCTCGACGCGGACTGGAAAAGCAGCGCCAGCACGACAACGCTATGAAGTTTTCGAACAAAATTCCCTCGACCGATACCAACGCCAACACCTCCAACAAGACGTTACCCACATACAAGTCATCTACAGAGGACGAATCGCAGGAACAACCACAGAGTCTGAAGGATCAGCGCAAGAGGAACGGTCAAGCCCCGTCTCAACCAGAATCCAAAGATCCATCGAAATTGGATTCTATTGAAGGATCAAGTCAAGAGCCAGCCCAATCCCAGAGTGGGCTTCGCAGTAAATGGCAACGCGTTTGCAGACGATTTCATGCTAAAAATATCCTAAAACATCCATGAAAAAAACCTACAACCCATGTATTTGAAATGTTTATAAGCCTTCTAGAGCCCATCTCTTCATCAAGAGTCGAATCAGAAGACCCAGGTAACCGATGTACCTGACTCGGAACACGGCGCCCGGCCCGCCACTCGGCATTCAAAAGTAGCCCCGAAGTGTCGTCACCCCGGCACGCAGCTCAGTATTAATATCCTCCGCATCTCATCTTTCTTTCCTCGTAGAGCACATAAGCACACAATGGCAGCCTTACGAGTCACAACTGCACAACTTTCACGCAAGGCACTGACTTCATGCCGACCGCGCATCTATCTTGGGATTCGCGCCGGCATTCGCCCGACACTTGCGACCCGGCCCAAGTTACACGCATACTCCACCGCGCCGGCCCAGAACCTTGCACCCAAGACCGAGCGTGGAGGATCCAAGCTATACAGAGATGCGGATGAAGCTGTTAAGGATGTGAAGAGTGGCTCGACGATCTTGAGTTCCGGGTTCGGACTCTGCGGTGTCGCGGGTAAGTTGCATGATCTTCGGAGGGAGCCGGGACCTTGCTGATAAGTGACCAGAAACATTGATCAATGCGATGGGTCGACGCGGGAAAGATCAATTGCACTCCCTAACAGCAGTTTCGAATAATGCCGGTTCTGCAGGGAAAGGTGGATTGTCGACGCTGTCGCATAATGGGCAGTTGGACCGGTTGATTCTGTCATATCTGGGCAATAACAAGGCCTTGGAGAAGAAATATTTGTCTGGGAATATTGCTATTGAGCTTTGTCCCCAGGGCACTCTGGCTGAGAGGTTGAGGGCTGGTGGTGCGGGGATTCCGGCGTTCTTTACCCCGACTGGAGTTCGTAAGTACATCCAATGGATAACCATGTGCGATATGCTGATTTTCGCGAAAAGACACATTCATCCAGGAGGGAAAGATTCCCATTCGGATGGATGAGTCTGGCAAGGTCTTGGAGTCTGGCAAGCCGCGCGAGACCCGCGAGTTCAATGGCAAACCGTATCTGATGGAGACTGCCTTGACTGGAGACGTGGCGATCTTACGGGCGTGGAAGGCCGATGAGGCTGGAAACTGTGTATTCCGGTATGATTGTGTCGCCCTCATCACAGAAGGAAAATGCTGACATCAGTAGATACACAACTAAGGCATTCGGACCGATCATGGCCAAGGCTGCTACCCTGACTATCGTGGAAGCCGAGAACATCGTTCCTGTTGGGTCTATTGATCCCAATGATGTGGATCTGCCTGGTATCTTCGTGGACCGGATTGTTCCCGCGACGGACGAAAAGCACATTGAGAATAAGAAGCTGCGCGAGAGTGAGGGTGCAGGTGAGGCGACGAAGGGCGAGGCTCAGATCCAGAGAGAGCGCATTGGTCGGCGAGCGGCGAAGGAGTTGAAGCAGGGATACTATGTGAACCTTGGTGTTGGTAAGTATTGAGAACGTGTGGATGGTTCAGTTCTTATTTTCTGACCATGTGCAGGTATCCCTACACTGGCACCATCCTTCTTGCCCGAGGATGTCAAGGTTTGGGTTCAGTCTGAGAATGGAATTCTGGGAATGGTACTAGGTGCCTCCGTGGTGTTGAAATGGTTCATGCTGACTCGATTAGGGCCCGTATCCCACAGAGGATGAAGTCGACCCAGATATCATCAATGCCGGCAAGGAGACCGTGACTTTGATGCCCGGTGCCTCCACATTCGACAGCACTGAGTCATTCGGTATGATCCGCGGTGGCCATGTGGATGTGTCGATTCTCGGCGTAAGTTTTATCTCAATTCAACCTCGTTGCTTTGCTAATCGACTGTACAGGCCTTGCAAGTGAGCGCCAACGGTGACCTGGCTAACTACATGATCCCCGGAAAGGTCTTCAAGGGTATGGGCGGTGCCATGGACTTGATTTCCAACCCCGACAAGACCAAAATTGTGGTGGCGACCAGCCATGTCGCCAAGGATGGATCGCCCAAGATCATGCAGAGGTGCAGCCTTCCTCTGACAGGTGCTAATGTCGTGAGCACAATCATCACCGATCTGGTCAGTCAATCCCCCTTCCCCATAGGTTAGAGCTCAGCTAACAGTCCTCACAGTGTGTCTTCCAGGTCAACCGAGCCACCGGCGAGCTCACCTTGACGGAACTCGCCACAGGCGTGGAAGTGGAAGACGTGCGCAGCAAGACAGACGCCAAGTTCACAATCGCCGAGAACCTGGAACTCATGGAGTAGAGCGCATAGAACTATTTTAACCCTTGTACATAGAACGTTACAATCGAGTTGAAAAAGGCTGTACTCTAGTCACCGCAAATCGAGATAGCATTGCAATCATTCTATCATGACAGTATATACAAATTTCCTGTGCAAATTTACAACTTCGCCTTACCAGGCGCATACGTCGAGCCAGTGCCCTGACTAATTGCCTCAACGATAGCATCAACACTATTCAAGATCCATTCATTGCCCTCATCACTCGCCAGCCAGCGCGCACCCTCTTCGCCTTCCACATCCGTAGCCCACGACCCATCCTCAAGGGCCTTGCGCAGTCCAAAGACATGCGACGTCACCTGCGGACCCACGCCAGTCTGCGCGCGCAGACAAGCCACAGCAACCATGGAGGTCAGCACACGGCCAGCCGCGGCACCGGTGTTCCGGGCGGGATCGGAGAGGAGAGAGCCGTAATGGCTGTTCAGGATAACAACGGGTAGATCCGGGTGTGAATCAGCGAGCTTGTTATACAGCTTATTCTCGAAGGGTCGATAAATTGAATTCCAGAGGGCGCGGCCGCGCTCGCTAATCGAGGTGATGTTCTCGGGGCTCGGGGCGCGGGTAGGGGTGGTAGAGAGCTGAGTGCTGACAGAGTCAGGGAGGGTGGCTTTGAAAGCGCCCAGGCAGTTGATTGTGCGGGGGATGCCGTTGAAGCTAATGCATTTGAGGCCGACTTCGCGCATGAGTTCGGCGGTTTCGACGGGGGATGTGTTGGCGGCTAGCTGATATAAGGCGGCTAGGGACTCAGGGGAGTTCATGGTCATTGTTGCTGCTGTCTAGAAATATATTAGCCACTGTGTCTCTGGACGTGTGTCGGTTCTGGCGACTTACCGACAGCGCGAGCCATGAAGGCTGCGAGACATTCTTGGCCCGAGCGGTCTGCGCGATTTTGCTATAGACCGCAGAGATATTCGCCGGAGCCGGCACGGTAGACGGACGTGCGGCAGGAGCATTGATCAATGCTTTCAAACTGTTAGAGAGCCTCGACATGGTGGTTGTTGCGAAGGAGAAGAGTCTCCGAAGGTTGGCATTTGAAGGCCCCCGAGATCCCGAGGTCGGCGTTCACTTTTAGATCCCGGGATCCGAAACGCTCGGCGTGACCATGACATCGATGATACGAAATACGACCTCGTATCCCGTAAGAAACCAAGCAAATCCCAAGCATTTTGAAATCCGGGGAACTGCGGGGAAAGCAATGACAGAGTCAGCTCGGGTTTAGAACTGTCTGCCGAGACCTTGTTTCTTTATTTTCTTCGTCTGGTCTCTGACTCTGCGTTCTCACCTGCATCCCTACGTGCACAGTCAATCATGGAACTGAAACCAAGCGCTATGGAAGTCGAAGAAGCCAAGACCGGCGAGCTGAATCGGTTTGGCGATCAGCTGCAGCAGCAGAAATTGACGAGTCGCATTCTGCTGAAGTTAGACACACGGTCGGTATCCCTTTTGCAGCCGTCCAGCAGGGAGCTAACGAAGCTAGAATTCTGCCTATCCTCGCATTGCTCTTTTTATGCTCCTTTCTCGATCGTACAAACGTCGGGAATGCCAAGATTATCGGTTTGGAAACGGACATCAACATCAACGACCACCAGTACGATATCGGGTTGATGGTCTACTATCTGTTTTATATCTGCAGCGAGTTGCCCAGCAACCTTATACTAAAGAAAGCGTCGCCTAAGCTGTGGTTACCCTTTTTGACTGTTCTCTGGGGTATCATTACCATGTGTCTGGGGTTTGTGAGGAACTATGGCGGATTTGTTGGTGTGCGGGCTATCCTTGGTATTGCTGAAGGTGGATTGCTGCCAGGAATGGTATGTTCGATTTCGAATCCACCGAAATGCCCACTCTAACCATAGATAGGTTCTATACCTGTCGACTTTTTATAAACGTGGAGACTTAGCTCTACGAATTGGTCTGTTTTATACCGCAGCTTCTTTGTCCGGTGCCTTTGGTGGTACGTACATCATCCCAGGTGTCTGTCTGCGTGACAATCACTAACTACTATGTTAGGTCTTCTTGCCCGTGGTCTCGCAGCAATTGCCCCGCGCGGAGGACTGGAAGGATGGCGCTGGATCTTCATTATCGAAGGCCTATTGGTAAGCAAACTCATCATCTACTGTCAAACCTCAGCTAACAGTATCATAGACTGTCGCCTGCGGTGCACTGAGTTTCTTCCTCCTTCCCAACTCATTGGAGTCGTCATCATTCTTGACACCTGAAGAAAAAGAGTTTGCGCGCGAGAGAATTCTGATGGATAATCCTAGAATGCCGGATGGGTAAGTGCGCCATGATCGTCTAGCCTTCTGATACTAACACAAACAGGACATTGACTGCCGAGGCGGAGTCATTTAAGTGGTCAGAAGTCCGCCGAGGTGTCCTAGACGTCCAGGTCTGGCTCTCTGCTAGTGCGTACTTTGCGATCCTATCTGGACTGTACTCATTTGGTCTCTTCGTAAGACAACCCCTTCTACTTACTTGAAACACCTTGTCTCATGATCTCCAGCTACCGACGATCATCAAAAACCTGGACTTTGCCAAAAGCGCCAATGAAGTGCAGCTTTGGTCGGTCATTCCATACGCAGTCGCAGCTGTCATCACCGGTAAGAATCATCGTCAAAATCCAGATAATCTTTACCACTTGCTAATATCCATAGTTGTCGTGGCGTTCATCTCAGATCGCCTCCACCTTCGCGGTGTTGTAATGCTCTTCACCCTCCCCATCGCGATCGTCGGCTACGCAGCCATCGCCAACATCGACTCCCCGCGGGTTCAATATGGTATGACATTCCTCATGGCTACCGGCCAGTATGCCAGCGTACCCTGCATCCTGGTATGGATGTCGAACAACTCAGCTGGCCATTATAAGCGTGCAACGACTTCGGCGCTGCAGCTGGCCATTGCGAATGCCGGAGGGTTTGTCGCAAGTATGTTATCTGTTTCTTCACCGTTATACGCATGATATTTACAAAACGTACCAGCCTTCAATTACCCATCTCATGATGGGCCGCAGTTCCATCGGGGACATACTATTATTCTTGGGTTGCTTGTGTTTGCGTGGTTTATGTGAGTCCGTAATCTTTCCCTTTGATACTCATACTGATTGATATCTCTAGGATTCTGGTTAATGTGCTCTATTGCGCCAAGGTTAATCGGGACAAAAGGAATGGGAAATATGACCAGTATGCAGGATATAATGATGACCGCAACCCTGATTTCAAGATGGTTCTTTGAGGGGTCTCTTGATTGACGTCCTGGGTTGTGTGGATGAACATGACAGATCTAGTGTTTCTAATCGATGCTACTTATGTTTTAGTCGCGCGATGATGTAGCAGTAAAATAAGGCAATGAGCACTACTTCGTGTTTTAGAAAGGTTGTCACTTCATTCATCATTAAATGCAAAAGAGAAGTGCTAATTTGATTCAAGCGCTCACGCAAATCAATTCCACCAAGTCCTTGGCCTCCAATCCACCTTGGTTGCGCCATGCAAATCATGCACATTAAGCACATCCACCCCCTCACGAACTAGCGCCCGCCAAACGTAATTCCTCAATCCAACCGGCCACTTCGGCGTTCCCCAGTACCTGACTTTCAACCCCCGTTCATGCGCAACTTGTATTTGGTTCTTAATCTTAGCGAGCTGACCCTGCGAAAGACGACTGAGCGGAAGAGAACCGATGGACCGGTGGAAGTCGACGGAGGCGTAGTAGCTATTATGGTCATTAAAAATGGACCCGTCCATTTTGAGATCCGTGACGGTTGAGAAAGTGGGGTGGGCGAGGACGTCTAGGGGAGCGTCGTAGAAGATGTCGCGGTGGGTGGTGCTTTTGAGGATTTGCTCGAGGGGAGCATCGCCCGATGCGACGATTGTGATAGGGCGGTTGAGGACTTCCGAGCCGTTGAAGTAGGTCAAGTATCCACCTTCTCGTAGGGGTTGCAGCTGTTCCATCAGATGAGGCCAGATGAGTTCTCCAGTCCCTTTGAAGTCGACGAGAAGGACGAGAGTTTGTGTAGGATCGCTAGTGAAGACGCCGACGAGTTCAGCTGGGATTGTTGAGCCATTCATGATCAAGTTATGTTTCTGGAGCATCTCTAGTAGCGGATCGAGGTAGAGACTGCGCAATGTCTGCCCTGGCAGCACAGTTTGACGTGTATGTCCGACTTGGAGATCATCATCGTGCAACCAGACGTCCGCTTCGACACTAATGCAGCCAACCTCAAGGGCAGAAAAGAGCGGAACACGGCGCCAGTAGTCGTTGTGGGAATGACAAGGAACCGGATCAACGCCGTGAGTTCGCCAGTTCGACTGGAGGATCGGGAAGAGATGAGAATCACGAGCATCCGCGAAAAAGGGGAAAAGACCACTCCAAGCGAAAGTAAAGAAACTGAAGAGACCGCTGGAGACTGTTAGAATTGAATTGCTCGCGAAACGAAAAACGTACAAGATGAAAACGAGGGCATAGAGGGGCCGAACAAGCGCCCTACAAAGCAGCGCTCTCCTCGAATAAGGCCTTGCGTCACAATGTGCATGCGAGCACTTCCATAAACGTGACTTATTCATCGAAGACTCAGGCTTTCGTAGCTCAGTCAAATCCGAGTCGAGGAAGAGGAGAGCAGGGTCGGTGTTCTTCATGACGACCGTCAAAAAAGCTTAACCGGCATAGCCTCGCCGATCCGATGAATTTTATTGTGTTTCTGCCTGGAATCTCGTGTTTGTCGAGCTATCACAGAATGGGATTGGGTCGAGTGGGGATGTGTAGACCATTCGGAATGCGGGCGAATCCGTCTGCCTAGACGCATATGCACCTCGACGGTACTACTACGCTGGAGCCTTGCCTTGGAAGGTAACTGCAAGGCTGTCACTTGAATTAACTCTGGGACTCCCGGGGGAAAGAGACCCCTTTTATCTCTATGATTTGTTCTGTCGGCTAAAACTGCCAGAGACTACTGAGACAGGCAAAAGCACGCGTTTGTGGGCCTGGTAACGCAATTCCAGGCTGCGTGGGTACATGCCGAGATGAAATCTAGCGAGCCTCGTCGTTCTGCGTAGTCTGCTTGCGCTTTGCAGCTTCCTTACCGGCAAAGCTGGCCAGCATGCCGAGGTCATAGATAATCTTCAAAATACCCGCAATGATGAAGGAAACTCCAAACATGTCGTTGCGAGCCAGGATACCGGTGAGCAGGGGGCCCATGCTCTGGCTGGTGGTCTTGACGACGTTGACGGCGCCCATAATAGCCGTACGCTTGTCGGACGGGAGAGCCGCTGCCAGGAACGCCGATCGCGGGGCCACATCCATGCTTTGGGAACAAGCGCGCAGAACGAGGAATGTGAGCGCCAATGGCAGGCTGTTTGGAATGGAGATCATCGCCAGGCAGACGGCTGATGGCAGGTGAGTGAAGACCATGGTCTAAAAAGGGTTAGCCGTGAGTAGTTATCTGTAGGGCTGATGTCGATGATCACCTTCACATTGCCGAAACGCTTGGCAATCGACGATGCGACCAGCATGGAAGCAGCAGCAATGCTGCTGGTCACGAAGAAGATAGTGCCGAGTTCGCCTTCGGGCAGGCTGAATTTGCGGTGGAAGAAATATGTCATCCAGGACCTGGTCGAGTCAGCAATGAATCTCCACAGGTCATGACTTCTTGACTTACATCGATGCCAATCCAGAGGCAAAAGCGTCCAAACCGAACAAAATGAAAAGCCGAATGACGAGCGACCAGAGATCTTTCTCAATGGACGCAAACAGTCCCTTCTTCTTAGGCAGCTCCTCAACGGGGGCAGAGTCTCCAAGCAGCGGACGAGTCTCATCATTCTGCGGTGCAGGCTCCTCCTTCACATACTCAACCTTGCGGCTCAGCACTAGGGTGAATACCAGCTTGACCACACCGACAGCCGCATAGACGAAGAACATAACCCGACACGACGGGATAAACTCCCATCCATGCAGAGACTGCAGCGAGGTAAGCATCCAACCGCAAATCAACTGACCCAACGCGGTGCCCGCCGCCCCAACCAGTGAATACCACGCAAAGACATCAGGAAGTTTCTCATGCGCCACGAGATGGGCCAAAGTGGACTCCTCAACGGCACGGAAGGGCCCAATCTCATTTCCACTGCGGGGAAGTCAGCGATGAAATTGAAATCTCCTTGACTCAAAAAACCAAAAAAAAAATTGGCAGAGCACATACCTCGGGCTAATAACACCAAAGACTGCCGCAGCGAGAAGAATCCAATAGTTCCCCGTCAGCGCAAACACAACACCGCTACCGGCCATCAACACCGAGCCCAGCGACAACACAGCCTTCCGACCCATTTTATCCGCGAATAGAGTTAGGAAGAAGCTAATCACGACATCTCCAATCAAGGTCAACGTCATAAACAGGCCGATGCGATCATCAGCGATCCCAAGGGCAGATAGATACGAAGCCAGGATAAGAGTTGAGCCGCCGTAGGCGAATAGACGCACGAAGCGCTGGGCGCAGAGAAGCTTGACGTCGAGCGACGAGTGCCACATGGTGACGAGGCCCACCTCCTCGAGCAAATGGGCGATGACGCGCACCGGGCGCGAAGTCGACTCGGCCATGATGGGAGAGAAAGGGAGAAGAGTTGCAGAATCGTAAGATAGAAGATAGCAGTCAATACGAAGCCGCTCGGAGTGGGTCCGAATAGGCAGCATGGGTGATTGATTGGATCGGATTTGGTTGTTCGTTTCTTCGATCAAAGTGGATTCTCATTCTCTATAAATTACTTTTAAAAATACATTTTACATCGGAAGACCACCGTTCAAACAGACTCGCTCTTGAAGGGCCACTTCACACGTCGCTCGGCACGCACGTACAGGTTATTCGGGCGGATGAGCTGGAACATGGGATCGTACTCGATCGGCCCGTCATTCTCCTTGGTGAACTTGTATCGGTAGACCAACTTGGGCAAGAAGACCTTGACCTCCTGCAGCGCGAAATTGAATCCGATACACATACGCGGACCGGCCGCGAAGGGGATATACGCGCCCTTGTGGCGATTCTTGACCTGCTCCATGTCCCAGCGATCGGGATCGAAGCGGGCGGGATTCTCCCACACGGCCGGGTTGTTGTGCACGTGGTGCAGGGCCGGGATGACGATTGCGTCTTGGGGCAGTTTGTATCCGCCAGGGAGGATCATGTCGACCTTTGCAGTGCGGGCGGGCTGGTAGGAGGGGTTATGGCGGCGCTGGGTCTCCTTGATGAAGTGGTCCATGAAGGTGAGTTTGTCGGTGAGGTCAGCGGTGAGTTGGGTGTTGGCGTCGATGTCGTGGTCAACGAGTTCTTGGAGGAGACGCTCTTGCATGCCCTCGTAGGTGACCATAGAGTAGAGGAGCCAGGAGAGAAGGGAGCTGGTGGTTGTGAAACCGGCGCCGGTGGCCACGACCAGGGCGGACATGAGACTTTCCTTGGGCAGCTTCTCACCCTTGTTGTCGGTGGCGCGGATGGCGTAGTCGATCATGTTGGATGCTTGCAAAGCTGCGTCCTGTAGAGGGAGATCCTCAACTCCACCGCGAGCCGCATTTTGAATCGACTCTTCGACCATCTCCATGATGCGCCATCTGGCATCGCGCAAACGTTGGGGATCACCAAACGGCAGTTTGGCGTACCAGTTTCCTCGAGCAGTCACCTTCTTGTTCAGCTCTAATGATTCGGCAATGCGGTACACCAGCTCGTGAGGGGGAGCATCGGGCGTTGTGAAGTGCTTAAAGTCGATCCCCAGAACCAGTTTGCCCACAGCCTGCGCGCCCAGCTTCAACATGTACTGGTAGACATTCCACGCCTCCTCCTGCTCATCGAGCTGATCGAACACCTTGAACGCATCCTCAACCGTCGCCTGCATAGTGGGAGCATAGTGACGCACAGCCTTAGGCCCTAATGCCGGGGGGAAGGAACTTGTGAGCGGTGCGCCATTCCGGAGTATCTGTATCACCAAGGAAGACCCCCGCTTCCTTGTTCTTGATAGGATACAAGGGGTGGGCTTCGTTGATCTTCTTTGTGAAGAAATCGGACTCGGCAAACACAATAGTTGACAAGAGAGGGTCGTTGGTGTGGTAGACCGTGCGACCCATGTTGGTGGTCTGAAAGATAGGGCCATACTGTTCGAACAGGCGCTGGTGGTTGCCCAAGTGATCGGGGTAGATCTCGAAAAAGTTTCCTACAAAAGGAAGACCGTTTGGTCCGGGAATCTCTCGGACTGCTTTGCCATCTATCGTGATAGCGATGGGGTTCTCGTTGACCAGAACCTCTGACACGGTGAATAGTGTCGCGTCATCAGATTGGAAAGTGATGCCTGTAGTGTGTTAGTATCCAAACCGATACGGTAGCGCTCAAGACTTGAAGTACTCACCATGAGGCTCAACAATGGCAAAATGACCAGCAATCAAATGCTGAAGTCCTTCAGAGTCAAGAGATGAATCCACCTCGACATTCCGAGCTGACGAGCTAGGCTCTCCCAGCAAATAAAATTGTTTAACAGCCATTGCGATATGAAATGCCAACCCAAAATGACCCCAAGACCAGGTGACGGAGGGTGTTTACTTATAGCGGCATAGCACAAACCACGCAAGTCCCCTGGAGCCATCGAATATCCAACCCAAACCACCTCCGACCCACGTCTTATCTCATCGACATGAACAACACGCATAAATCACTCGAATTTTCATTAACGTCGATTCGATTCGCGACAGGCCGTGGCGGCCTGACAGCCTACCGAGGCAGTTTCAGGCTTTTCGATCATGGGTCCACCACGCGCTTACCATTCCCAGTTACGATCTGCACATCAGACCCGCTGTTTCTGGTGTGGGCAGGGACAGTCTTCTACGCTTGCACTGAAATGGGATGGAAATGGAGCTTTTTCTCGGCATCGCGGTTTGTCGGCATCGGGTTCACTGTGCCGTTGAGGATACGCGCCCGTCCCGTGGTGTGGCCCCGTTGGCGTTGGTCTTGGAATTTGGCTGTACGGGTTCATTTCCGAGGCATAATGCACGGTTTCCGTGGATTGCCTTGAGACTGGAAAGGGGCAATGCGTTTTATGCATGGAAGTTGTCCGATTTCATTTGGGGGGGGGTTTGTTGGCCGGCCTTGTTATCAGTGGAGTTAGTTGATAGGTTCTGTATTTCTTTTAATCGTTGCTTTCGCAATTTGAAAGAGTGTATTATTCTATTATTCAAACACAATGGCTATCCCTGAGACGAAAGAGCTTAAGGCTCAATGGAAGGCCGATGTCGAGTTGCCTGAGTATTCGATGAAGGATGTGGCTGCGCACAAATCAAAGACTGATATGTGGATTGTAATTCACGGACAAGGTTAGTGTCTGCGAAAGAATGGCAAGAGTCAAAAGCTAACAGTAGCAGTCTTTGATATTACGGAGTATCTGCATGATCACCCTGGAGGTGCTGATGTCCTCATCGAAACTGCCGGCACAGATGCCACTGCTGAGTATGAGGATGTCGGGCACTCAGAAGATGCGCGCGAGATCATGCAGCCGTACCTTGTGGGCGTACTCAAGGATGCTCAGCAGTTTGTTCGTCCCAAGGCCGTTCGTGTTGTGTCACAGAATGCGCCGAAGGAAACCAAGTCATCTTCTTCACTACGAACCACTGGAATAGTGGCCGGTGCCATGGCTGCGATGCTTCCAGTGCTCTATATCTGCAGCCGAGGAAACCTCCACCACTTGAATGGCATGGGTGCGATTTCTCAACTCCTCCCTCGTCAAATGAAGGGCCTGCGCTTGCCGCGCGGCGGCTTCGTGAATGGTTTCCTCGCAGCCAGCACCGTCGCTGGCACGATTGGTGTGATGGTCGCCAAGCAGGCCAGTCGATTCACCAAGATCGACTCTGGTTTCATGCGCTATCCTCCTCGCATGAAGTCTAAGAAGGTCGTTCGCATCGACCCGCATCTTACTCGCGGTTTCCTCGAGCCCCAAAACTACCAGCGCATCCCTCTGGTTGAAAAGGATCAACTCTCGTCCAACACATTCCGCTTCGTCTTCGCTTTGCCCAATGCCAATAGCGTGCTGGGTCTTCCGATCGGCCAGCACGTTGCCATCAGAGCCAACATCGACGGTACGACCGTAACAAGATCCTATACACCCACCTCCAACAACCTTGACCGTGGCCGCATCGAGCTTGTCATCAAATGCTACCCCGACGGCCTTCTCAGCGGCCGCTACCTAGCCAACCTCTCTATCGGTGATGAAGTCGAATTCCGCGGCCCCAAGGGCGCGATGCGCTACACCAAAAGCCTTTGTCGCAAGATCGGCATGGTAGCCGGCGGCACCGGTATCACCCCGATGTACCAAGTGATCCGAGCAATCTGCGAAAACGACACCGATACAACCGAGATCAGCCTGATCTATGCGAACCGCTCAGAGTCAGATATCCTGCTCCGCGAGGAACTCGAGACCTTCGCGCGTCGCTACCCCAAGAACTTTAAACTGTGGTACATGCTCGACAGCGCACCAGAAGGCTGGACCTATGGATCAGGCTACGTGGACCAGACAGTCCTCTCCGAGCACCTGCCAGCGCACTCACCCGACACCAAGATTTTCCTATGTGGGCCACCAGGCATGGTAAACGCAACCAAGAAAATCCTGGCAGAGCTAGGCTTCCAAAAGCCCGGTCCAGTCTCCAAGATGAGCGACGAGATCTTCTGTTTCTAAAACTTCGACAAGGACAGTGCCGCGGCACTTCGTATCCAATTTCAATAAGGTTAATTAATTTTGCTTCACGGTGGAGTCATATATAATCGATTGTAGAGTGACGAACAAATAAAACGTGGCGCAAAGCCCATCAAGGAGGGCGTTCGGGCGCTATTCCTGATGCGTGGTTGTGGCCGACGCCCAACAAAAATTGTGCCGAGTTCGGGAGCGCCGAGTACTTTTTGGACGGGCCGATCTACTTGGCGGTGCCCCCGAGGCGCCAATGTGGTGCCGGTATATGCAGGGCTATGATAGGGTGCGATAAGGAGATGGGATGAACCGAGGTTCAAATTTGTTCTTCTTTGATGAGGGAGGTGGTACATGGGGCGCGAAATATGATGCGTCAAGGGTGGAACTACGAAAAGGGAAAGTGAATCCCAGGCTTTCTTTGAAAATTTGCATAGAAAACTCCTTCCTATGCAGTCGGAGCTTGGTGTCTCGTCATATTTATCTGTGGTTTTGCGAATGCGGTCTAATTCTAAAAAAAAACACAGAACCGAAAAGCAAATTTCCTTCGCCGAAAACCATTGTTCCATGTTGCTCGACCTTTGCAATCTCAGATTACACACGTATGGGTGTATGTAGCGGCCACCAGGAAAACATGGACCTAAACTGCTTGTCCATATTGCTTTCAAGTCTTCAAGGAAAAGCCCTTATTCGACGCGCTCAAAAGTAATGAAGAAGTATGCCTAGAAATATATTCAGAAAGTGTGTTTAGAAAGAGGACTAGGAAAACGTTAGAAAAATGAAGTCAAGAAGTATATCTTGAAGATATTTAGAAAGCGTGTTTTAAAAAGAAGACCAGAAAAACGGCTAGAAAAATATCTAGGAAGACTAATTGATAAATATGATCTTGACAAGCCCGGTCCCGCGACCCAAGGTGGTGCCTCCCCCGGCCGGCATGGCTAGCATGGAAACTGCATTGGCCGCCGATGCTGAGTACCGCGACCTTGCGCAGGAACGGGCACGTCTTGCTGTCAAGAAAGGGGAGGTTGACCGGTCCAGGATCGAACTTGACACCTTGGAAGCAGGGGTGCTTCAGAGGATTGCCGCCAATGCCCGTGACTTGGAGGAATGCGAGGTGATGTGGAAGCGGAAGTGGGAACGGGAACATCCGTAGTAGTGGCACTAACGGTCCTTCTCTGGAATTAGACTGCGTTCTGATCCTTTGCTTTATCCTCTGTTGTAGTGGCTGCATCTACCCCGATAAACTGATATCGAAAATTGTAGGTTCTTCCTGACTATCTTCCGGACTATCTTCGCGCCATTTTGCTTTCGTCCTCATTAATCTATATATAATCTACAACTTCGCTCGTAGGGGTAGGAGTAGGGATTGGTGGAGGTGGAGGTGTATGTGGAGGTGTTGGTGGAGGAATACGAGCATGAACGTAGCCTATAGAGTAGTATTCATGACGACTCCCGACAAGGCTACATAGGGGTGTTGAATTAATTGTTAGGATCATGGGAGTGGTAGATTCCAAAAGAAAAAGCCAGTTCACCCTATTCGGTATACGGGCTTCGTCCTTGCGGGTTGGTCGACTTCGCTTGCAGCCGAAAGGGTACAGATCCAGGATAGAACCCGACTGATGAACTCCACTTTGCCGTAGGTACTCCACCCCGACTACCGATTCGCGGAACTGCTGGCGACCGACCGCGAGAAACTTGTCTCTTGCCCGTTACAGTCGTTTTGGTCCCTGAGGGAATTGGATCCACATCCTCATCCGATGGAAGATCATCATCTGAATCCTCCCCAGCTCCCTGCATTGCTGCGATCCTTGTTAGGTGCCACATGAGGAGAAGCAGGACCCATGAAGGGAGAGGTCGATTCAGTGGGTCATCCGTGGTAACAGTGAAGATATCGCCTGATTGCATTTCCACTTTTCGCTCCCAATTATAGAAACCAATCCTGGCAGTGGGGAGAGTTGTGAGCTCTTGTGTGCCCCCACTAAATGGGTTCTCGGTAGACGAAACATAGTCACTTCGCTTGACACTGGGTGGCAACATTGGTAACCAATGCAAGGCAATATGCATCATAGTTTGAGCCTCGTTGACCGAAACCGGTCGAAAGGCACACATTGGGCATCCCCAATATGCATGGACCTGCTTGCTAAGGGTCATCATGTTCGCAGTGAACTCTGTGTTGATGGTATATGAGCCCTGTAGCAGCTCAGCCTCCCATTTCTCCGTTTGGGTACGGCCCCAGTAGGTCCGTAAGTGATTCCAGAATTCGCTCCTGCAAGGTCGCACGAACGTTCCACAGAATCTATTTGGGATAATGTGTGCTGACTCAAGTGTTGGGGCACACCGCATTGTGACTAGGCATTGTTCGCGGTCTCTGTCGAGGCTCTAGAAGGAAGTAATATTAGTGCTACCCTCGTACTAAGCTCCCTGATAAGCCCACCTTCTCAACAATCTTTGGATCGCGCTTTGTTGGGGAGGTTGTGGCACTGGCCTGGGATGACTTGCACTTTGTGCCACGGGTGTTTGCAAACGGGTTCTTCTTTGAAAAGACCACTATTTTGAAGTTGTTAGGCTCGAGTCAAGAATCCATGCTGCTGTACTTACAAAATGAAGTAATGTCAAGTGGTAAGCTGGTGACCACTTTTTGCTGTAAAGGAATCAATCTAGCATCTGATGATGGCTTTGCTAGGTCTTCAAGCACATCTGCGGCAAACCAAAGCAGGAATAAGGTTCCCCGCGGGATTTCTCCCACAGAATCCCTATCCGCCAGTTCTAAGTTGTTCAGAACACGACCGATCAGGTCCTGGCGCTCGAGATCCTCGAATTCAGAAAAGATATTCTCAGTGTCACCAGATAAACTCATCTTGGATGTGGTGGGCATGAGGAGATGAAGGTAGAAAATGTAGAATTGAGGAGTATCGGGGCTGAAAAGCTCTGGTCAGCAACTTTACTTGCCCAGCGGCGCAAGTTTGGGAACGTTGCAAACTTACCGAACCTCGAAGGAGACGAACCAAACCTCAGGGAGGGCGGAAACCAAGAGGCGAAGAGACAAAACAAAACAATCCATAGGGAGAACGGAGACGAAGAACCTCGGGGAGGATGGAAACGAAGAGACAAAACGAACTTGGTCTGAGAGAAGACGGAGACGAAAACTAAGCCCCAACGAAAACACGTACTTGAAAGTTGCAAGCAGGGTGTTATGAAGAGAATAACTTCGTGTGCTATAAGGAAGCGTCAACATCCCGTAAGCGTGCCTTCCATTTCTGACCTCTAAGCACCATAAGTCACCGGTTAATATATTTGCTAATCTTGCCTGGAAACAAACTGATACAAAACATTTATCTGTGTCGCCCTTTTTGACTAAATACACCCCTCTCCCTCAGTTGTTATAACATATCTTTAGGTTAATTGTATTTGATATTTACATAGCATATCTATGAACACTATACTAGTGTGCTAGCGCTCGATGATTAGGATAAGAGCTCAACTCATTCAAAGACTATTTCATTAGTCTTTGCATTTAGAATTCATCAGGCACGACTCAAATACTCGTGAGAACACATCGTTTTCCAGATTTGCCTCCACCACGGCCTCCGGCTCGTTCGCCGTCTCTATCTCTGTACCCAGCATACCCTGCACCTAACCTATAGCACCCTGGATCTGAACCAGAACAGCCTGGTGCTTGGCTCGTCCTATCCTTGCCTTGCCGAGTGTCTGCCGAGGGTTTGTTACGTTCCCCTTCGTAGTAGAACTAACACCATCGTCGAGGCCGCAACGGTGAAACTGGCCACTAATGTGGCCGCTAGTGCGGTTGCTGTGCCCAGAGACCTGCACAAAACCATGAAAATTCATATAGCATCATTTAGAACGCCTGATCGCTTATGTTAAAGGGGTGGCCTACTGGAGTATCAAGAAAGTTTTCATCCTCGAAGCTATTCGTGAAGAACTCTTCTTGGAAGAACAGTAGGAATTGGAAAGCCAACAATCCAAGAGCAGTAAAATGCTCGCTCGCTCCAGGGAATTGTCCGCCTATCAATATCAACTTTATGATAGGGCAACTTTAGTTGCAATCACCGTCGACCAACACAATCGCAGCATCGACTATGTCTCCACTGGAAAATGGACGGATAGTAGATCAACTCAAATTAACAGATCCCTAGACGTGACTGACAGAGAATACAGCGCGTCCAGAATAGTGGTGTTCAGGGCGGCAAGGGGAGTTTCCCGGACGAATAAAAAAAAGGTTGAACAAAAACATACAACAGCAGGGATTCGCTGGTGGTCACCCACCCAACTACTAACCTGCCGGCGTGTGGCTTAAGTACGGCTGAGCGGACGGGAAGCCCTGTTCTCCACACCCTATGGTCGTATGTACTTCTTTGATGCTTGTACCAACTAATATCCTTCTCAGATTCAAGTAACGGAACTGAAGTACAACAGGTCAGCGTCTCCATAAGATTAGAAAAATCCCGCTTTAGCGTCGGGCGACCTGAGTGATTAGGGTCAGTGCGCAATAGACAGGGTGAGAATAGGGTGAGACCGGGTGAGAATCCTGCGGGCCGGCGGGATCGCCGCACAGACCGACTAACTGAATTATGGCGAGTGTTGGATACGGCTACAGGCTGTGAAACATTTGTTTCTTAGCATCTGCACACAGCCACCCTCGAGCTTTCTTGATTGGTGACTCCGTGGCGAAGACCCTCTTGCCAATGATAAATACTTCAAGTATTTCATACCACATTGATGCCATGAGCAACAATGAGACAACCTCGAAGACACCTGAGCCTGGCGAGATGATACACCGGATCAAGTGGCCGGTTCAGTCAAGCATGCACTCAACCTAAACCGAATTGTTGCAATACTAGGCTATCCGGGCTAGCTAGTGATAAAAGCCGTTGGGTTATAGTAATATGTATTAACATTTATTCCTCAAAAAGGTCAAGCAGTCGAGAAAATTAGAACCCAGTTCCATTAATAGCTTAGATCATTGGCTTGTCTTATTGGGTTTCAGAGTGAGCTATATTTGCAATTTTAAAATTTTGATTTGCTGAAAACCGTGGGATAATGTTGTTGAATTTGACGTCGATCAACTCAAGAGGTTCTTTGAAGGCCGACGTCCAAAGTCATATCTGCCGCGAGATCCTCTGAAAATGGTGACATCAAGATGTCGATCCAGACAATATCTCTTGCAATCTCAGTAAGTTCGTAGGGTGCCGGTTTGTCCATTGCAGTCATTTCTCTTTTCATCTCCTGTATGTATAATTCTCCTCCATCGCGGTATAGCAATAAAGCAATGGTGACGAGAGCCCAAATCTTTAGCTCAAAGTACTTCTTCCCAAGCGTCTTTACATTATGAGACACGAACTCAGCAAGCCTAGCATGTAGTGAAACTTGCTCACTCGGAGGGAATGCGAAATGTTCTTTCAAGTTCGACATAAGCGTGAGACATGTAAGCCGAACCATCTCCCTTGCGATAAGATCCTCGGGATCAGCCATGGCCTCAAAATTGCTCGGTAGTCTTGGCATTGAGAGTAAAAAGTGAATACAGGGACCGATCAAGCGTATTGCATCGATATCCCTCTTCCAGAAAAATGCGGAGTGACTGTTGGTATTTATCACATCCGCAATTGAGGAAACCATTCTTAATGCTTGGCCCGCTGGGGAAAAAGTGGGGGACATAGGTTCGATAAGTAACGCTTGTAGCGTAGGGGTTATTCCTCTCGAAGATCTATTGGATATACCAACAAACTCTGCGGGGAGACCAAATCGCGGAGATGAATCAAAGACCATGGCGCCAGCTATATCGTACCTTTGCGAGTAGCAGTCAGAAATGTCGTCCAGGAAATACAAAGGTTCGAAGTACTCACAGTAGTATGAGAAGGGACATGCGATCCCCAAGATCGGCGAACCCGCCACGTAGTTTCGCTATGAGACTCAACCCATCCATATGAATACTCCAGCTTTCCCAATCATAATGCCTCATCTAGGGGAAGGAGGTTATTCAAGAGCTCACAGTCGAGAACGTAGCACATACAGTAAGACAGACGTGGGCCAATATGTTGGCAATGGCCCCTCCACTAATACTCTCCGTGAAGTTATTAAGACGATGTCTCAGTTTCCTTGTTGAAGCTTCATAGTGACTCAAAGCCTCCGGACTTTTCACACTGTTATTGCCCTTGATCTTATATAAAGAATCAGCAGCATTGCCGAGTGTCACATGGAATGCCCCGGGGTCGCATAGCGCTACCTCAATCCAAATATTTCTGAGTGGCTGATAAGGGGCTGTTACGACTGATACAGAGTAAGTATTGATAGATGAGACGAGCCAGAAGCCAACGCGAACGCTTGGATCTTACAAAAGTGCATAAGTTCGAGAGCGCGAGTATCAGCCTCCACAGGGAAATGAGCGAGAATGGCTAGGCTTTGGCTAGGTGAGGCGCCGTTTATATCTGCGCCACGAAGCTGAGAGATTTCGTAATCAATTGACTCCGAGGAAGATGATCGGGCCGTTCGCGAAAAGGATTCTTTGGGTCTTGGGCGCCTCCGTCGTTGGCCTATATCCTTCATAACATGACGACGGATCTCCGTTCGTACCTCTTTTTGTCGATTCAAGTCATCTGGATGGGATAGGTTTATGAACTTGAGATCTTGAGTTGCCGAGGGTTGGACATCCGTTGACTTTCTTGCCAACATTCGTGATGCATGTGGGGGACGGGTGGGGATGATCTGCTCATCCCGTGTCAGTGGCTCAGCACCCCTACTCTTCCAGTCTAAACTATCCATTGTTGTCTGCAGTGATAGAATCAACTGATTTGTTCTAATGTCTTCTCAACGTCGTGTGGCTCGCTTGACGTTCCACTTTGACCGTATATTAGTCAGCAAGATGATGTGTAGGCGCTTTGTAATCGCGCGGGCACCCAGCCAGCTGTAACCCGAATCGACTCACGAGCTCAACAGAGTGGATGGACTGAGCCCGCGGCCCCGGTAACTCACAGTTGAATTGTAAGGAAGCGCGCCTGCGGTTTATTATTTTTGTATTAAGCGACATGGGATGTCAAGGCTTCCAAAGATCGAGTGCTGGAGTAAATAATATGACACAGGCATGTCTGGCACGGACATTTACGGTTCAAGCAGATCTACAGGGGCAGCACACTAAAAGTGCAAGTCAACGAACGTGTTTATTCTAGCTGAAGCGACACTAAGAAAGATCGATCACGAGCCACCGCATACGGTTTTTTCTCTCCAGGTTGAAAAAAGCGTCATGACTCAACGCTCTACCAGACTGCTTGGGACTTGGTGTCGAGATCCCCTTGAAGCCAAGTAAGCAAAATGAAACCCAATCAACTAGGCCCATTCCTGGCGTATATCTCCATACCAAAGCGGACCGCAAAGTGAGTGTGAAGGTAGCTTTCTGTAAAATCCAATATCAAAGCTGGTCAATCCAATGGAGGGCAGTCTCAGGATCCAATCTGTATTGGTATTCAGGATTGACAAAGGAATTGCGCACAATTCCCTCTTTATCAACGAGGAATGTTGCAGGCACCGGAAGTTCCAGGTTGTCGTTGCCGTACCGCTGGTTCCAATCCACGCCAAACTTGTCGAAAACATCCCGCATAGACTCGGGCTGTGGGAACAACAGACCGAGATTCTTCGCCAGCTGATTGCCAACGTCAGAAAGCACAGGAAACTTCAATGATAATTTCTCGGACGTAGACAGAGATTGATTGGGTAACTCCGGAGACACAGCTACCAAAGTTACGCCTTTCTGGTGAAACTCGTCCAGATGGGTTTGGAGCGCACGTAGCTCGACGTTACAGAAAGGACACCACTCACCCCGGTAAAAAGATACCAGGATAGGCCCTTTAGCAAGGAGATCATTCAATGAAACTTTGTTGCCGATCGCATCGCTCAATTGAAATTGTGGAAAGGGGCTCCCGGGCTGGATCGCCTTAGCAGGGTCGTAAACGCTTTTGAAGTTGCTGGCTGCATCCACTATGACGGAAGATATTTCCTTAGGGGCAGTTTCAAGAAACTGGTCGTAGGTAGTGGACAGTTCTTTGTTAAGGGCCATCTCGTGAGCTAGATCTTCGGTGGGCAAGACAAAAAATAAAGTAGATGGAAGTAAGGCTTGGAAACGAGACGATAGATATGGCTGTGATGTAGCGAATGGCTTTTTAAAAGATAAGAGGCACGCTTTCAAGCCCTCTAGATCGGCTACATTACTCGTAAGCGATATTCGACATTATTAATTCAAAAGCCGAAGCCCGAGATTGCCAAATCCATGGAATGGACCGGGCTCTTACGGCCCACCAGACAAAGAAAAACCCGTGTTAGGTTGGCATACAGTATGATCATCCTAGAGAGGGATGCAAACAATGTAGGACTATGTTCCCGATTGGGAAAGCAGTGACCAGGCCAGCCTAACCGCATACGGATGTCGGTCCCCCTATGATCCAGAGCCTAGCGTGGTTTTAAGTTCAATTGCGCAATAAAGTTCAACTTACGTGGGTCTCCATCTGGCTTCTCCGAATGCAAAAAAGGATCAAACGCCTCAGATAGATCAGAAATCAAATGACTGTACGCTGCAGTATCGACATTCCCGAGATTTCTCCATAGATAATTGCCCGAGATTTCCATGATTACCAAGCGATGGGCAGATTATCAATCAGGAATCCATGTTTATAGCTTAGTATGTCTCATGACGCGCTTTTCGGCCAGTAGTCAAAAATATAAAGAGATAGGTCTTGACAAGCTCGAAGTCTTCAGAGAACATCGTCATCAAAGTTGTTGCTATCTTACTACGGCAGAAGAGATTTACACCACAATGTCAAGACTTATTGTTATTCTCGGTATTACCGGCGTGCAAGTAAGTTAAAATCGATCATTATACAGTTTCTTCGAGATCTTTTCATGGTTTACTGATACAAAAATTGAAGGGAAGCTCCGTCGCCGACGCTTACCTTTCGAGTCCGGGATGGAAGATTCGCGGTGTGACACGTAATCCTGCATCTGAGAGCGCAAAGAAATGGGAGATGAAAGGTGTTGAAATTGTCAAAGGCGACCTTGATAATGTGGCGTCCTTGAAGCAAGCCTTTATGGGAGCCGACCTTATTTTCGGTGTCACCGACTTCTGGACCATCTTCAAAGATCCAGAAAGCCACAAGAAAAAAAGACCCAGCCAATCACTCGTGGAATATTGCCACGATGTCGAGCTCCAGCAGGGCAAGAATATTGCTGATGCTGCAGCCGCGGTTCCTAGCCTGTTCCGATACATCTTCAGTTCAATGGCCCACGCGAAGAACTCCAGTGGCGACAAGTTCGCCGAACTTTACCACATGGACTCTAAAGCAGATGCTGCTATCTATGCACAGAGCCTTCCAGCTCTGACCGGAAAATTTTCGCAGGTTCAGGCGCCTATCTATTTTCAGCTCCCTTGGGAGTGGGGACTTCCTACAACCCCAAAGAAGGTATGAATAATTGAATTGTCCCTTGAAATTTTTTTTTGACTTGTTGTTCCTGGTATATTAAGAGATATTGACTCTGTTGTATAGGTAGCTGATGGCACCTGGCGAATGGCAGGAATTGGCCCTGGCAACAAGGGCATTTCGTTCGGACACGTCCGCAAGGATTTCGGTCCCTGCGTCAAGGCAGTTGCTGAGTCTGAGCCTAATGTCAACTTGTTTGCTGTTGGAGAATACGTGTCATGGTCAGATTATCTCCGAATCTTTTGCGAAACCCAAGGTTTGAAGTATGGTGGCTATGACGAGCTTTCCTACGATAAGTTTTGCGAGTTACTTCCTGGGGGTCTTGGTCACGAATTTGCTCACAATGTACTATTTGCGCATGAGTTTGGGTACGAGGGTAAAGATCCTGCAGTTGTGAGACCAGAGAAGGTGAATCATGTCCTGTTCGATCTTGTTGCCACTTTGGGACACAATTGACCTTTCTATAGCTTGGTCTGAAAATGACTTCGTTCCGTGAATATTGCCAGGAGACTGATTTCTCAGCGCTGAACGGTGATAACTGATAAATTCAGTGGAAAATCTCTCAGGTGACCGAAACAAACCTCAGCTATATATAAGTGGTACTATTAGGGGCAATAGAAGGCAGCTCAACTCGATACGCCTTGTGAAGCCCAATCACGACTGAGAATACCATTTTATAAGATCAAACTCCCTGTTTTCCCCCTAAAGTTGCTGTGCTCCACTTAAAAGCCAACAATCCCCGCGCTCGTGATAGGATCGCCCAAAAGTACCAAGCCATACCTTGACAAGATACCAGTTGTTATATTGATCTGAGGTGAAGAAAGAATTGGCACTAGCATTTTGGTAGCGAGGCTCAGAAGTAGAATGTGCTTGTCTAGGGTGGAAGTTGCTTTTTCTATGGACTGAACTAGACAAAATTGGCTTCAATTAGTTGTTTGGATCTTAAAAATCGCTTAATCAACCAATTCAACTGGCTCATTTGATGACATAGTATGCAAGCTGGGAGATTACTTTTTCATAAAGATACTCAAGGAGAAATGCCTGGAACTGGCCGCGGCTGTGCATCATACCATTATTCAGAGCATTATATTCGCAACGCAGAAAGCCAGGTGTCTTTCGCCGATATATGTGAGTTGATAATGCCATTCTGTGTCTGTCTAGTGTCCGTAGTTCCAGCGGTACCTAGGAGCGAGGCATGAAACACCTTCAGTATCACTCGACAATACTTGATAACCTCGAAGGTCAGGAATGAATGATGCATTACATCCTTTATATGCTATGCTACGATATTTACTTAGATAGCCATCAATTATTCTATGCTGATGCCTTCTTATCTATTTTTCGAGAAATCAATGCATCCAATCTTGAAATTTATAAATCCATTTCTATTCATAAGAACGCACGGTTTGTAAAGAAATTTGTACAGAATCACCAAATATCCAACCCTCTAATAAGAAGCCGGCACAATAGAAATCCGGCCTCCATCAGTAACTAAGATATTACCATTGATATAACCACCGGAGTTACTAGCCAGCCAAACAATCAAACCACCCATATCCCCTTCACTGCCACCTCTAGTAGCAGGGATCATCTCACGCGGGAATGAACCATCCTCAATAGCTTGACCAGGAATACTAGCATCCTGGAAAACATGGGTTGCCATATCAGAATAATAAAGACCAGGCGAAAGACCGTTGACCCGAATGCTGTAATAAGCAAACGAAGTAGAAAGAATTTTCACCAACTGGGTAGTCGCAGACTTAGACGCGTTAAAGGCAAAACTAAATGAGACATTCCGTGCATAGCCAGCAACTGAGCTAGTGATAATGACCTGTGCAGTTGGTGCTCCCACAACGCCAGCTCGCGGGGCAGGTCGTCGTTTGTTGGCTGCTTCAAGCAGGGGCAGGAATGCGAGAATTGTATAATAAGATCCCGTCACATTTACATTCAGCACTTTGTTGAATTCATCCATTGGAACGCTGAACAGCTTGTCGCGGATTTGGGACAGAGGTGGGAGGGAGCCGTCCGCCGCGGGCTGCGGAGGTTTCATAGAGGGGCCCATAATACCGCTATTTGCGATCAGGAGGTCGATGTGGGTGGTCTGGGCTGCGACTGCCTTGTAGGCTTCCTCGAGGGATTTTTTAGAGGTGATGTCGCATATAATTGGAATTACGGTGCCGTTGATGCTTTGTGAGATCGTTTCTTGAAGGGCATCTTCGCGTCGGCCCAGTATGAAGATTTTGGAGACTTCATTAGCGTCAAGAGCTTTTGTCATGATGCGACCGAGGCCTGTATTGAGTTCATGAGCTTTAATTCTTCTATCGCAAAGTCGAATATGCGGTCAAGGGCGGGTAATACTTACCACTGCCGCCTCCGGTGATCACGACAACCCGGTCTTTAACGGAGAAGAGATTTGACGC
This sequence comes from Penicillium atrosanguineum, assembly GCF_028827265.1. Classification (NCBI taxonomy): domain Eukaryota; kingdom Fungi; phylum Ascomycota; class Eurotiomycetes; order Eurotiales; family Aspergillaceae; genus Penicillium; species Penicillium atrosanguineum. Next base: position 754,111 of record NW_026623138.1, on the reverse strand, counting down.
TTGTAGGTGAGACATCACGAGTGATTGAAGACGATTGAGAAATATAGGTTGAAAGAGAGAGACAGAAGGAGAGCAGTTCTTAAATATTTAATTCCAAACAATTTCCTGATAGCCTCACCCCCTTAACCACTTAGATTGACGGACTGCCGAACTACCAAGGGAACGGAATATACTCAACTGACAAACGCGGAGTTCTTGTCTTACATCATACAGATTAACTGACGTATTTTTATTCCATAAGAAATAACTTGTTGCAAGCCGAAACATGCCGACTTACTCCACTCGCACAGATTTCCGACTCTATCGTATCAATTCAGGAAAGATTATTACTTGCAAGCCGAATTGGATATTATTAATATGAAGGCCGAGCTCCGATATTACTCAAGCTTATAGAATGAACTAGACTCTTATTACCGGCTAGGTCGGAGAAACTAGTGAGGTGCGAGCACAAAATACGGCGATCGTTATAGGATAGACAAGCAATAAAAGTCTGTTCCCGATTGGGAAAAAAGTGAGTACCCCAACCTAACCTAATACGGACGTTGGTCTTCCCTGTTTATCCGGAACCTAGCGTGATTTGAAGTTAATCTTGAGATTTAAGTTTTTAAGTGGAGCTCCCTCTAGCTTCAACGGACATGAGAAGAGATCAATTGCCTCTGATGGATGAGAAATCAAACACTAATTCAATAGAGCTACGATATTCCTAAAAAGATTTTATATGAAATGCTCGAGATCAATATACTATTACTAAGCGACCGATAATAGGAAAACAAGGTTAGGTTCTAGGTATAGAACCTAAAACCTACGTTAGTATGTTGGTTGGATTTTGATTCTAGGACCCATTCGCAGTTTTTGAGACAGTCTATATCGCATAGTCTGAATGGTGACAATGGAGATGATTATAATTATATAGATCCCGACGCTAGAGACGTTTTTGCTTGGATGAACCGATTGAAGAACGATGACAGGCTATGGCTTTAGCATTCTCTTGGTCGAATTTCTGGAGGTGTGGGAGCCATAAATGATACACTGCAAATGATACATATTGACGGTGGATTTGGCAAATTCCAGGTCCTCGTTTGAATCCGCAAGCACTAAACATGCGATACAGTTGACGCAAGGCTGATTTCTGTCTGGTTAACGTGAGCACCGGGGAAGTAACAGGATGGTTGAATACCAGTGCCGAAGTCATCCCTGATTAGTACAGAGTGAGTATCGCTGCTACTGGCGCCTCCGTATCTAAAGGAGTTAAAGTGTTCTTGGGCGACTTCACAGGCGAAGCCAGAGCTGATTATATGAATTTTGGCGAAGGGGAAAGGCCAAGGTGGGAAGCCAAGGGGCTTGTGAAATGGAAAAGGGAAGAACCAGTGGAAGGACCTAGGTCAAATTGCTAAGGGAGACCACAAGCGCGAGAATGTCCACATGGATATGCTCACATCAAGCAAACGTGCGGATTATGCTGTTCTTGATGAAACAAGCGGAAGAACTGAGCGGTACAAGAAATTGGCAGTGACAGAGGCTGGGGTGGAAGTATTGAGAAGAAATTGCCGAAGACCCCAATAAATCAATTGAGGGTGATTTTGACTGGCAATTCAAAGCAAATAACGTACATTTTGCTGAGCAAGTTCCTCTCCTCCTTCAAGGCTTCCTCAAGATTAACTTCTATCCAACTTGGACGGTGATGGGCTGGCCGACTACCTCTATGTAAACGACCAAGGTGCCTCACGAGAGTGGCATATTAAGAGCACTGATACACCAGAGTATGGTCTGGCCACCCTGGTTGCTGAAGGAGTTGGTGTTCTGGCGTGACAAGTTCAGTTTGCTGATAAAAATGGCGATGGCCGTCTCGACTATATTGTGATAGGAGGCACTACTGGCCAGGCACGATCTTGGCACGATCTAGGCTTTCGGAAAGATGGATCTATCAGATGGAATACACCACTCAGCTTTGCGGACGAGGTCGCAACTCCTGGCCAGACCATCAGGATCACCGAGGCACGTCTTCTATACGTTCACGAACATGTTTTGCTGATCGCACATATTTGTTCTAACATCGATAAAGGCAGATGACTGGCGATCGGTGTGCCAATTACTTGGCCGTCAATTCTGAAAATGGGAGACTCATACTCTGGCGTAATCGCTGCTGGCCGCTCATGGGCGGTGGTAGTGAGGATGATGATGGTGGTGGTGGTAATGACGATGGTAACGGCGAGACTTCATATGCGGATGACGACGTTTATAATGATCCGCATATATTCTGTCACCCGCCATGTCTAACGGTGCTTCCTTTCGGGACCCTTCTAGAGATCACAACAATCTCGTTCCCACCGTATACAACCTCGGTCGACGTTGGTGACGGCACAAACACAATCACTGTCAGCTTTTACAACGTTCTAATATTTTCGTCGGAGAACAACGCCACTGTTCCAAGATATCCAAGCATTGATGTCGAGCCCGAGATGATTACGCTAAGATTGATAACGGACGAGAAAAAAACCACCACTTCGAATGAATTGATTTTATCTCCCTGGCCGAGAATCACAGAATGCCTTCTCGGTCGGACCAGTATAGTTTTCTTGACTTTCGTGCAACAGCCAGTTGCTTTGGAGTATGCGTCTGGCCGGGATGATGGTAACAACATACTCTCCGGACAGATCACAGCGTTGAATGAACCCGTCTTTGGCAGAGGGTACTACCATATTCGTCCAATATATGTGCTGGTGATCCACATCAACGTTGATTCCATCAGGCAATGTTCTTATCTCGGTAATCAACTCTCGAATGTCAGAGCCATCCGGTTTGCAAGTAAGAATACGACCATTATGCTCAGGGTAGGTTGGAAGGCCAATGTCGAGGAAATAGAGTCGGCCAGTGGAAGTCACAGCATGGGGACGCTGGGTAGCTTGACGAGTCATATCATGAAGAGAAGGGAGTATTACTTCCAGACGAATTATTGGAAATGACTTGCATGGACTCTGGCATCGTCGAGAAGTATGTCAGAGGAATACAGGTCATGCCTTTAGTACTTTCCGGATTGCGGATATTGCGAATTTTGAAAAGTAGATAGTGTGAGCACAAAGACGGAGATCTGCCTGCCATGGCATCGTCAAGCCGACCAAGTTCACCGCTATTATGACAAAATCGGTTCCGTCCTCACTGCTACAATCGAATGTTTGACAATTTTCGGAAATGTCCCAATCCGGGATTCCGTGTTCTCGGGGTGCAGGGAACGGAACGGAAGATGATGTAATCAGGGGATATCCCGGAACCCAGGTGGGAGGAAGTCTCGGAAAGCCATTTGTGGTCTTTCCTCCAAGCCTACCAGGATGATGTTCTCATTCCAGTCGGGGAACCCAGCCCCACAGGGGTCTAGAGTACCGAAGCCAAAACGTTCCAAGATAAGCATCGCTTGTAACGTTTGTAAAGCCCGAAAAACAAAATGCGACGGTGTTCGACCAGGTAAGCAAATCAAGGGAAGCTTAACGGGGCTTTATTAAGTATATATGCTCATCATTGCGGTATCAGTATGCGGTCCTTGCTCGAAGAGAAAACAGGGTTCGCAACTATGTGAATATCGCGGGACTGACCATGACTCTCCTTCATCGAATGGCCAGTAAGTACCAAAGTCGAGCACATCACATGGATTAAGCTGCTATAGAATAAAACAGCTGATACAGATGCGAGAAAAAGTCCAGATGCTGCTCAAGGGAGGATTGCGATAGATCACAGTACAGAACAGTGTGGGCAGAGAAGCGTTCACCGCAACGATCGTTCTCAAAACGACGACGACGAAAACGCCAGCTTATATAGCGGCATAATACCAACCGGCAGCTTATTTGGTGCTTCCAGTGGTGCGCATATCCTACATGAAGTTGGAACCGTGACAGGCCCAAGAAGCGCCTTTGCGAATAAGAGGCAACAAACGAGTCAAACCCTGCCTCATAACAAGCTGCCCAAGCTTCAGAGACAGGCATCTCAAAGAGACTATTCAGATGTGCAATTTGTGATACCCACAAGAAAGGTGGCTGACCATTTACTGAATATCTATTGGGACTATGTGGATAGTGCTTATCCATGGCTTGATCGGTCTTCTATCGAAAGCGCATATGAGACGCTGTGGATCAAAGACGGACAGCTCTCGATAAACGAGAGGGCTTTGCATTGCATTCTTAATCTCATGTTTGCCACATCTTGTGTCGCATCCCAGGCACAGCCACCTCTGTCTCGGTATCAATCCTCCGTTGAGTTCTTTGATAGAGCTCAAGAATTGATGTCTTACGAATTAATGGACATTTACAACTTCGAAATCATTCAGATCCTGCTGCTCACTGCAGTGTATCTTCAGCACGAGAAAATGCCACAGAAATGTCTACGAAACATTAGCACAGCAATTCATATAGCGCAGGAACTGGGGTTGCACATGCCTGAAACCATTGAGTCTATCAATGACTCACGTGAGCGAGGCATTGCGCGTCAGGTTTGGAATGGATGCGTTATCATGGACAGGTATGATATAGATCGTTGATGTTTCTGATCCACGTATACTAATACGCGAAGAATTGCTTCCATGACATTTGGCTTCGATCTCAAGATTCCCCAATCGGTAGCGAAGAAAGGATTGAATTATTTGGCGCTCAACTCAGTGGAGGTCTCCAGCGGCGCTGGACGCAGAAGTCTTCCTTCCAAGTTGAATTTCTACGTATCCTTCTGTCGTCTCCACTACATCATAGGAGAGGTGTTGGAAACATTTTATTATTTTGTTGATTCCGATATCGATCGTGCAGCAAGCAGAAATATCGCTGGCGAGAGGCTAGGCTCCTCGCTGTCCTTTGATAAATATGCGAGTCTGTTGAAAATTGAGTCTGAGTTATGCAATTGGGCTCAAAGTCTCCACCCTTTTTTTCAAATGCCATCAGATCTTGAAGACCCAACACCGACGAAACATATCACACGTGAAGCAAATGTCTTACGTGCCCGGTACGTTATGTGAAATCTGAGGGTGCGAATTATAGACTAATTACTTTCAAAAGATATTTATCCGTCCGACTGCTCCTTTATAGGCCTTTCCTTCTACAGCTGCATCACCAAGGAGCGGGCAGCACTCCAGCATTTGGTCTGTACTCAGATGACCAAATCATGCAACATGTGATTTTTCAATGCCAAGTCCAGTGCACCAAGGCTGCGAGGGATATGATTGAGTTTATTGTCCGAAATTTGCCGGAGCAGAAGCAAGCGTATCTTTTACCATCGTATTGGTACACTGTCTCATGTAGGCCATTCTCTCAAAATGGTCTAGTGAAAAGGCTAATGTTTTTTTAATTAGATGTATACATGGCTGTGACTATGCTGTTAGCAGCTCAGATGTCCCCGCGAATAGTGGAGACCTTCTCTGCGGCTCATTTGAAGGAAATGTTAGAACAAGCGCGGGGGATCCTCAAAGACTATGAAAAGCATACTCCATTGGCCTCGAGATGCAGGTCTGTCATCAAATTGATCGAGGAAAAAATGGATATACACGGCCTTGGAACGGAGCAGGTTCTAGGAGAACCTTTAGAGGAGATCTTGAACCGCGAGGGCACAATTGAACAAAGGGAATATATGGAAGGAGAAGAACCACAAAATCTGGCTTGGGTTGAGAACTACGCCTTTGATTGGAACGATTGGCCTATGTTCTTTGCACAGCTAGACGATGAGCCTTCCCCAACTGTGAGATTTGAACAGGACACTTAATGTTGTATTCGCAGAACACGTGGCACCGAAAGCCTACGAAGGCGAAGATACCCAGATTGAAGATCGAGCTAAAAGGATATTTGAACCGAGAGAGAAACGGAAAAATTACACAAACAAAGGTTGTCACTATTTCAAAGAGGAACTGCCCGGAGAACTAGATAATACAAGAGCACAAGAATCATCCTAAAGTTGGAAAGTGTACTTTGCGAAGAACCACATTCTCACCCTTACCCAAGCCTCACTTGGCGTAAACAGTCTTGAGGCAAATCAGAGCCATTCGATGTTTTGTGGGTAGTAGCAGTGGGGAACTGCGGCTGTCAACCAGCGAGGCGTCAAACTTGAATCGCCTAACTGAATCACAGGCTTCAGATTCTCAGTGGGACCCCATGGTCCGTCTTGGAAACTGGTCATGAATGATTGAGGTCCAGATCCAAAGTATTGAGGGAATACGCTTTTCCATCCATCCATAACGACATCAAGTATTTCCAGCACGAACTGCGAAGGGCCGATATGACCCCATTTAAACAACTGTTTACTCTGATCGACAGTCTCAGGAGAGTAAAGACCGATCTCCGGTTCCAGTGCGATCGCGTCGGCCTTCACCAAAGAGCTTGTCACACGGTACGAGCCACCATGTCGAGCCCGATCACGGAGTGCCATTAGAGTTCCCAAAGCAGCTACAAGACCAGTCGTCATATCGGAGATTGGAAGAGGCGGAAGAATGCTCGTGCCGTCCTTGAAGCCCAAGGATCGGCCCATCACGTAGGACGAACCTGAAGCAGCATCTCCGATCTGCTGCCAGCCAGGTCTTTCATGATACGGCCCGTCGGGACCGTAACAATTCTCCTCGACGTACACTATGCCCCTTCCGCGGCTGCCGGCCATCTCGAGGATCTCGTTGACTCCGAAGCCTTTTCTTGCGATCGCATTAGGGCGGAAGCCTTGCACGAAAACATCGGCGCCCGAAACTAGTTCGCGCAAGCGGGACTTATCTTCCTCCTTGGCCAAATCAATGTCGATCGTGCGTTTCCCTGTATTCAGAGTAAGCTGCAAAGCCTATATAATAACAATTAGTAAAAGGATACTCCAACACAAGTAATACAGGCGCATGCGACTTACGTTAAGATCCACCAGTCGGCTGCAATTCACACGGATAACATCAGCACCAAGCGCAGCGAGAGTGCATCCGATGACAGGTCCAGCAATGATTCGAACCAGTTCTACCACTTTGATGCCGGCTAAGGGCCGCTTATCGTTTGAACTTTTAGGCAATGGAATCGGAGGAGTCGGAATTGCATGCGACTGTCGAGAGTAGCCGACTAGCGGGTGATCAGCAAGTCTCTTTCCCATGAGTGTCTCTGACCACCCCTGAGGCGTGAAACATATGCTGCCACAGAACCCGTTCTTGATGTTATGCATTTCCAGCTCGTCTGCGGTCCATTGCTCTACATGTCGGCTTATGTAATCATAAGCATCGTCCAAGTCTTTGGCGGGATAGCCAGGGTCCATTCCCATTGATCGCAAGACAGGGCTGGAATCAAGAGAGCCGTGAAGCTGATACCAAACGCCCGGGGTCTTTGTTTTGTACAAAGCAGTGGTCCGTTGGCTAATCGGCGTAGACATCCAGCCCTGCTGGAAATCCGGCTGGAACAAGCCCGACAATTGGTGCGACTTGGCAAGTTCGGGTATGCTCTTGCCATTCACTGAAGCCGAATAGATTGTTGCGAGCCAGATAGCAGCATGGTCGGTGTTAACAGAAACCTTCTGAGTACTCGCTGGGGTGCCATCACGGTCTTCGACAATCTCGTGGGCTACTACTCCACACATGGCGTGCAGAGCAGCTGCAACAAGGGGAGCCTTGAAGGGGCCAGGAATTGTTGGAAGTGAGCTTCCTTCAAAATTCGCAGTTTGCCAAATACTTCTGTCTTTGGTGAAGCCAGGAGTACTTTTTGCGAGGTACTCAAATATACGAGCAGCATCCTGAGGCGCTGGGATGAATGTCTTATCCATGAAAGTTCCTGGACCATAGACATCTCCGCTCGGTATCGTTTCGTGTGTTTGAGCCATGTTGAAATCAGGGAGTATTGCTCTGGATGTACAGGTCCTGAAAGCAAACGATGGAGAGAAGAAAAGGTCTTGAGAAGGCCGTCCTTTGAGATAAAAGAACTAACGAAGATCAGGTCATCTTCATGTTGCGGGTCTGTGGCGTGGGGTTTCGGAAGACGGCAAGTCGACACGGAATGCATCGGGATGCGTCGGAATCGTCCAAAATGGTAACTTGCTTTTCCGCCCATTGGTTCCGACCCGTCATTTTCCCACAACCTTCCAAGGGTTTGCGTAATGGAACATGATTCTTAGCAGGTTCTATGACAGGTGCAATTCCATTAAGCCGACCATGGAAAGTCGCTGCGTAATATTGTGGATAATATCTTGTGAGGGTTGGAGTGTATTTCCTCTTTAGGTAGTTCGGTTGCTCTTCCGAGTTGTTTCCGTCAAAATCAGACAAGTGAAGTGGACTTGCGGACTATTTATTGCACTTTTCTAGCCAGCTCAAACATGCCAGTTCCCATTCATGATCCAACATCATGCCTCTTTCTCTCATCAAGACTGTCGGTGTGATCGGTACTGGAGTGATTGGCGCCAGTTGGACCGCGCTTTTTCTCGCCAAGGGTTTGAAGGTTATAGTAACGGATCCAGCACCCGAAGCCGAGGCCAAACTCCGTGACTATCTGCAAAAAAATTGCGCAAAGATACCAAATGCTCAAGTGACGATCAATGACTGCTTCAAGAATCTCAGATTCGTCAAGGACATCGACGCTTATCTTGGGGATGTAGATCTCATCCAAGAAGTATGTTTAACATTCTGAGCCACTGCTAAAAACTTGCTGATTCAATATAAGAATGGACCGGAGAGACTGGACTTCAAACGCCGCCTTTTTGCTCATCTAGACGCAAAAACCCCCGAGCATGTTCTGATCGCATCTTCGTCCTCCGGTCTCCCTTCATCAGAATTTGTCACTGAGTGCACAAACAAGCCTGCCCGTATTCTGATTGGTCATCCTTTTAACCCTCCACACTTGGTGCCTTTGGTGGAGGTAGTTCCTCATCCTGGAACGGGTGATGAGTACGTGACTGCTGCGTGCCAGTTTTACCGAAGTCTAGGCAAAGACCCGGTAGTTGTGAAGCAAGAGGCTCCTGGCTTCATCGCCAACCGACTCCAAGCCGCTTTATGTGCTGAAGCCTACAGCCTTATCTCTAGAGGAGTCATCTCAGCTGAAGACCTTGGTGTGTATCATCTGTTCCATTGACCTCGTGCGTCCTTCTGACTTGACTAGACAAAACCATGACATCCGGTCTTGGGCTTCGCTGGGCATTGACTGGACCCATCATGACCAACGCTCTCGGCGGAGGCGGAGACTTCAACCATTTCATAGATCATCTGGGACCGGCATTCAAATCATGGTTGGATGACATGCACCAGCACCAATTTAAGCTTGATTCCCCGGAGGAAATTGGCAACGTCAAAGGGAGAGTGAATGACTGGGTATCACGCGTCAACTTGGAAGAGGTCGAGAAGAAACGCGATGAAGCTTTGGTTGATCTTGTTCGAAATAAATGACACGGTTTGTGTAAAAGATCTCTAGATATCGGGAACTCAATAGAACGTTTTGTCTCTATAGAAATTTTGAAAGTTGAATATACGGAGAACACTCTAGAGATCAGCCGCCAAAAAGCTGTTTCAAAAAGCAAAAATAAAACAAAAACATACAACAGCAGGGATTCGCTGGTGGTCACCCACCCAACTACTAACCTGCCGGCGTGTGGCTTAAGTACGGCTGAGCGGACGGGAAGCCCTGTTCTCCACACCCTATGGTCGTATGTATTTTATGTCATAAATCAACTATTTATATAGAGCACGAAAATTCCGAAGGTAACAGCTCAATAGACTGGGTACGAAGTGAGTGAGAAGTGAGTGAGAATCATTCTTAGCCATTTCTCTGTCTAGACAATATCGCATTCGTCATTTTTTGAATCTTTTTGTCTAGCCATTTTACCCCCAAATACCGTAGAAAACAAAAGGCCCTTATCTCTGTTTTACAGCTATCTCTATCTCGAAACTTTGCTACTTTCCAATATATGTTCTAATAACGACAGCCTTCAATCCTACTCCGAAATCCTAAATATCATCCTCCCCCTAACGTAGAAATAATATAGTTAAACGCTTCGTATCTTCGATACATCATTGTATACTGGTAAGGTATTCCATTTTCTAAATAGACTAACATATTTCCACGTTTGCTTAGTATTGTAGCCTCGAAAAAAATTGTATAAGACCACTCGTGAATAAGACGATTTCTGGGACGTACTGAAACGTATTCTAGAAAAGCTTATTGTCTATATCTGCAAACCTTTTCCACCTAAGATGACTGTCAGTGAATAAGTTTCAAGTATAGTCGCAAACCGTTATATAGTCCTAGGCTTTCGGGTCCGTGGCGGACGTAATAAAGGCCACAACAGTATATCTCCCATTCCTATTTTCGCACGCGTTATTCCCTCCTATTTTGTCCACTATGAACTTATGGTATAATTCTTCAGAGCAACTACAATACGAGACCAACAAACTCATATTCAAAAAGACAAAAACATACAACAGCAGGGATTCGCTGGTGGTCACCCACCCAACTACTAACCTGCCGGCGTGTGGCTTAAGTACGGCTGAGCGGACGGGAAGCCCTGTTTTCCACACCCTATGGTCGTATGTACTTCTTTTCCATTTAAATGAAATCATATACGGCTCAACATCTGGTAAACTAGTATTTAGTTACACTATTACTTGATTAGGTAAAAATAGTGGCCGGCGATTCCAATATAGCTTGAGTCGAGATCAATTCAACGTTTGAATATAACCTCGCAAAGACACTTCTGTACAAGAGGATTCGATCGTTCGCATATCAATTTGCGAATGTCTCGTAATGGCACAGCCGATGAGCTCCCATTGTAGAAGAAGTTTGCCGTGATAGACTGGAATACCCAGCTAGTACTCAAATTTTTAAAGTCACTAAATAGTAGTCGCCATTGACTTGGCAGGTCGAAGCGATTGTCCAGGTGCTGCCAAGAATGCTATCGCCGACATTGGAAAGAAGATATGATATTGAGATTACTCCCAGATTGATCCACGTGTTCCTCATGGTTGAATAAGTCCATTATCTAATGCATTCGGTTTTTACTGTGCGGTGTACTCGCCAGTGATCTTCTGGGAATCGAGGTATACCAAAGTCGTGTAGAACTAGCTGGATCTAGATAAGAACATCCGGGTTATGGTATCCGCTAAGCAGAGCTCTCTGTACCTGTCCAGGATTGCATCGCAGACTACGTTGATTCAGATTCCAACCTCTGGCGAGTATGTGGCCTGCAGTAAGCACCGATACGGTCTAGTAGAATTTTCAAGAAGATGTATTTCTAAATACTCCATCACTGGAAAATACGTAAACCCAAGATCAGCAATTTGGTCTCTAAAAGATAAAGACAAGATGATCTTAAGAGATATGTGCAACTAGGCTTTTAACGGGGAATTAGCAACAAAGTCTGAGAGAAATGGGATCTGTCGGGCTTTAGTAGCCACATATGAAATTAAACTGGCACGGGCGAAGGTATCCTGGAGGACATGCTTATGGCTGGGTTTCAGATGGGTTGAGATTGTTTTGCAGTTTCTCTCATGTGTGTACGTGTCACTGGGGTTTACCACTGTATACAAATCTAATCACCGAAGGCTGTCAAGAGAAGGCTGCCTCTAAGGCTAAATGAAGTCGTAGGGGCAGAGGAAGCCAAACTCGATCAATCAACATCTAAGATTTGATTGTCTGGAACTGTTGACCACTTTTCGCTCTCACAAATAATCTCAGCACCCCTGATCTTCGTAGGCAGAAGGAAGCCACCCTTAATGCTGGACCAGGCAGCGTCTCCAAGGCCAGAAGTTGAATCACTTTCAAAGTGCTGGGGGCACATGGGTGTCTCAAAATTCTTAAAAAGTACGGCACGACAACAAGGATCCGTGCGCTGACCTAGACACAAAACTGAACCTGGTAGTACTTCCATGCCGGCTCCGTCGAGCAGGGTACGCCAGAGAAGAGCAGCAGACTGTGTCCGCGTCTTTCTATCCCAGAGATACTCTGCGCCCTCGACAACGGCTTTTTGTATCTTACCAAGTGCGTCTCTTTCGACTTCCTTTGACTTCTCGGTTCGCACGCCGAGTGCCATGGCAAAGGCGAATTGGCCCTCTAGAGCGTCGCCATAATCTCCCCAGCTGGTTATTTCTGGTGCGCGCGGCGGGGTGGAGATCTTTGGAAGATGGCCTCCAGTGACGATCGAGATGTCATGACCGATGGTCTCAGGAAAGGCTGACGAACGTGCGATGTGTTGGTCAAATGTGGACGTGATATGACCGATTTTCTGATGGTTTTAGCCCGAGAAGCGCGTCAACATCCACAACACTTACCTCTTTTGGTTGCCCCAACCACATGCTCTTTCCAAGAGACGAGTTGACGGCTGCTCCCACCTTGAGACTTTCTTTAACTTTCATCACGGTCGCGATCGAGAACATCGCTTTGGTCTTTTCGAGCAGACTCGCGCGTTTACGGTTCGGGTTATCTTGGGGTTTATTCACGTCGACAAAGGCGTGTGTTGGGACACAAATGCCCTGCGATCCATCAGTGAACTCCAACTTGAGACCCAAAGACGCCGCGGGATCCGTTTGTTCGGGCGATTTAGTGACTGCACTCTCACTTTCCGGCAGTGTCTCCGCGGGATAATGGACAGCGACAGCATAACCCAGCCGCAACAGTCCGAATGACGGCACACAGCCTTCCAGCCACGACGCTTCGATGTCCCTCTGACTACGAAATAAAACAACGAGATAACCCGCGATGAAAACTCGAGCCCCGATGGCTGCCGGGAAGAAACGACGCAGCGACTCCAGATATGCCGCCGGGAGAAACCTCCGTGGGTTGATCACGCCTTGCAGAGGATCCTGACGACTGCCACTATACACCTGCGAGATCTGAGGCAGCAGATGTTCTGGCCGAAAGTGGATCTCCCGCCCGCCCGCGTGTGTGTCGTACATCGGCACGTAAGGTCCAATGCTTACAACCCACATGATCTTTTCATTGACTTCAGTCTCAAATACAAAGGTACAGGGCGCTAGCGATCGATGATGCGTTCGAAGCAGTCGTTCACTGCCAAGGCTCACAGTGGCCTGCAGCGCTTTGGCGGCGGCTTCATCAGGCGGGCCCCACTCGTCCGAGTTCGTCCCTGGATTCCACCGACAGGAAGCTGTCAACACAAGGATTTCCTCAGAGGCTTTTTGAATGGGGTCAGCTAACTAGACACGAGAACCAATTCTCTGGGCGAGTGGATAGAGCTCGGTGATTTCAAACTATCCACACAGTCGATGGGGATCGGCGGATATGGGTATGGGCTCATGACTTTGAGATCCCTGCAGCAACTATACCACGATCAATCCCTGTCCTGGAATGCACAATGATCAATCCACCCGGGGGGGGAGGGGGGCTGGGACCACATCAAGATGATGTCAATGCCCTCAGCTACGGACCCACTGACCGAGCTTCGTGACAGCCCCTCAGACCACCCGTGATTTTGTTTTGTTATCATCCACTCTGCCAATCACCTTCCGTGCGATATTCAGCAACAGTTCGCACAAACCGGAAAGCAGAAAGCAAAGGCAGGGGGCTAATAAAACCGGGAAACACAGGAGCGGTCAAGACGCGCGAAGACTGATGGAGCAACCCGAGCCTAAAAATCTGCAGGAGGGGGCTGACCATTATGCTGAACCCCATTGTCTCCAGTGGTCGCACTACAGCCCGTAGCGCGGCAGGTTCTCCAGATGGCCCCAGCTGGCTGCAGATGGGCTCCAGATATCCACCTATCAATACTCGATCGGCAACCGCCAATCTGCGCTATTACATCGCGATCGTGCCGATCTCTTCAGCTAGACCGAAGCTGTGTCGAACGATGGAGACTGGAAAGGCGCCATGTTCCTCCTAGGTCCAATGAAAGGGATCGATGAGATCTGTCGATCGGAATGGCCCAGCTGAAGATTGGCCAAAAGCTGAGAGGTCTTTTTAGCTGCTCACCACCCCCGCTTCCCATGCGCCTGGCAGCTCTCTAATTTTTTCTTCCCTGTCTGCTTTTTCTTTGTTCAGCACCGTGATATCCCTCTTCGCCATGCCTACTGAGATCCCCTCGCCGCCTGGTATTCCCATTCTGGGTAATGTGTTCGATGTCGACCCCAATAACACCTGGACCTCGTTGAACAAGCTGGCCGCTCAATATGGTTAGTGCGCTTCTACTAGACAGTACTCAGAATTTGCAACTCATGATCGATAATAGGCCCAATTTTTAAGATCAATGTGCTGGGTCACCAGATCGTGTTTGTTGGCAGCGTCGCCCTTCTAGAAGAGATTTGCGACCAGACCCGATTCCGAAAGTGTGTGACGGGCCCCGTGGTCGAGATCAGGTATTCAGTTCACGACAGTCTGTTCACCGCGTACGAGGGCGAGAAGAGCTGGGGCATCGCCCATCGTATTATGTACCCGCACGTCACCCAGGAAGCAACCGATGTCGCGTTCAACGACATGGCCGAAGTGATTCCCGACTTGACTAAGAAATGGAGCGCCAATCCCAAGCAAAAAGTTAAGGCGTCTGACGACTTGGATCTTATTCTGTTGGCGTCCTGTATGAAGTGTTTCTTCAATCAACGTGTCCACGTTCTGGAGAAGGGCGAGGAAGCCACCAAGGGTTGGGGTATGGTACAGGGCTGGGAAGGTGCTACAATGGAGGCGCTGAAGCGCCCTACTCGTCCCAAAGTTCTCAACTGGCTGTACCAGAGCCGCTTCTCCAGCCTCACCAAGACTATGCGCTCGTACGCCAAGGACATCGTCAACAGCCGCAAGAACAACCCCGAACAATCCCGCAAGGACATGCTGGATGCGATCATCAACGGTGTTGACCCCGAGAGCGGCGAGAAGCTTAATGACTCCCAAATGCTCGACGAGGTCATCAACATCTTCATCGGCGCCGCCACTGCCGCCAATCTGCTCTCTTACGCCATCTACTACCTGATCAAGAACCCTGAAGCACACAAGAAGGCCTGCGAGGAGATTGACTCCGTCGTCGGAGACGGTCCCATCGACCTCGTTCACCTGAAGCAACTTCACTACGTGGAAGCCTGCCTCCGCGAAACCATCCGTCTCTCCGCCACAGCCCCAGGCTTCAATATCGAGCCAATCCCCTCCGACAGCAAGGCACCCATTTTGCTCGCTGGTGGCGAGTACCAAATTCCACACAACCAGCCCATGATCGCCGTCCTCAGCGCCGTCAATCGCGACAAGTCCGTCTTCGGCGAAGACTCTGAAGAATTCCGCCCCGAGCGCGTAATAGGCGACAAATGGGATAAGCTCCCCACCGCCGCTAAGAAGGGCTTCGGTAACGGCAAGCGCGAGTGCATTGGAAAACTTTGGGCGTGGCAATGGTCGTTCTTCACCCTCGCGAACATCATCAAGGAAAACACCTTTGAGTTCGCGGATAAGGACTACGAATTGCATGCCAATGGCGCGTTCAGCATCAAGCCGTTAGACTTCTGGATTCTGATGAGCAAGCGCCAGAAGTAGAGCGGTGGTGAAGGGAATGATTTTTGTCCAGACAGATTACTAGCGGATATGACGGTCGGTAATGATTTTGTCTACAGCTTATGATAAGAATGAAAGTCTCAACGAGACGAACTTAGTTTTTCGAATTCAGTATGATAGGGATGAGATTCTTTATTTCGCAGCCTAAACTTAGAACTAGCCATATATTATTAACTTTATATTAGAAATAACCAATTCCTGGTTGTGGAGAGCGAAAAGTCGGGGGACTCCCACTTCCGGACCGACGTCATTCAAGTTCTCGGCAACTGCCAGGAGACAAACCTTTTGCCTCCAAAATCCGTAAGATATTAAGCTAATCAATATCCGGTGAGGCTTAGCCTATCAATGTCGTTGAATCTTAACAGCCACCTTTCCAAAAGATGATAAGAGAGCTTGTCCATTCTTTGAGAGCCTCCTGGTATCTTGCATAAGTATCTTGGTTGGTCCAGATTGCCATCTAAAGGTGACGCTGGGCTTTGTGACTAAGCTTGAAAAATATGGATGAAGTGTACGGTCTATTCGACTGCAAGTGACCAGTCGTCGAAAATGCGACAGAATGGATCAACGCGCGTTCCATACGAGTCAAAATCCATCTCCAGTTGCGCCGAAGACCAAAGCTCATCGAGCAAATATGGTTTATCGGACGTCGCACTGATGCCCAATCCCATATCGGTACCATTTAAAGTTGACGGCTCAGGCGGTGCATCGATATTTGGGACAGAGTAATCCTCGTCGGCATTTGCATCCTCCACTTTGTTTTGATTATGCAGAAACTCTAACAATGAAAACTTGGAAGCTGTTTGACCTTCCTGAATCCCCTGCTGACGAAGTGTCGATCGCCATGCAGCGGTCAATGTTTGTGATAGCATCCCGTCGCTGTGCGCTTGGTAAAAATCCGTCACGACGTCAAGGCTGGTGATGAAGCCGTTGATCTCGGATTGCTATGTACAAATTAGTGAAATTTATAAAAAAGAAAGCATTCCAAATACCTACAATCTCAGCCACAACCGGATACAACACGGCCAACCGATCCAAAAAAGAAGAAATGATCGTCAACTCGGCTTTAAGACCAGCGTCACAATCCAAATCCCACAAATTAACAAGAATATTCGCGCACTGATATGCATAAATTCCAATCGACTGATCCGATAACCAGAAAACATGCGCTTCACTCAGAGTATCGGACCACAGCTTGCACATAGCCAGAGCATGATGCAAACATAGCCGTCGACAGTTTTCAGCATAGTCGATTGGGACTTGGCGCTGTATGTCTTCCGTAACGGACTCACGGATCCCGGGGATCATCATTCGGTAGAGATCGCAGTGACATTGGCGCCATAGAGTGTGGAGGTTGATGTACCCTGTTAGATCGGATGTGTAAGCGCGGCAGAGGAGGTTACGGTGTGATTCTTTTAGATGGGCTGGCAGAGACTCAGAAAATATACGCAATCTAGAATCGAGGCCCCGGATGCTTTCGCGGGCGGTATATGGGTTTGTTTTGGATGCGATTATTAGTTTCGTGCATCTAGAATCTGTTAGCATGTAATCTTTTGGGAACTGAGTTCAAGACTGACTCCAGGATGGCGTGTCGAATATCTATCAGCCGGGTGATATATCCCATGATCCCAATTCCGGATTCCAATTCTGGGGTTGTAATCGTTGGTTTCAAGACAGGGGTTGAAAGAGGGATATCGAGATCGAAATTCCTCTCCTCACACGGCAAATTGATATGTATGGTTTCAGTAGCACAGAGCGTCAACTCGGGAAAACCACCTGCATACAGCCTATCCAACATAAATATCGACCACATGAGTCTTCGGCGAACTTCTTTAGAAACAAAAGGCATTTTGCCATCCGCCTCATGGTTCAAGCGAATGCCGTACGCCATCCGTGCAGCCATCGCCGAAGCAGTCCACATACTGGAGATTTTTCGGGAGAGAGAATACCAGCAGATGAGCAAAAGAAGAATCTGGAGATTCTGAACTTTCATTTCGCTTATCCGGGGCCAGATTTGTGCTTCTACTTCCCGAAGCCAGTCAGATGTGTAGTCTTCTGTGTTTGGCTGGACAAAACGAGAGGCGATTCCGCAGACACAGCGGAGGAAGAGCGGGTCGAGATTGTTATGATGGAAGCTTCGAAGGAAGGTTGGCTTGTGGATGAAATTGTACTGCGGTATTGAGTTGAAGTACTCGAAGAATGCGGTGACGTGGGATTCGAGAAATGTTTTATCTGCTAGCTCCATGTTTGCAATAGGTTTACTGAGAGCGTCTTCGGCATTTTGGATGTAATCGGGCATTCTGACTGTCTCAGGTTCCTGAGAATAGGAAAAGCTGTGGGTGGAGGTGAAAGTACAGTTATTCACGTTTTTCCTGCGCCTGCTGGGAGGATATTGGCAATCCAACCCGCGCTGCTCACAATGGCGACATTTCGGCCAGCCACCACCACAGCGCGACTTGGAGGCTCGACAGGGACGGCATGCTCTAGAGCCGCGGCGTCTTTCTATGCCACCGATCGTATACTTAATCCGGGAGCTTGAGCTTTGAAGCAAACTCGGGCTAGGCGTTGCATCATCTGGGGAATGCGATAGGAACAGACAGGAAAATTGCAGCCTCTGGCAATTCGAGCAACCACCAAGCTCACCATCGCAGCGGACCTAGCAGGATAAGCTTAAGATCAAGCCGTCGAATAATGTGAGAGTCTCACCTTTCGTTTTCTACACTGTACACAGGTCTGCTTCTTCACCTCATCAGCCATGGCTTTGCAATCATTCACAGTCATGATACAAGGTAAGGGCATCGCAGGGAAAAGAAAAAGAAAAGACCGCGACCGATGAGAACATGGATCTAATTTATGGCGAATCTACGACATTCATCATTGGCCCCGTGCATGTACTAGTTTCCCCACAAAAGAATCAGCGTCGAAGCCCCTTTTGACTTTCCCCCGCATTTTGACCACATTCGTGCGGCTTTCGGTCCCGACAACCGGGTGATAGCGGCAATCGGGCATACGCCATTTGGTCTCCGCCTGAGGGAATGTCAACTTAGCCTTCAGATTCATAGCGAAAGATGTAGTTCAAAAGTAGGCACTTGCCCTGGTCAGGAACAATGAGACCCGAGACAGGCATTGATCACTGTCTCGGCATTGATCATGGCATCCATCACGAAGCATTTTAACCGGACACTTGCGCTGTCGTGCTCGTTGATCGCTCTGTCGCAGATTAATTATGGGTTTGACAACCAGGCCTTCTCAACAACTCAGTCTATGACTGCGTTTACTGAACAATTCGGGGACTACGACCCAGAAACGGGCAAATATGCAATTCCAGCCTATTTCTTGTCCCTCTTGGATAGTTTGAATTATATCGGTTTTGCTGTTGGTATGCGTTGACTTATATACTCCCATCCCTACCTGTGGGCACTGGTGGTGATTGGCACTGATAGTATGGCAGGCTTGATTATTGGCAGTTTGGCCAGCCAGCGTTACGGACGCCGTATGTGCATGTTCTCCATGAGCTGCTTTGCTCTTGTCACGGCAACGATTACTGTGACTTCACACAGCAAGTCTCAGATTCTGGCTGCTCGTATTTTGAACTGTAAGACAGACATTCGCCGAAATTGCCCGAGGTCTAATCTGTCTAGATGTGTATATTGGCATGGAATTATCGGTGGTGCCTGTTTACCAGTCAGAAATTGTGCCTGCTCCTGTCCGTGGATTCATTGTTGGTACATACCAGCTTAGCATCAATGTCAGTGATGACCCTTACAGAGAGAATTACTCTTACTGATGAATGATAGCTGGGAGGCCTCATAATTAACAGTATTTGCCGTGGGACGAGTACACTGGAGGGCAACAAATCTTGGAGGATTCCATTCGGACTGTTCTACGTGACTCCATTTGTCATAGCATCTCTAATCTGGTTTGTGCCAGAAGTAAGTCAGCCTCCGAGTAAACACTTGAATTGGCTAACCTATGGCCTAGTCACCCCGCTGGCTCCTCCTTCAAGAACGCATCGAAGACGCTGAAAATTCCCTAAAACGCCTCCGCCGTGGAACAATGACCGACGAAGCAATCGCAACCGAACTAAAATCCCTACGAGTTGGTCTCGCGCTTGAGCCTGAAAAGGGTAAATTCAGAGAACTCTTCCAAGGAGTGAATCTCAAACGCACAGCAGTCGTCGTAGCCATCAGCTTCTTCCAACAAGCCACCGGACAATCATTCGCAAGCCAATACGGGGCTATATTTGTCAAGTCATTGAACACGATCAATACATACAACTTCACCATCATAACCAGCTGCGTCGGCACGGTAGTTTGTCTCTGGTCGAATTTCTTCAACGACAAGATCGGTCGGAGAAAACTCTTTATCGCCGGCTCTATGGTTCAAATTGCCGCTCTATTCACTATGGGTGGCCTTGGGACAGCAAGTCCAATTACGAAACAAGAAAGTGCAGGAATCGCGTCCATGATCGCGGTCTTCGCTGTTGGCTTCGGATTAGGCTGGGGACCCCTGACGTACGTGGTTGTCACGGAGTTACCTGCGCTATCACTCCGTGATCAATCACAGCGTGTGTCGGCTCTAGTGAATATCGCGACTAATTTTGCGGTCACATTTTCCATCCCTTATCTGATTGATGATGGGTATGCAGATCTTCAATCGAAGGTTGGATTTGTCTTTGGAAGTATTGCCGTTTGTGCGTGTATATTCGTCTACTTGTGCGTACCGGATTGCCAGGGTAAGTCTCTTGAAGATATTGATAGGCTGTTCCATGAGGGTGTTCCGGTGAGAAAGTTCCGGGGGTATAAGTTGCCGCCTGTGGAGGGGGAGGGGAAGGTGGAGAAGGAGAAGGAGACGGTCTGATCGTCTGAGCAGTTCATGAAGGCTGGTGATATAATTGTGCATATCTCTGTTTAACGAAATGTGTATAGTTTTGAATGAGAAGCGCCTGGGGATTGAAGCATGTTGTCTCTTTACCTGAAATTGTCAACTCATGGGTGCGATACGATGTACATACATCTATTGAGGTGACATAGAAGTGACGTTGCCAGAGATATTTGTTCAAAGTGAATTCAAAAAACAAAATTTGAAGACTATGCAAGATTATTGAGACATGCTGATGCGAATTTTCATTTCTAGAGTTTGAAGACCATCCCTCTGCGGTTGCGAAGGGCATATGGGTATTAGACATGGCCCTTGGCCATGTTTCAATCTTAACCCAAGACACGAGGAAGCGCCCACTGAAGCGCCACGATCCTGAAAAAAAAATATATTTGATCTAGAATCGAACTGAAATATGTGCTGGTGACAAAAAGTCGCCTTGATGATCCCGCAGTGACGAGTTCGCCGCGCTAATCCGAAAGAGGTAATCTCTGGTGGGCACCCCTACGTATGCAATTATGCGGTCACCGACGCCACTGCACAATAAAATAGTTCTACTCAATGGGGAGATTATGAGTCAAGAGTAATTCGAACCAGTCAGAAATTGAAATTTGTAAAAGAATGTAAATCACATAAAGGACCAGCCTAGGTTTCTATATCAACATAGAAAGTAAAAGTAACCGTAACCGGAACGTATGGGTATAGGCCGAATCCCCTCACACCGAACAAAAAAGCAATTCTATATTTCATTCACACATCGACAAAGATACATTTAGCCGCTGTAGTCAATGGTAACAGCCAGGCGAACACCGTCACCGGAGGACAGGTTGCCACCGATACCGCCCAAGTCAGTCTCAGCGGGGGTGTAGGCGTTGTTAACAGAGCCAGCGTCGGTAGTGATAGAAGAGCAAGTTCCACCAATAGCATCGCAGATCTCCATACCCTGGACAGAGAAGCCAGCGTTGGCAGCCTGGATGTCGGAGACATCGAAACCAGACCAGCCGTTGTTGGTAGTGGAGCCGAAGTCGAACTCACCCCAGGTAGAGGCGTAGCCACCGTCAGAATCAGTGGGAATAGTGGAGCCCTCAGCAGCGGCCCAGCCACCCTGGGAGTCATCATCAAAGGCAATGTAGACAGTAGACCCAGCAGACAGAGTGAAAGTCTGGCAGGCGTTGCCGTACCAGCCGTTCATGGTGCCGTCGGCGCTGTACTTGTTCCAGATAGCGACGGTCCAGTCGTCGGTGTTGGAACCCTGGAACTGGGCGACGTACTTGTACTGGTTGGCGTCGGAGGCGGAGACCTGAATGATGTTGGAGCCGTAGGGGTTGCCGACGTTACCGGAGTATGTCACGTCGCTGCCGGAGGAGCCGGTGACAGCGCCGAAGCCGGCAGTGGATTCAGCGCCGGAGGCGGGGAGGCTGGTCCAGGCGGAGTCGGATGAAGAAGAGGAAGCAGAAGAAGCAGCCGAGGTGGTGGCGGCGGCCTGGCGGCGCTCGAAGCCCTGGGGGCGGGGAGCGGCAGCGAAGGTGCTGGTAGCGAGGCCTGCGAGGAGCAGGACGGACTTGGTAAACTGCATTTTGAGAGATTGAGTTGGTGAAGACCGTGTAAAGACAATAAAGTCAAGTATAAAAGAATGTGTCAAAAGGAATGAGTGAAGTAATGACTTCCGAACTATAAAGGAGTGTAGTTCTTTGAAGAGAGAGTGAGTGGTTCAACAGGAGGACAAGGAGGAGGGGGATGAGGCAGATTTAAATAGCTGCATAAGAGCAAAATCTTACAGTCCCGCCACTGCCATTTGAGCGTGAAGTCTGGAACCCAGTCGCAAGCCATTGTGCCTGGTACCTGGGGGGAGACATCCATGGAAGTGTCGGGCTGGATGTAATGAGGGGCAGGGTATACGTCAAGGGCGGCGAATTAGGGTACGAGCAAGCGCCGGCCTGGTAAGGAAGGAGTCATCGAGCGTGGGTTCCAGAAGGACTGTCGATTGGGTTGACGTGTGTGGCCTGGTGGAATCCACTGGAAATAGAGTACGACTATTGGCGATTAGATCGGAGAAGACACACTCCGCAAGTCCATTGTTGGTGGAGACGTTAGACTGTGACCCAGTGTCAAGTGCAGACGAGTAGCATGTAGGAGGGTTCACGATTCGCGTACCATCAGCGTGGGAGTGGACCTAGGGCCTGACCGGGGAACCCTTCGGAGTGGATGCTAAGGGGCCGCGAGGATACCCAGGGTAAGGTCTAGATTGTATAGCCAAAGGACATCTTTGTACATAGTCTCCGCATTCTATTCTCATCTTTGAGGTAATCGGGACCTCGATTTTGACTGGTCTTTGTCTTAGCCTTGAAAAGCCGTTGATCAATGAGCTGGGTGTTTTGAATGCAATAGCTGTGTATGCAACAGAAGTTCGCATGCTCGGCCAAGCCCCGTTAGATGTGGAAACAGGTGTTAAACTTTTCAACGGACTCGGGCTAAATGGGTAGGTGGATCGGATTCAGTGGACATACAGTGGGGTGGCTTCGTCGGCAATGGAGACTGGCGATCCGCCGAAGACTAGACTTAGCCGCTAAAAGGGACTGACGATTCTAGGCCCTCGTGGGTTCAAGTGAATCACATTACGCACTTGCTTTCCCTAAAAATAACCGGAAAAAATACGTTGTTGCTTAAGGGCATTCAAAGACACAAAGTTCTCCTGAATGAAGAATTATTTTCACACTCAGTTTCAGGCCACGTTTGTTTCCTTGGATTGTGCTTGAGTGGGGATCAGGGCAAGCTATAAAGCATCACGATTGGTCAAAATCAGTGATTTTGACCAATCAAAATACTTTGTGGAGTCTTGGCAGGGCAATTACGCCTTACCAACCAATCATATATATCAAAAGGCGAACCAAATTTGGAAGCTAATTTAACTGAACCGCGGAACAACATGGAGTTCCTGAACGCTTTGGCGCTCACTGACGCACCACGAGTCCAGTGGCGTTGTATTGAGTTTGGATATTCAATCATCATCAATAACCAAACTCCCATCTCTTTTGGATGATGTGAATATCAATAATGTAATGACAGGTGCCAATAATCGTCAACAAATAACGCATCTTGGCAATTGTTCTTGGCTTCTGGTCATGAAGTCACCATCTGGGCCAGAGGCAACCGACGGTCTAGACTAAAGGCTGTGGGTACCAAAATCGGAACTCCACCAGACAGTCGACTGGAGGAGTGACCCTTTAACCTTACGAAAGTCCCATTATTTCGAATCGATTTAAACCCACTTTAAGTCTCTTTCGAATTCCTTCAACTGCTTTGATCGGCCTTGGCGCGGGGCTTGGGAATGAGTCTTCGTGCCCCGTTCCACTGAGGGGTTCGAAGGGCCTGGACTTTTATGAGAGTTCTCGCTGGCGAAGGCCTAGAGCTAGCCGAGGCAGAAGGACGCGTTCCTTTCGGTCGCTCCCGAGGAAACTGGTGGGCGCTTTGATGTCACTCTCATATATCAGGATGTGTGTCAGCACGTGGAAAATTTGATTATCCGGAGTCGGGAAGAACATGCCCTGAATTCTGCATCATGGGATCAGGCACTTGGGACGGAGAAGACCATGTCCTACACGAACAAGCTCTAATGGCCCTAGGATTGAATTTTCAGCTCCCTATCTGGGTACAACTCTAAATTGTAAGAATGTTGCTCAACATGTAGTCATATTGAGAATTGGTGAAAACTCTCTAAGTTACTCTATTCACTTCATTCCCAAATAGTGACTCGCAACATGGCAAGCTACATTCGAAATGTTCACCAATCCGCGATTTCTCAGAATAGATCCTGTATATTACGTAAAAAAGGCGAGACCGCGTATTAAAAGCTCCTGTACATACGCACTGCCGTAACCTTTCCCTTCTATACTACACTTGCTTCAGTAGCCTATTCAAATTGTAACCCGAAGTATAGTATACCGTTAGGCAAAACATAATGAGGGTATATATGGCCGCTCTAGACACGAAAAATGCGTCTTTGAGTGATTACGAATCTTGCTGCGTTAGAGAATATGATGCAGAGCGTGAATTTGTCGTGTTTTTTGTTGATGCTATCATTCACGATGCCGAGGCAGAAGCCCTGCCATTCCTCCAGGCATGCACCAAGGAAGGGCTCAGGATTTTCCCACCTAGTATGGGTCTCATGGGGAAGGTGTGCCCGCATCACGATACAATCTGCGGCGTCAAGGTCCCCGCAAACACCAAGGTCGCTTGTTCGGCGCTGGCGATTATGAATAACCGAAGCATCTTGGGAGAAAATGCAGATGTTTATGATCCGCAGTGGTGGATTGACGCACCGATGGAAAGGAGGAGGGAGATGGATGCATTTTACGGTTTATTATTTGCCACTGGAGCCAAATGGGAATTCTTGGAGAAATGACAGGCGTATCTAGAGCTGGGAAACACGATCTTCGAGGTAGGCGCCATCTCCCAAGTTCCGCGACCGCTCGTGTTCCAATTGTTGAGAATCTTGCAGCTCTTCCGATGGTTCGATTTTGCCCTGGTCGATCCGGTTGTGCCTTTTCGGTGGGCTAACTATGGACTAACAGCGCAATTTGGTTTGAATGTAAGAATAACTCGGCGGGTAGGACTAGACGGCGAAGAGGCATCTTAACTGTACGCATAACGTAGCGTGCGATGGCTATTCCAGCAAGTCTGATAGTGCTCGACTTTTTTAGATGAAATTGAGGTGCATCTCAATTTCTCTCGAATTTCTCTGTGTCCTGAGGGGGCCAGAGGTAAACAAAGCCAGGTCAGGTGAATAGTGACCGGGGTCTGGGGCCATTACTTAACGGCCGCCCTCCCTCCGCTTTCCCCTGGGGCCTTACACGTTCATTTTCCCCCGAAACAATCGTTCGCTCTTGGGCGCATTTATCTTTACCATGTCCAAGGCTCTTGGACTTGCTAGAGTTTCTTCATCAATTAATACACAAAATATCGCGAACAATCGTGCCCCATTGCCCCCGCGCCAATGTCTCTAACACCACCGTTGACAATGCCAATGCCAATGCCAATGCCGCTCCCGCGCGCGCGCCTTCTAGGTCCGGCGAGCAGGCCACAGAGTCTCCTCATCTGACCAACGCCAACATCGCCTGGACCATGATGTCGCTCTGTCTGTCTGTGTTCCTCTCTGCCCTCGATTTAACGATCGTAACTCCCGCAATCCCCGCCATAGTCGGCTCGCTCAAATCTGCCGCCGGTTATACTTGGGTGGGGGGCGCCTATACTCTAGCCTACGCAGCGATCACTCCGGTGTGGGGGTCCGTCTCCGACATCTGGGGCCGGAAGCCGATCATGCTGATCGCGGTAGCCGTTTTTTTGGTCGGAAGTCTTGTCTGCGCACTTGCACCGAAAATGAACGCTTTGATCGTGGGTCGCGCAATTCAGGGACTGGGAGGCTCGGGTATGGGGATAATGGTCAATATTATTGTCAGTGATATGTTCTCGCTGCGGGATCGAGGGCTATATCTCGCCATCACCTCACTGGTTTGGGCGGTTGGAAGTGCCATAGGACCGGTGTTGGGCGGTGTTTTTACAGAGAGGCTGAGGCAGGTGCCGCTCCATTCTGAAGAACAACAAGGCTGATCGTTATTTAGCTGGAGATGGTGTTTTTGGATTAATCGTGAGGCATTCCACTTCATGTGATGGCCCTAAGCTAACTCAATGTACAGTACCGGTCGGGGCCGTCTCCTTTCTCGTCTTACTATTCTTCTTGAGAGTCCAAAGCCCCCGAACGCCAATCGCCGCCGGTCTAAGAGTCATCGACTGGACAGGAAGCGTTCTGATTGTAGGGGGCGCTCTGATGGTCCTCCTGGCCCTCGAGTTTGGCGACGTCGTCTACTCCTGGTCTTCCGCAACAGTGATCTGTCTATTGATTTTCGGAGCAGCAGCGATGGCGCTGTTTGTGGTCAACGAGTGGAAGATTGCCAAGAATCCTATTATCCCTCTTTGGCTATTTACCTCGCCGACCAAGATAGTGCCGTACGTTGTCTTCGCGTGCAACTCATACGTCTTCATCGGGCAGGCGTATTACATACCCCTGTACGCGCAGTCTGTCCTGGCCGCGTCAGCCTTGATGTCAGGACTGTACCTCCTTCCGCTAATCGTCTCATATGCCCTGGCCGCAGCCGCAGCGGGGATGTTCATGCAGCGAACTGGAAAATATCTACCTGTGATGTATATTGCGCAGGGCCTTTTGGTCCTTGGCTCGGGACTGCTAATCAGTCTCAAATTTGAATCCGACATAACCAAAATAATCATCTTCCAGATTCTGGTCGGGATCGGCGTGGGCATGAACATCGAAGCCCCTATCCTGGCGGCTCAAGCTGCTACAAGTGTTCGCCATACGGCTGCCGTGACTGCGACAATGGGGTTTGCCCGGTCGCTTTCCACCGCTATCTCAGTTGTCGTCGGTGGCGTGGTATTTCAGAATGAGATGAATGCGAAGAACGGGGAGTTGGCAAATCGGCTCGGTTCGAGTTCATTTCTAGCCAGCATATTCAATGGCGATAATGCTGCTTCGAGTGT
This sequence comes from Penicillium atrosanguineum, assembly GCF_028827265.1. Classification (NCBI taxonomy): domain Eukaryota; kingdom Fungi; phylum Ascomycota; class Eurotiomycetes; order Eurotiales; family Aspergillaceae; genus Penicillium; species Penicillium atrosanguineum. The sequence goes on along the minus strand of NW_026623138.1, from coordinate 727,253 downwards.
GGAGGAGATTAGCACCATTGGACTAAATGCAGATCAACAATTATTGGTTAGGAAGACGTACTTTGAGGCGTTGAGGACGGTGTGGGTCATGGTAGGCCTCCTCAACATCTTATAATCCTGTTGGGGCATCTATGCTAATTGAACGTCCTGGCTACTATTAGTATGTTGCCTTTGCTGGATTAGCCACCATTCTTAATCTGTTTGTGCGGGCCCGTAAGCTCCGGAGTGAAAATGAGGGCGTCGTGCTGGGCATTGACCGGTCAAGGCAAGAAGGCAGCCCTACTAATGGGGTCGCGAAAATGGAGTTGTAGAATGATCAACATAATCAACGTTGGCTGTGCATGTTGACTAGATAACGCTCCCTTTTTATTATCTCCTGAAGACGCCGCATTGAAGATCTGTCTAGAATTCTACAGCCACACCCCTAAATGCTGACGCCACACCCTTTTGGCCCAATGAAGGAAACCCAGTAGGAATTTTAGTAAGGAGGCAAATGGTCAATGACATAGAAAAATAGAACTGAGAATTACGTATATCACATAAGTCGTAGAAGCAAAAGTCTTTGAGTACATGGCGATATGTACACCCTAGTTTTGAGGCAACTGCCGTATTTGAAGCTAAACCCAAAGCAAAACTACCTCGAATAGGCAACTCACAGGTCCATTATTTACAAAATCTACTAATTGAACGACTATTCGAGATTTCTAATGAAACTAATGCGCGTTGGAAATATATACGCTGCGTGTGAATGCTGTCTTCCAAGCACAAAACGTACGCAACAACAATTTGGATCCAGTCCTATCTTAAAAACCCTTTAATCAAAAACATTTGCTGCTCTGGAGGGTGCGAAGACAGTATACTGGTGGAAGGGACTATTTGCATCAGTGTTTTTCGATCTTCAGCACACTATCGACCTGCAGTGCGTCAATGCCCAGACGATAAAACTGATCATCAAAAAAGATGCACAGCTTCGTACAAAGTTAAGACAGATGGAGATTCATCATCACTGGCTTCGCCAAGAGATGTAAGCGAGCAACCTCAACATTCACTAGGTACCAAATGGCGGCAGATAGCCTCACAAAGCTATTGCCCACACAGAAATACGCTCAGTTCGTTCAGCCCGATCTTGAGATAGCTCCCCCAAGAGATCAACCATATGTATCTATATAGCTAGCACAGCCAGTATTTACTCCACGGCCATTCATAACTGAATTACATTCATGAAAATGACAATACTAAGCCAGCACGATACGCTCAACCTATAATATAAATACCTCCGTTTTACAAGTTGGAAAGCATCCCTGAGATTAGTTGGACATATTAAATTGGAAATGACAATCAAGTACATACGACCATAGGGTGTGGAGAACAGGGCTTCCCGTCCGCTCAGCCGTACTTAAGCCACACGCCGGCAGGTTAGTAGTTGGGTGGGTGACCACCAGCGAATCCCTGCTGTTGTATGTTTTTGTTTTTGTCCAACTGTTTTAGGTTTTCCATTGGCCCTTTTGAATGATCTAGATCCGATGAGGTTCTATTTTTATGCAATGTGCCTTTCAGCGGCGACAATAGCCGAAGCTAATCAAAAGCTGGTTAGTAGGGCAGATGATGGACGAGCCATGTGGGTCTGCGATTACAGACGGAAGTACCTGCATTAGGGCGAAAACGAAAAAGTTATCACTGCCGGAGAAATAATTTTCTAGAGAAAACCCGGATGAGACTTGGGCTCATGTAGTAGTTGGGGCTCCGCCCGATACATATTGGCAAATAGAGTGCAACGTAGAATCTACTATGGTTTTTACCCTTAACAAATGATACTTCGAGTATATTTTTCACATGTTGCCTCCGAGCATCGGCTGCACCACTGGCGTGACTTGACCCCTGGTCGATCGGGATGACCGATCCTTCATTCAGCCACATGTAAGATTTGGAATCAATGGCGTGTTACCAGATACTAACAGGGCTTACCTTAGCGAGGGTTCTGGCGATTTATGAATGATTCGTTAGCGCTAGGATATTACGAGGCCAATTGACGATAGCCCCCATCAGCTAAGCACAGAAAATCTTTCTTGTATGAGGGTAGCTTCATCTGGGATAAGATCACATGTTCTACAATTAGCGGGCGGGGAGCGAGGCCAAAACCCCGTGACTTAGTCTTATCAAGTCATTACTTTGCTCTCAAGGGCGCGAGCCTGGCCCACGAACTCTTCGTGGGTTACGAGCTTCATAGATTACCACAAAGACAGAGATATTGCGTTTTTCTCTCAAAATACAACTTGATTAATATAATCTCTGAAGTTTAATTTTACCCTTGCATACCATTGCCATGTCCACAGTTTCCGTTGGACATTTGCATGGTAGTCACGCTGTTCCCAACATACGCAACGGCATAATTGTAAGAAAATGAGCAAATCGTTGTTTCCATCAGGTAGCAGTAATGCGTGCTTGCTCCACTCCCTATGTAGTAGGACATGGCACAATTGGAGTCCTCCTGACAGCTAACACAGCAGTCGTACGCAGAAGTAGTGTCACCGACAGTAAGACGTTGTCCAGCGATGCGAGTGAACTCAATCTCGAAGATGTATTGGCCCGCAAACGAGCCAAAATCCGAAGAAAGAGGAAGTCCGGCAATATTGTTGGCTGCACACGCCCCGAGGGTTGTGGCAATGGCAAGTGCGCCAGTCACGGTACTCGTGGCTGTGACGGTGCTCGTTTCCGCAAGAGCTGAAGATGTCTCAGTAATGGTGGAAGTGGTGCTGTAGCTCAATGTGGTAGATACATCCGTCGGAACAATCACCGAGCTAGTGGTGATGGTGGTGGTGATCGTCACAGTTGTTGTCGATGCCGTGGCGGTCAAGGTAACAGGGGATCCAGTGACGGTTGAGACTGTTGTCGTCTTCAGGATGATCTTCTCGTGACAGATCACTTCTTCCGGGTACTTATAATCATCCAACCCAGGAGAGCACTCATCCTCCTCTTCAGGTAAAGATCGCTTAACCGCCGTCGGGGTGGGCATTGTGCCAGCGAGAGGAGTAAAGCCGGCCGAAGCGCTGATAGTCGTGGTCGACGTACTGGTAGTCGATACAGTTGCGAAGACAGTTGTGGTGCTTGGATCAGGAGTGATCGTCACTGTCGCCGTATCAAACTCAGTCGAAGTGGTTGAGAAGGTATCAGTGATGGTGTCTGCGATGGAAGTAACTGTGGAAGTCTCGTAGTCGATTCCGGTCACGGTCACCACTGGAGTAACCGTGACGGTGTCGCGGGTTGTAGACAAGATCACCAATGGAGTCGGGTCATGAACCTGGCGAGTGATGGTTGTTGTTGGCACTAATGCCACAGAGGTCATCGCCAGCTTTGTCCGACAGCTCACTATGGGTGTATGAGCCTGGCTGCTGGCCGCCAAAGAGCTAACACCTGATGGTTTCGCGGAGACATGGCCGAGCAGGAAACCCACCGCGAGGGCGAAACGGGTAATTGACATGGTCACTTGGAGATTGGAAATGGCTGAAAGGGTTGAAGTGAATATGTCAACGTGGTGCATCGCCCTAAATACCCGGGCTTTCTCGCCGGCTATTTTGACCTTAACGCCCGAACCCACCGGGAAACCCACCCTTCGACCCCACGGGCGTCAATAGTCCGATAAAAGAGGAAGCTAACAACAAAAATTCAGACCCCTTTCCGAGATCATGATCTGAACTGCTGGTTTGGTCGGCTTTCGCCGTGGATGTGGAGCCATCTCCGCAACCGATGCATGGCCGCTCAATCCTTCGTGCTTAATCGCGTATTCAAATGAGCCTCTTTTGCACGATCCCATCTAAAATTATCTTCCCTACTGTCAACTGTTGTAGTACTCTCACCCACTTTAACAAGGTCATCGATTTGTGCGAGGATGGGTCCCCGTCGCATAATTCTAGCACACAATTACCGCCTTGACGTTGACGCAGCCGGCTGGAATTCATATATTTTCAAACACACAAAGTCACTACTATTGGATCTGTGTTTCTAGAAAATTCCGTAATCCCATGGATCACAGGGCTAGTTGTTCAATTCCAGGTAACACTCATTCATTCTAGTATCGTAGTGCCTTCATCCACGCAAGCGATCTATCCTCATTAGCTCTGGGTTCCCCATCCCAATTAAGACTATCCGTAGCTTGTTTTAGGAACGTAATTATAACTTCCAGTCGCGGTATCATATGCTGTTCTTGTAAGCTATTTGTTTTACCGTGTACACCCATTTGAAATAGAGACATATTGCTGCGGTTTATGTGTGGATGTTTCGATCATTGCGCTTGACATGAGAGCTTCTAGGATCAATGTTCGGCAAGTGGCACTGCCATCCAACGAGGCTTGGCTGCGAGATTTCCCGTCTCAATCATCAAGAGAATTCAATAGTCCACACATCCGCAGCCCATCAGCCTCCAAGTGCAGGCAGAGGGTATGCAGCTTCTCTCACAGCAACAGGTTTGGAGAGAAGATTTTGACGGTTCAACGCTCCGGCTTGGCTGGTATCATCTGCGAACGCCACTGGAAATTGATTATTCTCTGACAGAATGGCATGGGTTTCTGGGTCTCTACGGAAATGCGTATCGGATTGACGGTTCCGAATGCTCATCTATGCTTTTGCAGAAGCAAACTGGATTCTCGGGTTACTGGAAGGTCTAATTGGAGTTTGCTCCAACAGAGGCTAGTCATGAAGCAGGAGCGGCTATTTGGTGGTCCTATATCTGCTCACGCTTCAATTGTACGTCGAAAGCCATTTGACAGTCTGGACTGGAGATGGTAGCACGTTATTACGATGAGACTGAAGATCAGTTTAAGGTATGTCCTCTCCCCACTCATGATTGAATTGCACTTGTCTTAATTGATCCAGGAAATCACACATCAACTACCACTCAAGCGTCACTCTATTGAAATTGTCATCCGCGCACACCCTGCACAATATGAACTTTTCTTCGTGGTGCAAGAGGGGGAACAATCCGCCGGCCTCGTCAAGCTAGGTGAGATCTCCAGCACAGCATTGACAACCCGCAGATCAGGAAAAGAATCACCTAATACCAGAGCTCATTTCGCGATATATGCACAAGGTGCTTATGACAAGTCATGCTTTGACCCGGCGCATTCTGAATTTGTTGAGTGGACGGCGGTCTCCCCACGCGATTGATTACATATAAGTGGTAGTTATTTTTGGTTTTGGATTATGAATCTTGAGAGGGAATAGCAATTATTGTAAACGTTCTTTTTATTGGCTCAACACTGCACAGAAATTGTTCCTGGTCCATTCCGTTGAAAATACCTAGTAGAAATATTGCACAACTACAGAAAAAATGACACCTGCATAGACACTGTGATAGATTTTCATATTCTACGAGAAATATTAAATTGAGACAAATTGATATTGTGTAATGGAGACAAAAACAAAAACATACAACAGCAGGGATTCGCTGGTGGTCACCCACCCAACTACTAACCTGCCGGCGTGTGGCTTAAGTACGGCTGAGCGGACGGGAAGCCCTGTTCTCCACACCCTATGGTCGTATGTACTTGGTTATCATTTCCAGTAAATATATGCTACGCTACGCTACTACAAAACTATCCAGCAAGATTATCCAGTAGGCCCATGAAGCGTACAACCCAGCACTACTTCAGATGAATTTGTATGAAAGATACACGGAAAGGAACTGGACCGTAAGATCTCGTAATTGAAATGTAAAATTAGAAAATATACTATGTTAAAACTATGGCCAGGCGGATGGTTGTGATTCAGGTCTTTGAAAATGCCGGCCACCCACTAGAAGAATCGATCAGGACAACAGAATTCAAATTCCGACGTACTATATACAACACTAGATAGTTCTAAAGTGTAGTTTCATGTACCAGAGGTTCGCCCACGAAGAAATCGCTCAAGTATGCTTTCCATGCATATGACGACGAAAGTGTGCATTCGCTCTCTTCGATTCAGCCTTCGCGGCCTTCTCGTACACACTTAATGCCGAGCTACCACCGCAAACCTGAGAGGCATCACCCTCGCACTTCATATTGCACTTGTCCGCCGTAATCTTAGAGTTACCATTCATCTTGTTACCACAAAAACATTGTCCAGCGTATTCAGTGCCTGCCAAGCTGAAGCCTGCGTTATCGCAGTACTCCATGCAGCCAGTTGAGGTGACCTTTCCAATTCCCAGGTTGGCGAATTGAACACCAGTCAGTGCTCGGGTAGATGTGTTGTCAGAATAGCATCCGAGATAAGACCAGCTAGCAATGCCTGTTTCGGTCGCAGGGGCTTTGGATGTTGTGGTGGACTCAGTCTCGGTCTCGACATTCGATGTAGAAGCCACGCTGGTTGTTGTCTGTGAACTTGCTGACTGTGACGCATCAGGTGATGTAGTCTCTCCTTGACCCCATCCAGTTGGAGGATTGTTACCTGGCAGCTTATCCAAAACACCAGAGATCTTTTCGGGAATAAGGTTGGCGATGTTACAGCTGTCGGCAGAATTGTTGATCGTGCCAGCGTCAGCGCACTTGTCCATTCCCGAGTCACCAGCATCGCAGTTTTCAATAATCTTCTGCAAGACATCCACATCCCAACCAGCAATCTGAATACTTGTGTCAGTCACGGAATTCGTGATCGGCCATTATAGATTACTCACAAAGTCTCCATGAAGAGAATAGCCAGTACGATCCCCGCTGGCCAAAATGAACGGCTGCGACCCCTGCCCCTGTTCCCACATTTCTGCAAACAAAGGAGTGTTCCAGTATACCTCGTAGAAAATATGCGGGAGGTGAGTCCAGCCCTCGGGACAATTTGCCTTACCCCCAGTAGTTCCCTTACTACTTGGGAACACCGTGTTGGTCTCGTAGGCGTCAAGGCCAGCCTTGGGGTTGTAACATGAAGGGAAATGAATATCAGCTCGCAAAGGGGATGCATAGCCGTCGCAGTTCATATCCGGGAAGCCGGCTCCAGCACCTTTGTTGTTCGGGTCTTGAATACCGACACCGTGCAGGCCATCAGAGGTTGTGGGGTACGAAGGCGTGTCGTACGAAGAGCGAGGACAAGTCCATTGAACGGGTTGTATGGTGCCAGCGTTTGTATCTAGGACATTAGCAGCGCCGCCAGGTGGTGGTGTTCGGAAACTGTTGTTCCCGCTGACCATGCGAAGACCGACGGGGAAAGGCTTAATTTCATCATCGGTTGGTTCAAAGCTATTCATGTCAATTGGTGCTCAAAGATAATGGCCAGGAAACTGACAAGTAGTAGACATTCATATAGAACATGGGGACCGAGATGAAACTTCCATTCGTTGGGTCCTGGAAGTAAAGAGAGGGAGTCCAGTAGTTGCTTTTGTCTGCCTCAACCAAAGAAGAGGTGCAGGACGAGTCGAGCAGGGCGTCATTCTCCATGGTCAGGTTGAAGTTGCTTCCTCCTTGGATAGCATGGACGTGGCTCGATGCAGTACCGGGGCTAATGATAGGATCCATCCGGCCCTCAGTGAGTGGGCCTTGACCATAGAAGTGGTTCACGGCGAAGGTTCGCGAGTCTTTTGCGGATACTATCGCGAGCAAGCCAGCCAAATGGGCCGCTATAACATTGAAATGCATCTCGGTCGCACGGTTGAAATAATACTTGAGCTGAATGAATAAAAATAGGCGAAGACCCAGCGCCTAGCGTAGTGAATGTTTGAAGGAATGTGGTTTTTGAGTATCCAGACTCAATAGAAAAACGAATGAAAGCTTGGTAACAATTTAACACGATATAATGAGAAGAAGAGATGCCATTTATAACGATTGCGCGGTCGGAGTGACCGGGTAGAAAACAAAATGAGGCTCGCTGGACAGTTTCCTTAGGGGAGAGTTCGCAGTAGAAACTAGGTCCGGGTTTCAAGCCCGGCTCTTTGCGCTTGCTATAAGTGGGTAAATGCACAGTATTAAATTAGCGTGGTAGCGCCAGGGGCGACGCCACTCCTATTTGTAGCTAGCTTGCTTATTTCCGAGTGCTACAGTATGTATTCATTTAAATCAGTAGAAAACTTTCAGAAAGTACAGTATTGGGTTATGAGGAAGGGCTTGGGGGCGTTTCAAGATTGACTAATGTGAAACAAGGGTACACACTAACCGAAAGAAGTAATTGCACCTCTCGAACCTCACTTGCCGTTTATAAATGACCATATTTACCATTGCGTCGAAAACTCTACAAGCTACGTTGAAAGTCAAGTTTCGATAACGGTTTTCTTTGATTCTGCTAAAGACACCTGTCGAACAGATCGTCATATGTTGCAGCACCCAGCGGCTGCCAGAATAGAACCACACAGAAGCTTAGCCCAGTGATTTTCAAGATCCAGGAACATGTCAGACTTCGGTGGTTCTAACCATACAAGCCTCTAGGGACCACTATAGGTGCAGTTGGACAGGTCAAGGCTGGTCAGATCAATGGTGTAGGGCGGTCCAGCCGTGGCTGGTATCATTAGCAAGCGTTTTCAAAGAAAACTGATCGTCTAGAAAGAGCTGACTAACTCAAAGCCAGAGTGTAAGCAACGGTGCAGCTGATGCTCTGGTCGGCCGCAAGCTTGGAATGAACCTTGAGGACGTCAAAGAGGTTCTTGACCTGGACATTACTAAGCTTAACGCTGTCGACGGTGGTGGCAGTGGGGGCAGCGGAGGTTGTGATGGCGAGAGCCAGAGCACCGAGGATAAGTTGAAACTTCATGTTGATGTTTAATTGAAAAGTTTGAAAGTAATGCTATTTTCTGGGAGATGCTTGAGTGAGACTTCAGCGGTGCTTGGCTATGAGTAGCGAAAGAATACAGCACTGGGAGAGACTGGCATCTTTATATCCGTGGCAAGTTCCTCTTCACATGTACTGAAATTCCCCTAATTTGGAACTTGGGTAACAGTTCCATGTAAAAGTAACATTGTATAACCCGAAGCAAAGAAAGGAAAAGTGTTCCAGTCTTCTGGCAGCAGTGCCAAGTGCTACGGCTAGGCATAATTGAAAAATTTACGTAAGAAAATTTGTACTCTCGTGAAGAAACATGCTTAGCTGAGGCAACTGATTAGATATTACAAATGTCTGTGTCTTTCGACTAGGACAGCCTTGGAAACTACTGAAGCCTATCGGGTAGCAACGGCAGAGGATAGGACAGTGAAGCTGTAGAATAGTAGGATCTCAATATTTTGAATGACACAGTTCGCGCATATCCCTTGTTTACTTTGATAATTTACGCAATCCAAAAAGGTTTAATCAGATATAGAGTTATTGTACCTTCTGGTCCCTTGTTTCCGATGGTCCAAGCAAGAAAGTAGTTTTAATCAAGAAAATCATCGGGTTCTGAGTCATGCCAGCTTGTCTACGGATTAAATAGGACGTACTCCTTGGGAATCAAGAAGACAGCCTGTCCAACGGAAGTAAAACTGACGACTAGAGATAATGTGCTAATTGGGTCTGAATGAATGAAAAACATGGTTCACCTAGTGAATACGCTGAGGAGCTTCATGTACTCCCTTAGGAGCTGGCTTAGGACCGAGGACAGACAAAGTGGAATGACCGAGGTCCAATAGAACAATTGACAGGGCTCGCTAAGGGCGGTCATTGTTAGTTTCTCCCTCTGTGTCGTGTAGAGAGATGTACCCACTACAAAATGCCCCTATGGTGAAAGACTCCAGAGCGCAATCAACACTAACTTGGATTTGACTCTTTGATTCCTCAGAAGCTTCGAGCAAGCCTGCTAAGTCCGAAATTTTAGGAGGAAGGTCGGGAATTCGAGGTCCGTTGAGAAGAACAGGAGGCTTGGTAGCAACCAAAAGAGTGGACAGGAAGCTAGAAAAATAGATCAAATCAGATGTCGCTTTGATCTTCATGTTTGAGGGATGGCTTTTCGAGTTTGTTGGACCGGTTTCTGACGCGATATACGCTGGAAAAATAGTTATATTCAACCGGCTGCTTGACATACATATAGGAGGCATAAAATTTACAAGAATCTGCCCTTTCCCTCGAGTGAGCTTAATATTGGTGGTTGTCTCACTTTCAGGACAATGACCGTTGGTTGTACTATTTTTTTCTGGATCTTGTACTCCATCGGGTAATCCGCCAGGCGGCGTAATATGACATAAATATTGGCAGTACTTGCTCTAATCCACTCTGCATGCTGCGTTGAAGAGTGCCAAGACCACATGCCTCTTCCAACGTGTGATAGCTTTTGTGAAGCACAGTAAGACATGTTCTCCCCAAAATTGATAATAAATGCACAAAATGCAGGCACAGCAATCCGAATGTAACTGTAACCTTCTGTGTTAAACAAGGTTCTTTTTGTCACACATTCAATTCAATAGGCAGACAATATCTAAAAATCGATTTATGGGATCACGACGAGCAGCTAAGTGCTTGTGATTCGGTATAAAAATCCTCGCTTCTGGTATTATATATCTTATTATCCTAGCGATCTTCCCTACTCTCACCGTCGGCAATTTTTTTGCCGAATCACGAGACGAGGTACGAATAAAGAAAGTAGCAACAACTCACTAGTCCCTCTTAAAACAGATTGAAGCGGACAACAAGCCCTGTGTAACAATTTAATATTGCTGAATGAACTCCAACGTGATTTCGGTGGTTTTGCGTTTGAATTTCCTCTATTTTCTTGGATTAAGGTCTTAGAACCGGCCAAGAGTTAAATTTTGAAACTCATCATTGTGAAACCTTCCAAATTAGTGCTGAAGCTTAGTTGAACTTCGTTGAGATCTTGTCCCACGGGCGGGGCCAGGCTGCGACCGTTTCTTCATCACTTGCCGCGAAATAGCACCTGGGCACTTGGTCTTCTTCGTTGTTTACAAGCCCGGATAAATTTCCGACTGGATACTTCGATCATTTCCGAGAGGTTAGGTTTTGCGGGGCTAATGCCGAGGCTTCCCCGCCACAAATAAGTAGCCGTAAATTTACCATGCCAGACTGTTTTGGTTTACCCTTTGAACTTTTATTCCGATAACTGAATCCAAGCGACTCTGAAAAAAAGCCCATATGGCCAAATGTCTCGATCAGCGACCCGAAATCCTGTTGGGGCAAGCATTCTTGACCCGGGAACAGGAGCCAATGTACATTCGCGCCCATCGCCTGAACAGGTACAGTCTCTGGGTAGGACAAAAGATGGGAGAGCTTTGAAGATACGTACCTATCCAAAATTTGAATCGCTTTTGGAGGAACGCATTTACCGCAAACAACATCTCGCCGCGGCCTTTCGAATCTTTGCGGACCGAGGGTTTGATGAAGGTGTCGCTGGTCACATTTCTGTCCGCGATCCCATTCTCACAGACCATTTTTGTAAGTCTCTCTCCAGAATTTTGTCAGTGGAAGTATCTGACACAAAACCGAACAAGGGCTCAACCCGTTATCTATGCATTTCTCTCAGATTAGGGTCTCAGATCTTATACTCGTGGACGAAGAAGGTGCCATAGTCGAAGGCGATCAGCCAATAAATACCGCCGCATTCACTATCCACTCAGCTATTCACAAAGCACGGCCAGATGTTCACGCTGCCTGTCATGCCCATAGTGTCTATGGAAAAGCGTTCTCCTGCTTTGGTCGCAAGCTTGAAATGTTGACACAGGACTCTCTACGTTTCTACGAGGATCACGCCGTTTACGATAAATTTGGTGGCGTTGTAGTAGACAAGGCGGAGGGCGAACGTATTGCCAAGAGCCTCGGTAAATGCAAAGCGGTTATATTGCAAAACCATGGGCTTTTGACTGTGGGTCAGTCTGTCGATGAAGCCGCTTTTTGGGTAAGTGAATGGCATTGCCCCAGATTCAATGAACCGGGTCATTCGCTAACAGTAGTAGTTTATAAGCCTGGACAAGACCTGCCAAGCACAGCTTCTAGCCGATGCGGCTTCAACAGGATCCGGTCATAAGAAGATAAGTATCAGCAACGAAGAGGCGGAATATTCGAAAGCGAACGTCGGTGGACCTGACAAGGGATGGCTGGCATTTCAGCCCTACTACGATGAACAGCTCGCCAAGACAAATGGCCACTTCTTAGGCTAAATCTTATACCTCAGATATGTCAAGATTCCCATATCATGATATGGTATCAATTTTTAAATCTACCTGGATTTAATTTCTAGCCGTAGCCGAGAAGTTTCCTCATTAGCGCGCCGATGCCCCCATCTTTGAGTATTTGCTTTATCTCTAGCAATCATCAAAAGCAAATCATGAAGAAGACATCATTTGATTCAATCACAAGAACAGCATGATCTTGTGAGACTAACACGGGTTTCCAGCTGGTGAGACTGAAATTTCTGGCAACTTTTGTCCATAACTCTTTTCTCCTTGCCACTCATCGTAACCATCGTAATCGAGATCATCTGGATTTATGGACCACCATGAAGGATCATTTAGATACAACTACCCTTTGTCAAACTCAAAACCTCAGATTATCGAGGGGACCTACTCGTGATGGCTTGCTGTCATCCATAGGCAGGGCTCTCCAGTGAGGAAGTCCGAGTGCGATGAAATTCAAGTCGCCATAGAGTAGCACCATACCTAGCCTCTCAAAGTATGAGCCTATTTGTAAATCATGTAAAGTGTCGTGATAATTATTGTACGGGACTGTTCGGAGGTATTATTTCTGTTTGCATTTCCTATGTAGTAAGCACCTAGGGCTCTCTGTTTTCTTCCCTCCTCACCTCTTTTCGCCTCCATTCCCAATCTCTCAATACAGAATGCTCTCAGATTTAGCTCTTACAGGGAGTAACGCTCTCAGTACCGCAGCAAGGCCTTTTTTAGGGCTTCAGATAATGGTGTCCGACCTCTGCGATCCTTTGAATTAGGGTCCACCTGCCCAGTCTCAAGCAACAGCTTCACAATCGCCTTGTCTCCATTCTCCGCGGTGACGGATAATCATGTCCGGCGAAAGCCATCATCACTCCAATATTAGCCCCTTGAAGCATTAAACTCACAACGGGCTACGCATCCATCATTTAGAGTCGCCAATATAGAACAGGTACCTAAGAATCGAATATGTACAGAATCATAATTTCTTTCAATCCAGTAACACTTTACATGAAGATCGCAAATCCTTTGACTTAACAATTGGTGTCAGGCCAGACAAAATCAATGATGTACAGATACGTGTTTACACAGGTCACGTCATTCCCGTGATCTCTTTGAGTGAGTCATTGTCCAGTCCGGCAAAGAGGCCCGTAGTCCTTGCCATCCAAATACTGCTGATGCCAAGACGGACTCCCTACACATGTATGGCACCAAAAGAGATCATTCGGGTCATATCTCTTCTTTATCGCAGCAAGGCGGTGGTAGTGGGAGCCATAAAAGTCAGAGGCCCATAGGGGGTCATTTTTATCAGCCTTCAAAGAATGTTAGCCAGATCATCTCTTGAATACAGATATAGACCGACTTACCTCGTTCATGTAGCTGCCCCCATCTGGCGTCTGGCGTCTCATCGCCCCACCTTTGTGATAAGTGATATCATCTTTGACTCTTTGGGCAGTACCTATATCACTTCCCTCCGCCCAGCCTCGGCCAACCACGTTGACAATGTAAGTAGATCTCCAGGCAGGGTTGGCACCCGAGTATTTATCATCCTTGTCAGCGATAACTTTGTCTCCGCCAACAAGTTCCACACTATTAATAGTGTTTTCTTTCGGCCGTCCTGCAATGACACCGATCATATTGCGGAGATCGGAGTGGCTGTCTGTGAGAGCGGCTTTACTGAACATGCGCGATGTTAAAGCAGAGTTCGGCGAGCCGACGGGCTGGTGGACGCCAGACATGGCACGGTAGTAAGCCGCATATGTGGGGAACTCAAACCAGGACACTGAGACACAGAGCGAAGTCCCATTGTATTTCTCCAGTTTCTGGTGGAGAGGTCTGAAAGTGTTTTTGGCATCCTTGATTGACTTGTCCATAGCTGCAATAGCGTGTACATAGCCAACGGTCTGCTTCGCGAAGAGTACCGCGGGGCTGTTGATGGACCATGTTCCATATCCTGAGAAGCCTGCATCCATGAGGCGTGGATAGTCTTCCCAAATTTGTGTGATCGCATCTAGCAGTATCTCTGTATCGTTTGTGAGAGGCATGATGGTGAGCGATTGAGCCACGACGGGCTTGGAAGGATATCCCTTGACAGTCATGGAGGTCACGACGCCGTAGCTCCCACCTCCACCCCCACGGATCGCAAAATATAGGTCTGAGTTCTGGCACGGGTTGGCAGTCACAATTGAGCCATCTGCAAGAACAACTTGGGCTTCGAGTATTTGGTCTGCGGCAAGGCCGTAATCGTGGCTTGCAGGTGAATGACCGCCTCCTTGTATGTAACCACCAATGCAGCCCACGGTCTTAGAAGATAACATTAGTCTTCATTTTTCTGGGTTGTAATCATTCTTAGACATACCGGGTCGCCACCGCCGACAACCGTAATGCCGCGCTTGAAGACAAACTCATACACCTCTGCCCAGACATAGCCACCCCCGATCGTGAGCGCCGCGCCGGTCCAGTCACTCTCAGAGCATTTATCGGAAGGGCTGTATTTGTGTTGTATAGTGATACCCTTCTGGATATACTTGATCCAGATTTGAAGTGCGCCATAACCCTCGGATCTAAGAACGCAAAGACTGTCAGAACATTCCAAGACATGTGCAAATGAATAAAAAATGAAAAATGCCACATACTTTCCCAAGATATCATGCCCAGTATTTCTTACAACCAACCGGATGTTATGCCTCTGGGCAAAGGCCATACCCGCGGCAAGTTCCGCCGGCTCGGTAGCATTGATCGTATACACCGGAGCGGGCCCGAGGGTGCACTTTCCAGGGGTTTCCTTGCGCAGATCAACTGGTGGACAGGGCTCATCGGTCGGGTAGCAGTACCCCACAGGAGACAGTTCCTGGAATGTGGAATTATACCGTTGCGAATAGACATGGGCACATTGATCCTTGTTATGGTAGGGGCCGGGGTAGCACGGAATGGCGATTGGGAGGTTGCGGATGAGCTTCCCTGCGACTGTTGTGTTCAGGGAGTTCCAAGAGCTCGTAGAAGGCCAACATGAGTCTCCTGGTGTCTATCGAGAAGGGTTTGTTATTCTCCGATCCCGCCATTCCGGGAAGCAGGGTGAAACGTACACATTTGCAGGAATCCTGCAAACCAGCGAGTGCAAGGCTCGCGAGAGCCAATGTGGTCAACAGTCTTGACACCATTTCAAGCCCAGATATGCGCACAAGGAGATTTTCAGAAGTGATCTGGGCAATGAGACACTTCGCATCATTTAAACGACTTCACCCTGCGGCGTGACGGGCGCATCGAGCATCCGACTTGGTTCGCATAAAGCTCGTTTTCGGGTAGAATTATGAGAAGTCATGAATGAGAGCGAGTGATAGAGAAGGACGCCACGTTAGTTGATCGTGTGTATCTCCCAGGTAAGCGAGCCCCTTGCGGAGAAGGTAACATCGCTTCTCGGCCTGCGCCATATGGTTTGGAGCGAGTCGGGGAGTACCGTCTTTTGGACAATCTAGGGATTAGCGCACGTCCTTGTGGAATCAGTCAACAGAGAGCTTTACCTCTGAGTTTAG
This sequence comes from Penicillium atrosanguineum, assembly GCF_028827265.1. Taxonomy (NCBI): domain Eukaryota; kingdom Fungi; phylum Ascomycota; class Eurotiomycetes; order Eurotiales; family Aspergillaceae; genus Penicillium; species Penicillium atrosanguineum. The sequence goes on along the minus strand of NW_026623138.1, from coordinate 711,688 downwards.
TGGCTTTTTGAAACCTTGAATTCCTTGGGCTGAACCAAACAGCGCACATTTCAGGCAACCGAGAGCATATGCAGGTGGCCACGGTGAGGAAGGTGGTTGAGCGAGTCAGGATAATCGCCACAGCCCCGCCATCGAACCTAGCCAAGCCACACTTAGGCCTTAGCTCAACCAGACGTCTACAGTATCAAAGATCTCGGCATGAATTGAGTTATGCAATGGGCCCCCACTGGGAATTTCTTCGAGCCGCCCATGCGTTCCGAATCGTCATAACCCTCCGGCCGGTCGATATCAAAATCCCGAGTCATTGCTTATGCTAAGTGCGCAAGAGTGGTCAGCTCTGGAGTGAATGTGATGATCCATTGTGATACATCGCAAAGTGCGGTCGGGATGCTCCCGAATGTGGTCGTTGACCAATCAGTCACAGCATACCGTTTACCCCTTGAATCAGTGTCGATTTGGCTCTATTCCAAAAAGGTGGGAAGTTCGACCTGTCGTTACTGGTCGAATCCTGAGACTCGTGACGGAGTCAATCTTAGCTGCACGTCAATGCCCGTGCTTGAGTGTAGTCATATCCGAAGCTCTCAATAAGGCAATAGCCTGGCATGATCTCGGTATCTACATCTCCAGATAGCCATGAGTCCATTCCAAAGGTGAAACGCACTCCACATTTTTGGGCTCACCCGCTGGCCTAATCCATACAGCTAATGCGGGGCTTGTTTTGATCGAATCCGATGTACTTTCTTAGCTTGTTGGGCATTAAACACAACTCCGGTCGCAAATTCAGCCCAGCTATTGCAGATACCCCTCATGCCCATCGCCAATAGTCTATTCCTTGTGCATTTCAAAGCAAGGATCCCATAACTTTATATTTTTGGAAAAAATTCCGATGTGATCCATCTTGTTAAGAGGCATCTCAGCCCTGTACATTCTCCGGTCGCCTCTCTTCTGATTGCCACAAATGTGCCGTCGGTCTTGTCTCTACATCTGCCTGAAACTGCAACTGCAACTGCAACTGCAACATGGTCACCATGGGTGCCTCAGCACCCCAAGGTGTCGCCACCACACTATCCGCCGATGGCCTCATTGCAGTGACATGGACGGGAGCTGCTCTGGGCATTCTATTCACTGGAATCCGGATCACAATTCGCTTAACACAGATGAAGCGCTTATTAACAGATGATTACTTTGTACTCTTGGCTTTGGCCTTCCTCATTGCAAATGCTGTGTTGCAGACCTTGCAGGCACCGCATCTCTATTACATGGCCCTCGACCTAACGGGACCAGATATTATGTACCACGGTACTCTCTACACCTATTACGAATTTGCTATCATTGGTGTTTTCTGGTCTGTTCTTTGGGCTATCAAGGGATCATTCCTTGCTCTGTTCTGGATTATCTCCGACGGTCTGCCTCATTACCGCCGAGCATGGTGGGCTATTACAATCTTTGCAATTGTGGCTTATATCGGATGCTGGCTTGCGTCAGTGTTTACGTGTCATCCAGCGTCCAACTATTTCAAGTTCGGTATGGATTCAGCTCTACTGTGGCGATAATCTCGATTTGGACTTTGCTTACATTCCACAGGGAAATGCGTGAAACCGATTGACCAGGAGGGATCCGTTATCTCTATTTGTTATAGTACTGCGGTGGATATCATCACGGATCTGTTAAGTATGACCGAATAGTCCAGCAAGATAGAGCAGAGCTAACGTAAACCCGCAGTCATGTCACTCCCGCTCCGCATCCTTTGGAATGCGAGGATCAATTCAAAGCAGAAGGTCGGCTTAGTGATTGTCTTTTCACTCGGATTCATTATTATCGCCGCGGCAATTGTTCGAGCGGTTGAAATTTCCGGCAAAGCATACTCTGACCAAGCAGCCTTGGCTGTGTGGAGTATTGCCGAATCATCAATATGTGAGTGAAACCCCTACCCTCGAATATGAGTAAAAAGTTAATAACTAGAAAAGCGGTTATCGTTGGCTGCCTGCCGCCTTTCAAAACCTTGATCTCGAGTAAGAGCATGGGTTCCTATAACTACGGTTCCTCCAACTTCAATCCAAACTCCTATAATCGCAACGCTTCGGCAAGGCCTACCAAGCGCTCCCATGTTGCCAGCTGGAGCGATGTTGAACTACCCCTACAAGATCGCAGCACATACCAGAATCCGGATATTGAGATCTACGAACAAAACGACGTACACATAACAGGAGGACAAGTCTCAGGGGTCATGCAGCCGAAAAATTCGCAGGGCAGTGCTGAGGACTATGAATTAAAAGGGGACATCAAGATGGTGAAAGAGTTTGTGAGTTGATCAATCTACAGTCGACTTCCATAGAGGTTAGTCTAATGTTCGCCGGCATAGAGCGTCGTCTCCTCCGCTTGATTGTCCGTCTCGCCAATCGTATTGGATGTAATTTATAAATAAGAGTAATGTATATTACAATAGTTCATCTATCTAATTCTCCCCACTGTAGACTCCCGTTAATGAATAACAGCACTTTTAGAGAAATCCTCTGTCAGTTGCGTTTTCTGGCTACCTTTTATGTCGCACAAAACATAATTTTACCGACTATCAGCCACTTTACATCGTCACACAAGCATCACAATGTTGTACTAGATCAGCGCTCAGCCTGGTTTTAAACCCGTGGCGTGATTTTTCGGGGTTTTTCTGATCTTCCTCCTGCTCGCCCATCTACTTTCGATCCTTTGCTGGTCTAAAATCAATCGTTCATTCGTAATTCTATACAGCTGCTCACCTTTTGCGCATCATAATCCAATTTGAGGACTTTTTCATGGGCTTAGCATTTGAATGCTTACATGCTGCTGACATGTGAAGGAGACACCTAAACATCAGACCACGATAAACAGCTGTTCCGACATTGCCGCCTCTTTTACCTGCTAGATGATACGAATATCATGTTCCCATACGGAGATTTCTCAGGGCCGGGTCTTTTAGTTATCACATATATCGTTCTATTCAAACAAAACACATATAATACATCGGGTGCACCATCGGAAAGACGTCATTGTAAGACAATCAAAGAGAAATTTTCGCGAGTTCCCCTTCCGTCCATTCCCATAGACGCTTCCCCATATCCTTGCTTTGTGCATAGCAATTGTGCTGTTTCAAATTGCCAACAGGCACATAATACGCACCATTAACGAGATCTTCCTTATTCGCGCCAACAGCAGCCCACAGCTGATTGCGTGCTCCGTCGGGGACTGAAGTCCCAATCATACCAATCGCTTTGGATCCCAATGCATGGAAAGCTGAACTTCCACTCATCGAGTTGTACAGATCCGTCAAAATAATACCAGGGTGGACAGACACCGACGTGATAGACGGATGGCGTCTAGCGAGCTCGGCAGCGAACAGAATATTCGCAGCTTTCGAAGCTCCATACCTAGTATTGGTATTCACCTTCTTAAGCTTCTCCTGGTCCAGTATTTTCTCAAAGGCCGGAGCAAGATTATGCCCCACCGAAGAGAGAGACACAACACGGACATCGGAGTCAGGTTCTTCCGCGGTACGGAGTAACGTAGGCAATAACAATTTCGTCAAAAGGAAATGCCCGGTGTGGTTGGTGCCGAGTTGGATTTCGTGACCTAGTTCCGTTTCACCGGGAGGCAGGGCCATCACACCCGCATTCAAGAGTAGGATGTCCAGCCGTTGAGACTGGGCTTTGAAATGCTCGGCTGCATTTTGAATCGACTTGGTGGATGTCAAGTCCAATGGGATCCAGCTGATCTCAACGTTCTCAACAAATGACTTAATTGAGGCGATGGCCTCGGTCGCTTTAGACTCCGACCGGGCGCCCAGGAAGATTTTTTCCGGTTTGTGTTTTGCGAGTCGGAGGATCGACTCCTTGCCCAGACCCGCGTTTCCTATGTTTCTGTTAGATCACCAGGTCTATGATATGTATACGATCTCGCGGGGTAAGAGTTTGACCTACCTCCTGTTACTAGAATGACCTTTCCCGACAAATCGGGAATATTCTTGTCTGGTACGAAACTGACCCCACCAAAATAATTTAGTGGATTTATATTCGCTGCAACAAAGCTCGCCATATTTTCGAACAGATGAGGACGCTATATTGAGACACAAGGGCTGGTTGTAGTTAAGGTTGATGGCCGGTGGTTGATCAGGGGCAAGATCTTGGGATATATAGTGGGGCAGGGTTTCGGGACAATTAACTCTCCGGTTACTTTGAAAGGATCTTCACAGATATCTCAATTTTGAACCAGCACAAGTAAAACAGACCTCGGCAAGAGACTTACGATCGTCATTCCCTCCCCTAGCGAATTTTATCACTCTGTTCTCATCGTGCTGGTGAACCAATTGCGGACTCGGATTACCAGGAACTTTAGGTTTGATCATCTGATTACTTTTCTAGTGAGTTCATGGTACAGACTTGGTAAGTCTATTTTTCCTAGCTTCAGTCGGATGATGTAGAGGACCTTGCTGTGTTGTACTGGGCATTGTTCTAGAGCTGCTGCCAGGCTTGGATCCGGAAACAATCGCTGCACGTGGACCATCTCTCTCGCCAGGTCGTTTCAACCTTGACCACTTCATGCCCAGTGCCATAATGACGTATATAAGTCCTAAGTGGATTCAACCAGCCACGCGTATCAGCATGTGTAGTGCGGAAGTGAAGCGTTTTTATCTCAGTCGACTGGCCCGCAAGCTGCCAGAGAAGGCCATGCTGTGACGGCATGCTCCGGTATCTCGAAAAACTCAAATCCTGTGCTCCCTCGGGAAGAGAAGAAAAGAATTGGGGTGCAAAGGGGACTGCTACCAGCTCAAAAAACATGCATCAGTCGCTTGCAGTGCCGTTTTGGTTAGAAGGGCATCCTGGATGCATGTATGGAAAGCTGTACTGCTTTATTGTTAAGTCAGGTGCTGTGATCTAGTTGTATGACGTCACGCTGTTGCCGCGGCAGTCCCACTTTCTTTTTGGCTCCGGCTCGGCAATAGTATATTTGTTTATCTTTATTTGGTCTTGCTAGGTGAACCTGCTTTTTTCTTTTTGCTTTTTCAATTACCACATGTAAGATTGGCTTCGGGGTAGAGTGTCCTGTATTTTTCCTTGCGCGGTACTCTTGTTGAGATGCGACCATGTTTATCCTAAGGCATTGGGGCTCAAGGTCGGATTTTAGGGTTCCAAGGCACATTCATTTTCTAAGGCTCTGACGAATTGAATTCTCACTGGATTCACGAGAGTACAGGAGTGTGTGTGTGTGTGTGTGTGTGTGTGTGTGTGCGTGTGAAATCATTTACCCTGTCCCCTAACGAACGATATGCAGGATACGACAACTATATATATCCATGTGCGTACAGATAGAGTGATCCACTTCCTGACATGAACTTATAGCCTCGTCACGGCCTATCGTGGCCCATTGCCGTTCCCGTTGTTAGGCTGTCATTATGACGCACTACTGCGGGACCTCTGTGACGCCTCTGCGAAGTCCAGTACAGCTCGTACTGTCTTGACTCGCGAGACGGTTTTTGGTTTACCTTTCTCACCTTCATTTGAGCCTCCCAGCAGACTCGATACGCTGTTGAGCGCGTCCTCAACCTATCTTCTCAATTCTATTCGCGGCTCTCTTAGCCTCGGGCATTCCATCAAGACGTGGGCGACTGTCTCCTGCGCGCCGCACTCGCACCGATCATTATCACTATAACCAATCTTCTTTCGGTAGCTAGATAGCCAGCTGTGGCCTGTGCGTAGCTGTGTCAGCAAGTACGCGCGGTTCCTGGGTAAGTTCCCATATAGTTTTCTAGTGTATCGCGCCGGTAGGGTGTCGTCAATCTTCCGTAGGTGCAAGCCTTTCGTGCTCGACTTCCACTCTCGGGCCCATTGAGCATGAATCTTATTGCGGATAAATGCGTCCTCCCTCGACAGCAGTGGCCGGAGAGGATGGGATTTGCCCGGTTGTGCAGCTTCCTTAGCGAGCCGATCCGCCGCATCGTTCCCGGCGTTCTCACAATGCCCGAGAGTATGTACAGTATGCCCTTATCTTAGGCGTAAGCACGGCACAAAGGAATATGTCTTGGCAAAGTCCTTCATTCGAGCCAAGTGATAACACAGATTGTTCTCTATTCACAAATAGTGCCTAGCCTCGGAGTCGTAAAATTAATTAAGGATGACGTGTGAAAAAGCGCCTTGCCTTTCAATATCGAGAGCTGCAACCGGGTTAAAACAAACCCTTGAAGGGCCGGGGGCCTCAACGCGAGATCCAATCAAGACGCGATGCCACTTTTATATGCTTAAAATACAAGATCTACGAATTCTCAATCAGGACAAAATTACTTCATATTTCTCTTAAAACGCCATTTCAACACATACGACCATAGGGTGTGGAGAACAGGGCTTCCCGTCCGCTCAGCCGTACTTAAGCCACATATTCTGCATGGCTAATTTTCAAAGAGCCCTTAGCTTTTAAACCAGCGATGCGCGCTACCCTAGGGTGAGTGTGGGTGATATGGGTGAGTTGCCTGGAGACTGGCGTGAGAGGGGTGAGAACGGGGTGAGAACTCTTACCCTAGGGTGAGAGAGGCCCACCCACTCTCAGAAAAGGATAAATTCCGGTCTAAAGGCGCTTTCTTCGCTTTATTCAAGCCTACAAAATATTTACTGAATAAGCGATCTAGAAAGCCCTTAAGAAGCGTATTATACGTACCGCATTACGTAGGTTCACTCGCGAGTACTAAGAGGAGCGGGAATAAGAAGAGAATATTATCTACTACTAGAATCTTACACCCACTATATATAATAAATATGATAATATAGCTTTAAACTAGGTATTGTAAGTAGTATTTCTCTCTTTTACTTTCTTTTCTTCTGATAAACGAAATCACTTACATATAGTAGATAGAGATTGTCTTATAACGAAGTAAAGGATATTAAGTTTTCTAAGAATAAACCTAACCCTATATCGTAACTTCTTAAGCTATTCGCGGAAGACTGTATTATAATAAGAAAGAAGCTACCTTCCTAGAAGATAGCTTACTATAACTTAATTAGTTTTACGTTGAGATAGGAGCGAGAGACGTTATAATCTCTCCTAGTTATAGTTAAGTAAGATATCTTAAATATAAAAGATTATAATTACTATAGTAATATTTTCTAGTAGCTAACTAATGATATTTATCTAATATCTTAGGAATAATTTAATACCTGTTAGGATATTTACCAATACTACATAGGATGAATTAATCTTCTTATTTAATATAAGAAGAAGAAAGATAAAAGATGCAGGTATACTTCCACAGAAGCTCCGATGCTATGCAAATTTAGAAAACTTAGTACATAAAGTGAACACGGCTCGTAAATGACGGCCAAGGCGATTGTGGAATCGATCGTTCTTTTTAGCTCCGAAGGACGAGCTTAGGTGCTATCTCTTCACCCGAGAGGGAATTCATCGAGCTCAAAAGAAGGGAATTGAAGGCGCCATCTTTTCCTTCATCAATCCACTCCGCACAGAACTCGAACAACCTTGGATAGTAGCCTGCAGATGCCCAATCAATAAGGCAGAGCGAGCCATCTTCCTGCCACAAGATATTTCGAGGTGCTATATCCAAGTAGCAAAGCACCATCTTGCAGTTCTGTAAACTTAGTTTCGGGTTGTGCTCGAAAAGTCGGCTATTGAACCACCTCTCCATCTCGTCAAAACTGTCAAAACTAAGATCTTCAGTGTCGGGGAACAGAAGGCCACGACAAAAACCCCTACAGAGAGACCGAGGGATAGCGTATCCTAATGTTGCGAAGTGATCAAGCACGCCCACAACCTTCTCGACGGCCGTAACGTCCTCTAATGGGTCAATGATCTTCCCCTCTATAAACTCCATCACAATATAACCCTAGCCTCGTTCATCAGAAAAGAAAGCATATGCTCGTGGAACACGAACTATGCGGCTATCTACAAATTCATAAGCTATCTTTTGGGTCTCGGCTTCTTCTTTCGTTACATCTGGGCCTCATTTGACCACTTGACGATCAGATATTTGATAATGCGCTTTCCGTGCTGGCTGACAATACTGGATGGCAACGGATTTGCACAACCTGAATTCTGCAATTCACATTACGTATCGCATTTCGCTGCGTTGTTCATCGATGCCGGAACCAAGGGATCCGTTGTTGAAAGTGTTGCGGGTACGGCCCGAGAAACAGACGGTCAGTATCTAGGCGGTAATCTGTTTTCGAATTTGGTGTATAGCCACCGGGCCTTTCGGCAAGTATGGTCTGCTTCATGCCGGAACCCGTAATTACGGTAATTCTGGTGATCTGCCAAAAATACATCGGGAAAAGAATGTGGGGACTTTTACTGGCCAGATTTGGTTTGGCGCGGTCTGAGTGGGGCGCTAGGAAAAAAAGCCTGTGTCTGAGGGGTAAACTGTTTTCAAATTCTAAGCATAACTGATATAAGACCAGCTCACCAGTTCGCAGGAGTCGTACGTAACGAATGGCAGTGCGGGTTGAATCAGCGGATATTCAATTGATTCCAATCAACATAATGGCACGTTGCTAATTGCTTTAAACGGCAAAAAGTGGCTAAAAGATCGGGACAGTCTAGCTGGATCGAATTTTTGATGGACTCATAGGCCAGAAATAAGCAAAAGTAGGCCTTAACAATTTACCCCGTTATAAATTCATTTTCGTCATCTATTTCACCTTTCATCTTTAGTTATTAGTTATTTTTCTTTCCGAGGACCCTCCACTACTTGAAGGTGAAGCTGAACTTCGTAATTTTTCATGCAAGTATTTCCAGATAGAATTTATCGATGGAAAGCTGCAAGCTAAGATAGCCAAGCATATTTCGCTAGTCGAGAAAGCGGAGACAAATCGAGTGGTCTGATCGTCATTATGCCCAGCAAATAGTAGGATGATGAAAACCAAGCGACACTGACCTGCAAAGCATGCCCTAGCTATGTTAGTGATATACTAAACTGCGAAATCCTTTTGAGTGTCTTACGGTAATCCGAGACAGAAAAACGTCATCACATTCAATCGGGTTTTGACGGGCGCGTGAAGAGCTGGGATATCACAAGAATAAGCCGAAAATTTCTTCAATTCTTTGTTTTACAACCTACCCAATATAGTTTTCAATGGAAGAACAAATATAAAAAGGTCGGAAATAGAAAAGAAAGCCGCGGTAGTAACCCAGTATGGCAAAGGCGAGAAGCAACTAGCAGATTCACGTTGTCTCGGATTCCATGCTGCTGATACTGGGTGACATTGGAAGATGTCTGTGGAGGTGAAAACAAGCGCTAGCACAATCACAAATCCACTGAAGAAGTAGACGACGGTTCTGAGGTTTGGAAAAATCCTCAGGTAAAGACTTAGCAATGAAAGCTTCACAAAAGTGGTTGCCCATGTGTAGGAAACGCGGATGGCTGTTTCAATCTATATTTTTCTTAGCCTCGTAATACATTCTCTAGGAATACTGTCAAAGGGTATTAGGTACCTTCAAAAGACGTTCGTTTGTTCCGTAATCAGCGTTCTCCGAGTGCTCTTTTGCAATATCATTTTCTTTGTCGTAGTCATTAGACCATGCCACATCTCAAATGCAATTTTAACTTTACCTGTGAGAATGACCAAAATTGTGTTGGCTATTAAGAGACACATGGAAGCTGATAAAATCCAATCATCTTTCCCCAAACTTTGGAGTAAGAACTTCCTTGCTAACATCCGTGAAGTAAATGTGAAAAATGTGACAACTGTCAACGAGATAGTGAATTTTGATAAAGTGTCCATCTTGGATTGGAACGCCGGGCGTTGAATGACAAAAGAGAGTGAAGCGCTCACCGAGAATGATGTTCAAGAGGCTTATAGAGTTCGCATTCATCGTTTGCAAGAGTTAAACCACACCCCAAGTCGTTGACGTCATAGATGTCATCGCTGTAGACATACAGTGGTGTAACATAAGTTTTTGACCTCGGGTACTTCGTGATCCATTTTTAGACTGACCGCTTTCTATACCGCCTAATTTGTGAGTGTGCCGCGTTTCAACGCGTAGCCATATACGCTAGATTTCAATGCGTTTTAACAGCCCTTTTTCTTTCAAAACTGCCTTTATTATGCCTCCTGTACGTAAAAAAAAGAGGCCCTGAGCTTGACTGCCTTACTAGGGCTAAGGTCTGCGAACCATATGCTACAAATGGCTAGGGCGCAATAATAATTAAGAAGATACGCTATCCCGACATTCCACGCTCAACTATTCAATATACTCTTACCTAAGAGGCAAAGCGTTAAAAGAAGTAGAGCCTTCCCCACTCTGGTGCCCTAAAGAAGCTTATTGAAGACGATCGTGACTATATATACGAGACTATACAAGAAAAGCTATCAGTATTAATCGAAAATCTACTTACAGAGATCGATTTTAAGGTCTACTGTATGTCAATTTGGCGTCTAACCCACGAAATAGGCCTCCGGAAGTGGAGAAAGATACAACGGCCTTTATTAACGCCTCTTCATGCCGAGAAACGTCTGAATTGGGCCCTAAGATAGTAGCACTTTACGTCTATAGATTAGGCCTGCGTCTATTGGTCTGATAAATATACAGTTAAACGTGGAATCGGCTAGCGTCGAGAATGGACTATTATTTGTCCGAAAGATTAGCTTTTTCAGTATTTAAAAGAGGGCTCTTAGGTTTAAATAGTTCCGGCGCGAGGGAAGTAAATTAAGTAGATATTTTACGCTGCTTTTTGCAGTTTATCGCCTCGGTCTAGCCTAATTCCACTATTCGGAGATCCTAAGTCTCGACGTAGTGGTGTTTCTTTGTGTATGATTAAAGAGCTCTACCGGCGTGTCTTACCTACGTTACTTACCTACGTTACTTAATAGCCTTAATTATAATACAATTTTTTAACAAGATAACGCGCCGGTATATACTGCATATATCGTGCAGGGCGCTCTTAATAAGCTTGAATGCGAGATTATGGAATGGCCTCCTTCTTCGCCTGATTTAAATCCGATTGAGAATCTATGGGCGTTACTAAAAGCTAAAATTTTAAAGCGTTATCATAAGCTTATGCACCTACCGAATAGCGAATCTACGCTAGATCTATTACTAGAAGCTACGCAGGAAGCTTGGGAAAGCCTAGATATTGAGATCTTCAAGCATCTATCAGAGACTATGCCTCATAGAGTGGCTGATGTTATTAAATATGAAGGGTGGCGTACTAGCTATTGAAATGGTTTGAATTTCGAAGGTTTCTGCCTGGCAGTATTAAAAAGTGGGTCCTAGGCCGAAGTACTCGAGGTCAAATACTTATGTTACACCACTGTACATACCGCTGGTACAATTTGTAATTTATTTGTTATATAACAATACAGAAGTGTGTGCATGTGATTCATTTACCCCGACCTCTCGCAAAGCGATATGCAGGCTACAGCAACGAAATATGCCCATGTACGTACATGTAGAATGTTCCACTTCCTGAAAACGAACTTCGAGTTTCGTGTCTGAATGTTTTGTATGCAACCAATCAACGATGTAAAAAGCTCTGTTTTTGTATTACCCCTGATTCTGCCAATTTATAACGTGGTTCACAAGCGAGTGACGCACCCCAAAACACCATAGTAAATGCAACAATTTATCTCAATAACCATAAGTTCATTCTTCGCAATATATATTATACTACTTAATTAGAGCATTGAAAGTCTGGTATAAAAGTCCCGATTTATTTAATCCTGATTTGACAACTTCTACCAAAATTACAGTGTAATTTTGGTTGTTGAGCTTCAAGGATGTTTTGGGGTGCGTCACTCGCTTGTGAACCACGTTAGTTAGGGGATTCTAGATTACATAAGTAATAAACATGAAGGATAATTGTACCTCCGATCCACCGCGGTATTCGTATTGACCTATTCGTGACACCTCAGGCCGCAACTGTATTTATTATGTCATGGGTTCCACCACTACAATATGTAGAGAGAAAATCTGACACTCATTGCAGGGCTTTTGAAAGAAGCGCGACCAAGAGAGCAATGTATTACTTGGCTGAAACTTGGGTTCGCTGACAGCACAAGACTTCCGTGGCACTTTCGGGGCAAGCACTTCCATGAACAGACTGTGCAGTAATTTCAAAGGTTGGCGTTACATGAGCAAGCTTTGGCGCTTGTGAATCATCTATCGGGGGCTACAGATTGGCGACACGCTTTGTAAAAGGCTTGAGATTTGGAACCTCGAAATTGCCCATCATGTATTACATATTTGTTAGCTCACTTGTTTTATCTACATCCTCTTTTGATGAATAATGCACATTGACAAAGATCATTGGTTCAAGTAGATGGTTGCGATGACTTAAGTCGATGCCCAAGCTAAAGTGGCAAATTCTGCTACCTGGGCATCATTCATTCTCGTGGCCATACTTTAAAATTTTTAGAATACGAAGAGCCGTCCCCATACGACAAAGGAAATATTTAGCTGACCAGGTCATTAATAGCAGACCATAATAGAATAGCGTCATATTCATCACAAGAGCATATATTCATAGCTGTCAGAGAGAGAGATTTTTCTTTTTTTGATTTCAAGGGAGTTCGGCACGCAGAAGATACTTTGACCCAAATATCTACAGAGGCTGGAACAACGAGCGAAAATTTGACTCAGAGAAGGGGGCATCTTTCCAGTAGATGCCGAACTACCTTAAACTGAAGGCGCCACCTGATACCAGCCGTACCAGCCGAGTTTGTATCTCATGGTGGAACCGCGTATTGCTGAACTTGATCGAAATGTGGTTGATTCTTGGGTGGCTATGTGACCCGGGCCACATCTAGAGGAGTCTAGCCCGCCTCCCTACCGAGGTTGATCGCCCTCTGTGACAGGAACATAGTCGTTTGCTGAGTCTCAATATGTGGGGTGATGTGAAAGTAGATAAAGCTATATAATTCTTAAACACCACTGTTCTGATCTATGGATTCACACCCAAGAACTTCGTGAGCTCTGAAAATCATATAGCCTAACACCGCGAAAGCATAGTCCGTCCGTTCTCTGGGCGGATAAGCGTATCGCCTACCACAAAAGCACAAGGTAACCAACTCAGATGAAAAAAGTGGACGGGTTTTCTAAGCAGATACAGTTTCAAAGGACAAATGATTCCTTGCCTATGACATGGCCGCTGATCAAGATGAATTGTATCGCAAATGCGCGAGAAAGCTCGAACGGGTTCTTTCTAAGCAGGACTGTGATCTTCGCATCTTGGTTGGCCATTCCAACATGCTTTCGAGTCTCACACCAGAATTTACCGTGGAAGACGGCTATGAAGATGATGAACTTCAAGACCCCAAGGCGGACATTAACAAATGCAACTGTGGGGCGGAGAGTGATGTTCTAGCATGTTCAGGGCACATTCAAGCTCTCCTCCCTATGCTCTACGAGGTTTCTGTCACTGAGAAAGAACTTTCCTTGGAAGAAAGCGAGGATTCCTGTCAAGAACAGCAATATGTCATTGAAAAATCTCGTATTGCTATGCATCCAGCCTTGCAATTTCGCCCCAGGGACCCTGGGCCCTTTTACGAATGAGATTTTGATTTCGAACTATCAATGAGATTCATTCAATTACAATCAGAGAATATTCGCGTGTTGCCTACCCCAGTGCGAGATAGTATTTGTCACGACTCATTTACACTGTCAGCTTCGTGGGCAGTAATGATCGGAAGATGCGCGACGTGAAGCACTCCAGTGGACGGGAAGCGCCGCTGAGCAGCTCCCTGACCCCCAACCCGTGGTACCGTCCAAGGGTCATGGCATCACAGGTCACTTAGTCATAGTGAATCCGTCGTTCTCGTTTTCGGTCGCTTTCATCAATCCTTTTGCTTAAAATTTATTTTCTACTCTAAAAAAAGTATCTACTGCCGCCGGCCTAGTCTGGCCCATATAGTGGCATAACTGCTGGGACTTCGTCCCGTCATAGCAATTTATCGATAGCGCAGATCAAATTAGATCATCTATTTGTGAGATTATTATTTCTTTCTTTTAGGAGTTCCTTAGATGCGACCGCCTTTATTCCCATGGGAAGAAGACAAACACTTCCTCCTTACTTGTTCGAAAATATTCCCCTCTATCTAGAAACGGCTCTTCCTCCCTTTTATTATCCATTGACAGAAACCATTTATTAAATAATCTAATCCTATGCTTTTGGCGAGGCTGATAATGATCTGCAGCTCTTGGTTTTATCCTCTTTGGTCCCCTTACCGAGTAAAAAACCAAGCCCTCTCGTGTAACTTGGTCTGCTCCGTGTACGATAAACACTTCACTGGAGGTGATCAATGTAAGGAATAGAGAACAAAGATGATAATATTTCTATCTAGCAACACAAGGCGAGACGAAGAGAGAGAGATAGAGAGAGAGAGAGAGTAACAAATAGAAAAGGAAATAGGACAAAGAGGTAATACAATGACTGTCGCAACAATACCTACAGCCCCTGACTGCTCTCTATTAGATAGATAAAGGACAATGGGAAAACTGTCCTGCAAATCTAATCTCGATGACAAAACAATTAATATGTTAATAACTATAGTCTTATTTCAACTGGCTGCCGCTGAGGTTATTGTAAAACCCAACGTCACGTAGACTTTTGCCCAGGCTGACCTCCATGCAAGACCGAATCACAATATGTTTGCAGTCGGTGAAGGTTTAAGGGCCCTTACCAGTGAGTGATACAAATGATCCATGTCACCGTCAGAAAGAATCCGAGAACAAACACGTAGACTAGCATGGATTTCTGCTTTGACTTAATCTGCAGTCTCCAAAGGTCTGGCAGAGTACTCGTGCCTGTCAAGGGAAAGTAGAATGTCAATGTGTCTATACAATACTCAGAATCCCAAAGGTGATGAGAAGCTTAGCACATCAGCAACAGTCGATGAAATCTGTTTCGTTCTAGCCGAGGGGGGCTCATACTAGAACTGAATTACATTGAGAAGATAGATTGCCTTTGCCAGCCAAAAATAAAGAAACAAAGAAAAAGCAAAAACATACAACAGCAGGGATTCGCTGGTGGTCACCCACCCAACTACTAACCTGCCGGCGTGTGGCTTAAGTACGGCTGAGCGGACGGGAAGCCCTGTTCTCCACACCCTATGGTCGTATGTACCATAAAATGCCTGGGTAAATGTTGAGTAGTGCAAAATTTAAGCATTCAAGCGTTCGACCTGATTTGTGACAACACTATATAGCCTAGTACTTGTGACCGCAACAACTGAAGCCTTCGTTTTGGCACCTGGGCCGTTTACGTAATTCAAGGATTCAAGTAGTTATTTCTCAGAGTATGTAGAAATGTGGGTCTTACCATTTCTATGAGTACCACTGCTCAAGTGGTCTCCGCCGACCACTACAGTGGCAAATAGATCCCAGGTGAGTTAGGGTCATCTGCCACCAATATTCGGAAAAAAACACGTCATATTTAACTCAAAACATGGGAGGTCTCGCCATATCGCCACGCGAGCCACCATTGTGTCAAGATTATCACGGCTGTTTAAGACTTAACCTTTTTGTTCACCTCACAAATCTGCCCATAGCCAACCTTTGAACACTACTTTTTACACCCATCAGCTCAAAATGTTTAACAAAAGTGCCTGCGACGCTCACCTGAAACTGGACCACTCGCCAGGTTCAACTTATCTTATAGCAATTTGCAACAATGAAGAGGGTGCTGGAGTTGAGGACGATATTCTCCTCGATAAGCACATCGGGAACAAAGATGGTTAGTGGCTACAAGATACTCTGCAACTGATACCTTGAACCACAAGACTCATCGCATTCGACATTAGGACACTTCGATTGGAATAGCTCAGGCTTCAGCACGGGCGCACGAAACATAAGCCTTTCTACGGAGGGTCCGGAGCATACACCTATCCTCCATTCCGAGCTCAGGGACTCATCTGGACACTTCATCTCAAATGATCTCAATCTGGCTACACATATTGCAAACATTGATGGAAAACTCGTTTACAAGGACGAGGAGATGTCTTGAATACTCCCAAAGATTAGTCGTTGCAAAATGAATTCTAATATAATAAACATTAAAATTTTTGTTTTTCTAAGTGGTTTCGTGAACGGTCGCTTTCACCAGACGCGCCCGTAGCTGTCTCCTTATCACCTCCAAACCATAGCTTCAGAACAGCCCCACGAAAATTAACCATCGGACTTTATCAAATATGCATGGTGCGCGGGGTAAACGTCGACATCGTGATGTCATGTTGTTACTCAAGAAGTTTATTCATGTCTCTTAAGGACAAAATGACTACAGGCCCCTGGAAACGCCGTGGCAACTTTCAACCTCTTTCTATCCCAATAACTGCCACTCCAAAAGAAATATCAATCAATATGAGAAGCTCCATGTCAATGAATCGCTGCTTACTAGCAGCAAAAACCACTTTCGCAACCCAACCGCATTATCTGCGCACAGCACGCTATGTACAGACATGGGCCGACCAGATAAAAGAGCAAGCTCTACTTGAGAGACAGTTGCTCAACCCCGTACGATCAGAAACATGTCAGTCGGGCACAGATGACGAGGTAGCGCGACACAAATCACCATACGACCCATCCCCAACGAACACGAGAGTTGAAGAGGAAGTATTGGCTTTGAGGAAGGAATATAAATTGGAAGGGGATATCCATGACCCACTTCTTGTTAGTCCTGCGAACGAGGAATGCAGCGTGATATTGGATCCGATGCTAGGAGGAGCTGTCCACAATGCGCAGACACTGCGGAGTGTCAAGGGCTGGAGCAATAAGCATAAACAGGTGCTTCTTCGAAGAGAGCCATATCAAATCAGGAAGTACGAAGATGTGTTTCTTGCGCTTGACAAATATGAAAAGGTTATTTCCTCTCTCCGAAAGATTTTTTGAAACATGGCTCACAGTCATTGAGATACTTAAGCGACACCACATCGATCCTTGGAAGTAAACCGAATTACCGATCCCTGGTCAATTTCTAATAACAATGTGAAAGAGCCTCATGGTGATTTAAATCAATGTGAAAGTGATATAAAAGATGGGTTGTGGTATTTGTTCCGTAATATGTACAAGAGAAAAGAAATTCGAAAGAGCGTATTAAAGAAGGACAGCCAGAATAAGTAGGGTATGGTCGGCTTTTCATTAGGGACAGACTTACAATCGCGCCTCGTAAGCTGGTTCGTGCGTGACTGTGATGGTCGTGTGTTGATATACGTGGGCAGGTTGGGCCGACATTTCAATGTCCCTGGGAATAATGTGGTCGGTGGAATCGGTGCCTGGCATAGCAGCGCAGACGGTAGAGACCGGGCCTTTTTCTTCGCTTGAATACAGGTTACCGTTCTTGGACTTCTTCTGTCCAGTCGAGAGATCGTAGTAGCCGTCGTCGCGTTTCTTGGATCGGGTCTCTGCCTCCAATACGATACTCTTCCTCGTCAGGGTGTATTGCAGCACATCACAGAACCCGGACAGAGTCATCAGGGCACCTGCAACACAAAAGTAGGCCACACTGGGGCCGTGTCCACTGACGGATGCCATACGGCCGGCAGACAGTGGGAGTGTCAAAGCGATGTACACAATAGGGTACAACACCATGTAAGAGACGACTCGGTTCATGCGGCGAAGACTCTCGGTGTAACTGGCTCCCAGAATTTTCGATTGGGACATCTTGCGTCGAAGCTGGACGAACATAATGGCGTAAAGAACAAGGTTCAAAAACTGAGCGGCAAAGATCCAGAAATAATGTGTCCAGAGACGGAGGGTAGGGTGTTGGGTGCTCATCCAGCACTGTTAGAACGAGGATGTCAGCAAGTGGTTTTGATAGCGTAGAAAAAGCGAGTAAAGATAAATTAAAAACTTACCCATGCGACGGAAGGCACCCAGACATATCGGCCGTAGATGGCAATAGGGATGATGACGAGGATAACTCCGAAAGCCCAAAGGCCAACCACGAGAGACACGAAGACCTTGTGACTGAGCTGACGGCCCAGACTGACATGCATGAAAGTATGCAGAGCGATAGCAAGCACGAACATCCCACTCATAGGGTCACCAATCTGAAGCCAGATTCCCTGCAAGAAACATCCGGCGTCGGTGGCGTGAAGAGAGTTCTGACTGATCCACCGCAGACTAACAATGAATCCCAATCCTTGAATAAAATCGGCAAGGGCCAAGTTGTACATGAGAACGACATATTGGTTGTATCCAATGTAACGTTTGTAGTACTTCTTCCAAAAAATGAAACGATAGGTAAAAAAGGAAAGCAAAGAGAACGTGGCCACCAGCGAGACAATTGCCAAAGTCGCGACCGCAATAAGACCACCTCGTTGCAGCCCAGGCAAGGGATCGATAATCCACGAACCTGCTCCTGAATTTGGGGAGTTAGCTGCAACGGACGAGGAAGAGTCGTATGCACGACGCTGGAGCGTTTGGTCCTCGGGTGATGCCCGAGGAGCCAGCATCCATGACAGCAACAAGCTCGACATGATGGCTATGGGGGTGTGAATCAGGGGTTGGTGGAGGTCATCAAAAAGCTCTGATCTGAAGACAACAGGGGTTTTATGAAACCAGGAATGTTCTCTATAAAGCGAGTGGCTCAACCCCCTAAGCATCCACTATCAACGGAAGCCCCACGTTTTGCATCGAAAATACAGAACGCCAGGAGGAGGGGCGATGATTTGATGCGGGACATCAAAAGTGGTCCTTTGCCCCAAAGAATCACTAAGAATTTGCTATCGAACCTTGTCCTTTGTTTATTCGCCTCCGCGGCCCCTCTATGGTGGAGAATCAGAGATCCCATTTGTTTACTTGCTGCCGCTAGTGCTAGAGAAAAGCTTGAACCCCTGACTCACCTGGGATTCGTAATTACTTTTAGCCCTGACGAATGGCTGATTTACCCATGAAGCATGATTCCTGTAGGGTTATTCGAGGTCATTTATGAAATGCAGGTCGGAAAGGAATTGTTGCTGTGTGTAGCACAAGGTTTTGTTTAGGGTGAGACATGAACGTGGTAATCCAAGGTCTCATAGTTTAACTAGAGACTTGGCGTAGGGGAAACTTGGCAGGCAGAGAATTCCCCGAAGCTTTGTGGAAGCCAGCTGTGAAGCGGAGACGCCTCGTGGCAGCTGATTACCAAAATTTAGGAACGCACAGAGAATTCTCGCTGGACGACTGAAGATTATTACGGGTCCATTCGGCGACCCACTTGGCTTGTGTCGAGCCTCTGATCGCTAGGATCCATACGCTTGGACGCCGCTCAGAATTGCGAAGCGGGATCGTCAGGGCTGATAGCATATCATCCACATTTTCCGACGGTCGGTCGGGCTTGTTGGAACCTTCCCGCCACCCAAGCTCCGGGAACTTTGAGTTGTAAACGCTGACATGAAGACCGAATTGAATTTACGTGTCTTACTCCCCCTTCCCCACAAAGGATCTGAGAATGATGAAGAAAAGTTGTGTGTACGTCGTGACGACAGTG